>NW_026913997.1:1495000-2095000 GCF_034315485.1 Pezoporus occidentalis
TATTTCGATCCTCTTGCTCTCTCTCTGCTCTTCATGACAAGACCCCTTTTCTCATCTGCAGAACTCCAGCTCTCACACACAGACCATTCTCCTTCTCCAGGCACTAGTGCAAGCAAGCCATAGGAGGACTTCAGATCTGGTTTCCAGCAGAGAACATTTGAGGGCTGTCAAAAGCCAGCCTCCTAGTAGAAAAGAGAGTTTGGATTAGACAGGAGAAAGAATATCTGTTTAAAACATCTTGGGTTTGTCTTATCTTGCTATAGCTCTCATCATCAATACACCTCTTAGCCTCCTCAAAACACAGCTCTGGGCCACCTTGAGACAAGAAATAAGTACACCCTTGTCTTCAGACAGCTGTAAGAAGCCCACAACAACCACATGCTAACAACAGCAATGCCCAGGAGCTCTACAGACCTGCTGCAAGAGAGCAGCAAGCCAACTCTGCCTCTACCAGGCCTCCCCATATTAGAGACTACGTTACTTAAAGGCCAAAGAAATTTCAAGGTTAAAATATTCAAGTTTTCTTAAGCCATTTCTTGGGTTTGAGAGGAGCTGGCAAAAAATAAATTTATCTACAGTAGTTTGTTGAGGAATTTAAGTTAGATCTGGCCCTTGGCCAAGTTAGCCATTAGAGAGCACTAAACTTCCTTGGTTTTGTCCGTGTGTGTTGGGGATGAGGAAAGCCAACAGGATGGGCACCGTGTAGAAACTCCCTGAACCCATGTTCTCCTGTTCCCCCACTCCAGCACAGCATCTGTCCCAGGCAAGTTAGTGCTGGATAGCTTGAAAATAAATAGAATAACACCTACACCTGCTCTAGCCAGTAGACAGCAGGTTTTTTATCGCTTTACTTGCCTGGATCACCCAGATAGAAGCAATTCTGACTCTAGAAAAGAGTAAACCAGACACCTTGCGCACAACTCTGGTTCATACAGTTTCATCTCTTCTGCAGGCTTGCAGAAGAAAGGCTATAAAGACGCAGCACAAAACCCAGCTTGCATCTACTCCACACAGGACTCAAGCCTCTTGCTACATGCAAGGGACCACTCCTTTGCCCAAATCACTACCTCTATTTTTCTGCAAAAGCACTTCTTTTCACATCACACATATACAAAGCTGTTAGCATACAGCTTTTACTCTAATTCAGCATAGCCTTCCAGCTTTGCCAACCTCATCCAGAGCACAAAAATAAACCCCTAAACTTCTGCTCTCTTTCTCAAAGGAGCACTACTAGGATCCAGAGTATATGAGAAATAAATAAATACAGCCCACAAAGAAACCAAAATAGAAAGACTTACCAGACTAAAGCAAAAAGATTTAGCTCCAGGAGAAAAACTGGCAGTGCTGTGCTGTGCTCCAAAAAGGCTGCTCATCCCATGCCTAACTCCCACCAGGCTCCAGCCAGCCCATTAGCAGCCAATTAAAAAGTTCACAGGTGCTAAAGTGACAAGTAGCAGAGTATTTTGCCTATCCTGGTGCAGCAAAACTCTGCAGTGGAGGAGGGCTCACTTCGGGCAGATTTGAAATGCTTTAATCAAACTAAGTTTAACAAAAACCTTACTACCCCCAAAATCTTAGGGTTTTTTTTATACTGACTTTTAGAAATGTGAAGCCACCGATGGTTTGTTTGCATTCTCCATCTCAGCTGATTCTGGGCGTTTCTGTATTTGACCTTCATTTCTCCTGAGTTGTTGTCTGGAACATACATACACACATACAACAGCTATACAGCTTGGTACAGCTGTATTCGAACCAAGCTTTTTTTCCTTAATATGTATATTTCAAGTGCTGGTTACGCAGACTGTGTGTGAGGGAAGCATTTACTTTTGTTTCAGCTTATCTTCTGATACAATTCCAGATACTGGATTAGAGTTATGTAATAACAATATTTTTCAGTTTGAGACAAAAAGGTAATAAAAACATTACTTTCTATCTTCATCAACTTTGCTTCGGTAAAGCTGCATTCTTAAACAAAAAGAGGGATTTTGCTTAAAAAGTTGTTCTACCTGCTTTGGTTTCCCAGGCTGTTACTGGGAATTAGAGCTGAAAAGATGTGGGAAGAATATATTCATGAAACAAACAATGATACTAAGGAAAAATACACCGATGGGTTACAAATGCAGGTGGCTTTGACAGCTGATGCTAATAAAGCCTCATGGAGAACTACTATTGCTGTCTTCTGGCTCCATAGCTCAGGAAAAGTGAAGGAAAACCAGTCGTGCACAAAGAGGCTTTTGGCCTTTAACCTCCACCCAGGACATATTGTACTGTGCTAGTGCACACTTCAGGCTAAGCTTCTTTGCAGGATAGCCTGGGCAGAATACTGGCTCAGCAGGTCCAACTTATATACGGTTTGCATTGTCATTTCCAGGCAAATCACTCCCCTCTGAGCCCAATTTCAGGCTACAAACCTGTTTTGTACCTAGCAATATCGAGCAGCATTTTTACTGGTCCTTACCTAGCTCTCAGGGTGGAATGGCAGGCTGACAGCTCCCAGCACATCCTCCTCAGCATCCTTGAAGAGGCTCAGAGATGGTAGGAGAAACCTAACTCAGTGAGGTTCACTCAGCAACAGCCAGATTTCATATGGGTTACTGCATCCTCTGCCTGTTCTGTCTGCCTATAACCTGAACTCCCTACTTGAAAAGCTGCGTAAACCCAGACACAAATAATAGTGCACTCTGTGCTTGTGCACTTGCACAGTTTTCACCATAAGGTCTCAAAATAAGTGGGTCCCCTTATATGTATTCCATGGAAAGAGTCCTTTTCTTGTTACCCTAGATGCGGTGTACACGTGTTTCTTTTTAGTACAAAATAGTTTCAGCTACAGAGTTCACAGTCTAAATATACAGATTAGGCAAATCAAGATATGGGAACAGAAAAGAAAGGTAAAACCTCTTGCCCAAGATCAATGATGATACAAAACCAGTTCCCCTCTCACACCCCACCACCCTTTGCTGGATAACACTGTCTTGCGCTGCTTTGACTGCTCTGGGCAGTTTTAATGAAGCCATGCTGAACTGGAAGATGATGATACTTTTGGATCCTTCACATTAGTCTCAGCAGGCCTTATGGTGTCTTGAAATAGTTTTGCTCCATTCTTATCTTTAAAACCAGGAGAAATGGCTCTTCAAAGGTGGAACCCACTGCTGGCAAGAAGGCGCTAAGGATGGTTGCCATTAAAGGACTTTTTGACTCTTTACCAATGTCTTACAGCATTGGTAGACACATAAAATTACTTGCTTCCTCAGACATCTCTCCTTCTCAGCCCTTCTGTTTAGATCTTGGTGCCAACAGACTTAGGGTTTAGGCAAATTATGAAATTGAGGAACCCAGTTTCCCAGTGTGCTGCTTCAGTTCAGAGAAAAATCCTGTCAGAGAGGGTAAAACGGCAGGAACTGCATTTTCCGTATCACAGCATCATGTTTAGCTACATAATACTCACAAGATATAAACTGAATTAATGACATTATGCCCTGTGTCCATTTTCATCAGAGTGTGGTGCAGCATAGTTCTCAATGCTGGGCAGTAAGTGTTTGAATTTGTACCAATGAGAAATAGTTTGAAAAGTATCATGGGAGATCATTCTTATAACTCATCTGCTAAAAAAAAAAAAGAAAATAATTAGGATGACTAAAAGTGCTTGACAATTTAGTCAACTTGAGCAACCTCATCAAAAAAAGGAGAAAACTACTGGAAATGCCAAAAATTTCCAGCTTTTGGTGTCAAAGAAGCATCTTTCTTTGAGATGGACCTTTGAAAGAAACTAGCTAGAGGGGCAAATAGACAAAACGCAATAAAATCCTAGGACAGTGGGCACAGAAGACTTGTTAAACTGAATCAGCTGAGCTTGATCTGAAGAACAGGTGTCCCAAAATAAAAATCAAAGAAATCCAGGATGAGCCTCCCAGGACAGTGAGCAGTGCACCCAGTACAGACAGCTTGTGGGGTCAGGCTCACATGCTGTTGGATCACTCTCCACTGCACACAGAGGATGGATGTTCCTCCACCCAGGGGGGGCACAGCTGCCTTGGCTTCTCAAAGATGCGCTTGTGGCATGAAGCAGAAGTAACATTTGCCTTGAAGGAGGAGGCACAGGGGGAGCCAGGAGAGCCCACCTCAGAAGCAGGCAGTTTCTGCCGCAAGAAGAAGCACAGCTCTTTTCTTCACCAGACTGGCCCCTTTCTCAAATGGTTTAAGACCTTTTTGTCTGCCTTTGTGGCAGAAGGACACAACTGCAGGTCCAAGAGGGAAACCTGAAAAGCCATCAGATTCCTCAGTGCGCTTACTCCACTGGCCCCTTGAGCCTTGCTCACAAACTCAGTTGAGCAAGGAGAGGCCCTCGTGGGTGCTGGTGGGCTCTGGACCAGGGTGAGGCCAGTTAAAGCAACTTGTCTTTCTGTCCAGGCACTTGAGCCGAGAGAGACAACTGTGAAACCAAACTGATTCTGGTAAAAGATGATAAAAACTGTTCCTCTAAATCAAGACAAGAACTGTTGAAGATGTCTCTGTGTGTCCCCCACTGCAGGAGGGTGACCCCGGGGGGGGGGGGGGGGGGGGGCATGGACATGTTAAAAAAAGCTAAAATAAGCTTATGAGATCCCAAATGAATGTTTCAGTTTGTCACACAGGCTGCTAGTCTCTCCAGGCTGACTGTGTCCCAACTCAAGGGTGAAGAGACTGACAGGGGCCATGGGTAGGGGCAGGAAATGAGCCACTTGCAAACCTGGCCCAAAACCTCATGGGTCTCAAGAGAAGGGCAGTCACACAGGAACAGATCTGCCTGCCCATGTGGCTGGTTCCTTTCAAGAACTGGCAGAAATGCTGAAGTCCCACAAACTGTTTCGGATATGTTGAATCAGCCTTTACCAATGAAAAAAAGATGCTGTGCTGGGTAATTTTTCACCAGCTGTAGTTGCAGGATACAGTAATCAGATGGTGGGGTGGTCATTATTACCACAGGCACTTCTGCCATATTAAAAAGGAAACACAGTACAGACCAGTAGGATGAGCCCTGGAGACTCTGTCCCGCATGCTGTTACACACCTGGGGCGCTAACACATGAATTCTTCAGTAGTGGGATAACACCAATTCCTGCAGAGAGAATGTGGGCAGAGATCCCACAAGTTATGCCTGAAAAAGAGCTGATTAGGGATGCCAAGTTTTGTCCGTGTGTAAATTTACAGTTGGTGGCATTTCCACTGTAAGTGCCATTGTCAAGATTTTAGGATTGGATTGCAAAAAAAAACCTGCATTTGACTGAAACTTGCCATTCAACTTCTCATCATCACAGTAACATACCATACTGTACCAAGAATGAAAAGAGAGAGAGAGAGAAAACAACAACATTTAGCAGGTTTTAAAATTATGCAGATATTTTTAATGGCTTTGGAGTATTCAGACACTCACTCATATGTCAGAAAACAGATTTGATTTATAGGAATGACATTTGGCAGAGCAATTAATCCATACTATGTTCTAATCATGTTTGGTATAAGGAGAGGAAAAAAAAGTCAAACTTAGGTTTAAAGCTGACTGTGCCAGGAATTATTTTCAAAGAAGGCTCAGAAGGTTTTTTAGTAAGATCAAGGACAAAATCTGGTCTTTTATTCCTTCCCCACTCTACCACCCAACAGGAGAATGAAGACTGCATCCCATTTTCTAGTTGATCTCAACAATTAAATCTTCTTGCCTCCTCTGGAGGTAAAATGGGAGTCTGGACCTCTTTGGTTGTTAAGCAGATAAGCCCTCCTTCCCACATTATTCCTGATTTCCAGTGAGATTGCCTAAAGGAAATCTTGAGAGGGAAACTATGGACGTAAAAAAAAATCAGGCAGAGTAGGGATTTGCCTTTGCGTGAAAGCCCTTTGGTCTGGTTTGTTTTTCCTGGAATGAAACTTTCATTGGTCTCATTTGTGTTCATCTCAGAAACATTTCTTGAGACAGAAATGTATAGCTCCCCACCTGGCATTGCTTAGATCTCCACTGCCACTTGCTATGGGGGCTTTCACGCCACAGAGAACAGCGCTGCTGCTCAGGCACCTTGCAGTGCAGGCACCACTGCAGCAGGGCCCAGGCCCAAGGGGGACCCACTCTGCAGCTTCCCTCCCGGGTGCAGGGTGGGACCTTCATGTCTGGGCCCCTGGGACCCTGTGTCCCCAGAAGAGATGTCCTGCTGAGACCCAACAAGCTCACCTGGGAGGGTACAGCCAAACTGCTCACATGCCCAGCAGCTGTCTTTGCTCTTCTAGGTAGACCAATGGCTGCTGACACCTTCCTTGTGCTAAGCTGGTTTTGTACAAGCATGAGCCTGTTTCTTTTATTCCTGCTTTTATCCATGATGTTGAGTTCTGCAGAGAGGAGAAACAACCCTGTGTTTCTCATTCAGTGTGACAGACATGACCATTAAGAAAAGCTTCTCTGACAAATCCATTATGGAATACAAGAGCAAGCACTACATGGTAGCTTTCACTTGGGGACTTTGCAGAAGCTGTGTGCCAGCTCACACAGTAACTGCACCATGTCTAACACAGCACTAGTGCCAGTTTGCCGGGAGAAATCTCTCTTAAAGCCTATTTTGTCTCAAATCCCTCAGAATTAAGTCGAACAGCTGTTCCACAACATACCAATGTTAGACGTGCACTTGAGCTTCTACCATGGACTGCTCTACACCGGTGGTTGGGCATTTACCAACAAATCAAACGAATCTAACACTTCATTTGATTTTCCTGTTCCTGGGTATGTTTGGGGGTTTTTTAATCATATTTCTTAAAACCAGACCTCCTCCCTCCATTAACTAGTACCTCTCATTCACACCCTACCTTCCGAAACTCCAGCTGAATTTATGCACCAATGAAAATGTATTCCTCTACACTCCTTCCAGGATAGCTTTGCAAATCCCAGGTTACACTTTTAAAACAAATAAATAATTTTTTTAGCAGGTTGGGTTTAACACCTGCTATGAAGATTGCAAAACCATTCCTATTCTACCTATGACTCAATTTTCTCACACTCATAACTCAGAAAATATTTGCCTCTGGGTTTAATAGCTTCCATATTCTTTTCTGTCTGAAGATGTATCGTTAAATATTATTACTACTGGAGGTATGTTTGGGCAATATCTTTCAGCTGTATTTGAATTAAAGGGAGAGAGAAGAGGAATTCTGACCAGATGCACTATTTTTGGAAGATGAGTTACAAAGAACCAGCTGGTCTGAGCTAGCTTCCACTGAAAATTATACCTTTAGGAAAGACTAAGGTAGGAGAGAAAAGTTCAAAGACATTAGGGAGTAACTACTGGGCCTGCTGTAGCACCCACTGACTGTCTTCCAGCCAAACAAGGATTCATTCAGCTCTATGCAGGTTTGTGCCAGCTTATTACCCAGCTGTACTGACCCAATAGGCCAGAGAATGCTTGCAGCAGCCTGCATAGTGGGACTGTAGCTCTTCCAGGGAAAGGGGCATACCCCAGCATCCATCAAAAATCACAATGAAATCCAATACAGTAAAACATCAACATTAGGAACTGAAAGGAAAAAGAAATCACAGAAAAACCCATCAGACTTGTGTCTTGTCAATCCTGGCCACAAACATGACCACGCTCTGCAATGGTTTCTTCTTGCTAGCACATATTGCTAGCACATATCCTCTGCCACAGATTCTGCTTTTGCAATGTGAGCTGGTGGGATGGGTGAAGCTAAATGGAGGGCTAAGAGGGGAACCTCTCCACCATATAAAATCCGTACGTTCTCTCTCTCAAAGGAGCTCTGTGCAGGCAAAATCTCCTACCTATGGGAGCTCCCATGGGTGTTAATGGAGAGTTTCTCCCTGACACACACATCTGAACTGCCTCACTGCCATACCTGAGCAACTTGTACATTTTGCTTTGATTAACCTACCCTCAAAACTCTTCTGTGCTGCCTTGTGCCTGCTAGAGAGGGAAGAAGAGGTTGGGGCAGCTGCTGAGGTTGCTTTTCAAGGTCCCCAGGCTCTGCCTCACACCAGCTGGGGGGGGCAAAAGTGCCCATGCAAGTGCCTCAAGGCTGCCACCCTTAAATCACCAGCTGGCTGTCCCAGCCTGGAGCAGAGCTGCTGTCTCCACAGTGCAGAGACTCAAGGTTGTGTCCAGTCTTTCTATTGCCTTCCTGTTGAGAAAATTGCTGCCTATCCAGATGTTGCTCTCCAAGTGTCAAGGACAGCCCTGTGCTCACTTTGCCCCCTTCCCAGCAGCCAGCCTTTACTAAAGCACTGACTTGGATCTCAGTCTGGTGCTGTGAGCTGCTATGTGAAGCCAGCTAGAAGATAGGTTACCCAAGGCATGAATTCACAGGTGACTTTAAGCACAAATAGACATAAAGAACGCCACAAAATGAAACTATGGAATAATAACAAAATGTGGCTTTTCAAGTCCCCTGCCTTTTTCAGGGGAGCAACTTAGGGTGTTACACTCTTACACAAGTTAGTTAAAATTGGAACAAATAAAGATCCTAAACCAAGCAACACTTCATATGCAAGTATGAGGCCTGATGCAGGGCTCAACTGAGTCAAGAGAAAGATGCGTATTCAGTTCCCTAGGTCATAGTAAAGCATGCTTTTACCAGAACATGGAGTCTGATTTACACATTTTCACATGGTATTTTGCTATAAAAACTTTTCATTATACCTGCCTGAAGCTTTCTCTCCTAGATTTACTACTAATCAGTGTTTTTTCCCTGCACTGACAGAGACAGACACTGTCTGAGGAGTCATTATTTCTCATACAAGTACACAAAACTGGTAAGTGTTTCAGGTTTGATGTTACAGCACTCACTGTCACCTTGGTATCTGCTGCTGCCAGTTATTGTCTTCACAAGCTCTTTGTCAGAGTGGTTTCGTTTTTGCTGGAAGGCTTTCAAGTTCTCTTTGTGACTTGAAATCCACATCACACATAGGCATACAGGCATGCACACACACTGCTTTAAATATCATAAACAAATGATACCATGAGCCTTTCCAAAGCATCTTAAAGAGCTCTTTTCTTTCATAGGATGATGTATGTGGATTTTTCTGAGGATGCCTCACGCACTGTTTTGGGGAATTTTTTGTTTTTTAATAATAGGAAATAGGTGTTTCCTCAAAGCCTCAATTTTGAAATCTGGAGTGTGGGTTCTTCAGTAGGTGTGGCAGCATGTGGGTATTCTCTCCTGTTTTTAGAACTCAAGTTGCTATAACAACCCATGGCATCTGTTCAACCCACTACCTAAGAGGCCCCTTTCTTTATTTCTTCTTTTCTTTCTTTCCTTTTGGGCCTCCTATTCTTCTGAAGTCAAGTGCTCTGCTTTGATTTTTATTTCAGGAGCTAACTTATGCTCCAATGTCTATATGCAGAATGAGATGAAAGAAGACAAAATCTGCGCTGAAAAGATCACAACTTTGGGAGAATATCAGGGTGAGTAGGATGAGTTCAGGGCTGGGCCCTGTTTCTGCTGAAGTAAAGACCCACTGGTTCCTGCTGTAAGCCTGACATTCACTGCCCTGGTTTATGAAAGTGGGGGTATCCCTGCTGAATGACAGGGAAGTGATGGACACTACCAGGGAGCCACTGGCAGAACAAGAGCCAACAGATGGACAACAAGTATAACTGGCTCTGTCTAATTATTATGTTTCCTCCTTATCAGCTGCTTTCTTCCCTTCTGGAGAAAATTTAGATTTTTATTAAAATGGATTGCAGGAGGGAGAATAAAAGAGACAGAATTTCATTCATTCATACCAGAGCAGCAGTGGCACACAGGCTCTGGGGTTTGGATATCCCACTCTCCCTGTGGGTTAGCTGCACAGATTTCATGCTTCAGGATACAGCACTGCCTGTGAAAAAAAAAAGAGCTTGTCACTGGTAGAGTCCTTGGCTGCAGTGCCACTGGGGAAGCTGTAGTTCAGCTACAGAGTCCTACACATGGAAGAAAACGGGAATGTAGCTATAGTTCTTGTGAAGTAAACAGGACACTGGTTTCAATGGGAATATTTCTGATTTAGGATGAAACATTCTGTCTGTGAGTTTTTAAAAATACTTAGGATTTTCTATCCACATAAATAAATTTCATTAAAACCTTCGTTTCCCACAAGAAAAAAAAAAAAAGGCGCTTTTCACTAAACATTGGCATTTTCTCATCAGCACGGCTCCAAAATGCTACTGCTGTCAGTCAGCTGCTAGCAGTGCTGGGCACACCGTGTCTGTCCGGCCCCTGTAGCCCCCTGGTTTGTCAGAAACTAGAAACTGATGTGGCCTTTCTTAGGGCCTCAGGCCAAGCTGAGTGTCTCAGAAGCACTGCAGCAGTGTTCACAGTAACGTGCAGAGTGACAACTCTCCCATATGTGATTCTGGACACAGGTAACTTGTAAATGAACTGAGGTATAAGCTGTCCTGTCCTGACTCACATACACCTCTGAATTCATGCCTCCAAACCAAGGCACTGCTGATGAATGTGCTCAGCGCTATAGACAAGGATACAAAGCTCATTGTGGGCAGGATCTGCAGGCTTTTGGATGCCACGTGAGGTCTGTAGGAAGCCAAGCTCCTTGTCTCATGCAGCCAGCCCTGCATGCAATGAAGCTTTCCAGCAAAGAAAGCTCATACAGGTAGCAAGAAGCCTGGTGCTGGTGTGCTGGAGTGATGTAACATGTCAATTCAGCCTCAGCCTCTCCCCACCCCACGCCAGATGCTGAAGGCAAGAGTTCGCAGGGACGGTAGGCTCAGCAGCAAACAGGGCTGAGCCACACAGGCAGGAAAAGGTGGCTCTTGGATCAGTGCTGGGGACAGGAGATAGCTTAGACCCATCCGAGGGACTGGGAGGATGGAAAGCCTCCAGAGAGATCTGTCCTCCTCAGTCTCTCCTTCCTCCTGCCACCACTAGACCTAATCTTAACCTTCACTTTTACCTAAATACAAAGCAATATCTTTACTTACTAAAGAGAGGCGGACATAGGCAAGGTGTCCTTCACCTCACTTAAAGACTTTGAGGGCTAACTGTAAGTAATCCAGTGCCATGAAAACTCCCATGAGGGGCAAGCAACCTGGTTTCCCATTTGTCTCAGGAAGCAAGAGATAATTTTCTCTGAAATCACACCTTTCTCCTTCAAAGCTTCTGTGTATATTTGGTAACTTTTACATATGTCATTTCTGTACAACAGCCGCAGCTCCCACCTGGAGTTTTGCAACATTGTCCACATGTTACCTTTCCTGCAGGATATAAATGTGTTACTGATACTATTTTTGCACAACAGAGAGAAAATGAGAGGTAAAAAAAAAAAAAGTAGAAGGAATGAAGTTGTATGACAGCTGCCAAACTGGGGCTCACCTTCCACTGGAGAAAAGAGAATGAAGAAGAGCCACCTTTCTCCTTTACTTTGCAAATGCACAGAGACAGGATGCCTCTGTGTACAGGGATGAACACCAACCATCCTGAGCTGCCAGCAATCCTGTTGCTGGTCAGGGTCCTGAAGACCTCACTCCCAGCAGGTAGGTCTCTGAGGTTCAGCAGCTACAGTGCAATAACACTGAAAGTAGACCTTCATTCACCCACAGTCATCAACAGCCTTGGCACTGGCGGTGCCCACTCTTTCTTTCCTGTAGTCTGAAGGCAACAAAACATGTGGGCATCCCCACTGAGATTCCAGCAGGATATCTGTAGAAATGGTTAAAAAGAACTGGAGAAATACAGAACCAATTGCAGCTATTGTAGAGATCATGTAACTCAAAGTAAAAGTGGAATGGGAAGGGAAGATCTCAGTGTTGGGCAGGAGCCAACGTGCCAGCTCCAAATCAAGAGCCAAAGAGTGACTGCAGATGGGTTTATCCTGCAAATACTTCCTAGTGACACCAGGTATCACAGTGAAGCACATGAATAATCAACTTTGTAGGATTCGTGTGCGCACCAGGTGAGGATAGCCATGCACAAGTACTCCTGAGTAGAACAAAACTGGCCTAAGTATTGAAACCATGTCCAACAAGCATATATCTGGTTCTTCTCTGTGGGATGATGACTCCCTTTTAACATCCTTCAGTGTTAACCCTGGGTTGCAGTAAAACATCACAGTTTAGCCTTTCTACGCTGGTATACATCAGCTTTACAGAGCCGGTGTTCTGTATAAAGGGTGTAATAAACCATTACAGTGTTCCTGAAGACTGGTTATTGGAGAGGCAGGAATCTCAAGATTAGTCTACTGGAAAACACAGACATACCTGATTTTTTTCCTGCACACTTCTTATTTGACTTGCACTCTGAGAAATGCTAGTGTCACTAAAAGGTAACACCTGAATATTTTAAATGGACACATTTATTTCTATTCTACTTTACCAAGAGTTCTTCTTACTCGTTTGGGTGGGAGAGAGGCCACGTAGGCATCTGTTCACTTGTCAACATTCTCTAAACCCCAGGATTAATAGACTACTACTGTGAAGCCCAATCAGGAGATAATATAGCTAGAGTCAGACTTTACTGCAACTTAATGCTCCTATCACAGTAATATGATCCGATACAGAGCCCTCATTTCTGGGTGTAGGTTATAAACAACTGAAATAAAGATTTCTTTCATTGCAGACATGGCAATTTGATCCCAAATGACCAATGTTCCTTATGAAAAGTCCAATAACCAATGCTGTGAAATACCTTTTAAAGCTTCATTTCAAACTTTCATACTAGGTTTTCATCCCCATTCTGCCAGAGTTCAAATCCAGACAAGTCTACCCATCCTTTGGTCATATCTCTGCATTGATACTTGGAAATCATAGATCTAAAATGACAGTTCTGTAACTTTTTCTATGTTGAACTAAAATCCTGATGCGAAACACTCCAATCAATATGGCTCTTTTCCAAATTAGGATCCAGGACTGGGGCTCAAATCCACTGGCTGCAGGGGAAGGTGTTCCACCCTGACCATCAGGCAGAATTACAGATTCCCAGAACATTTTGAGTGTTTGGTACTTTGGTATCATTTTGAGCTTTCTGCAGTAGGGTTCAGTGGCATTAAAGCCTGGACTCTTCCATATGTGTAATCAGCATTGACAACTTGTTAAGTAATTCTTCTGAAACTCAGCAAGGCGAACATAAGAGATTGCCTGTGTTCCTTGTGCAGGTTGGGACCACATGCAGACCACGAGATGTTTAAAAGTATTTTCATTAGGCAGCATTTCCAGCTATACCGCTAACAGTATTCAAAATGGAAAGCAATTCTCTTCCTGGCAACATTTCAGAAGATCTAAAATGCATCATTCTAATTACTGCCTGACAAATAATCCTGGAATGCTAGCTAGGAAGTTTGAAGTGCAGACAACAGATATATTATCATCACACTGGTATACTGAACTTTTTATGATGTCTAATATCTCTAAGTTATAAATGAATGAAAGTATCCTTTGCCACCGGTGGAGTGCAGCCCTCTAGCACGCAAACTGAAGGTTCAGATGTTAGTATGACACAGCTATAAACCCAAGGTCATTTTGTGGTAAAACAGTCCAGAAGAGGTGCCAAATCTGTCTTCAGACTACTCTTGATCATTCTAGACAGTGATTTAATTCACTCTTTCCAGAAATTCATAGAATTAAATTAACTCTTTGCAGTTCTGTTTTTGTCACAGAGGACTGCCTAATCTCAGGAAGATCGGAGTTTCCTCTGTCAAGCCCACACATAGATCTGCTGTTCCGAGCAGCAGAGCTCAATTCAAACTTCTTCAGAGGTCTGAATAATTAATTCCTTCCCCCACCCCCCTTCCCAGGTTCCTGGCAGCATCTGGGATCTCCACATTCCAAAATACCAACAGTGTCTTTGTCCTCCTCATACACACAGCCCCAGTGTGGCAGCTGAGGGTATGCAGAGACTTCACTGGGCTGTGGGTATGCCTGCCTTGGCTGTTGTTCGAGGAAGCTTCCATGCCAACTTTTCTAAGCATTGTCTGTCACTTGTATGAGGTGCACTTAACATGCAGAGTTGATTTAAAGCCACAGCCTAAGTGAGCCCAAGTGAACGAGTGTGATTCACATGTCAGGAGATCAAAAGTAGTTTCAAGTGGGAAAAGCAGCCTTTAGGAGAGGTAAGAAAGTAAAGGCAGTCCCCTGTGCCCCTGCAATGCCTCTACAGTCATGAACTGAGCTGAATAATGTAACTGAAAATTGTGCTAGCTGCCATCTGTAAACACCTCCGGCGGTTACTGCTTATCACCCAGGCTAGCAATGTGGACGGATTTCATGGTATTCAATTAATTTAACCCCCCCTCTCTCTTCTCTCTCTTCCTCCCCCCTCCTTTCTAAGAAATAGCTATTTGACATAAACATCTTTGTTTGGCATATCATGAGATCTGCTGCTAATTATAATGCTGAACCCAGATGCTGGTGGAGGAAATTAATCTACGTCCTGCGTAGTTTGTTGGGCTTGTTTTAGTAGATTTGCCAAATATTTAGTGAAACCCTCATATGACTTTTATTATCTGGAGATAGATATTAAAGGGCCAAATACTGTTCTTATTCTCACTAGTGTAAACCTAGACAGTTCCATGGAGGGAAATAAATAAGGTTACGTTACTATGGATTTACATAACATTAGTCTAGATTTACGGTACTGTAAATCCTCAACAGTCAAACTAGGAAGCTAAACCACAAATACTCCATCATCTAAACCTGGACTCTTAGCTGAAAAGCACAGTTTGGAGCTTGAGCGAAATGCCAGTATTCAACATTTATTTTGCTACATTGGCATACAAAAATCACTTTTATTTTACAAGTTGGCCTACAGAAAACACCTGTGGAATAACTAGCATCAAAATGATTCTGTTGAGAAAAGCAAAAATGTTTCATTGTAAAGCAGTTCAAGATATGAGCTGCTCCAAGGGCCAAAAAGACTCATTTTCCTACTTGGTTCACTTGAGTTTCCCCCAACACCCCATAACATATCACCAGCAGAGGAAGACCACAGGTGGTGGAAGCTGTTTGTGTGTGCAGGGCAATCCCAAGGTGAGCACTGGCACTGGACATACAGACTGCACACGTGAAGTCCCTGGAGGCACCAAGAGCTCACTTGGACCCAAGGGAATTTCACACTCCCCCAAAGAAAAACATTTCAGTTCCTTTAGGAAAAATGGTCCAACCATAGAAAATACGCATTTCAGCTGCAGAAAAAATGACCATTTCTCTGTAGAAAAAAATGGGGTTTGCTAATCTCCCCTTTCCCCACCCATTTTTTTACAACATAATATTTTCCCGTTGCAAAACTGTGAGGCGGGGAAGCATCAAAATAACCGGTGTTTCCCACACAGAAGACAAATGTAAGCTTTCAGCTCTAAGCTTGAAACTAACCAAAAAACAAGCAAACAACAAACCTCGACAGCCTTTAAACCCCAAATCGCCAAAGTCAGTGTTCCCCAAACAGAAGCAAATCTATGTTGTGAAAAGTGTATTTTCCATGAGAAACACAACTGACAGAACATTTCCCACCCTGCTCACAGACAAAACTGAGTAAGCCAGAAGAGCATCCCTGTATGCCAGCTGACATTTAAGGCAGTAGTATCATTTAAGCAATGCAGATCTAAAGACAGGAAATTTCCTAAGGAAAAAAAAAAAAATAAGAACTTTGCTGAGAGATGATAACCTCTGGTGCAAAGAATGGCTGCTAATCCCAGCTGGACAGCATTTGCAGGAAATGCCATAGCCCTCAACTGTGGTGATGACTGTAGAAAGGAAACAGATATTTATAAAGTAAATAATATGAATTTTTAATTTAAATAGATATGCGGCTTCATCTATGGCATTTACAGTGCATCGTTAATTGTAGTTACCCCATTGGAAAGATACCTTTCAGAGAAGCACTAGGTCCTGCGATTACAAGTGTGAAACAGGCTGCTGCTATCAGAAGGGGCGGAGACCCCCATCAGTAAGACTCAATTTCCCATTTCATGGAACAGGCTGTGCAGCCCAACTCACAAGTTAAGAGATCCTCAGGGATCCATGTAGATCAAAGTAATTTACAGGAGCCTGAGGCTAGCTGTACAAACTGAGCAAAGTCATGTTCTCAGCCTGACAGTAATTGAGTGGGACAGATTTTAGGCAAAACAAGTTCTTGCTTTGTGCAGTACTTGGAAGGCCTCCACAGTTTTTTCCTACACAGGTACAGTAAGCCGGGCAAGTTCTCTGTTGAGAGGAACCTCTTGTATTGCAGATTTGAAGACACTGCCACCAAATAAAAAACTTCAAAACATTTATTGTCTCTCTTACATCCTTTTCCTTGGATATTCTCTGTGGAGCTGTTTGCCACCTGAGTTTGCTCTGCATTTTGCCCAGACTACACAGGTTTAATTTTCAAGTGTCTTTTCCAAGCCAAGAGGGGCAGAAGTAATTTGCTACATTAACAGGCAGGTTAAGTATCTTTCCAAGCAGCAGCAAATTCTTATCCTTTTTTGACAGATGTGCCTGGAGCAGCAGAGGGTGCATTCACCTTTGATGTGGGTTTGGAGAGCTCCAGTGCTTTGTGTAGTCTTTTGGACTAAAGCAAACACAACATAATTTGCCTTTCTGCAGCATGGTTCCAACTCAAGCTAGAATTTGGCAAAGCAAGACAATGCTAATAAAGCAAGTGTGAAGGAAATCCGAATATTCATGATTTGCGTGGCAACATCTTCTACAGTCCTTTGGACATTAGAGTAAAAATGGAACCTTAGACTTGCTTTTTTTCTCCTAGAAGCCCAGCTACACGTCACACCTTCCCAGTCAGCACCACCCAGAAAACAGAGTTGAGCCTTGCTTTCCAGAGGAAGGCCTTCAAGTAACACTTCATGCTGCAGCTACTCACAAGATTAACCTTTCTCACTGCACAGGGATCTGAGGGACAGAGGTTTCGACCCTTGAGGGCAGTGGTAAGAGCACAGAAGCCCCAGGCTATTCAAATGTACACCCCATACATTCATCAATGGAGTCAGGGTACAGAGGATGCAGTTTGCAAAACAGTCCAGTTACCAGTCTAGAAGGAAGGGAAGAGCTGGAGACAGCACAACCTCTTCCTTCTAAAATGCATCAGGGTTTCCAGAATCACAGAAATCACAGCAGAAATGTGGTTGCCACACATTTAAGAAACTGACTTCAGGTGGGCAACCTGCTCTGACAGATTTTGCATTAACACACCAAACTGTACTTGCTAACACTTCACATCAAAAAGCAGGTGCACGCATACATGCGCAAGCAGCACACCAGGACTCCAAGCCCTGATCCAGTTGGAGCTCGATCCAAGGAAGCATGGGACACTGCCAGGGTTCGAACATGAGGCTTGGCTCCAGAAAGGATGGGAACCACTAGACGACACACTTCTTTGGCACAGGTGGAGCCCAACCCCAGAGATCTGGAAGACAACCAAATACAGACAAGCCACTACAGCCGGCACTCAACACAGCTTCACACAAGCATCCTCCTGTAACCTTCTAGCTTTGCAATCATTCGCACAGTGAAATGGCAGTAGTAAGCTACAGTATGAGGAGTAATGCTTTCAGATATCAGTGTGATATATGGCCCTATGGAATAATACTTCATAAAGGTAAATATCCAGTTGTTCTTGTGGTACCCTCTTGATTGTCATTCAGCCCACAATGAACGCTATCAGTGTAGTAAGCTAATAGAATTGAAATGTTAACTAAGCTTATTGATAGTGCCCTGTATCTAGTCCATTATAATCTCTGCCTAGAGATTGTGGACTTCGTAATAGCTGGCAATAAAATATTTTTGTCCATAAAAAAGGAAGATAACCACTGCACATATACTTTGCTAAAAAGCATTGGATGACTTAAAGTTTATAAATATGCAATGCTTGTTTCAACTAATACGCATTTTTGTTTCATAAAAGAATTCCTTTTACTGTCCTTTTAGCTACAAATTCTGTTTTTTCAAGGACAACCTAATACAGTCATGTAAATTGCTGGCATTTATATCTCTAATAAAATGTAACCTGATAATCAGTGACTATAAAGGATTTTTTTTTTCTCTTACATTATCACAGAGCAGCTGTAAAAGTACAAAATCCACTGAACTGTGTGTACCTAGTCCTAATGACAATCACAGGGCTTCATCCTTCTGGCCTCAGCAAAACCCAATAGACTGGGCCCCTGAATGAAAAGACTAAAATGGTTGTTCCCCTCAAATATTTACTCATGCTTCCTCCTCTCTCAAACCAGATGCCAAGCTCCTGCTGCCTCTTCACTTTTAAGAGTATTTGGCTCTTTGCTTTAACTCTTCTAGTGCTCTGCGTGAGCAGAAACTCCCAGTGCAGATCACACCCACTGTCACATTTACACCAGGAAGGGGCTGGGAGAGGAACTGCCGCTTCTATTTTACAAGAGTGCTTTGGGCGTTGGCACGTACATACACAAAGTGGCTGTTGACTTCCTCCTGAAGACATATTTTAATGACTTATTTATTATGCCTTCATTTTACTTCGGGTGGACAGAAACTCCCTGTTTAGATGCACTTTTATACAGAAATCCAGCAGCAGGCAGCAGGGGAAATACCGTCCCTGTGCTGATTCTACGAGAATGCAAGGATGGCCTTACTGGGTTTACCCTGTACCCCAGCCAGAACAAGGATACTACACCAAACATTAATTTAAATGCCATAAATTTTGCATCAGGTAGATGAAAACCTATTTGTACAATCTGCTTTGTCCACCTCATTTCCAATTACCTGGATTGTCAGCCATCAACACCGTATTTCTCACACCTCTATAAGCTTCTGCTTTCTCTTCCCTTTCTTGGATGCCCTTTTCCTCTTCCCTTTCTGTTGCCTAAATTCAAGCTATAGGAGGAATTCAGGAGAAGAGGAAAATATTGGGAGGAAAATACATCATGGGCTAAAATGAAGCCAGAACTTGTTTGACAGTGAGTAAGGTACATCCTCACCTTGGGCCAAGCACATGTTCCTGCTGTGAAGGGAGCGATATTGCTGGCAGGGCAATACACCGATGGGGGAGCACAGGCTGCCCTGTGTGCTCCCTCCCCGCAGATGAAGGCAGCCTCACTCTGCTACCAGATTCTCCTGGGCTTTTCCTTTTTTAAAGGGCAGGGGAAAAGAGAGGCCCATGTACAAGCAGTATAAATAAATCCAAACAGAGACATAATTAGACTGTCTTTGCAACAATACAAAGCACAGCAAAAATACAAATCTTTAGTAATAAATGACATTTTTGGTCTTGAACAGATTATAAGTACTATGGATTTGAAAGTCAACATTTTCCTTCCATTCACTAGCTCACATTTTTCTTACAATGGAGTCCCTTTTAATAGCTAATCACAGTCACCACATCCAAGAAAGAGAATAAGCAAACTGGCCTATAAGTCTTCAGCTCTGTGAGGTGGCAGCTGCATGAAAGATTTCAGGGAAAGTTTGGACCCAGCCAAAGCCCATTGGGAACACCAGGGACAGCTGCAGTCCTGAGTACCTTTGCTACAAAACACTCTCCAGAATCAAGGGCTCTGGGATCCACAGCCATCTATGAAGCTATTTAGCTATTGCTAAAGCCTCTTTCATTATAGTTTTTGTTACCAATGTTTTATTGTTTTTCCACAGCAATGCCAATGAGCATTAATTCTGTTTCCTCTTTGTACCATTTGATGCCAATGTGTCTCTACTTACTTGTGATTTTCTCTGGCACCCAGAAAGGTATGCCAAGCCCAGCTCCACAGGCTACGTGCAGTCATTTATACCAGCACAAAGCAGATGGAAATCACTCCAGGATCAGGACAGCATTCGCTGCCTGCTTGCTCCACTGCAGGCAACAACTCCCCTTCAAGCAGATACAGGGCAATGGCAATTCCAGCCTTGAGCCTTTAAAGGCAGCAGCTCTTCACTGTCCCATTCCCTTGCGAAGGGTATAAAGTTTTCAGCAAGACGCATTTATTGAAACTTTGAGGGAAGCAAGGATTCATTAAATGCCCTATCAGATGTAAAATATATTTTGCACAATCCTGCAAAGAAAGTTTCTGCAACAAGGTTAAAAGACATCACTGCCAAATGTTTCAGAGGAATAATGTTTATAGACTGAGACTGATTCCCTTCTCCCTGTTGGAGCTACAGCCATAGAGAGTCAGTATAAGCCAAAGCAGAATCAGGTTCTGGCTAATTTCAAAGTACTGCATTACCAAACCTCTAACCAGGTGTGGCAAGTGGGTGGAAAAGCTACTAGTAGCAAACAAATTATTTTGGTCACCTATGAGTTAGGAACTCAGGAAAGAGAGAAAAATGGAGAAAAGGCATCAAGCACAACCAATCACATGAAATGGGTCAGCACTTAGGAATGCAAAAGCTTGTCGTATCCCTTTAATTATAAGGGTAAGTTTAAGAATAAAAGACACAATTACAGCTGAAAAAACACTTCACTTAAAGACCAAGGGAATAGTTATACATCGCACATCTTTCCAAAAGAAACATTTCTGAGATGGAATATATATACAAAAAAATACCATCAGAAACCCAGTAACAATTCTTTTAAAACATCTGACGCATAGAGGGTTCTCTTCCAAAGAATGTATCTGAGGTGTGAAAAGTCACTTTGTAAATACATTCTGATTTTTCAAAGGCTGTGAGTTGGAGCAGAACTGTTCTCCAATCAAGAAAAAAGCCCAAGAGAAATTTACAGAGCTCCCCAGGGGCAGCCATCCTGTCCCCAGCCACACCACCTCTCCGTGGGCCTTCAGAGATGGGCTAAGCAACACAGCACAACAGACACCCTCCACTACTATATGGCCTGTTATTTAGCTTTCACCTACCAAAGTTCTGGACCCCATTTCTGTGCATGCTGCTATCAACAGACACTAATGAAAAGCCCCTCTCTTCACACTTTGCTCCCTCATTTCCTGGGCTACCCAGGCAGGTATAATGTACCCAGCTAACATGGGAGTCACAAGTCCTTCCACTGCAAACTGCAGCTTTCGGTCTTCAGCGTTGATCTGAACAGTTTCTTAGAGTTCTGTAATTTTAAAATCCGGCCTCAAGGGGGAGATGCCAGAGTTAAGGATCTTCATTGATCAGCATGTGCATATTGTAATAGTCTTAAAAGTCTGCTAGTCCCAAATTGCATTGCAAAGATAATCCTTCTCCTACACTGTCCCTTAGCCTTTGAGCTGTGCTTTCAGTGACAACTCACAGTGACCTTCTGCCAGCTGGAACTTGACCACTGCTTCTGAAATACAAATCCATATCATTGACCTTGTCCCAGTCAATTCCACAAGCCAAATCTGAAACCCATCCTTGTCAATAGGAGCCCAGGACTGATCCCGTTGGCTGGATCAGATCTTTGCATTAAGCACACAAAGGTTATAGGAATGCCAAATACTTTGCAGGATCATACCCTTGGTTTCCATTAGTTTGCAGTGCATCTTTCCAGACACAACTAAAGTAGTGAACTTCTGCTTAATTTAAAAAAAAATATATAAATATACAAAATATAACAATATATCTACTTAGTATCCTGCTTTCAACAGCAGAGAAATCAACCCAATCCTGTCTCAGCTAAATTGACCTAAACTCTCTGCTTCTTCTTGCATCTGGTTCCCCATAGCACATTTGGCTTTCTCATCAGGATAAGCCTGGTGCTATGCACTTCTTGACATCTACTTCACAGGGCAACATACAGTGTTTACAAAACAGAAAATACTTGCATCATCCATTTCATCAAGGTGTTCACATGCTCCACATCTTTAATGACAGACCATGTACCACCAGGCTACTTTGAGGAGCTTGGGATAATACGGAAGAGCCTTAGTTCAAGCTGAGGTAAAAACCTACAAATAGTTTTTGGATAAATTCATGAAAATGGTACATATTAAGTCACTGATACACTGAGAATATTACTTCATGTAATTTTATTACTGAATATGAGAAGGAGTACAGACAGACACATGTAGTTTCTGGGCATGCTGAAAAGCAGGTGTACAGCTGATGAGCCAAGGTAGATCAGTGGATAACAAACAAAACCTTACTCAGGAGGTCTGGTCCAGGTACAACATCTCTGCATCATGAGAATATATTCAAGACAGAAGGTGGACCACAGCTGGGTCAGTCAGCAGCCTATCTCTGAACTCATGACACTTAGGAGGTGCTCAAGGATGGAAGAGTCTGACAGCTGAGGCTGAGTTTGGTTTAAGCCTGATCGCATCCCTTATCAAAGCTGGACTTTACCCTGTCCATTTAATATGGCAAAGATGTACTCCTTCCCTTCAAACTATGGACGCATGGAAAAACCCGCTGTCAAATATCCTTTCCCAGGAAAAAGAGAGTTCTTTTCAAATGTCTTAAAATTATGGACAAATATTGCCTCCTGTGTAATTGTTTAATGTTCCTTCCCCTTAAATGTAAATTTGTGCTGTAATCACAACTCATATTCTTATGTAGCTATTCTCAGGTAACCATAAGCAAATACTGGAAGCATTTGTATATTCATGCTTTAAAGCCAGTCTGACTTGCATAGCTTTAGCATCATATAAAAAGCTGAACATTGTATCTAGCTCTGGTATAACATATAAATTTGTTGGGGAGGAGATTGGCAGGTAAATCAGGGGGTTAATATTCTGGTGCTTTTCCAGTGACCCCCTCCCTGCAGAACAAACAAGTTTTCTCTAAACCAAACCAAAAGGGAAGCAGTCCATCCTGCTGGCAGCAGCACACACTGCTGGAGGTGCCCTCCCATTCCCCCACAGACAGCAAAGGTGAGGAGCAGCAGGGTAAGGCCAGAGCTGGTGGGAAGGTGGCCTCTGCCCAGCTGGTCCCATGCTGCTCCCAGCCTGTGCATACAGGCACAAGCTCTGCATCCGTGGCATACCCCTGTGTGTGTGCTACAACTCTTAGTGCCCAATGCACACAGTGAGGCCTGGCAAAGCAAATGAGTGAAGTCTCAGTAATCACTTGGCCATTCAAGTTCTCCACAGATATTAATGGGACAGATGGAATAAGTGATTGGTCTCTAAGTGATCCAGCTTCTACTGGCTCAAACTGGAGCTTGAAGACATGATGACATGTACAGGCAGTAAATTCTAAAGGAGATTTACAAAGCAACAGATTATTTGGTTGAACAAAGCCAAGTTATTAGACATTTGCAAAGCCCTAAGATCACCTAAAGGCACAAAGAACTCAAGAAAGCATAAAAAAAGTTATACAGGGAAAGAGAGAGAATAAAATAAATTCCCCTAATGTACCACAAATATCAACCACCACACACTACCTACAAACCATATGTTTTTCCCATCTGTTCTGTTATCTTCAACTAAATTTATAGTATTTAGGCTATCAGAAGAATTGTCAAGCCTTAGCTGGGCAGGATTATAAAACCTAGGTGTTATTACACTTTAAAAGACATTCATTTCCCCCTCCCCCTACCACACCAGGCACAGAATTATGCCTTTCTCTTGATGCCTCCTGGGTCTGGCACTACAGAGGATGCTGTGCCTGTTCCCAGCTACAGTAAGTGGTAGGGCATCCCCAGCACCCCAGCAGGAGAACAGTCATTCTGCTTTTTTGTTTTTCCTTCTGTTCCCTGTCCTTCTCTCCAGGTAGGTCAAACAGACGGGTGCTGAAGCTGCAGAGCTGCTTCCTGTGATGCTGCGAACCACCAAAGCCCACATAAGTCAGCAGGGAGCTCCCAGTTCTGCCACAGTTGAATTCTCCAGCTGCTTAGCCAGAGTTTCAAATTTGAACCAACAGGTGTTAGAGAGATCAGTGCTGTGCCCATGAAATGATAGTGCAGGCAAAGGACTGGGGCACAACAATGGCTTGCTTCAAAACATACAGGAAGTGAAGGTCTTTGGGAAGGAAACAGTGAGGCCCCATAAGTGATCACCAGCATCATGAAATGAAAAAGGCACCTTCCCTTCCCCACGTGCTTATTTTTTCCCCTTCCCCAATGCTTTTACCGTTAGTGCAGCCTCCTTCCACATACTGCATGCCTCTGAGGAAGCCAGAGCTTTTAAACTGGTCTAAGAAAAAGCACTTTTAAAGTCAGCCTGGATGATTCACAGTCCACCCTTTCACTGTTAGTCCTACAGCCAGTCCTTTAGGAAGAGTTCAGCATGCTGGACATTTAAACTCCTTAAAAATATAGCCCTAGTCTTGAGAGCCATGTTCCTAAGAAGTGTTATTCCATCCAGGGCACATTAGCTCTCTTCCACACATGCAGCAAGTGTGCGCTTAAAAGCATAAACACACAGAGGAAAACCACTTGGAAAAACCCAACCCTGACTGTCAAGTCAAATAACAGTCCTCCATGCTGAACACTACCCCCTTCGTGCACAAGACTCTCTAGTTTGTGCATTGCTTGCAATAGCTGTCTGCCTCTCAGCACCTCCATCCAGAAAGCAACACGACTTGCACAGCTTCAAAAGCCTCCTAGGAAGCCCACAGATAAGTACAGTGGGTAAGATTCCAGTTTGGTTTTTCACTTGCAAAGGATTACAGTAAACGTAACAATTTTCCGCACAGAAGGTCTTTAAAGAGTGTGCAGAATTCCAATAGGTGTCTCATTAATGCCAAGTCGTGGAGCAAATGGTGCCACACTCCTGCTGTGTGGTCCACCTGCCCGTTGCCAAGCGGCTCTCTCCAGTGCTGCCTCAACCTGCTGACTGCCAGGTGATGGTCTCCTGCTGCCCCCACCCCTGCTGTGGAGCTGGTGCTGCCTCCAGGAGGTTCTCTCCTTTGCTTAAAGAGCTGATTTCTGAAACGTGCTAAACCTCAGCGTTGATCCCTAGGAGTCCAGCTCCCCCTTTGCCCTTAAACAGTGTGTACAGAGGATGTGCTGGCACAGCACCACCACCCTTCTGCTTTCCAGGGTGAATGGCAGATTGCAATGCAATTTTGCTCTCAGTCCCTCTGTATTCATGACTTTCACCTGTCATAATCAGCAGTCATTTCCAAGCCTGCCACTGTCACGGAAGAGGCAGATGAGTTCAGAAAGAAGTGCTGTTTCATTCTTACAAATGTTACTGCACAAAACGGGATTTGGGGTGCTGCACCACACTTCTTTTAATCTGTTTTCAATAAAAGGAAGGATTTGCATCAGGGAAGTAGGAGCAGGCTATAGAGTCAGTCCCCTCCATTTCCTTCTCGTAATATTGAAACAAGTCTAGGTCAGGTGGAACACCAAATATCATAGAATGCCCTGGAAAGCGGTACTTCTGGCCAGCAGGCAATGTGGGTGCAAATCCCACCTCTAGGCAGTAATCTACAAACAGAGCTCTGTAAACAGTGGAGTTTGGCGTTCAGTGGCTGAGCAGAAATATCATAAATTAAACTTGGCAATAAGCAGGAGGGCCCTTCAGAAGGTCTGCTGTTCATGAGCAAAGGCTTATTGATAGGGCGGTTTAAGCTTTTCTTATGAAGCAACTGTTTCTTGATACAGGTATAGCTATATGGATACAGCGTAAAATATTTCAACTCTTATAGCCAAAACTATTCATCCAATTTGATCCAAATTAATCACTGGTTTTCATTGCTTCAAAATGGCATTTGAAATGCTATAATGAAACTGATTAATCCCGTTTTTTAGGCAAGTTGTTTGTCTTTCAATAACTTTATATTCAATACTGCATTCAGTGTTGTGTAACAAACATACTCAGTCTTTGTAAAACTGTTCCCCTCTTCGCATCTTCCTAAAATCTCACAAGCAAGGCTGGGCTCTTTTTCCCTAGATATATCCCTGTAATAACTCTAAATACAAGTCCAAACTTCATCTTTTGCAATATCTATGTAGGGCTGATGACAGGCAATCACACAACCAATAGAAGAGATTCCTGAGAAAGGAAGAACTCCGCTCATCTTGATCCAAGACAGAGTGCAGAGGGTTACCAAACACATCTTCACTTTTGTAAAGCAAAGAAATCTGACCTAGAACTGAGAAATATGAATCCAGGAGCCATACTATGCCATTTGGAGAGAGTCACCTTTAGAGTACAGCAGGCCATAGAAGCCACCCATGTGTGGAAAAATCAACACTTTTATTCCAAAATTAATCCAGGATTTCAGAAATTCATTTCTATATAAGACATGAAAGCATGAAAGAGATCATTGTACAGGATAAGCAAAGAAACCCTTGCACAGGGGGAAAACAGCAGGCCTGCCACACCAGGATGTAGAAGGAGGCTTGCTGTTGCATTCTTTCATGTCTCCATGCTCAGGAGCACACATACGTACATCTGATGCACACATGCAGGCATGCTCACTCACTTTTTCATCTGAAATCTGCCTCATCTCACTATTACTGCCCCCAAGTAAAGTAGCATGCTGCTGATGTTGCAAGGCAGGACAGTTGGTCTGTGATCAACCAGCCAGCCAGAAAGAACAACACCACTGGGGATGCACAGTTTTGCGTTTTCCCACATTGAATGGGGCATTAACTTCAAAGTCTATGATCCCTTAAACCTTTAACAATAATTAATAGGAGAAAGATGACTAATATTTGTGTTTGCTCTTAAACCTGCTTCAGAGGAGAAAAAAAAAAGCTCAAAGAAAGTGACATTTTGTGCAAGCAAAGTCAACAATATTAGTTATTCCTGAATTGGTTTGTCTTAACTCCGGTGTTAATGCTTTACTTGGCCTTGTGTTCCCAAGTGGATTGCATTTAGCACTTCAGTTCCTAGAGCATGAAATATTTCACTCATAGGTCTCCCTGTGCTAACCAGAGCAACCTGAGGGCTACAGCAATGTCTGCCAATTGCCATGGGCTACTGCAGCCCTGAGGAACTGTCAAAGCCCAAGGAAAATAAGCTCACACCCTCCAGTCCTGAGTCCCAGACCCTGGGCTTGGGGACTCCAGCGTCCCCAGTGCCAGGGTATGGGATCCTGCAGGGAACCAACACACCAAGTGGGCTGATGCTTTCCTAGCCCAAGGGGAGAATCACATACATTATCTCTAAGTGTTAGTTTCATCACTGACCCCAGCAACTCAATATTTCACTTCAGAAGGTTTGTTTTCTTCAGACATAAATAGTGCGATGGATTTTATTTTTTTTCTCCAGTCAGATCCATGTATTCTTCTATTTTGACAAGCAAATTTACAGTATTATTTTAAGAGGACTTCATGTTCACATCATTTCCAATGTACCACCCCAGGGAAAACTGTTAAAAATTAGAAAGCTGTTCTTTCACACCAACCAGAGGTCTGCTGAGCAAAGCCAGATTTCTTTCATCCTGTGTGTAATAGCCATACCGAGAGAGGCTGCACACATCTGAGAGCTCAGAAAGACTAAACCAGCAGAAAAGACAAACTCTGCAGTTTTTATTTGTCAGTTTTAAACAACCCATGGAAAGAGGTGGTAAAGTTGACAGATTTTTCCTAAGCTCTCACTGCAGATGCTCTCACAAGGCCATTTTAAGAAGCCTCTCTGCTCACCCAATCCTGGCATTGCTTTTTGCATGCCAGAACACTAAGTCAGGTCAGCTACCCCAAGCACTGCTCACTCCTGAGCCAGGTACAGCAGGCAATGAGAATTTGTTCAAGTCCACATCAGAGATTATGGGGAAGTTGAGTGATCTCAGAATGCCCTGTGATAAGGAGATGTTTCCTATATCGAGCTCTGCCGAATGCTCTATACCAACAGCACAATCTAAAGCCACCCCAAACCAAGGGGAGCCTGGGCCAGAAAGCATGGAGTTAGCAGTTGCATTTCATGTTCCCTCTGTCTCGCTTAAGGCAAACTTACTACCAATATTCAAGAACGGGATGAGCCTCAGAACCCAGAAAAAGGTCAGGTCTCAAACTAGCCCTGGAGTCAGCCCAAATTTCAAGGGTCTCGATTTCCTCTGGAATTCTGAGGCTCCCAAATTTCTTGTTATTCTTGCCTCGTTTTAGGCATCACTTAATCTACATTTAAATGAATGTACAAAATAAAATTTTGTTAGATTTTGTCTGACCATTTCCAATTCCTTAACAATCAGTAATGGAGTAAAACTGAAACGGAAAATGAATGTCCCTTCTTTCAGGAGAGCCCACTTCAATGGCCTAAATCCAAAAGCCACTAAACTAAATGGGAGTCCTTGGATTAGGTTCTTAACAAGTTTCAGATGCTCAGTCATTTCCATCAGTCACTTGCAGAGATGGGAATGAACTTCAAAGGGTTTGATGTAGAACTGAACTTCCAAGACTTCGGATCTGAGCATCCTGGGACTTGTAGGTATGTTTCCAATCATCTGCAGATGCAGTCTGCAATGAAATGAAACAGATCCCTAAAGGTTCTGTATTTTGCAGACAGAAAGGTCAAAAGAAAGTGTTTTGTTTGCAGGAGATGGTCAGTGCATTCTCCCAGTGATTCTTATCAAACCCTCACACAAGCATGTGAACCACAAAGACAGGAGCCAAACTACTGGTATTTAATGGCTCATTCTCCAACACGGATTGGCTTATAAACATACACTGTGTTCTCATTCAGTGGTAATTTACTTTAACAATAAACTTATTGTGACTTGTATTTCCACTTCAAAGAGTTTTAATGTGGCAAATGGGAGGGACATAAGTGGGAGTTTTCCTCTGGTGAATAAAACAAAGATACAGTAAGGTGAAGAAAAAAGCTCAGTAATTATCCTCCATAGAGTGTAAGGCTATAAAATAGCAGTGCCTCAAATTATTTGCAGACATGTCCACATTTGAAAGACATAAAATCTTTTAGAGGATAACACACCTGTGCCACGGGTAATTGCCCCCACTTGCAAATTAGAACTGCCCAACAGATGCTTATTCCACCACACACGTACAGCAAAAGCAGTAGGAAAGGCTTTACCTCTTTGGAGAAGTGGAAAATTATTACACCCACCATAAACGTACAAATCAGCTTTGCTTGTACCTCATTCTACAGTGGCTGCTTCAGCACACAGATCTTATCCTTGCTAGGATAAGCACAGATGTGAGCCAGCCCAGAGGCTGCCTGGGAGGTGGGCAGGACTCAAAGATAACAAGTAAGCCTCCATCTATGGTAGGGTGTCAACAGCCAGAGATATGCAGGGACAGCAACCCTGAGTTGTACAGGGAAGAGGCAGGCAGGTGGAAGAGGGCTCTGGGGTACCTGCGAGACCCCATCAAGCCCCAGCACAGAGCCCGGGCTGCAAAGCTGCTACAGTGACTGCTGAGGGAGGACCAGCCCACCCTATCGCAACAACTTGGACCCAGCAGCCTGAGCTAAAGACAAGCTGGCACCTGGGCAATTTTGAAACACTGTCCAGTGTTTTCCAGCAGGGTTTACAACCCCATCCCTGCCTGCCTGGGCTAGCCCTGACACAGCCATCCAAGACTGCAACATGCTGAGGGATGGATCCCTGCAGGTCTCCAGAGCCTCACTCCCATTGATTTAGCTCAAAAAAAAAAACCAACAAAAAAACCAACGTGAGTGTCTGTGAGGAGCTGGCTCTACCATCTCCTCTTTCTGCTGTTCTCCTGTCCTTAGTGAAAACACTTTCTCTTCCTAAGAAGACCCAGATTCCTTTCATGGCACCACTTGATTCAATCCAACCACCCATGGAGTACATGTCCCCAGCATTATCAAAGATTCTACTCTGGAAGAGCAGCCCAAAAGAAGAGCTGCTTGCAGGGTGTTGGAAGGGACAAGGTCAGCCTGATTTCCACCCTGTATGTCACAGCTGCCTGGAAAAGCACTGACTAAAACAGTTTTTCTTTGAAAAGATCGATGCCATTTTGTTCATACCAAAACATTTAGGGAAACATGTCGATTATGATAAAACTGTAGTGGGGAAAATAGTCCAAACATTCCATTGCAATCATATCATATAGTTAATGCTACAGGAAATATTTATATTGACCCTTCGCAGCCATGCATTTTCTATTTAATATGACTATTACATTTAACATTAAATCTAATAGAACAATTTCTAGGGAAATGATCAACATTTCCCCTGATTTACTTCACATAAGATGCTGAGATTTTAATTTTTCAATTCAATTACAAATGAACTTTAATTTTTAAACACTTATACCTCCTGCCAGCCAGGAAATTTGGCTCCTCACCACCAATAGTCAAAGGTCAGAGTAGCTCACTGAGTTGCTGGTAGACCTCCAGCCTCTTGTTGCCATGAGAGTGACTGGGAGGTAGTCCACCAAACAGGTTATCACAGGGCAAAGCTGGTTGCTTCAGCACAGAGCAGACATGCTCAGCAGACCACAAGTGAAGAGTCAGAGACAGCATTAAGGGCCATAGCCTGCTCCTAGCACACCTCTCAGTCTGCGAAATGGCTTCTCATCATGTGTAGGCAATTGGAGACTTGTGTTTCACCACAGCAATTTTACCTATTTTATTCCAGTTCTACAGTCTGTCCCTTAAGATATTTCTGTTCTATCTGCTGAACAGCTGGTGATCTTCATCCTGCATGTGTCACATACATTTACGTATGTTATTAAAACCAAACCCCATTTAGCCAAGTGTACTGGGAGATACATCACTGAAAGCACTGTGTTAAGTCATAGCCTAAGCAGCACCAGCCAGGAGTGTGGTGGCACCTAGAGAAATGCCACCTCTGAAGTGTGTTAGATCTGCCATATATGACATGTTTAATTTGCTATTCATTTCTTGTGCTTGCTCTGCAGCTTGAAGTACCTACTTGCAAGCTTGAGCTTTTGAGGTAAGGAGCTTCTTGATGTGCCCCGCAGCTTATACAAACATGTCATTAGAGAAGTCTGCCTAAAAGGCTGCTCTAACATAACCTATGCCAACTTTCTTAAGCATAGCATTCATTTAAACATATCTTTCTACATATATAAAGTATATATATCTACAGATACTTTTATAAAGAGTATGTCTGTGTAGATAACCACTGTCATAATTTAGTTCAGCAAAATGTGTCTGGGATTTTGTATCTGTTTCCAGCCCTAATGGTGGACACACACATAAATGTGTTTGATCAGAGGCACTAAAAATATGTTTAGAGCAAACACTTGAAGAATGGCCACTGAAGCCAGCCACAGTCTTTCCTAAGAGCCCATCACACTTTCTTCCTCTTCCTTACCTTCTAGTTGACTTCAAGCAATTAATTTTCTGAAATGCCAAGTATATTTTCCTCCTTCACTCAATTTTAACTTGCACTTCTTTAAACCACATACTGATAAGGTGTCCCAGTTACTGGAGGGGTAGGGAGAGTGCTTAAAACAGAAGCCAGTGCACATGAAAACAAGAGACCAGGAGGCATTTTGAGGGGCTTCTCCTCTAAAGCCTATAATTCTTAAAACTACGTTTTGGTGGGCTTGAATTTTAGTTTAACAATAGCTGGGCTTAAAAATATTGATATTACCAACTGAGAATGGTTTTCGACATTATGATGTAAAATAAACAGCTTTGCCGTATAACCATAATTTTTGTACACTGCATGCAGTACCCATCATAAAAAATTCAACTGGATTAGGAAATCCAAGACTCAAAGTAGGCTGAATAAAAGATATAGTGAATTTCCTGGTATTTGCAGGGTAATTTGGGCAGCTTCTTTTCTCTTGCTTCACCAAAAGACTGTGACTATGCTGAGACCCCACAAATCTAGTAGCATAGAGGAGATTTCCAACCAAACCACATATATACAATGGTTTGGGGGATCCCAGATCTGCTTTGGACACACTGAAAGCTGACATCTCCCTTCCAGATTTTTCCAGAACATGCTTTGCTTGCCTGTAGTGACATTTTGCCCAGGAGGGGAATGAAAACCATGCCTTTTGGTTTACTTGTTTTACTGCACAAACTTCTGTGCTACCTTAGACACTTTTGAAAACAAGAAGCCATCCACAAGCAGTAAGGATGCTAATAAAGGCATCACTATTGTTTGTGGGTGCAAGTAGGATGCCAGTCCATCAAGACAATGTCTGCAATGGCCTACACTGACCATGAAATTATATTGCACATTATTTTCCTTCCTGTCTGCACTTCCTACTAATCATGACAATCTACAAGGAAGTGGGGCTTAACACCTACATATTATTATCCTAAATTTTATGGGTTTTTTGAAAGGTAGAAATAATAAATTAAAAGCCTCAAAACCAACTGGGTCTTGAACTAATTCTCCATCTCTACACACACATATGGGCCGTTTTCTCCATTTGCAATGATGGGAGAACTTACTTAGCTTACAGACACCATTGTAATCAAGATTTTTCCCTAAAGATGTGCCCAATCTTTTGATGCTGAGAACACACACTGTTTGTGACACAAAGAGGTTAACAGTGCTACCCAGCTGACCTGCAGTCTGTCCTGCACAATTTCCATGGTTTCTTCTCCTCCTTGCTGATCTCAAAAGCTGAGATACCAGCACTATGAGTGCTGCAGTGAGCATCCTCTCCTATGCCCATTCCCTCTTCAAGCGATTGGCAAAATAGACATTACTGCATATTTAATGTGCTGGAGCCACATAGCCCATGGTTTACCTTCTAGCGTCATGCCAAACACATCACAGGAACTGGCACTATGAGCAGCAGAGGCAGAGCAGCTCCTAATCAAAATGGCTCCCTCTCAAACAAGGGTGCTGAGCCAGGGAACAGATCTAGCTTGTTTTGTCCCCAAGTTGCCATACTCCTCAGGGGCTAAATGCCTCCCTGCCCCAACTCAAGCCACTGCATCTTTGCCTGACAGCTCTGTTAGTTGAATACAGCCTGCACTTCCTACCCAGTTGTGGCCAGTCAGCTCTCCCTGCTAGCATACAGCCACTAGCTTCCTTCTGCCCGGACCCACTGGCAGCTGTGACTGCAGCTGTGAAGGGCAATGGCAGGGATTGAAGGCAGTGAGTTACCACAGACAGCAGAAGCAGCACCTTAGGGTACAGCTCAGATGCTGACGTGGCTTCACACAGTACTCATTTAGTGCACTGTATCTGGGGTTTTTCTTGTTCTCACTTGACCCATAAAATAATGCTCATCTTTTATTTTCTGTAAGAAAAGTGCATGCCACTCTTTGAATAATATGGGGCAAAGGATTTTGCGTACCTCTTCTGGCAGCTCACCCTAGCCTGACATGGCTATTCACTCCACACTTCTGTTGTTTCTGGTCCTCTGGCTTTGAACTTACAGTTATTCCTGTGCCATTGGGACTGGTTGGCTTGAGCACAGGAGTAGCAAGGGGTCTCTAATGTGGCAAATGAAAAAGGGAAGTCTTAAAGGAGATGCTACCAATACTTCTACAAGACCTCTGGATTGAAGATAGCAGAGTATGCAATCAAGCGGTTTTGCTTGCCACTGGCAGCTCCAATCCAGTGGGCGCAGCCTTCCACAACAAAAAAGAGGCAATGGCTCTATTTAGATTACCGTGCTGCTGTCTGTGCTGTCACATGAATGTGCTGTCACTGTGTTAGGTGTGCCAAGAAGCTAATGAGCTCCTGTAGCTAATGTGGCTATATGTAAGCTGCAGCTTAGAAACACCCTGAGGCAATAGAGGCAATACTTGTGCCTCAGTTTCTCTGTAAATATACCCTATCTGTAATAGTTCTTTCCTAAACTATACTTGCAACTGAAAGTTGCTGAGATAACAGGAAATGGGGGTGTAGGAGTACAGCAGTGACATGTTCTACAGCTGACCCAGGAACTCCAGGGTAAAGGTATGAACCACCAGTGACTGATGAAATTAGCTTAATCATTAGGTCTGAATGTATAAATGCTGTAGTAAAAGAACAATCCCAGTTTCTAATATATCTTCCGCTTCCACAGAAAACTTTACCTAGCACTGATGCCAGTGATACAAGAAATAGGTGTTCTTTCTGGGAAAGGTCCAGCAGCAAAGGCCAACTGTGTCTCTGCCATTTAAAAAGACATGCTGTCTGTAGGAGGAGAGAGGAGAACTTGCACAATCAGGTGAACATTTATTTTCTCCATCTTTAAACTCCGGTACACTGTATCAGAAGACACACCAGCCTAATTGGGTCTCTGTGTGAAGTACGTAGCCTCCTAGTTAATGAGTTACTTAATAGCTCATAAAGTGTCCTCTAGGCTCCCCTCAAACTATAACCATTCCCAGGCAGCAAACCAAGCACTTATCACACTTACAGACAGTTTTAATATCAAAAGTCAGAAAGCAGAAGAATAAATAAATAAATTTGTTATACTTTTTGTTGAGGGGTAGGGGGAAAGATGGGCATTCTGTCTGCATGTTAGGGGACAGGCCCTTCTAGACTGCTTTTTCCTTTTGTCATTAAAATGCAGAGAGACAATAAAGCTGTGTAATCATCCTGTAACACTTCAGCACAAGTATTAAACCAGGATCTTCTACTGAGTTAAACCAAGACCCAAGATTTTCCTGGATGTTAGTCACAGCCATTGACAGCTCACACAGACTGCAGCAGGAGCCGAGCACAGCAGAAGCTAAGCTTGGCTTCCTCTGGATCAAAGGGCACAATCCTTTGGCACCACAACGCCAGGTAAAGTGTCTAGATGGACTTTGAAATATGCCAGAAAACGTGAAAGTTTTCAAATTAACTTTTATGTTACATCCCACTCGGCTGGTGTAGAGTGCATTAAATGCTACCATGGAGTGTGTCAGAGCATACTCCATAGAGGACATTTAATGTTAATGTCAGCACTTACAGGGTCACTGGCAATAACAAGTGGTTATCTAAGTGACTGATGACCCAAGCCTCTGGCACAAAGGTTGTTATTTCTTTTGTATTTGTGGCTATTTCCTACTAATAATGCATGTGTTTCTTTCCTCATACATAAAGCCTAAGAAATCTATTAAGATGACAGTATTTGAACAATAGTAGAATACAGTACAGTTATGAACTATTAAAAAAAAAATTAGTAAGAATTTGAAACTATCTAGCATGTACTCTTAGGGATTTATCATTCTATCCTAAAGGGCTTTATTCCAGGAGAGATTTGGTCCAAATGAATATTAGTGACTTGCGGATGTGCAATGTATGCCTTAGCTAGTATACCAAATCATGAATGAAATCTTGGCAGGGAATATAGGGCACGTATTGGAAGAAGGTTTTCCAGACAATTGTGATTTCAACACTTATATTAAATTTATAAAATACTTTAAGAGGCAACATTTCTTCATGGTGCATCCTTGTTATTTTCCATAGATTCAGCACTGCATGCAAAGCATACATTACAAATTATGCATGCTAATGAGCCAGCAGCTTATAAGTAAATGTATGTTCTCTAACAAACATAGACATTATACCTGTGCTTGCAGGCACACAGTTTGCACTATTTGATGTTCCTTAACTTTCTGAAGATCTAAGGTTGTTTCCACAAGAGAATTAAACACCTTTTTCAGTAATAATCCCTCCTTCCCCCCAGCTTTCTGGAGAATTTTGTTGACCTTTTTTGTTTATTCTTGCTGCCAAGCCATAAAACTCACACAGTTAAGGCAGTATTAAGGTGACTTTTGTCATTTTTGTTTCCGCAAGAGGCAGCTCCACTGACCCAAGAGCCTCCGAGGCAGTATCACTTCACTCAGGTTAGCATGCATGGCTGTGCTGCTCGCTGCAGAGAAGACCTCAAGGGCGGGCATTTCGGCATGCTGCCAGCAATGACATCATCCCCCAGCTTACAAGAACCTTGTAAGCTTGGTTTGGGCAGAGCAGATCTGGACAAGTGCCGATGTGCAGTCAGACACAAGAGCAAGGCAAAGCACTGTTCCACCACAGGCTCACAGAAGCACAGTACCCTGCATCCCTGCAAACGTGGCTCTGGAGCCCGAGTACACTCACTTGGAGAAGCACATGCCCCTGGTACAGCTCCCAGGAGCCACTTTTTTCTCCTTCTGCATAGGACTGTTTTAACACTCGCACTTTTTAAATTCCTTTTACCCTTGCAGCAACAAGAATTAGCTGGAGGCAACTGGTTACTCACTGACCTCTGATCCCACACATATAACTGCCTGTGCTTTGCACCCACACCAACCCAGGCCAAGCTGTGGCTGTGCAGGCCCATGGAAGGTCCCGCTCCCAGTCCTGTATGGCTGAGGAGTGGAAGGGGTACCTGAGCTGGAGGAGGTCTGCAGACCCTCACCATGCAGGGTGACGTTTGCCAAGGAAATAAGCAGGTTGGCTTTAAAAGCATGCTATTCGATGATTCTGTTCTAGAAGCATCATGATACATTTAACCAAGTTGACAGAACAGGAAGAAAACAAGAAAACAAACTCAAGGCAAACTGCATTTGATCTGGAAATTATTAATATTTGAGACAATAAAGACAACCTCATTGAATACTATTTGCATAGATGCCCTCCTCGGAGCCAAACCACACTTTAAAGGACTTCATCTTGAAAGAGCACTGCCGAATTGAAACAGAACTACTACCATGACTAGAGGGCTGTGGTGCCAAAAGATGTCAGATTGAACACGAAACAGAATTTTCATTCTTTTGTGTACTCCATAAATATTAACAACTTGACACCCCGTAATGAAAGCAAAATGCACTTAAGCACGGGCAGAAAAACCAAACTAGCCAACTATTCTTCTTTTAGGATTACAATTGAAAATTAGTTGTAGGGGTCAGAGTTTTCCAGCATAACTGTAGGTTGGGATTAACTCTGTGGACATTCTGAGTGCATAGGAGGAGAATTTAGCCTTGCGTGGTGCTGGAGGATTGCAAACACCATGAAACAGGCACCCTACCCTTCCAGGGCTTTGCTGGATGGAAGCAGCTGCCCAATCCTTAAGTCAGCCAATTGGTCTCAGCCCACACTTAAGGCCATGAACAGAGAGGAGAGGTGCAGCACAGGACTATGGCACTTAGCTGGCCTGCTGAGCACCAGTCCTGAAGGAACCTCACACCTGCTGTGGTCCAGAGGCAGAGCGTTACCCCCTCACATCCATGTGATTCACTGACAAAGTTTGCAAGTCACACAGAAAAGAAGAAAACTTCAATCGCTGGGCAAGAAGTGACAAGGAGAGCACAGCAGACAGGATTTGCTGCAATGCATTGCTTTGATTCGTATCAGTTGAGCATTTGCCTACCAATTCTCACTTTGCTCATTTATCTGATAGACGGCTCTGTAAGTCTATAGCAAAAAAAACCCCAAAACAAAACAAAACCAAACCCCAAAATCTCATAATTTAAATCATAAAAGATTTTTGTCTTGGTGCCCATGCCCATCAAAAACTTTTCTAGGCAAGAACTTCCACCAAGACCTATGACAGAAGAGAAGTTAACGGAGAGGTTCTGAGTATGTAGACTCCACAGGGGTGCATTTGGTTTGGCTCCACAAAATACTTCTATATATGGTTTGGAGAGAGCTGTAAAGGGCAGGAAATTGCCTGTCTGTGCATAAAGTAGTAAATGGTGAAGTATTTTTTTGAATTCTCCCCCCCTCTGCAGACCAGCAAAGGCTTTTGCATACACTATCAGGAAAGAAGCATATTTACAAATATTTAGGTTATTGCGTAACAGAGTGAAAGCCAATTCTAGCACTGAGAAGTGCACAAGTCACAGAAATATAGTTCTGTAGTACCTTGCTGCTCCTCTTATAAATAAAATTAAAAAGCAGAACATTACTACCATCACATATTTTCTTCCACCAATTTTAGAGCTAGCTTCAGGAACCAAAGTGAGAACTAAAGGGGCAAAGGTGCATCAGGAAATAAAAGTGTTCCTAAGCTCAAATATGTCAACTTTTGACTCCTTCTGGTTTTGCAAGTCTCCCAAGAGCCTTCTATATGCCTGCTCCTTGTTTACCACAGTTTCATTTGCTGTGTCTGAGGCAAGAGGAAACCAACCTTACTGAGGGCCCTGGACACCAAGATGTCCAAGGAAAGTTCATATTTGACAGTGAGGGCATGCACAAGGCTTTGCTTGCAAGCTTCTGTTGCAGGGAATCAGGGCCTGCCTGAGCTCAAAGTCATTAATGCTTCCACATCCTCCTCCAGCACAGGAGGAAAGCACTATGGAGTCTGTCCTACCATCTCCTACTGAGACACACTGTATTTTCATACTCTGGCAAATACAAACTGTGTGTGTACCGCCTTCAAGGAAGGCTTAGAGCTTTGCAATGCTTTAATCTCTACATTGTTTAGGCAATTTCATTGACCCTTTCTACTCTCCTGGCAGCTGCTTTAGGAGGACATGCAGAAGCAGCTGCTGTAGGAGCATAGGGGTGGTCCTGACAGAAGTAACTCACACCAATGCTTCTGGAAGAGGCACACAAGCCATCTCTTGCACCAGCACCTTTTTTAAAGGTGCCACAACAATGCTCTGAGCTCCCTTGGTTGCTGTACAACATAATTCCAATGTCTGATCAGTTCCAGGAAGTGCTTTACTAGGCCAACTTACATTTTAGACCCAAAACACCTCCAATAACAATGAGACAGAAAAAGAGCTGTAGAGGTATTTTACTGCCCAGCCAGAAACATGTTCAGGTTAGAAGCTTCTACCTTAACCGCAGCAGCCTACCCAACAGATGTTATTATGCTTCCTGGGGCTCAGGATGACTTGATCCAACTTAAACGTAAAAGTACATGAGAACAATATCAACACATTTATATTAGCGACAAATGTGTGTTTTAAATTAGCTTATTCCACAAACATAGGCCATTGAACAGCCCCATCTGCACATGGGGAAGGCAGCAATGGCCAGGTGCATGCATAGGAGAGGGGAACGATGAAGCAAGGAGGTAAAAACTGGAACAAGTATCTGAGTGCAATGAGAGGAAAGAGGAGGGAAGAGGAAAGAGGACAGAGCTTTTTAGTGCAGCTCAGCAGCAGACAGTGCTGACCTGTGTCACTGCTGCTGAAACTACTGTGAAGCAGAAGGGTAGTTCCAGGGATCCTGCAATTGCACTGCCACCGAGCTTCACTTCTCAGGGGCTTTCTGCAAGCTGCTGAGCCTAGGTAAGTCTGGCATTCACCCGAGTCTGCCTGGCAGCCCAATGGGATGCCTACAGTGTGACTGCCATACCATTTCACTGGGAACAAACAGGGGCCTGAAAGAGCAGAAAAGGAAGCGGCAGCCTGTTATCCTTGGGGTGGAAAAAACCCTAAGAAAAAAAACACACACCAAACACCCCCAAAAACATCTTGGCCCACCTCACTGCCATCTGCTGACATGGAAGTGGAACAGGGATTTACAGTAACCCTGAGAGTGGCCAGAACCACTTTATGAGTTTAACTCAAACATCTCATCTGGGTTTGAAAGAGGCTTTTTAAAAACCTACTAAAGCTCAAGCTGAAATTTTAGAGCTCCCAAGGCAAAATCCTTGGCTCTGACCAGGAAGCACAGATGGTAAGTGCTCAGGGACAGCAAGACTACAACAAAGCAGGAAACACCTCCTCTTGGAAATGGGAGCTACGTGGAGAGGGAATCCATAAATACTCAGTGCCTGGGGTTTGGTCTGGAGCAACAGCCACGGGTCTCTGTGTCTGTTTAATGATCTTTGTATCATTAAACCTGCTGTTTTCTTAGTTGCAGATACTAGCTGGGCGCTCCCTTGGAAAACCTACGGCATTCCATACCCAAATTTTGAAATTCAATGGACATTGGCCATTTAAGTCCCACAGGGACACAGGAGCATATTCTCAATTTCTGTGCACCTTCACCTTTATGCATGTGCTTAAAATGACTGCATTTTAAGTGTCACTGAAAAGGATGTGTTAAATATGCTTCCACTGGCTTTAGACAATCCCAGCTTTTTACCAGATGAAATTGAATAAATAAGATTTTAAATAAAAATTACAAAACCTTTTAAATAGACACAGTCAAATCATTCTTTGAACCTTTTGATATATACTAAACCTACCACATTCTTTTAAAAAATTACAATTTTTCTAATTTAATTTAAACCAGCCATGAAAACAAAGGATTTAACTGCACTGCAGTTAATGATTCCAATAAAAAACCCTAGCTGTTTACATGTTCAACACAGAGAGTTTTCCTGGCCCCTTTTAGCTGTCCATACAATACATTGTTAAGTTAACACTTAATAACACCAGATTAATATATAACAGAGAGAGGGTGTATTGTAGCCTCATTTGCTCCATTTAGCAAGTTCTATTAAATTCTGGTTTTCTCCCTTAGAAGATCATAAATATGCCAGTGCTCACCTTTGAGAATGAGTCTAAAGTGCAACTTCATCTGGGCAAATCACTTGGCAAGTAATTTGTGACCCTTGATTTTAAATCACATTAAGAGTACCTATTCTGCTAAATGGGGGACCTGAGGCCAACTGGAGCATGAAGAAGAAGAGCAGGTTAGTTGCCCATTTCCCCCCATCTCTCTCCCCAAGCCTGTGAACCTACCTGAGAGCCAGGCTGGTCCCACACAAACACTGCTGACCACAAGCTAAAGAAACACTACCTGCAAGTCTTGCCTTTCTCATGAGTATCGCTATGCCAGCTGGCATTTAGGGGAGCCTGTCTGTTGCCAGCTTGTGGTGGTGTCTGATGGATGTTACTGCAGCAAGGAGCACTCTGATGTACTGAAACTGCTATGAGTTGCTAAAGGATACAACACACCCATGACAGGCTAAAGCGGACTAATAACAACCTCCCCGTTCTCCACCATTGGAAGGGGGCAGCAGAAAACTCCAAAACAGAGTTTGCAGCAGGGATTTTTGGAAAAGATATGTAAACAAGACCGCAGCTCAGGTTCCTGGGGAAGCCCAAGAACCCTCAATATAGGAGGGAGGGACTGTCTTTGTAACAGAAGTATCTTTGTTCAACAGCAGCCCAAAGGTCTGTGCAGGAAGCCAGGTGCCCAGTGGGAGGACTTACAGAGTGACCCAAGAGTACCTGTGCTGGAGGGAGTGAAGGAGCACATCCAGCATCCACATACAGAACTAGCTCATAATCATCAAGATGGATACAGGGAGACTTCACCAGTCACCACTGTTTGTTACCGTCCTTTTAACCATCTCCTTAGTCTGTATTGACTTCCCTTATCCCCTCCCTAAACCAGAAAGGCTGTTGAGCTGGATGCTGCTACACCTGCACTGCAGATACGTCCCCCAGCCCCTGTGCTCACCCAGAAATCACAGTGCAGCTGATTATGTCCACCCTGCTCTGAGCAAGTTTCACTGCCTCCCTGACTCAGTGCAAGATTTGTGCTAGGGTTAACTTGGGAGCAGCTATGAATTTAGGTTCCCTGCTTTTTATGGGTCTGCAGGGGTAAGAGTAGCTTACACTTTAGTAAAGTCTAACCACTAGTTCTCTTGCTGATGCACTTGGTCCTTAAGATTTAAGGAAGGCCTGTGCTACAGGAACAGGAAAACCAAAACAAGTGTAGGAGAAAAATACATTCTGGCTAGAACTTCAGCAGGGATATGGTTCTCTTGTTAATGACTTCAAATATATGAAAGAACTATAAATAAAGCTACAAATATGTCAAGGTGTGATTAGCAATGAGAAAGCAGAACTCCTGCTCGTGCGTTTCTGCACAGTGCTGACCAACACTCAGGGTTTTGAAAGCAGTATGTGGAGGGTGCATCTTAGCTCTACCACTGGTGTCCAAACTCAAAGGACATTCTTTTGGGTTTTTGCCAATCACTTAGTGCTTTATACTCTTATCTTAACCCCCACAGAAATTAGGCATTCCTAGCCATGAAGATTAGTTCAGGTTCAGCTCTAGCATGTATACATTTTTGCCAGTTGTTATATATAATGTACTATATATTCCAGTATAATGTAATAAATTACAGCAATTTAGCAGTAATAGAGTATGAATTTTTACACAATATTATAATAAACACAAATTAAGAGATAGTTTCTAGGCACATCTTCTTTCTAAATCACAAACACAGTTGTGATACTTTGTAAATTATGTGAATTAATACAGTTGTGACATTACCAGAGCTCTCTGGCCTCATACTGATATTTGGCGAGAAGAACCTGAAACTTCCCTGCGTTAGGAAGACCACAGAAAGCTTCTATGTGCTTTACTTCCAGGTGGCTGTACTAAAAGTGCCAAGTACAATTGAGCATCCACTGATGAGCAGCTACCTAAAACAGAGGAATACAGAACACTTCCAGGCCTCATTCTCCACCACCAAGTTGCACTCGGCAGAGATGGGGAATGTCTGCACTGTGCAATTCAGTTCAGGGCAGATACCCAAGACCACTGGGGACCTGAAACAGTGCTGCTACTACAGCAGGGTGCTCTTCCCAGGATAATTAGTTGGTCTACAAAGATCTAGGACAGCTCAGCTGCTCCCAGGGTGAGCACCCACCTGCAGCGAGCTGTTCTGTGCATCTGTTCAAATGCCAGGTTCCTAGCTTCCCTACAGGTCACCTGGACTGTAGCATGCACAAAACAAAAGCACACAGCCGCCAAGCTTTTCACAATTGCATGTTCTCCTTTCAGAGGGCTTTACCAGTTACACTGGGTTTGACTAGTTAATTTTCTTCATAGTAACTTGTATCATGCTATGTTTTAGATCTGTGGTGAAAATGGCGTTTTCACTCCTAGATGCCCATGTTGAGGCACCGTATCATATCTCATCTTGTGTAGCCCAAATGAGTGACAATACACACCACAGGTAATCACACTGTCCAGAGCATCTGCATTTGAGGCAAGGGGAGCTGAGCCCAGATTGGTCAGTTCCCAGCTGCAAGGGCACTCTTACAACTTGAAGCAGCCAACTTTTATTCAACTGCATGGAAAAGATTTGTGGAGAAAGAACCAAAATGCAGTGGAAGCTGCAACAGCTGCAGAGGCTGGTGACTGGAACATTCCCTTATGTAGATGGAAAACATAAGACTCAATTCTTTCAGCCTGAGCTCTGTACTCTTCGTGGTTGACATTCCCATGAAAGAGCTCATTGTCAAATACAACATTAGTTGCTCAAAATACACACCTTGCCTGTATGTTATTTCTCCCAACACATTTGCTCTTCTGCAGCTGTTCCCAGTTCCACTGCCTAGGTACCAAGTCAAGTCATCTAAAAGGAGGAAGGCAGAGATTCATGCTTTAAGAGATTAGTGGATTTTCCCCCATCTCTGTACTGTTCTCCCTATATTTCTGTAAGGCTGGAAATGCCTTGTCCTACCTTGGCATTTCCACCCTTTATACAGTGTTCAGCCAACTCTTCTGTACAGCCCTGCCAATTAATTAGCAGCTGCACTACAACATAGATGATGGTGGTGGATGTCTTACAGCTGTGCCAGCAGAACGTGGGCTGCAGTATACCACTTGCTGGTAAGCAGTACATGAAATACCTGATACCAGCAGAAGGGCATTGGACAAGGCCACTGCTTGAGTTGAGCCCTGCTTAGGGAAAAATCAGAACAAGTTTCTCACCATGACATCTTTAGGAGGGTGGCAAGGTGGGCAATGCCAGGCTGGTGACCAGCTGCAACAGCCCTGGGTGGTGTTTCCCTTTCCCCAGTTCTAATGTGGAAAGCGTTGCCAGCAACGGGCACGAAAAGTTTTCCTGGTAGACCAGAAGCTTGTTGCATTTTGCAAATTAGCTTGATCTCACCCAAGGAAACATGCAAGAGTCCCTTATAATGTTTCTAATGGCTGCTAAGCCTCAGAGCTAGCATAAAGTAATGGCTTTCAGGCTGTTTATTGCTCTCTGCCATCCCAAAACCTGTCTACCTTTTGGTAACAGTAACCTTATGTTTAGAGAGGCATTTGCAGTTTATTGTACCGTTATTTTATGTAAGCTCCAGCTACTATTTGCTCTGAAAGCATTTCTGTTTACTTCCCTTTCCAAATAGTAGCAATCCTAAATTTTCTGCATTTGGCCACACATAATGTGTCTGAGGAAAAGAGACCAAATCCTGAGGTACAACACAGTAACTATACATTTAGTTACCAGTGGAAATTACATATTAACAGCTGTTAATAATATACTTGAATAGCTAATTCTGAAGCTTCTCTCTCTTTTCTTGGTTTTCAGCTCAGTCCATACAGCCCTAGGCAGTTGTGAGCTGCTTCCAAAAGGATCCACAAAAGATCATCTCAGAAAAGTAAACATGTCAAATTTCAGTCTCCAGAAAAAGGAGAAAAGCCAGTGCTCCATATTAATAAAGAGAGCTGAGTCTGTATAATCAGGGCTCATATCACATATTACTATGCATGCTAAACCTACTGTTTATATTATAGATGTACCAAAAGCCTGTAGTTCTGGCCACTGCACATTTGGAGGTATATGGGTTTAGACTTTAAGCAGTTTTAGAACAAAGCTAATCTCACTCTGGAGCTAAAAAAAAAAAATTAATATAAGCAAGACTTTCTCATATCAGAAATCCTTCACATGTTTGTTATTACATGAATCCTCCAGAATATTTTCTAGCAGAAATACTTGGCACAGTAAGAAAGTTCCTATGTATTTGTTCAGTTAAAAGAAATAAAATCAAATTAAGATTGCAAGGCTAGTGATGCAGTCATACCCCTGGATATAACCCGAGACTCAGACAAACCAGTAGTGGGAGGATCATTTATACTTAGCGACTAGGCTGTCAGCGTGAAACCTCAAGTGGGTTGTAAGTGTAGGGTTGACTGTCTTTGGGTTTTTTATATTTGCTGATTCAGCTCTGACGATCAAGGGATGTTGTTCAATTTGTCTAAGCAGACTAAATCAACTGATTTCATATTTATTTCAGTTTTGTTTGCCTTATCTCAATCTATTTGGCTGATAACCAGGCCTGGCAAGAAGCACTGGCATTTTCTTTAATGATCACCTTCTCCAAATATGATCTCACTCGTCTTCAACACCCTTGAAAGTAAATATGCACAAAACCAGACATACACGAAAAGACCCCAACTATGACCATTAAGAGTAGAAAATCCTTTGTATGCCACACAAAACCAGAACTAAAGGCTCTTGGTCCACAGGAGGTGCCTGGTGTCAACTGCCAAATGCACTGCCAAACAGATCAATAATTTTGGGGTTTATTTGCTTTGGAAGTTTTTGAAGTCAAGCAGCAAAACACCTCACACCATGTTTCCTTCAAGCCTGGCCATATGCCTCATGTTGACCTTGCCCACAGTTGCTGGTCGTTATTAATCAGAAACAGCTCCTCTCTCTTTTCCCCATCCTTCAAAACCCTTGCCTTTAAGTGGGTTTGGTGCCATTTTCAGAGGGCCAGTCCAAGAAACTGAGAACTAGAAATTTTCTGGTTTCCTTTATTTTTTTTGTTAAGGTGTAGTTTGTAGGCAGTCAGAAGTGACATCACTTTTCTAACATATGTTCCTAACCATAGGTGGTGGGAATTCCAAAGCACACTCAGGACTGGTCTTCTCTCTTTTCGCACTTAATCAATAGTAAGACTTCAATTGATCCTAATTGAAACTGAATTTGGTAAGCACTGGGGAAGCCTCACTCAAAGTAGAATAATTGAGGAGTCAGACGAAAGCAACAGCCTCCTGGATTTCAGGATTAAAAGCAACACAGGACTCTTAATCTTTCTCCTCTTTGCCCATTTATGACCAGCATTGCCTGGGCTCCTCAGATAGATAGTATGCATCTCTGCAGAGCAAACATAGTCAGGGGCTACAGAAGTCCAACTGCCTGCATAAGCCCTCCTGCTTTCCAAAGGCTCTCTCACCTTCCTACACAGTATGAAAAAATAATAATAATCAGGCAGTGTTTTGATAGAGACAAAGTGGTTGTTCAAATAGTTCTGCTAATTTCACAAAGATGCGTGATAATGCTTCACATATGGCTCTGTGCCTTTTAATAACAGAAATTGAACACACATTTCAAGACACAAGTTTTGTTGATATGATGCTGATAGTCCAGAGTAACTGTTTGCCTTGTGGTTTTAATTATTCTAAAGACAGCCCAGGGATCATTTACCCAGAGCTAATGGGTTTATGGGCTCTTTAAGAAGCATGATAAGCCCACAGATGTGGCAGTGAATGGCATGCAGGTCAGAGCTACCACAGGGGCCAGTAGTCTTGGAAGATGAGAAGGTCATAGGGAAGGATTTATACTGTAGCCTCAGGCCTCTTAATTATCACATGGCCGTTAGGATAGTTGTGCTCTGTGTAAACATCTCTGTTTTCTCTGGAGGGGACTCTGATCTCGAGGGCACAGTCCCAAGAGGCAGTTCCTGGCTTCACAACGCTGTACCCAAGGATAGGGCTGGACCACTCATGCCAGAGAGCAGGCCCTGAGGGTCAATCTCCTTGTTCCCTCCTCAAAGGGCCTGGCACTTATCCATGGTAGTCATCCACACCTGCGCAAGCCAGTCTCCCATACAGCCAAAATACATCAGGAGACCACAGCTGTTCTGCTGTCCCTATGCACATGCCAAAACCCCATGCCAACCCTGGGCCTGCTTGAGCTGGGATAGAAGCTGGACAGCTGGAAAAGGACAGGCTGCAACTAGTTATACCAGCTAAAATGACAACATTTGGCTGCTAAAATAGATTCTGGTTGCCATTAAGCCCTGTGCCAGGATGGTGATAGGCCAAGATGGTGATAACACTGTACCATCAATAGTGTTAGGGAGTGTGGGGAAAAGGGGCTTTATCTTGTGTTTATGAACAGGGACCATACCTAGGCCTCTCCATAGCAAGGGAGATCACCCTTCCCATGGCTGCAACCTCTCCGAACAGCAAATCTGGAGGGTCTGAAACTACATCAGGATATTTTAGGCCCAACTCCCTCTTAACACTGATCTAACACAAAGTCAATGGTGCTATTCCTGGATCACACCAATATAAGGTGGGTAGGAATCTGGTCCCTTCTGTACAGGCTGTGTTACACAATATTCAGCATAATTTCTTTTAGAACACTACCTGTTAATCATTCTAGACAGTGACTCATTTTAGGAATTAAATATAACCAACTCATTGTATAAACGAAACATCTTGAAGCTAGAAGATGATTTTATCCAGAAAATGAAAAGTACAGAGTACGCAAGAAGCCCTAAGAAGTAGAAGCCAACAGTATCTTAGGTTTAAGAGTTTACAACAGATCTAGAGTGTCTGAAAATGCAACAGGGTGTTTCCCTCTGCAGTGGGGGAAAGTAGGAGGCCAGCAGCCTCACAGACACCAACACAACCAGCCCCCTTGTCAGGGGCTGCAGAACCATGCCTCCCAGTTCTGCAAAGAAATTTGCAGTTCACGTGGACTTTCAGAAAGGGATAAGGACTGCCACATTAGAAGTGTCTCCTTCTTTGCGAGAGACCCTATCAATTTTGCAGAGGTTTTGAGCCCATTATCACATTACAGGTAGACAGTTGTCATAAAGCATTAGATCTAAGCAAGGCTGACAGCATAACTGCAGGCTAGCTCCAGGCTTGGCAGTCTGTGCAGCACCTGCAGGCTCAGGACCAGTGTGCTCCATGAAGAGACAAGCTGGTGTAATCTGCTGTGAATCACTTTGAATTGCTGCCCTTAATTGACAGTGCACTCAAGACCTGGCCTGCTATAAAGCATTGGTATACACATGCTCTTGCCAGGAACCTGCTTGCCCTTAGATGAGCAACAGCTTGAGTGCCACCTTTTTTCACTAGAGTAAGAGCTCTGTATTTTGCTCTGTTCTTTCGTTACTGCAAGTTCACCATCATCAGAAGACTAAATAAGAATGTTTCTCCTGGGAGTGTGGAGGTTTTACAGGTGTTTGTGGGGAAAGCAGTCAATATGCTGCTACCCTGGGGAAAAGGAGAGGACACACACTTCAGATAAAGTCATGAAAGCCCAGACCCTGAAGAAGCACACAACCAGCATCAAAGTGGTATGGAATAAGGCTCTCTGAGCAAAATGGCAACAGCATCCTGGCATCATGACACATCATTCAGGTTTCTCAATATCTTTTCTTATGGAGTATGTGTGGGAAAACACATCCAGATGATACGGACAGCAGAGGACAGAAGTCATGATTGTCATCCTTGCACTCCAACATGAACCTAATTCTCTTCTCTCCAAGCCAGCAGGCACTTGCCAGATATTTCAACAGGCAGATGCCAAAACTTCCTTGGCCAGGTGAGGAGGATTCCTCTTTTATCTACTGCTGTCTCAAGTCGCCTCCTAAACAAACTCTCACCTCCTTCTGTCCAAAGCTGGGACACCTCCTTTGGCTTCAAGTTTGTTGTTCTCATTGATACCAAAATCTTAATGGACTTTTAGATCCAAATTCTTATTTATGCTGTGCTGGAAGCATCAAGAAACTGAAAATGAAAGTGCTCAAATGCCTAGCTCCTGTGATACCGATACAGGATGTAGAGATGCCAGAAAACACAGGGGATTCAGGCCTTAGAGGCCCTTTAGAAGTCTCAGTTTTTTAATTAAATGTCAAAAACCCTTTGCTGAAAAGATTAGGGGGCAACATTCAGAGCATGCTGGGGGGACATTCTGGCTGCTGAGCCAAGTCCCTTCTCTGCCACAGATGCAATTGTTTGCTTCCTGGTGCAAAGCCGGCTGAAAGAAAAACCGTAAAGAGATCACATGGTTGAAAGGAGCAGTTTCCATGACCAGACAAACCCTTCTCCTTATTCTTTTAAAGTCTGAGGGGCCCAGACTACAGTACCTGGCCAGACTGACAGCTCAGAGCCACAGGATTTACCCAGGACTGCACGCTGCATCCTGCACCAGCTCTGCCTTCTTCAGCATCCTCAGGGACCAGTCCAACCTCTTCGGTGTTTGCTTAGCCCCGCATGTTCCTTTCAAGGGCTGATTTGTAAGACGGACCACCAGCAAAAAAAATGTCAGATCTGGTTTAGGACTTGGTTTGAAGGCATTTAGATAGAAGAATAATTGCACAGGGATGTGGTTTACTCTGGAGAAATAAAGGCTGTGTTTAAATGTCTGAAATTCCTGGTGACTCTAATAATTGCAACCTCTGCCTCAATAAAATGCACAAATAATGTTATTGAAACATTTCCAATCAAAAGGTATTATTTTTGGTTTAAAACAGATGCAGTAGTCAGTATTTAAAAGGAAGACGTCTGGGCGGGCTTACCTCTATTTCAAGGGAAAACTACTGGAACATTGGTTTAGTCTCTCTTTCTCTGTTTTTATAGCCAACTTATTACAACATTAAAACCTTCATACAGTTCCTCTGTTACTTTTTCTAACCAACTGGAGAGTAGCTCTACAGTCATGAACTGAAGAGGTTTTATTACATTAAGGTGTATTTAAGAGCTTGACCTGGTAAGCCACCACATCCCTGGAGAAGCTCTATCTCTGCAGTAGCTGAGCACCCTCAGTACTGTGCCATGTCAGCTCAACAGGCACCAGCATTGCTCCAAGCATGGCTATTGCACCAGTCTAGCAGGCACCAAATGAATTTAGAAACTTAGGTGCCCCCTGCCAGTTTTCACTTGGAGGATCACAGGGCTACATGACAATGGCTTGTAGGTTCAAGACTGTATTTTCAGTGGCATCTTGACACTTCAAGATACACCAGACACCTACCAGTAAGACTTAGAAGGTTCAAGCTTGTAAAGCGCCCACCTGCAGCTTTAAATGCTTAAATAGCAAGTGCCTCTCTCTCTTCTGAAAAGGGAACTCAGGATCCTCAGCACTCTTGGAATTTTGCCTTGAGCTCTCTGCTGACCTGCATTGCTCACATGAGCAAAGTCAGATGCATCTCACAGAAGCTGGCAGAAATTGGGCCAGTGTTTCATGATTCATGTGCCTATAGGATTAGCTATAATTAGTGTCTTCAAGTAAGACAATAACTGTATCATGCTATTGCACTCCATGGATGCAGTATCAGCACATATGGAAGACATTTATTACTATAAATATTCGGGCACTTGATAGTTATCCAAAAATACAAAATCAGGTTAATCATTCTATCCTACAATCCCTGGCAAGAGATTTGAACTCAGGTTTTTCTGGCTCAGCTTAAGGTTTTACATATATGATCACTTCTGCCAGCTGGCAGAACTAAAATCTTAGGCTGAAGTAGTTCTCCAGCAGCCAAATCTATCTGCACAGTAACATTAAAGAGCTTGGCTTTTTGCAAGCCATTCACTACCTAAAGATATCTTGCTGCTGCATATAGCTATGAAAGTTTATGTAGAACAGGTAGAAGAATTACTTTTCAGAGTTAATAATTAACATCTCTCAGGGGAATAACCAACTGAGGCTACTGTCTTATTTCCAAAGGTTGCCCATACATGCTGCCCACACATTATACATGGGTAGCTATGCTGTTCCCACATGCATATGTGTTAAGTTGTTTCCAAAAAATAAGCTGGAAGAGGAAACCTCTAAATGCTAGCTAGAATGCATAGCTAATCATCAGAGCCGAGGCATGGGAGAATAAACTAACAAACCTCCCGTCAAAAAGCTGTTCAGCAACATCAGCACCAGTGGTTATTCGACTTCCAGTAACACAGCACACCATCCTTGGACTCATCAGCTCTCCCACAAATGCAATAAAATTCAATGGCCATTTTATGATCTCCTATTAGGTGTCATAAAACCACAAGACCCATGTATTACTTCCCAGCCCTGCTTTTTAAGGGAAACTGGTGGAGTTCAGTGCACACAGGTCCGTGATTTGTGAATTTACAGCAAGTACAGTCACACTCTCAGTCCCTGGATCTGTCTCAGCCCACCTGCACCGTTACGCATGTATACAAGATGAAGACATTTCTCAGATACCAAATATTCAGAGGCCTGGCCATGGCTCATGAGCCCAGTCCCAGCTCCAGGTTTGGTAACAGGACAGCTACTTTCTCTGGACAGAGTCAGAGCCAAAAAAATACACTAATGGATCAGTGCCAGCCCAGCACAGATGCACCCCAGGCACCCCTGCAGTGAGGTTCTGAAACTGTAAGGCTCTGCAGAGCCAGACCAGGACTCTGCAGATCCAGCACACAGTTAAAGCCTCCATCAGGAGCCAAGCTGGCTCTCTGCGGAGGCTCTGTAACACATCTGTACCCCAGCCTTCAATGCATCCCAGAGTGGATGTACTACATAGGTTATTGCACCACTCATCAGCTTATGACCAGCTGATGGGAAACAGAAAAGCTGGTGGGATCTTGTTACAAAAGATTACAAAAGAGAGCAGCATCTTGTAGGTGAACACAGCAATGCTGATGCCATCTGGGATGGGAATTCCCCCAATCACATATAACTGCTCAAGTGTTAGGCTTTAAAACAATTTTTACTTCTTTTCGCCAAGTAGCATTGACCTAACATCCCTGAAGAACAAAACTTTCCCACACCACCGCAGTACAGGTCCCAGGTACATGAAACATTCCACCTTTGAGCCATGTGCAAAAAAGCTGAAGCAGGTAGAACACATACGAGGTTTTTGCAGTACATAACATAGGGCCTCACATTCTTCCCCTTCACTTGGAAACTTCAGGTAACTCAAATCAAGGAGATTCAAGCTTTCCCTTCCTAACCTTCACCTACTCCACAGCTTACAAACTCACCACCACCTCACGCACTTGCTCAGGAAGCATCCAGACTCTTCCTCCTTACCCTGACTACTTCCAGGATGAACGCACCAGCACGTTCCTCTTCTGCAGCCATTCCTGCTCCTCTATCAAATTGCTGTAGGTAGCCCACTCTTCCCTGCTTACTCTGCCAGGTCAGCACATAACCACAGGCTCCTTACCCGAGACCACCTCTTTCTTTTACTGTACATGACAGTCTCCTCCAGACTCCTTCACTGTCTGCTACTTGAAAAAAAGCCCTCTTGACCCTGGCAGGAAAGCAGTAGGCTGAGCCAGTTAAACCCCCTCACGAAACACACCTTGAGGCATTTAAGCAGGTGGCCCCATTCCACACACCTACCCAGGTTAGATCTTGGAGCTGAGTGAACCCTGCTCTGGGCTGGTAGCTGCTGCCCTAAACCACCTTTACCTCACAGTTCAAGGCATGTGCTTCTGCCTGCAGACCTTTCCACTGTGTTTCGGGCAGTAGGACAAAATAACCATGGCAATACATTACTAGTGCCTTGGTTCAGTTTGGAAGGCTGGATCACCATCTGGATACTGCAGTGGTTGACATACCCATTTACATGGCCATATATGTAGTGTGTAATGTGTATATACATGTATATGCATGTATATACAAGCATTTACCAGACAATACACTATGTTTATCCATAGAACCTTAACTAACATTGCATCAAAAGAAAAGAAACAATTTGCAGAGGGTGAGTGCCTGTTAATCATAAGCTAAAGGGGAAAGGAAAAATTTTAAGTGAGATATAAAGGGAGGAAGTGACTCAGTGGGTGGGAGGGAGGGGACAAGCATTCCAGACAGATGGGACATGAATAACTTTTCCATCTCCCTCTCTCTCTTCTCTCCCAAGTCTTGCAGGAACTGCTGTGTTGAAATAGTCAGTCATTAACTATTTGATGAGGTTTTAAAATCTGAACTGAATTCTCTGAATGTAACCAACTATTATTACAGGGTCTGCATCACAGCAATGCAAGTGTTTGAGCCCTTTGGCAAGCCATAGTGGTGAAGGCAGGCCTGAGCACTCTGTAGGAAAAGCCACTAAATGGCATCAGTTGTTTAGCTGTGCATAGCCTTGGTAATGCTGCAGGAATCAGAGCAGTGGTGATTAGTGAGTGTGCAGACCAACTGTGACCAAGCAACAGGGCATCCATCCGCACAGCCAGCACAAAAGCTGACATTCAGGCTCTGCTGGCATTGCTCAGCCTGCAGGAGAATCAGGGCCCAGTACTGGGCGAAGGTCACGCTGAAGGAAATAACTGTGGTCTTCCAAAAACCTTCTCGCTTTGGCTGTCCTCCTGCACTGCAGTCCCTGGGGTAGATTCTTCCACCAATCATCATCCACCTTTCCAGAAGGCTGGGGCGCAAGCAAAAATGCCCTTTGGTGCTAGTTCAAGGGCAGGATTCAGACCACAAGTGCCAATAAGTTCCCCTGCTGCCCATGGGGAATCTCTCCTGCGCAGTCCACCTTATGCTACACAAACAGGCTCTGAAAAAAACCCGAATGAAGTATTTGCCTTTCTGAATGCCAAAGGCTAATTGACCAGCATGAGACCTGCTGAACTTGGTGGAACCAGGGTGGATATAATCACTCAGGAGAGCCAATAACCAATTAGCTGAATGGCTTCAGCAGTTTTGAGGTCTGCCTCTTTATTCAAGAGCAAAATAAAGATCAATTTCTTAATAAGCTTTGTAATATCTGCTATTCCTTCCTTCTCATTATTATTATTAGCAGCAGTGTTTTGTGCATGTAATGAAAGAGTAAGACAAGGGCTGGAAGAGCCTGAATGGTAGAGAAGGAGTAAGCAAAGTGTCAACCCAAAACACCATATATGCATATGCATACACATACACATATAAACCAGGAAGGCTGTACAAATTATCTACAGCACAGGTACAGCAGGTCATGAGGGGTTTCTTACCACAAAGTAAGAGCCTACCCCTGCTGGTAACTTTTACCTATTTATCAGAGGTTTGGCACAAAGAAAAGCCACACCTAGTGTGGCAGTATCGAGCCTGGCCTGGCCTCTCCAGTGCTGCTGCAATGGCCATGGGCTCTCTGTAGCCCATGGGCTCAGCCAGTTGCTTCCATCAGGCTGAGACCAGTAGGGGCCAGTTGGTAACCAGGCATGGTAACCAGAGCACAGCTGCTCACTGGCCCTGCTGCCGCGGCAGCGCATGGCAGACAGGCCATAAGTACACTGACCCTTCTGCCACTGAGCACACTGACCTCTGGCTGAGGCTGAGGTAATCTGCCACTGCTGCATCCATCAGAACCCCAAGAGATATGCTCCTCAAATCCCATCATTGCATTGCCCTGTAGTTCCCCTATGTGTTTTGCTTTTGAAATTGCAGGTTCCTACTCTCCCTGCAGCTATATCAGTTGAAATCACATTCCCTTTGTCAGAGAGCCTTCAGCACTCTTTGCTGTCTCCTTTCTTGCAGTAAGGCAAGAAACAGCAGAGCAATGTACAGATTCCTCCCTGCCTCCCAATTCCTCTGTTTCTCCTTCCCTGAAATCAGGGCTACTTGGAGCTAACAACCTCACCCATGAAGACACAAACAGCATTGTCTACATTTTTCAGCATCTCCCCCATACACCATCACGTGTTGTCGGGCAGCCTTCTTGTGCAAGTGCGTTTCCCTTTTGAATACAGGACTCTGTGTGGCCCAGAGAAAGCCTCCTCCACAACAGCAGCAGCAAGACTGCCTTCCTTTCTCCTGTGTGCGTTTTAGCTGAGAGTTTTACCAGACTGCACAAGCAAAACATTGCAGAAGTCATCTCTAAAGGAGAAACTGAGCTCAAGAGGATGGGGGTTGTGTTGGAGGGCCTTTTTTTAAGGAGCTGTAGCTGGGTAATTGTCCAAGACAGACTGGCTTGTTGACTCTCTCACAGCAAAAGGCACAGGGCTGTTTAATTGATTTTAGCCTGTAACTAAACATATACTTCTTTCAATATAATGAACAGCGATGCTACAATAGTGCTCTCCTAATGTAAATTGATCCATTACAGATGAGTGTTTAGATCAATGTGTGATGTCCTGATTGGAAATAAAACTGTTTGCTCAAGATCGCTATAAAGACAACGGGCACTGATAGATGATATTTATGTGACAAGGAATGGCTCTTAAAAAGGAGATTGCCAAGACCATGTCCATCAATTATGAAACCAACATTCACCCAGCAGATACGCACACATTTGTAAAGACAAGAAAGAAGAAAAGATCCCAAAGCCTTTGATGTAAAATACACAAGAAACTGGAATGGCAGAGTCTTGTCGAAAGCTGAGATAGCTTCATGGCTGCACACGGTGACAGCGTAAGTCAGACAGAGGAGCAAGAGCACTCACTAAAATCTCATAGGATGAGTCTCTGTGGCTTTACACGGATGGGAGACCTGAAGGAACCCCTGAAGCCTTGTGAGTTTGTAGCAGCTGAAAGACTTCCCAGGTCTTTCATTTCCAGGGCTGCCTTGGGGCAGCACCACACGTCCCAGTTCAGCATTCAGGGGACTGTAAAAGGTAAAACTCTTAATGGAAGAGGGCCACGTACAGCCCCTCCCTCTTTGTGGTGGGGACTGTGCCCAGCCAGGGTAAAGCTGCAGTCTCTGCAGGCTGGTGCAGGTGGGCTCACCTCCCTCAGACCCTTGGTGCTGCTCACTTTCCAGTGTGGAACACACCGTCAGCCCCAGGCACATGGGCACGGGTGACTGCAGCAGCCTGGGTAGGGGAGTGAGCACCCGTGGCCTTGTAGGACTGAATGACACCGTTTATCTAGCCGCACTACACTGGGGTTTGTTCCAGACAATTGCACCATGGTTTGCGCCCTATATGCTCACAACCCATGTTCTGTCATCTCGGTGCATTTAAAGTTGATGACTCCAGTTACCTTCCAAGTCAGCTGTGATTAACACATGTGCTTCTCTCCATGGTAGCTGTTACTTGTGGTCTTTTATTACCTTACTTGCATGGGGCATTTTTGTTTTCTCCTTTGTGTTTTCTAAGAGCTGCAGTATGGCTTGCCTTTGTGCTGGATTGTGTCCCAGCCATTCATTCCTGGGGCAGCTGCAAGCACTTCTTTTTCTTCTAGGGATGAGCTTCTCCTTTGAAGCACTCTGCCGGAGCCCCGTCCTGGCACTTGGTGGGACAGTGCTGTGTCTGTGCCACCACACGGGGCCTGGCGCCCTCGTGCCGGGCCGATCCCCAGCTCCGCAGGCAGGAAACCTGGTCAGGGCAGGGTGGACCTGCCCTGTCAGTGGCGGTGCTGGGGGGTCCCAGCAGCATGGGCTCCATGGGTGATTGACACAATCAATATGGGCACCAGGGCCTGCCGCCACAGACACCACCACACCACCTCACAAGCAAGCTCGCTCTGCCCACCCTGGCTCTTCCTCATCCCATTGGCTGGGGCACCAGCAGCTCCGCTCCTGATTGGCTGTGCCTGTGGTCTGTCACCACACTGGGGCAGCAGGTATGGGGGAAGGTGTGGGGTGCAGGTGCGCTTGGCCAGATGAGGTGTCAGACCATCAGGCTGCAGGCAGCTCTCCCCTTGCTCCAGCCGGGGCTCTGGGAAGCCTTCTGTTGTCTTTAAATGGCTTCGGTGCAAGAGTGGGAACATGTGGGCAGCCCCGGTGCCAGAGCTGGGTGGACCTGCTGAGATGTGAGGAGCCACCGGTTGCCTGAGGACTGGCGGTGTTCAAGGCCAGGTAGGACAGAGCCTTGGGTGACATGGTTCAGTGTGAGGTGTCCCTGCCCGTGGCAGGGGGGTTGGAACTAGGTGATCTTAAGGTCCTTTCCAACCCTAACTATTCTGTGACTGCGGTGATGGGTAGGACGGCACACTCAGGGCCTGGAGCCTTGCACTAGCTGGGCAAGTGCTGGAAACAGCAGGCTTGCCTCTCATTTCAGTACCAGCCAGCCACAGATGGCCGTGATGGGACAGGGCTGAGCTGGCTTGGTGCGGTGGCACTCAGCTTGCAGGAGGTGTAATTGCTGTCTGTGAATGGACTGGGTGATGGGTGGCCAGAGGTCAGGAGGGGACGCTGGGTGGGGGAAACTAAATGAAAGGACAATGTTGACACAGAACAAATGATGCTAAATGGTCTGTGAAAACAGATCCATTAAGGAAATGATATTCTGCAACAGCAGAATAATACAAATTTAAATACAAATAGAGGAGGAAAATAGCCTTTAAATACAAACAGAGGAAACTTGTGAAACTGGTGGCTGAACCTCCTGGTGAAGGATTGCATTTGCTGGTCATGTCCTACTCCGCTGTCCTTGCAAGAGTCCCCTTCATGTCAGTCTGCTGTGTCTGTCCTCCCCTGAGATGTAATACATACCAAACACTTCTTCTGGCCAGCTCTGATAATAAATAGCTGAGAATGTGTGGCGTGTAGCATATACTTTCATCACATGGTAAAGAGGGACTAAGGCTGTGTGAGCAAGGAACAGTCTGTTAGGGCAAGAAGGAGCTGGTCCCTCTACTCTCAAAGCCAAGGGCATGAGCTCCTACTGATCTGAATAGACTTGGGACATGGAGGGGTCACCTCTCATGTCAGTTTGTGAGGAAAGTGTTCAGGGACATTGTGGTGGTTGTTGCTGCTTAGGCACTGCCACTCATGCTCAGGTTGTTCAGATATTGCAACCCAGGAGCAGGCTTCCTGAGGATGTGACAGAGCAGCTCTGTTGCTCTCAGCACCATGCCAGCTTATGCAGCTTTGAATGGTGTTCCTCCAGCATCCTCTGTCTCCCACCTCCATCTGTATAAAAGAAAAGCACAGTGGACAAAATGGCTCAGCTGTGTTTTGGGTGTTGAGGAGGGCACGACATTACCTCCAACACTGTTTCATGCTACCTTAACAGCTCTACAGTGCACAGAGGAGTGTGGTATGAAACAGATGAGTACTGCATTAGAAAATAGCTTTTCTGGGAGCAGTTGCCCTTTAGGGCAATGCTAGCAGTTAATTTTGTACTTCACAGTCCTACCACAGCATGAAGCACATCCATTCAAACATCAGCTCTATAGCTCTGCAGAACATGGGTTAAGAAACAGGCAGGCACAGGCCTGTTGGTGACACCTCAACAAGACCAAGACTGATGTCTTCCTCTGCAGGGGCACAGACAGGGGCTATAATATTTCTGTAGATCTTCTTGTCTCAGAAGGGTTTTGTTCCATTCACGTGCAGTTACTCTGTGTTTGGCCGGCACTTTCCACCCGGAAGGAAATCAGTCCCTCAGAAAGCCCTCGGTTGTGCCTGGAGTCACTCAGGAAATATTGGCCAGTGGCACATTCAGCCTGGTGCTGTAATGAGAGCAGGTCTGGAAACCTCCCCATGCCTACAGCATGGAGCCCTCAGAGCCGCCCACTGTGCGTACTCATCCTTGGTCTCACTTCAGTAGTGAGCAGTGATCAGGTTTATTCTCCCTGCCTGTTGCTCTCTTCGCTGCAGCTCTCACCAGCAAAGGAGCTGACCTGGGTCTCAGCCAGGTAAACTCCTAGAAGGGGGGACGCATGCCAGGTCCTGGCAATGCCAGAGGCACGAAACACTTCCAAACACTGCCCCAGAACTACAAAATCTCCCTCTATTACTCTTGCTCGAGTGCCAAATCAATGCATGAGACAAAGGAGAAATTATCTTCTCTGATCTTCCCTTGCCGGTATCTTTCCTGTGTCTGGATCTCAGAGCCACCTTACAGAGCAAAACCATCTGTTTTACTTCAGTAGAGCTCTGATTTCTGTTTGAAGGCACCTGACCTATCTCTCAGGCTGAAGATTATACTGATTATACTGATCTATACTGATCCAGGTATGAGATGCAATGAAAAGCTACAGTTCTGTATGTATTCTGCAGATATGCAGAATAAAACGATGTAAATTAAAGAGTGACAGGTAGTACCTGTGCGTTTTCAAGGTTCACAAGCAGCAAACAGCCTTTTTATTAAAAAGCTTCTCTTCCTGCCATTATCTTGGTGCACTCTCAAGGGCAGTACAGAGGGGAATTCTGTTGCTAGCCAAAGCAGGTTTTTCCTTGAAATGGCCACCATCAGCTCCAATTCAAGATCAGAACAGCTACTTCAGAGGGAAAACCCATCCACCAGTACCTGGAACTTTCACTCAGAAGAAAAAAGCCTAACAAAACACAAAACCAGGAAGGGAAAGCCAAACAAATCCCCTTAGACTATGGTACAGATTTAGCAGAGGAGAAACCACCATTCAAACAAACTACTGAAGGCAACAGTAGATTTTTCCATCTCCTGAGGTCTTCAAATCAAGACCAGATCCCTCTGAAGGGTAAATTACACCACTCCTCTTAGCAGGAACGGGATGTAGCTCCTGACACACGAGTGCAGGACAGCGGGGATGACTCTCGCCTTAAACAGGCACTGCCTTGCAGGCCAGGCCGCGATTCCAGGGCTGAGGCATGGTGTGCCTGTTGTGTGCATGGGACCCCCGGCAGAGGTGAGCTGCTCGGCAGAAGGGCAGCCTGTCACACAGCCAGACCGCCAGGGGAACAGCAGCACAGCTCAGGAGCTTGAGGGGTGTCTGAGCCTTGCCTTGCCTCCCACCAGCCTTCTTCGCCCCCCTCCCCGCTCCAGTGGCGCACACCCGCCAGTCGAGCAAGACTAATAGAAGCACTTGGCTATCAGCAACCGAAAACTGGGAAGGAGGGGAAAGCCTGCAGGAATCTGCGCTCGAGGCGCTGCTGTCTCTCCCTCACCCCTCTCATCGTTTTGCCTGAGGTGGGGCTGACTCACCCGCAGCACGCTCCCCGGCTGGCAAGCTCCCCACCGCCTGCACCGCAGCCAAGGAGTGAGCACACAGGTTTCCTGCCATCGCAGTGAGATGGGGCTTTCACACTCCTGAACTGTCTGTATATGAGCAAGAAGGGGATCTTGGCAGGGATGCCAGAGCCACCTCCTTCCATCCTTGCTTCCGTGAACTTTTCCAAAGGTTTCAAGGGTGGCCTGCATTTGCTGTTCCCTGTTGGCTTTGTCACATTGCCTGCTCCCCAAGCCTCAGGCTGCCAGCACATCTCTCCCCTGGATGACTTAGCTCGTGTTATTTTGTGTTAAAACCGGTATGATTTTTTAATGGCTATAAATAAGTTAAAACTGCATCTTTAATTAATCACTGCACTTTATATTGTAAGTGGAGATTTTTCGTAATGACTCGTTTATGATTTTAAGGCGCCATTTGCTCACTGTCAAATGTATCCCTCCATGTTTATCCCTTTTATCCCTCCCTGTTTAACAGATTCAGGGTGGAAACAAAATTTCATCAATAAAGGATTCTAATCCATTTAGTCCAGAGCAACTAATTGGTTACTAAGTAAGTGGGAAGGGATTGAGTGGATACTTTTATCTAAGCAACAATGAACTTTAGGCAATAGACAGTATGTTCATAAACCCATTTTAAACTAATCTTAAAATGTTTATTTTTCACTCATGAGGGTTTGAAATTGGAAATACGTATGTCTGGATGACTAGAACATGAACAACAAATAGGAGCAGCAGTATGTAAAGTATAGAGGAGTAGAAGCATTAATAGAAATATTTCTGCTATAGCAGCTACTAAATTATATTTTTTTATGGTTTGGAAGAAGAACCCGTATGTTTATAGGATTCCCCCCCCATTAAAATATGTGTGTGTTTTTCCCTAGATATTGTTTAGCTATACACACACACACAGAGTGCATGTATAAAACTATCAGTGAAGTGAGAGCTGTTTCTCCTTTTGTTTCTTGTCCCACTGGCAGGCGGCAAAGGACACCCAATCCAGCACCGTCAGCATCTTCACAGCATCTGCCCTGTGCAGTTCAAAGGCCAGTTCATGCCCTCTGAGAGAGACCGCGGAGCCCCAGCCTGGCCTGCCTGCCTCACGCATCGGGACTGTGCCTGCTGTTGAGAGCAGAAGCAGCTCACTAGCACCAGGCTGTTGCGAGTTACAGCACATTGTGAGTCACAGCAGCTCACCAACGCGTTGTGAGTTACAGCCCTTTCCTGACACTAAGGCTGCACCTCTGGCCTGGAGATGGTTTGTTCTATTTGCCTGCACCAGCCCCCTCAGCAGGGGCACAGGCAGCCCAGGGCCCCCTCAGAGATCAGTGCAGGGAGAGCAGCTGTGCACCCACCGAACAGCAGTCAACCAAACACTGCCGTGCACAGCTTCCAGGTGCCCTCACTGGCTGTTCAGGTATTCCCTGAGCAGTCAGAAAGACACTTGTTTTCACTTGGTCTCGGATTATATTCAAGTGACAAGCAGGTGGCTGGATATCCGAAGATGTGTTTTTTACTCAAGGATGCAAATAAGCCACAAAAAGAACTACTGAATAGGAAACTAGAGAAAAAAATAATAAATGCTTTTAAAAACTGCTCTACCTCAATTCCTAGACAACTCAAGTCTGATGTGCGGTATACGATCTGTCAGCTAGGATTGAATCCAGGCACTCACCACTTTGTTAGCTTAAGAATTTTGAGCAATTTTTTCCATTTATCTGTATTCTCCCCCAAATCATTTCGCACATTTCTCAGATACATCAATCCTTCCGGCATTCCTCTAGACACTCAGTAGGATGCCCTGCTATAAATATAATAAAGCCTTTTATTATGTCCATTAACCATGGACATGTGTGCTCCAAAAGTTTCCTGACACGCAGTCATTTGTGGCTTTTTAATTATAAACAGGAAAAAAATCCAGCAAAAGAAGACAGCAGGCTGGAAGCGGATCTCCATGTGTGAGTTTTGAGTGTGTTCTCCGAAGGGCTGACGGCACCCACTCCCTCCTCCTCATCCCTTCGGAGACTGCCTGTGAACACACGTGTCCACAGCCAGTGACACAACAGGTCAGCTGTGCTGACCCCAGGGGGCTCCTGCAGGTTTACAGTAACACCTATTAATTTATTTGTTGATATGCAGGTACAGCCCCTTCATTTTGCAGACCTTCTTCCACTCGGATTCAGCAGAAAAGAAAAAAGGCCCAGTAAATTACTTGACAAATTAAGTCATATTTATTGAATGCCTTTTATTTCAACAACCAAAAAATTCTAACAGCCTAACAATGCACATAAGTTAAAAATTAATTATCACTTAGTGATAACAAAGATAAAGTTGATTTACATGGAAAAAAGAACATTTACAATATGTTAATCCTTATTCACATTGTTGATACCGCAATAAAACACAATTTGTTTTTTTCTTTTTTTACTTTTTATTTCACAAAAAAAGGCGGAAAATTGTGCTTTGTTAAGAGGCACTACAAGAAAAGTTTCTTTCTCCAAATAGATATTATATGATGGATATTGAATAAATAGACATATATGCATTGTAATTCGCAAAGTTCTGGCAAGACCACAGGCTAAAATGCCCACAGATTCACTTAGAACCACTGCAAAATTGGCAGTGAAATTAAAAATAAAAAGGCAAGACTCAGCATTGAAAAAATACCTAATAAAATTTTTGGTTGAAGTGTAAAAGATACCAAATGTTGATGCCATCATCGGATGAACAACCTTACGGAGTGTGGCAAAATTCAGTTTCCTTTCAAATGTATGGAGTGATTTCAGCTACAGGATAAGACGACAGTTTTGAAAGAGTAGCTCTGAGAGAAACATAAAGCAGCAACCATCGAAATTCTGATTAAAGCTGCAGCATACTACAGAAATAAAGGATGAAGAGCAAAAGGGGCATTAAGTAAGCAACCCACCATCATTTTGCAAAGTTATATGAAATTTATGCAGAGATACTCATATGTTTCAAACATTAGTTCTGAAAAAATCCGTAAAAACTCCAGAGGTTACTGATCAGCTAGAATTAGCTTGTATTGCAACGTCTTCTCCCTGTATATTGTCTGTTCTGAGGAAGTATCTACACGTAGAGGTTCGGTTTTCATTTTTAACTCCTACCTTTTATACCTTTCAAATATATAAATAGTATTAACAGTTATATTACATTGCCTGGTGTAGTAAACAGAAAAGTAACTTTCAAAGTGATATTGCATGAGGTCTTTGTCAAGGTTACACAAAAAGCCCATATGAAAAAAGAAAGGAAAAAACCCCAAAGCCTTGTTGGTGCGATTATGACTGCAGTTTGAACAGGCGTCTGAAATCAATCCAGCTGCACGAGTAGCAAAGGTGAGGTCTTGTCTCGGAAATCATTGCACAGAAGTGGAAACGAAATGCTACTTGGTGTCTCTTTCGACATGATGCCTCAGAACTGGTGGATGCTATAGGAGACTGCAGCTTTAGTGCTCATGCCACTGAAGAGTCAGTCGGTATTAGCTCTGCTTTATGTAACATAGCTGCCAGCTAGGCTGCTGCAAAACCCTTCGGCAGGAGGTGGATGGGTGCAAAGGGCCCCCTGTAGCAGGGAGCCCGGGGCACCGAGTCCTGGGGTGGGCTGCAGGCGGGGGACCCGCGGCTGAAAACACTTCATTTCACTGGCACAAAACGCGTGACACGGAGGAAGCCCGGCTAAACTGGGCACACGGGGAGGGAGGGCTGGCGAGAAGGGCGAGCGGGAAGTCAGCAGCACAAACCCGCGGTCTGTCAGCAATTTACCAGGACAGGGTGGCTGGGATTGTGGCGTTTTGTGTCCTGATGTAACTTTACGCTTGTGTGAGTGTGTTTCACCTCAGTATAAACAAAAAGCAACAACAAGAAGGAAGCTCATACATTTTAAGATCTGAAACAGAGAACAGGTAAATAAAATCCACAGTAAAATGTGGTTCATAGTATGAATTCCGTACATCAAATCTCAACATGTTATCTTTCTTCTCTTCCGATAAAGACCTCGTTAACAGACAAGTCTGCTATGCACTGAATTTCAGGTTTAGTCATTCTGAATCCCATGAAAATTCATCTGTTCGCTATGGAAAGGACTGTCTGGAGAGTGGAACATGCTGTATCCTTTTAAGTGTGCATTGTGTTCAAAGTACTTTAACTTACTAGTTTTCTTTTTAAGGTGCCCTGATTTGTTTTTCCATTTTCTCTCTTTTTTTTTCCTCTTTTTTTTTTTTTGGCAGTGTTGATTTACATCTTTAAATACATACCTCAAAAATTACCCATCAGGTTGCCAGATAGGAAGCCATATAATAATGAAAAAAAAAAGAAATCAGGGATAAACATAGAAAATAAATAGGAATTCAAAAATAGTCACCACACCCTGAGAGCAGGTGGCAGTTTATCAAAAGCCAAAGCAACTCATTGTGAAGTGGTTTTAATACATAAACAAGCCTCATCTTTAAAGAACTCATTTCATAGTCTATACTTTTGGGTTGCAAAGTTCCGTCCCATGCAATTTTAATATATATATATTTTATGTAAATATATATATATACACACAGAGTTGTAAATTTTCCTTCATTGATTTCATAGGACTTTTTCTTCCCATTTACTTGCTAGATGTCCCTTTCATAAGTGCAAGATTAATGAAGGCATAATCCTATGTGATTACAATGATTACTTCAGTCAAATGTAGGAAGTGTAACACTCGAGTGTCTGTGTCAAGGCGCTGTCTGATCGGGCAATGCTGAATTCATTCGGTTTGCACATGGATCATGCGCAACAGGAACAAACAAAAAGTAAAAAGAGAAAAAAAATAGAAATAAAACCAGAAAATCCTTGGATCAATGTATTGCTTTCTGCACTCCTGTCTCACATTATCTCTGGTCGATGTCCGCTGGAGCTGCCTTGCTTTTGTCGGGGTTCTCCTCCTCGGGCTCTACTTTGTACATTTCCTCAGAGCCCTCCTCACTGTCGTTCTCCTCCGACTCCGTCAGCAGCTCCTCATCCTTGTACTCTGCCACGTCAACCACCGTTCCCAAATGCTCTTTTAGCTTCCCGTGGTGCTTTACATGGTAACGTTGGTTCTGGAAGAATTTGATAATGGTGTGTTTGGGGAGATCCAGCTGAGCAGAGAGGGTGTGGATGGCTTCCTGATCAGGGTAGAGACCCACATCGTGGATAAAGCTTTGAAGGATACCAAGAGCTTCCAAGGAGATCTTGGTACGGGATCTTGGCTTTTTGGCACAACTGTCCTCAGCAGGTGGAGGAGGAGCCTCTTCTCTAGGTGGGGAATTCTCCTTCGCAGGCTGGGACTGCTGTCTGTGCAGCACCTACAAGATCAAACAGACACAGACTTCACATACATGCTGACCCCCTCGGTGCCTGAGATGAGGGCACTTGCATAGGTCTCTACTTGCACAGGGTCTACTTTGTTTTGGTGAAGAAAAGTACAAATTAATATTCATTTACCACTGCCTTTCTCACCTGTAAGACAGCTGCACCAGTGAAGGAGAAAGTGATGCTAAATGCAAACAATATAAAATAGATACAAACCCACAAATAAATAAGAAATACAAAATCCAAGTAATAAAAGGAAATATAAAATAGACAAAATAAAAATGAAGTCAAAAGGTAGTACCGTCTCATGGTCACGATGACTGGCCAGTTGTTCTCAGACAAGTCACTCTCTGGCTTTGCTTCTTTCCCCCCCCCTCCTTGTTTCCTCACATCCTTTTAAGCTACAGACTCACCTTTTCTACTGGATGCCAAGTACCACAAAGGCCCAGACACACGTGGGGCTGTCAGGTGCTACTTTATCATAAATAATGATTTGGCATTGAAATCCATCACAGCTGCTTTATGGAAGAAAAAAATGAATAATAGAAGTGCAGAGATTTGTTAAGATTTCCCTTCTATGAAAAGTGACATCGCAGCCAGTTCAGTTGCTTCACAGAGCTGGCTTTAATGTGTCTCCTGAACAGACTTCTCTGTATTACATCTGTCTGAACTTCACTAGTTGAGAAGATCTGAGTTCAAATAATTATAACCCCCCATTCTGAAAAACCCTCTGGGCAAACACACTTTTCAGTCTCACAACAGATTTTCACCAGCAGAATCTCCTTTTCGGCAAGTTTAAAGAAAAGCATATGTAGCTCTTTATCTTCCTAACAGCCACTTAAAATGACTAAGAAAGGGCTTGTGCAGCCCTTATTCCAAGGGAAAAACACCTGATCTGAATTGTTAGAAATACAGAGGAGCTCCATATGCTTTCTTTAAAACCAAATCTATACAGGAGAGATTAGCAGCAAAAAATCCCCTACAGGATTGCAGGCTGTATTTGCCCAGAGGTTTCTTCAGATGCAGAGAAATAATTATTAGAACTCAACACTACAGAGCTAACAAAATCAATATGGATAAATATTTCCTTCCACAAATAAGAGGGAATTCTGGCTCTTCACCCACAAAGAAAACATCTTTGCTGCAAACTGTAACATCCAGGAAATCAACCCTACATTAAAGAGCTTTAAAGGGAAAAAAAAATCAGGATAAACAATGGAGATGTGCTGAGAACTTGCACTGAATTTTACACATGTAGCGAGCCCCAGTAAAACTCTATGTTGCTATTACTGCAAGAGGGAAGTTCACTGTGCAACACCAGCCTGTTACGCAAATAAAACGGCTCTGTTCTGAAGAGCCCTCTGTTCATTTCCTTCATCAAGCGTTGCTGCCGCAGTCATTGATAACATCCGTGATCCCCGCTCACACTGTCTGAAAAGCACATCCAAGCGCACAGTCACTGCCCACCGCACACATGTGGCCAAAGAGCACAAGCTGGAGCAGACACTGTTAAAACGACCCGACCTGCAGCGTGGCCAAGGGATGGCCCTTCTGCTGCTGCTGCTGCACCGGGGGACAGGGGGCAGCACTCAGCTGGCCAAGAGGGGCTTCACCTCCATCTGCCGCTCAGCGGCAGGCACCGACGCAGGACCTGGCACCACGGCCCCAGTGGTACCTTGATGAGCAGAGGGTGTGCACGTGCAGACACACAACACACGTCCCACCGACCGCAGCACAAGTCACTGCAGCTGCCACAGAGCGATGCTTGTGACAGTGATGGAAGCACCTGAACAAGGAGGCAGCTTCCCAGCAGCTCCATGCTGTCATCTGGAACCAGGTGAGAGGCAGGGCTTGCCACGCTCCTGGCAAGAGCCGCTGATGGGCAGAAAGGCAGCAAATGTGTTTCAGTGCCAACAGATTCATTTTCCTCCCAAGCATGTAAATACTCAGGGTGTCACAGGAATGGACCAAGGAGCTGTGGGAAAGGAGAAGCTCAAATGGAAATGACAGATACTCTGGTTTGTGTTATCACATCTCTCAAAAAAGCATAATGTTCCAATGAACTGAATCGCTCAGATGCTCTTTGAGGATTGCTTTTTTGTCCATGGATTGTTTTCAAAGAGAAGGACTGACATCTCCAAGCAGAGGGTTACAGATGAGGGTCATATCCATCTCTACATCACCAAGGGAGCACTGAAAGCATCAGAGTTGGGATTGCTGACCACAGCCAAGGACCTAGCCCATGAATTTGTCACACAGCCCCTACCCAAATTATCTCCGCTGTTGTGCCCTCTGGTCCTGTCCCCTGACACTGTCGTGCCCGGAACAGCCAAAAAAAGAAAGAGAAAGGATTTAACACCACCAATAAACTCCCAGGGAATTTACACACAGCGTCATACGAAAAGCCTCAAGTAGCATTGCTAATCAGAAGCTGAATTCAAGTAGCAGCTAACAGAGATAGAAACGCATCCAGAAAGGGTGTGAATTACTCAGTTCATTCTTGTTGGAGTTGGAAGTGGGCTTTTTTTTCCCTTTTCAGTTGACAAATAGCATGAGAAACGATTCAGCTTGAAAAATGTTACAAGACTTCCAATCAAATATAATGATGAAAAAAATCCAACAATACAGAATCAGCAGCAGTAAAATGTTTAATTTGAAGGAGATGAAGAGATGCCTACAGCATCTATAAAGCAATCAACCAAAGAGAGGGCTGAGAGCGGGAGGGAAAGAATAATTTTACTTAACCCTTCCCTTTCTGGAGTGACCTCTCCATCCCCTCCAGAAAAGGGAATACATGACCCACGGTGATCAGTGTAGATACTAGGAAAAGGTTGTATTCTATTTCACTTCCACCATTATTTATGCCCTTAAATCTGCAGGCAAAATCTCCACTGGCTTCATGCACTGCTGTGCACACCCTGCCATAACACTTCGGGTTTTGGGTGAGTTCTGCCCTGTGTCTGTACTCCAAAGAGGGAAATCCCATTGATCTTCCATGATTAAACATAGGCTGCAGCACATTTTCCAGTGCAGATAAAACCCCCAAATGATGGTGTGGCCTACCATGAACCACCACCATGGTGGGCTTCAGAGAGAAGGGGTAAAAAAAACAGCCACGCTTGGCTTTCCTTTTCCCAAGAGAGCTGGTGCTGGGCTGGGAAAGGTGCACATCCCAACACAGGTGCACCGTGCTCCTCTTTTCCACTCCATTCTCCTTCTTCTGCGCCTTTCCTCACCACTCCCCAGTCACAGGTGGGGCAGCCTCCTCCTCCACCGCAGCCACCACCATCTGGAGCTGACTTCCTTTTCCCTCCCACCCTCCTCACTGACTCCCCATCTACTTCCAAACCGAATGTGAAGATACGGATTTCCTTCCATGCCCATAGGACTTATTTTCCCCATCCTTTCAAGAGATTTCATTTTTAAACTCCACAGGCATGGCTGTCCTCTCAGGGTTTCAGAACAGAGCAGCTTTGGAAGATGCTGCTTCATGAAGGTTCATTCAGGTAGACTTTGACCTCAGAGACAAACTCATTTTTCCAAACACATTAATCAGCCCTGGTACAGAACTTGTGAGTCAATGACTACGATGGAAGTTGACTTTAAAAGATAAAGTGACTGGTTTTAAATCACGCTGCACTGAAATACGATTTGAAGGCCACAATGAAAACCAGCTGGAAGCCATGTGTAAAATATAATAGTACATGCCTACAGGGAAGGAAGTGAGATATTGAATGATTAAGTTTAGGAGAGTATATAATGTAGTGTATCATTACGGGAGTGATCAGGATTACTTGTAATAAGCTAAGGGTTTGTGGTCTTTCTAAAATCCAAAGCCAAGAATTACTGGGGGGGAGGGATCACCACACTGCTTTACACGTATCCACTCCCCACGTCTCAGGATGCTCCCGCAGGAGAAACCTGACTTTGGCAGGCTGGGAGAGCTGTGTTCCCACAGAAAAGAGAGGTGAGTGAACCCTAACTGAACGATGAACGTCATTGTAATTGCAGTCTATGTCTGCACTGTATTTAATTTTGGCTGGATTCACTATCCCACTGATGTTTGTTTCCATTTCCACCCACTTTCTAGCTAGAACTAGACACGTGAAAATGGTGAGTTGCTAAGGGGAGCCAAGCAGAATGCTTGAGCGGGGTACACACACGGGCACCAACTGCAGCGAGGCACTGGCTGACAACATGCACCCTGTGCAATGCCACCTTTCATTGCCTGAACAACCATTGCAGTAGATTAGAAATAGGAACTGCATCTTTACACCAAAACCCCGAGCTCTTTTGTTTCATAGGGGAGTTCTGCTCTTCCCTTTGCAAACAGGATTAGTCATGTGAGCTCCCTTCCCACGGGTTTCGCTGAGATGATTAGGTGCCCCTTACTATGAGTAACACCAAAAATGTTTCGGTCTTGCAAGACAAGACTGCATTTGTCAGAGACTGCTCTTGTTGAACAGACACTGCCTTCCTCTGTGCACAGAGAGCGAGCATCAACAGGTACCTCAAGTGGCATGTGCTGGCCGGTACCAATTCTGATAACCCAAACCACAAGGAGGGAAGTTGAATGGATTGGCCTTCTCTTTGCCAGAGGAGGCTTAGATTGGATATTAGGAATCATTTCTTCATGGAAAGGGCTGTCAAGCACTGGAACACGGAAGGCTGTCCAGGGAAGTGGTTGAGTCACCACACCTGGAGGTATTTAAAAGACATGTAGACGTGGCACTTAGAGACATGGTTTAGTGGTGGACTTGCCAGTGTTAGACTAATGGTTGGACTTGGTGATCTTAAGGGTCTTTTCCAACCTAAACAGTTCTATGATTCTATTCTCCACTGTGTCAAGGGGTCACACCTTTTAGCTTTCCTTCACATTGCCCTCATGGCCAGCCATAATACTCCGTCACACCAACGGCTTTTATGCCAAAGAGAGCAAGTTTTTAGCCTGCTTAAGGAGCCCAAAATAGAAGCTTGGGAGAATGCACACACATTACAAAATGCAGCTTCAGAACGTGTGTTTGGTATATCTAACACTGACCATCTATTACATCCCTTATAAGCATTCAAGGCTAGCGAGCAGGATTTGCCAGCAATTTGTCACTCAATGCAAAGACAGATTCACTACGGACTTCAGTAAGGAAGCCCTCTGGAAAAGCTCCTTCCCAAGGACTAGCTGAAGTCAAAGGGAGGGTGCAGGACAAGCCTAAACAAAGTGTTCAGCTGCGTTTTACTGACACCTGTAGCTGGAATTTGCAATACTTCACCTTTGCAAGCCGAGAGCTCCTGGGCAGTGCCTACCTATCATGTAAGAGTTTACTTAAGAGGCAACTTCCATCACCTTGCCAAGAAATCTTGCACCTGGAAGGAGGCTCTGTCCCTCTTATCAGATCTTACAGGAACAATCCGTGGGAGATCACCTACTCACACAAACAGCCGCGCACTCCTTACCCCGGGTCTCTCTGGGCTGTGCAAGACAAGAATAAAGCAAGCTGCTGCCATAAACAGGCTTGCACCCTGACAGCCCCCCAGCCCGGGGCTCGCAGGGGTAAGAGCATTAATTAGACACAGTCGCTGTGCCAAGACACTTTACAGGTTTCCTAGGAATGTCTGTACAAGAAACTGTAGCAGAAGTTACAATTTGCACCTGTGTTCATTTCTTTCCTCTTAAAAATGCGGCTGTTGGAGCTCTTTTTTTCCCCCTTGCAAAAATACATTCCCTGGGTAAACACTGTAGCGCCTGTCGCAGCCCCAAATGAAGTATTTTCTTTGGGCTCATTCTCACAAGTGGTGATTTCACACCCTGACACCATAAAGCTGTGTTAAAGACTGCGGTTTAGCTCCCTTGCTTTTCTTGGATTATACAGTATCCTAAGGTCAAAACTCAGGAAAATCCAAAACTGTTATTAAAAAAGAAAAAGTATCTATGAAGTGATGACAAATTGCAGACTACAGGTGTTAGATTACATTCTGACTCCAGGCAGGTTTAATATACTTTAGTTTCCTTTTACAATTGCCCTTAGCAGGTACTGTTATCGGTAAGGGATTTAAGAAAAACTATGGTACTCAATAAAAGAAGACCGTGTCAAAAGAAATCAATATGAGCGTGCAAAATGGTAGGAAGTCTGACATGGATAAATATGTTCACTTTCATCTAACTTCAGTCTGAGCTTCTTTTAATTTCATAGCTCAAAATGCCAGCCACACATCCTGTGCATTTTCCAATGCAGCTTAGTAATTGCTTCACAAGGGTAAACACCATTATTAGAGATAATTATAATACATGTCTGTGATATGATGTGATATAACCCTAACCCCGTCTCGTGCAAACCAGACCAAATCAGCCAACCAGAGCTGGTGGCTACAACCTCTTGTAACCCAGCAGCCGTGGGTCATATTCAGCTGCAAAGACAAAGCAGTCACACAGTAAAAGAATCCCCCAGATGTTCAGACCTTTCCTGTCACCCTTCAACTGCTGCTGACCACCACTGGAGCCAGAATACTGGATCAGACAAACCCAGCATCCTAAACCCCTCAGCTCTGAGGTGCAAGTCACTCTCTGAGCCACACAGAAGGGGAGTCAAGAGAGAACTGCAAGGAGAGAAATGAGTTCCACAGGGAGCTCAAAGTCAAAGGCAAGTTTGGCTTCCAGGCTGGAATGTGAGCTGGTTGAAGTGCTTCATTTTAACATCTTTGGAGCACACTTGCCACATGCTTCCCTTTGTGTTACAGCGGTCGCCTTGCTTAAGGGCAGGAAATAGGCAGTGAACTGAAAACATGGCAAGACACTGAACAAACACCCAGTCTCTAAAACAGCAGCCCCGTCCTGCAACCCTTCTCCAGGACTAAACTGTCAAAAATAGTCACAAAGGTGACCAAAAAGACAACAGGAAGAAAAAAAAATCATCAAAAAATAACAAAACTTTCAGTAGTGCACTGCTTCTGCCATCCCGCATGAAGTGAGAAGCACAAGCATTAGCACAATGCAATTAATCTTGACTTGAAGGTGGGGGAAGGTGTCTCTCCCCCAGCGCACGCTGCTCCCATTAATGCTAACAGGAGCTTAGCATGCATCAAAGAGCAAATACACCACAGAACATTTTTAAGAGCTATCATCACTAGAGATAAAATATAAATTACAGCCTGATTACACTGTGCTGCCACGAGGCTGCATGTGCAGCATAGCCCACAGCGACAACTGGGCATGACCAGATAACTTCTGGACAGGTCTAAGGCCACTGTACCACATCCGTGCACAGGAGTATTTGCTTGCCTTTGCTTTGCTCCCGAGGAGCCGCGGCACTGCTGGCTGCACAGTTGTTTGAAGCATGTTAACGAATCAGCTTGACAAAGAGAAAAAAAAATCTCTGCCATCGCTTGACCACAGTCATGATCTTATTCTTCAGTAATGTGTGGTTTATTTCCCTTTCCTGATCTCTGCTAACAGACAGCACGTGCCTACACAATAGCCACTATTTTGTCTGTATAATGTTAAGTAAATCACAAAACTCTGACAATGCGGAGCAGTGTCCCGGTGTTTCCTGGGGTAACCGCTCTCCCTCGAACACTAACTCGACTCTTCCCACAAAAGCACAGGCCCAACTTTCATTGCTGTGCAAGTGCCTGAGAACTGGCTGATTTTATGGGGTAGCATAAATGAGCTCATGCTGATGAACGTTAGTGGATTAGCTCTGAATTTCCCATCTTTGGCTGGTTTAAGCCAGATTCCTAGGTTTACTGCACAGTGACTGTGGCCAGAAGAGGATGTCCCTTTCTCAAATACCTGGCTGCAGCCTGGGAGGGTTCTCAGCTGCTGTTCAGCCACAGGTGGAGCAGGCACATCCCTACTGTAAAATACCCAACGGGTCAGATTCATTCCAGCTTCTGCTGGCACAAACCAGGGTGCTGGTTATACAGGGAGGCTGAAGCAGGAAGTGTTGCACAACCCTGCTGCAGACTCTCTCCTGAAGGCATTGGTGATGGATGGCTCCATTGTCTGGGAATGGGGCATGGCCAGCACAGCTGGCATGGGGGCTGGCCTGCTGCATCCTCCAGCAGGCAGCAGGGCTCTGCCAGCCCCGAAGAGCCTTGCAAGCCTCCTTGGCCTGTAACCTGCAGCAGCAAGGCAAGGGGGATAGCAACAGCCCTGTAAAGGTTCGTGCTGCCCTTCTGCAGGGTGATGCTAACTGGAGTGCCACCCAAGTGGACTTTGAACATCTGTGTGTGCATCCAGTTAACACTTACTGTCTTCAAAACAAGATCATGAGCTTTGCAGACCTATGACTTCCTTCTTCCATGCTTTCGCTTGCGAGGCTGTCCAGAGCACTATGGCATATAGAGAGCCCTGCTTGGCAGTTTCCAAACAGAGTATGGGCTTGGCTGTGGCTGAAGAAAGGGTCTAACAAAGGTTTTGGGTTGATTCCGAGTTTCCCTATGCCAGCCTAGCTAATCCCAATGAGGAGCTGACAGAATGCCACAGGAACTAAGGAAGCAACACAAGGCTTTTGGTTTGCTTTTCCGCAGAAAAAATACTCCTGGTATCCTCTACATTTTCTTGCTTAATTAACACTACACATGTTCTCCTTTTCTTTTGAAAAGCAGAAGAGCATCTGTGGGCAGTGTGAGCAAGATCTTCCCTGACAAGCCCCAACCTAGAGCCATGCTTAAGGTCAAGCCCTAAACCCCTAACTATGGTGGCACCAAAGGCGCCCCTATAATCATGCTGTTTTCCAGTTCCTCAGATCAAGAGTAGGCAGTGCATTATTTTAGGAAGGGTATGTTTGAATTAGACACTGGGTTCTGGTGGGGGGTGAGGGGTAATTATTTGTCCCATCAAACTGGTTTAGGTCCTTACAGATGGCTATTTGGGGTTCCAGGAATACCCAACTGTACTGCTAATTTTTACAATGGGGGCAGTTAGAAGTCAGGAGAACCTGACTGTTATGGTTAGTGAAAATAGGAGATTTGTGCTGATAAAACACTACTCAGCATGTTTTTTGCTTTCTAGACGTAACCACCAATGCACTTAATAACAGGACTTGAGCAAACTATACTGTGTGAATCAAACACATAAAAGTATAAAAATTCCTTTTTTTAGAAAGCAAGTCTTAAAAAGTGCATTATAATCAACTACCATGGTAAGAGCAAAACATCCAGCATTACCACACACGCAACTGGCATAATGTGCTTTATTATACCCTTAGCTTGAAACTGGGTAAATAAAAATTGAATGACCAAAGTACAGTCTCCAGCACAGATTAGGGCACTGAGGACAGGGCGCCTCAGAGAATTAGATCTGAAATCCTATTCTTCCTGATACACTCTGGAAAAGGTGGGCACATCCAGCAGGCTGGGGAAGCCACGCTGGTGTTACTGCTCTCTGTGTGTCACTACTCTGACCTGCACCTATTTTACAGATCCTGGATGCTGGAAGAAACAGGCTTTATGGAAAGTAAACAGCACCTGCAGTTTATATTAACAATATTGGAAAATATGCAGTTGGGAGGAAAAAAGAAAGTACTATTTTGCTCATTTCTAATAAAATTGTTTAATTTATGGCCAGAGAGGCAGTATTAGGACAAAGCAGAGAATGACACTGTTATGGCCCTGGGATCCATCCCCGGCTTTGCTGCTGCCTGCTGTGGGGAGCTCTGTGGATGGCTCAGCCTGGGGCTGGCTACACACACATATTCACAGGGGTGAATTCACGCTTAACACAAGCCTGCAGCTAGTGCAGATCTGTGCGCAAGGAGCCCCAGGCTTTTGCTAGAAATGCACACCACCATTCTTTGCTTCACTAAGGTTAGAACTGTGGGGCATTTTTCAGTCAAAAAGCGTTCTTTTGGTCAAAACTGTTGTCTGAGTGACATCAAAGTACTGCCTAAATAAAGTCTGCTTTGCCAAGCTGCTTGTCCGGGGTGGCGGGGGGGTGGTGGATACTCTGACAGAGTACAAGCGGTTGCGTAGGCATTTCTCATGAACCAGCACATTCTGGTTGCTTTTATTCAGAACAACTTCTGCACTTCAAATTCCTCCTATTCTCCTTTACAGCACTTACGTTGCTCTAAACGGCCGCAAACCTTTGGGGTTTTTTAATATTAACTGAAAATAGCAATTTAAAAAGCACTGACATATTTTTTTTTCTTTCAGTATTTCAGAAATGTCAGCAACCCCTTAAACTAACTCAAGAACTTCTATAGCTCTAGGCTGTACCACCCTCACAGCCATCTATCTACTGACCTGCCTCCTTCACCATCCTATTTAGAAAGGGTTGCACTGATGGGAGCTCCGAAAGAATGAAATGTAACGCAGTTTATAAAAGGAGATGGATGTGAATCTTTCCCATCTCAAAATCCAATAAAGCTTATGATTTTTATTGCATGTGGGAGTCCTTTGGTCTATGTAATACTGATTAGCAGCTTGGCCAGTAAGTCTGATAAACCAGAAAGTACTTTCGAATATATTCTGGCCAGAGACACTTGGGAGAGAAGCGTGCGTGTTGCAGCTGATGGCCCCAGGGGCACACACATACCTTGGGATTTCTTCTTTGGTTCTGTTCCATCTTGCTGTGGTTTTGTTCCATTCTCTTCAGAATGAATGACTCCAAGGCTCTCTTATCAGTGTGTCTTCCCAAAAGGAGGCATCATCTCAAAACCATTCCCCCTCATCTTTCCTACACTCCTGAACCCTAAAATTTACAACCTGCTTCAGTTAGGGCTCTGGACCGGATTTTAACGGACTCCAAACAGAGCAATGCAGCATTCTTACTCCTAATCTCATTTAAACAAGGAAACACCAGGAATAACATTACTCCAAGTTAGCAATGCTTCCCCAGTGCTAATCAGCCTGTTAAAAAGGCATAAGCAGTTTGTTTGACGCAGAGGGGCAAAGACAACCACAGAAATGAATCAAAACCAAGGAAAAACTAGAGATTAAAAGCAGTAATACTCCTTTCAGCAAACCACAGTCTGACTGCATGGTAAGTGGCTAAAAGACACAATCACTGCAAGATCTAGAGACAAAAAAAGGGTCCTCTGGCTGGATGAAATGTAAATTAAACTCACTCTGGTGCAGAACCGTTTCCTTTGCAGGGCAGGACTCACTGCCACCGGGAAATCCAGCCCTATTTGCTGCAAACGAGGGCTGTCGCAGCTGACCCTGCCTGAGCTCACCTAAGGAAAACACACACGCTCAAAGCCAACAGTTGGAGGGAAAGGAATTAAAACCCAAACACAGCACACTTCCTAGAAGAGATTTCCATGGAGGTTCCCCCTCCAGTAAGCAGATGGTTTCCAGTTAGTCAGGGCCAGGCACAGCCTATGTGGTTTCCTGCCTGCTTGCCTTTGTAGCTTATCTAGATCTCATCAAGATACACGGTCTGAAAAAATTAGAATGGCTATGTACAGAAATTAGGGAAACTGCACAAAATGAGCCTTGGGTTGCACTTGTGCAGAGGAGTAGGGGAATCTGTGCCCATGGGTGGGATGAACACAGCGGTGACGACCCCTCTGCCAGGGCAGCCATGTCAGGCTGTGGCACATCCCACCTGCTGAGCAGGAAGTTACCGAAGTCATGCCTGAGTCTACCCAAAACAGCTCAGCTGCTGTTTCCCTGCTCCCTGACATCAGTTTACAACCCTGCCTGTTTTATGGTGTTGGTGCCCGCTGGCAGGCCAGCTCCTTGGAGGGGTGGCACACACACAGTGCATGTCTATGCGTTCTGCAAAGCTCTGGGCAGACACTGGCTCTCGCAGTGCTGTGCATGGCAGCAATGCAAAAATCCAACCAGGCACATATGCACAAGCTACCATATGGAAAGGGCATTCTCAAATTAAACCCTGAAACCCAGATGAGATCTGAGCAAAGGACAGTTTCACTTAAAGGAAATCTCTGAGGTCAACCAGCAATTAACTGAAAGGTTCTGACTGAATACGCTATTGGCTGTGCTCACATCAGACAGCTTCCTGTTTATTATACCTTATGGGCTGTCTAGGGGCCAAGACATTAAACTGTCAATAATCTATTAATACTAAACAGCTCCTCCCATGCAAATCCTCTTAGGCTAAGAAACTGCGCCAAAAAGATGGAAATTTTTGAAGTGAGATGGAAATGAGCTTTTTAGGGTATTTCTTTGCTTGGTTCCAGCTGAAAGTACAGCAACATTCATAAACAATATAACACGCAGTCTATAACTACATGGAAAAAATTGTGTTAAAAAAAATCAGACATGATTGAGACCATATCCTGAAATCTGGCTTTCTTTTCCAAGCCATCTTTAAACAGTCTAAGTTAAATTTAATTAACAATTTACAACAAGGAGAGAGAAGTTATTTAAAGAGAGGCCTACAGGTCCTTAACATTCAGTGTCTGGGAAACAGTTGTATATAAAAAAAAAGTTTTAATGAATTTAATAGAGAAAAGCACTTCAATTAAATGCTGTCAAAGAGGATTGTATTAATGACTGCACACAAAGGAATTTAAAGCAAGCCAAGTATATTTAGCAAATAGGAAGTAGGCTTTCAAGAGGCTGAAACTATTTATGTTTCTGCCATTGCAATGCATCTCGGAGATCGCGTTGCCAATTGAAAGCAGTTATGTTATTAGATATGATTTTATTTATTATGCATTATTAAAATTTCAAATGATGCAGGGATACATTTATTTTGCTTCTAAAATGAAAGAACAAAGATATTTCCTGCTTGTTCAGTAAGAAGAAAACTAGAAGAGGAAATAAATAATAAATACTAATAATAATAACTTAGCACTTAAACCAGTGAAGTGCTGTCCAGACAGATCTTTTTTATGGGGCTTGGTGTGTCCTGAAGTTTTAGTCTGCCTCTTTCTGCTACAACTAGATGGATTCACAGCTGCTACAGCAGCTTCTCTCAGCACAGCATGGAAGAAGGAGCCAGCACTTACTCCCTGCGGGCAGGATACAAATCCTCGTTGTATCCTGAGGTAGCACAAGGGACTTCTGCAATACCCTGCATGTTTCAAATCAAAAAATCACCAAAATCCCCGGAGGTAAAAAGAAAACGATGTTGCCAAGCTCTGTGCAAGCACGACTGAGAAGACCAAGGTTTTCCAGACCTAGCCAAGAGCACTCAGCTCTCACAAAAGCTCCTAACAACTATGGGTCTGCACTAAGCCCTTCTGCAGAACGTGCTCACCTTCCTGAACATCAATGTGATGGGACCTGTGGCAGGAAGGAAGGGGGCTCTTCACAATCCTCCCTACCCATGTGCCTTGGATTCAAGTGCAGCACATCAAATGGGCATGGCCTAGTAAGAGCATAATGTAGAGTTCCAAACCATAAATCTGAGAAAAAGCAACCAGAAAATTCAAGGGTGTCAACATTATTTTGTGCTATGACGGTACAAATAGCATAAAACTAAATTTAGTACAAACTGGAAACCGAGGAATGCTTTTTGACACAAAGTTAATGAGATGGCTGGGTCTGTAATATCCAGGATATGTTCTGTGATTTACCACATCCTTTTTGCCATATGTAATGGTAAGATGTTCATAATGATTTTAGATGTTTCAAACTTCTGAACGTTCCACCAGAGGTACCTTATATGTGCTTGTATTCCTTGGTTTGTGAACACTAAATCCCTTTAAGTTAGGCACCATGATGTCAGTTAGTGCCAAATTACTGCCTTTAAAATGCATTTATTTGCACTTAAGTGTAAGATTTTTACCTTCTAATTTGAAACACGAAGAAGTGAGCAGAGCTGCGCAAAAAGACATTGGAAAGGAGGCACAAGGGGATACCTACTTCCTTTCACAATGTGAGTAGCATCAAGTTCAATTTTCTTAAATACATTATCTGATTTTTGTTTAAGACTTTAATAAAAGTCATGTGTGATGTGTGTTGAGAATGTAGCCTTTGTTGTTCCACAGCTAGGGATCTTGCAAACAGCTTCGCTTCATCTGTGCCAAGATATTTTGGAATATTCTTTGAAACACTGTAAGCATAGATGACTGTGAGAAAAAATATGTGCTACTGTACTTCTGGATACTTGATGCGTGAGAATAGTGCATACGCACAAAAACATTCCCAATTCAACCTTGTAAAAGCCCATAAAAACGTAGAACAACAGACACAGCATACTAACCCTGAAAAAAAACATATCCCTGCACCTATCCATGGGTATTTCCAACCATTCAGGAAAAGAAAAGCCCACCAATGAATTTCCAACGAGACCGGCCCAGGGCAAGGAGACCGAGTATCTGTGTGTTACTCTGCCATAGCCTAACCCCCAGCACTGCGCAGAAGCTTGGGGGAATGCTGTGCAACACAGGAGGAAGAGAAGCTCACTCGGCCTCAGAGATCTCAGGGGACAAGCAGTGCAATGTGCTCTGGTAGCACAAGACAATCTTGTTTCCCTCCCCATGTCATTTTTACAATTGCCCATCTGCACAGAAAGGTCAATGCAACGCTCCAGGGCTCCAACTTCATCTGAAGACTTCAGTGAGGAGCCCGAGAATTAATGCTGCATATGGCCAGTACCCTATAAACATTTACACATCTCTGAAGCCTGGTGTTATTATTTATGTGCAAATGCGAGGGACAGGGAGTATTTAATGAGCATTAAAAAGAAATTTAAAAGAGCAATATTTTTAACTGCAGAAATTTTGAAACATAAACGGAGCAGAGGCTCATCTAGTGGCTCTTCAGCCTTCAAGACTCGCCTGCTGCCAGCCAGCAAGCTTCAAAGGTTGTGTGAATTTAAAGAGCTTTGTTTAGTAATCTTGCTCTAGATGTTTGCTCATCCTCAACCTACTACGACTCCTTACAACGCTTGCAGCTTAGCATTTACTAGGGGTCGAGGACTGGAAGAAAAGAGGGCTAAATCTGGCCAAATTGTGTGTGAAAGGCAAAAGGGTGAGATGACAGGGGCCAGATCTACAGTGAAAAACAACACTCCTTACTTGATCTCCCCTTTCATAGGGTTAAACGGAATAGTACTAAGCCTAATTTCAGAACAGAAGCAGTTTTGCTTCAATTGCAAGCACACTCCCCACTATCATTTCAAGGGGAATCGCAGGCTTAAAGTTAATAAAAATCAGCAGCACTTTTCAGCCACATTAGATATCCACACTAAACAGAAACAGCTGAGAGGGCGCAGTAGGCAGGTTTGGCTATAGCAGTCAAAGCTCAGCGCCTTTCCACTGCAACTGTGACAACTACCAATCACTAGAAACTCCATCAGACACCTCAGAGTGGAATGCAAGGGGCTCCTTGTCTGATACGTGCTCCTGTTGCCTTTGTGAAACCTCATGAAAGGCTCCTGAGCTGCTGTGGCACGTCGGGAAAACGGTGTGCACCAAAAGGATGGAAAAGCAGAGTGCACAGCCGCAGCTTTTGTTCCGAAACACAGCGTGTGTGGCTGCAGGGCATGGGCACTGGAGCAGTATGAGAAAGGAGTTCAGAAGTGGAAGCCTTCTGAAAGCTTTGCTTGTATTGCTTTCTTTGAAGGGAGCTCCTTACCCCAACCGGAAGCAGATACACGCATGGTAAAAGATAAATGCAGAGTAAATAGCGTTTGCAATACATATTGCCTTCAGCTTTAATACTGCACAGAAATAGAAGTCACATAATTTGAGAACTTTTTTGGTGAGATTTTTGGATGGTTTAGATTGAAAGGAGATACTGAAATGGGCTGTTATTGTCTACTTTTAGTAGGGGAGAGAGAATGGAACTCCAGATAACATAACAACTGAGCAAGACAGATACTCTCCACTCACAAAATTTGCAGATCTCATTCTGACATGCATTTCCCCCTGTAGTTCTCGATCAAAGACTAAATAAATACTCCTGCTGCAACCCATCCAAACCAAAGCTCTGAGCTTTCTGAGTGGAATGAATAAACCTGCAACACAAATATCTCTGAAAGTCCACCTGGGCTTGTTGAGACACCAGACTTTAGGTGTCTCACCCTATCTGAGCAGACACCACAACTAGCCACAGAGTAAGATACTGGGGAAATCAAAAAGCAGTGGGTATCAATCTGTGATCTAGCTTTTGGGCGCAGAGAAATGATCAAAAAGCAGAACTATCAGGGTGCAGCCATTACAAATGAATTGCAGGGCACACCACCCACAAATTGCCTAGAAGAAACAGTAAGCACCAAAGTCAGCGAGCTAGCACGGTTTGGGAAAGAAGTTTTTGTCCAAGTCTCCTGGACAACTCAGTCCTGATTTTCAGTATGCAAAATCTCCTGCTGTAACCCACACAAACACAGCAAAAACGTACTGTGCACATTAAACACACCATGTTCCCCTATGGAATAACACAGTTTTGCTTCACTCATCATCTATGACTGGCCTAAGTATTATTAATTAGTATTATTTTTTAAGAAATGAAATTTTAAGCCTCGCTATTTTTTCCTGCACGCTATGCATTGTGTGACCTATGAACTCTGAAGACATTGGTTAGAATCAGATATTTCATCAGGAGGTACTAATGTGGTGTTCACTGTCCCTTTTATTATTTCTAGAAAGAGAATATGCAATTAGTTTCATTGGATTGCCATTGCCACTTGCTTTGACCCATTTTTATGAGGGCTCCATGTTCTGCTGTTTTGTATTTCATCATCATTTCTAAAATATTTGTTCTCTTCCATCCCTCACAAAATGACAAAATTAGTATTTCATTTACTTCTGTCATATGTTATTTTCCGCATATTTAAAGAGAGACCACAATGTTAGCAGTGAACACACAATACAAAAAAGCTTCCCGACAGCTTTCTGCTAAGCCTTCTTTTATTTACTGATGTTCCTCCATGATTTATGATCTGAACTATTATAAATTGCCAGAGTTGTCTAAATCAAAGCTTCTGAGGAAAAAAAAGGGTAGAGGGATGTCATTTAAAAAAGTGACTAAAGTAACAGTGAAAAAAAGCACGTGAAAGCCATTCCTGTTTCTTTAAAGTCAACATTTGACTGCTCTTAAATCAATATGTAACTACCAGCTTCAGCAGGTCTATCTGTCAGCTTATGCAGAAAATGAAAGGCAAGGTTTCCCCCCCCTCTGAATAGCAGGTACTTTGCTGCAGTGGTGGCTCATTACTCCAGAGAACCATCTTATCCACCCCAGCACTCCAGAGACAACAGCCTGATTCATCATTTTCCCAACTGAGTCAGGTTTCTCTGCCCCAGCAATTAACAATGAATTAGCACTATATTAAAGTGCCAGGCAAGATGGTTATTCTCTGGAGTGGTCACCTTGGACACAGCAGACAAACAGTGGGAGAAGGGAGAGAAATTAGATTTACTGTGTCCCAGAGAGTCTGTAACAAACACTGAACCCCTGGTTGGCAACAGGAAGCAGCTATAGGCACTTCTCAGCATTAACACTCCAGAAAGGTCCAATGCCAGCCTGGGAATGGTGGGATTTAGTGAGGAATGAGAAGTAAGACAGAGTACCCTCACCTCTGCAGAGCAAGAAGCTAAACACAGAAGCATGAAGGCTGCTTGCTGCAAAGTGACTACTCCACATGCAGGCTGTCCAACAGATCTCCACAACAGCCAGGCCAGATCAGACCCAGCCAGGATCCCACATCCGATGGTGGTGAAAGAGGATGAGAACAGGGTAAAAACATTATAATGCTTTCTGGTATCCCCTCCCACTTTCCAGGAATCTGTGGGATAAAGTCACTTAGTGCACACCTGAATAACCTTAAAAAGCAAGTGAGCGGCTGTGGCAAGCTCAGCCTGCACACAGAGCAACATGTAGGTATAGTGTGGATGCTCTGCAACCAGCATGTGAAGGCAAATCCGCACTCCAGCACGTCCATATGGTCACACCCGATGCTGCCAGAGAACACAGCCATGTCACAGAGCTCCACAGGGCTCACATTTTATGACTCCTCAGCACAATAACAAATAAATCAAGTGTGCAGGGAGGAACTTCTTGTGTGCTGAGCTTCCATTATAGACATTTTTCATTTCAGAAACAGGAAAATATTTGATTAAATGGATTAATATATAGCGGATGGGAAAAATCTAATGGGAGAGAGAAAGAACGAGAATGTTTAACACCCTGAACCTAAAGCGGTAGAGGCTACCAATACCAAACGGAGGGCAAGAACCTGCCACAAAAGAAACAACAATCCCTTAAAACATCAAAAGCTATTTCCAGCTGATCTTTTACAGCAGGACCACAACTGCCCCACTGCGCACACTATGCCGTTAAAGGACAGAAACCATACCCGGCCTTGGGTTGACTCCCTCACTGAAGGTGCACCCAACCCTCTAATTGGGAAGTGAGCTACACAAAGCTCATCACACCTTTGCCATTTCCAAGAAACTATACCAGAGAAAAGGCTTAAATTTATCTATCCATTATCTCTCGCTGGTCATGCCTCTTGTGATGACAAGCAGGATTTTCTTCCAAGTATTTCAGTCTGACAGAGGGGTGTCCCCAGCCCATGAGAAGGCTCAATCATGCTCTGGCATCAGCATGGGGCAGCCTGTTTCCAGGCTCTTTCAGTCCCACAGCTGGAGGAGCAGGAAACTCAAGCATCAGACACAAGTTACTGTACACATGCCAAATCCATCAGAGCAGAGAGGAAAATGGAGTGGGTGGAGAAGAGAGCAGAGGTAAGAGCCTCCTGCCTGCTTTGGTGTCACTGTATTGCTCCAGCTGCTACTCACAGCACTGCTACTTGTATCTTCTTCAAAAGACTGTCAACTTGACATCAAGGCTGCAGGTAAGGGCTCGACCTACAGTGCACTTTCCAGTAGCAAAGCCTACAAAGCAAATCAGGTCAGTGACTGCAGCTCTTGGATGTTTCCACCTGCTGCTAAAATGCAGCCAGGCACCGTGGCAGACATTCTGCACCCGCCACAGCTTTGAGAAGGAAATGAGAGTTGCCTTCCCACTTGACACTACAGGGGGAATTTTAGATAGGCAGAATGTAATTACTTGGCCTGGAGTTTAGCCAGGAGCAGGGCCCAAGACCCCTACCCTTATGTAAGGTGTCACAAAATCTCCCATGACTGCAAATGTGAGGACCTCAGCTTTATGTCTCTGGCTGCTGTCATTGATTCTTCATGGCTAATTACCTAATAGTGACCCTTGCAGCAAAGCCAAAAGACAAACCTTGCTGCCTGAAACAATTCAAGTCCCAGAGACTGAAAACTACACCAAAATTGCTTGGTGCAGAGTATCTTCTGACAGTAGGGAGCAGGTGGACAGCAAGCCTCCTGTGTCTTGCACTGGTAGTGTGTCACTCCAAAACCTGCTGGGGTTTTTGGATGGGCAAACATAGCTTTAAAATGCAGCACCCTCAAAACACAAGCCTACTGTATCAACTGTTTACCAGAGTCTCCAGAGTTTTGCTGTATGTACTTGACAGCTGGTTCCATTTATTTTTCTTCATTTTTCGTATTTTGACTGTAATAAATAATTAATCCATGGCTTTGTAACTTGCTGACAAATATAAATGCACTGCATTCCAACACAGTGTAACATGTCACTCACAAGAGCCAACCTGCATGACACAGAAAAGTGATGTGCAGAAGGCTTTGGAAAGTAGGCTAATCATCAAGGTCACCCACAAGAGCTCAGGGAAACAACTTCAAACTGTTCCTTAGGGGATACTCCTACTTGCTGTGGCCACCCAAACTGGGTTAATAAGCTCAGAACTACACAGATCTAGTTGTCTTCCCACATGTTAGCTCAGGCCTTTACTCTTTTGTAGCTCCTTCCCTCCAAGATCCCACAGATTTTTGGGAACATAGAAGACAAAACCTGGGGCATTCATTAATTACTCAGAGCACTTCCCCTACTTCATAGCTCTGAGAATCCAAATCCCAAGAAACCCATTTTTTCTTCTAGGAAAAGACCAAATGGACAGCAAGGAGGAAGTCAGCAGCAGAAGAGACAAAGAAGACTGAGCTAGGCAACAATTGATCTGGGCAAGACCAATGTGTTTCAGAAGGGGCAGGACAACAAGACAAGAAAATCCTCCCACCTTTGGAAAAAGGTGACTAGACAGTTGGCAGCAGTGCTATCAGCAGCAGAACAAGAGCAGTGACTAAGAATAGAGGCTGAATGCCAAGGTTCACAGCAAGAGTAGCAGAGTGGTGCAAGCTGCCATCAAATAACAGTGGGCAGAGCAAAGGTGGGAGGTGGAATCATGAGATTACTGGAAAGAAACACAGTACAGGCAGCTCTCTGAGGGCAGTCACACCAGGGGATCAGGTGAACGGTACAGAGTGCCAGTGGCAATTCAAAAGGAAGGTCTGCTGTGGAAGGCGTTGCCTCAGCTTTTTAGGTTGAGAACAAACATCTGCCGAGGCTCTCTTGACCATCTGCAGATGTTTGGTTTTCTGACATGCATTACTAGTTATTAGGAATACACATAAGGCTGATTTTCTCTTCTGACTGAAGCTGAACTGCAAACATGGGAAGCCTTGTAATATTTTCACTTTGTTTTCCCTATGCATATCTGAATCTATTTATTTCTCATTCTGTTCAGGCCAAAACCAAGGATAGAACAAGGGTGTACAAACCAAAAATACATACTAATCACAAAGGCTGTATAGAGGAGCACAACAATCCTAAGGAGACTGTGAAATGAAGGCCCGTGCCCCACAAAATGCTCACCACAGTCATTTTAGAAGTATTTTTCAGCTCCAGTCCATGTATAAAAAGTACTTCCCCATGTTACACTCTTCAAACCCCCATGCATGCTGTTGCCCCACACAGACATCCTCAGAAGGGAGTTAGCTCTCTGACCTGCACAGGCTCAGGAGTCAGCTGGACAACATGCTGCATACGCTCACTGTGGTGATGCCTGGACTCCTCCTCATAGATCACATCCCTCTCGTGCTGGGGAAGGTTCAGGAAGCGGCGAATGGTGCAGAGGTTCTCCCAAAGGGTGCGGTTTTCCGGGCTTGGGTTTTCTTTCCAGCGAAGCAGCTCACACAGCCAGCCCTGCAATGGTAGGGTCAGCACAGGTAACTCACTGAGCTTTAAGGAACCAGATGCGAGTGGAAGGTCAGCTGGACTTAAAGCTCTGTGCTGCAAGTTTTGCTGGTCTCATCTCACACAGCTTCCACACCCCACCCCACACCCCCCCCCCAGCTGCCCTTTGGTCCCCACAAATCCTTGATATATTATATTTCCTGCAAGTGGGAGAAACAAAAACAATCAGCAGCACTTAACAGGAACCAGGAAGCACAGCATCTTGCTGCCTGTCATAATCATACCATGTTTAAAATGCTTGGGTATAAATATATTTCCTATAGAAAACCAGAGTTGAAATAAGGGTGCATCTCCACTTCTGTTTCGAAGCCCCTTTATTTCTTCATCCAAGAAAGAGAAAATGAGACGTAACCCCTAAGACTTGCTAACAACCCTCATGGTGAGGGCTGCAGCTGCAGAACTACAAACTCAACCACTATTGAAAATGTTTAGAAGACGATACTATCAGGTAAAGATCTCTGATCTGCTGTCACTCAGTTGCATTGGCACCCCCAGCTCTGAGCCCTACTAAAATTTGACAGCTTTAAGTAATCAAATGGCCACTTAGAAGATGCAATCTCACAGAAAGGGAATCCTCTGCTGTTTAGGAACACAAGCAGCAAAGAGGGTCCTGTAGAAGCTACTAGAGAGATCAAGATACTAGGTGGAAGCAATTCAAAACCCAACTGCAGATCATAACAGTAGTCAATTTTATTCCTGCTATCTTGTTTTAAGGCTAGTTTGAAATGCCTTCAAAAAGGTCCCACTGCATGAAATCCTATAGGACCTCTCCACAGGGGCTGAGAGCTCAGACCCCAGGAGGGGAAAGCATCAGTACTTCAGGAATAGGAAACTACCCCAAAGCACAAAGCCAACCAGAGAGTACCACATCCATAGCTGTTATGGTGAGGACAGCCCCTCGTGTGGTGAGAATGTGTGGCAGTGACCCGGCATTCCCAGCACGTTAACCAGGGACGGTGGCTGCTGCTACCCAGGTGGGGACAAGGGGACACAGCCAGCCCTACTTGGGGCTGGCGACAGCAACTCCCCTCCTGTGCCTGTGCGCAGGAGATGCAATGCAAATGACAGGAGAAGATAATGCTGAGGATGCTGTCAATGCGCCTTACTGACTCCTGTCAAAATATTTTACCTAGTAGCTTTATAACCCATCATTTCCGAGCTACAACTCCACATTTTGACACCATTTTGACAGGCACCTTACAATACCTAAAAGATAGCTTGATCAATGTTAAAAATGTTTGGTACAAGAAGTAGCCAAAACTGTATTTTTCTGAACAGCAAGTAGAGCAAGCTGAACAGCCGGGTTCATTACCAGCCCCCACGGGGGGGTCTGGGTATGGCTTTTTTGTGTAACAACTTGTAAGCCATTGATAACTTCTATCGTGCACTCTAAACCCCGTATATAACATCATAAGCCGTTGTTTGTCTTACTCTCCACTGTGTCTTTTGCCTTCAACCCCCCAAAAAAGGCAAGATTTGATTATCTCCGCTGCATCAGCCAAGACAGCAACACCAGCTGTTCTCATTGTGCAGCCTCTTCCTCACGGCCTACATGTTAATAACCTGATCATTCCATTTTCTCCTTCAACTGCCGGCTGCAGCACAGAGAAGAGACAAAAACCCAGGCCCATCTGCAGCAGCTGTAGGCACTGAACTGTGAAGCCACCAGGGATTTATAAACTAATCTGTAACACAACACTGCCTTGTTTTTACAAGTGAGAGGCCACATTTGTGCAGACCTGATCTTTTCTTGCAATAAACTGGGAGGGGGTGGGGGGGGGGGCAAGGATGAAGACAAGATATCTGATCATTTACTTGATGGGGGGGATCTGCATTGTATTTTCAAAGTGATTTCACTGGTATTTGGGTAATCTTGCAGCCAGGTGATGTCTGCATTTTAATGGGGTTTGGCCACATCCCTTGCCCTCAGTTCTCCTCTTTCCCTTTCCACTGCTCAGAAATCCCCCCAAACTTTCTCTCTTTTACAGGAAAAAAACCTCCCAGCTCCACAGGGCTTTCTCAGGGGCTACTCTGTACAAAGAAAATAAGTTTTGAAATGGAAAATAAACCATCTGTGGAAAAAAATAAGCTCCCATTTCTCCCTGTTTCCAGTGATCTAAGAAGTCGCCAACTGAACTCTCCTACATGTCTCAAGCAGGTATGTTTAACATCTCCTGAAAGGGATGCAGCATGAACGCCAGTCGTTGAACAGAAAACACACACAAACTGCTGCAACCTGGTGGGGCCAGAGCCTGAGGAGGATGCTCCTGGGGTATTCCCAGGGCTGTGGAGCACCGCATGGTGCCTGGCTCAGCGCAGCCGCCTCCCTTGCCCAGCGCTGTGCCAGCTAGCCCGGACTGCTGCATTGTGATTTATCTGTCCTGTTATCATCAGCACTCATTACAATCACTTACAGCAACACTACAGGCCTCATTATGGACTAGGCACTCGCTGCCATTAGTCTTTAAGAAGGCTAGCGCTCAATTTGCCTGGCAACATGCGAGGTCCTGACCTTGGAGCTATTAGGGAAAAGATTAGACTGCAGTGTGACCATGTGTGCAGACATGAGCAAACCAAATTAATTTCTGGCAAAGGGAGGCACCAGGCAAAGACCCCGCCATCCTGAGGACACCTGAGAACTTCTCCATTCCCCAAAGGAGATAAGCTAATGGCACGTTTAAAGGAGCCTGGTTCTGAAGGTGAAGCACATCCATGTTATTTAGAGAGGTATTAATCCAGTTTCCCCACAAAGTATTTGCTTGGCTGATCAGATTAAGGGATCTAGCCTTCAACAGCACACCCCCACCACAGCAGGCCCCAAGAAATCTGTGATACTTCACAGCCTCAGACATATTGCACCATGTGTACCCAGCTGCTACAATAATTAGCTTATGAATGTATCAGCTGGTTCTGTGATTTTTATAAATAATAACTAACCTACAGAGCAGAAAGATTTTCATGAGCCTAATATTCGCAAGAAATTGCAAGGTGTGCCTAACCGAGCTGCCGTTGGGCTAAATGCCCCGTCTTCTCCCACCTTGTGCGGGACTGGATCTCCCCCTGCGCCATTTATAAATATTTATTTTTGCAATGGCAACAGCAATGTATTTGTGGCAGCTTTCTTCACAACAGCCACGATCCGCTCACCCCCGCACATACACACGCGTACCCACCGTGTGCATGTGTACGCTTCTCTGCAGCAGATCCGTCTTTGCATTGCTCTTTTCCTACCCTTCTCTTTATTTATTCGAGCAGTCACTCTATCCCCCATCCAGTCAAGAACCTATCTATCCATCCACGGGGCTGCTTATTAGGCGATAGCTCCGGTTAATACGTGAGGAAACAGCGCTGCAGCTCACTCGCGCGTTCTTTATGACTGCAAGTAACCGCCTTTCCCAAGCACAGATGAGAAGGCTGCATCGGATTCCTTTCATTATTTATTTAAATAATCCTAGCACGCCATCCAAGAAAGTTTTGCAGTACCAGGCAAAAAAAAAAAGAGGGGAAAAAAAAAAAAGTGTAAATGTCAAATAAAACAGTGACAGATGACAGTATTCTCTATTGAATAGCACCGTTTCTTCGTGCATGTTCAATGAGAACTCATGAATTATTAATACGCAAATCTCCTTTTTCTGTTAAAAATCTCAACTTGGGGTTTTTTTGGTTGCAATTTTTTAGTTATTTTCTTTTATTTATTTCTTGGGGTCTGTGTATGTTACACAGAGCTTTCCAGGAGAATTATTTCATTTAAGAAATGCTAACATACAGAAATGCTTGGAGCTACAGGCATTCACAATGAATTTTCATCTATAGCTATATTTATTGGCATGAAGAAGGAGAAGTGAAGGAGACACTATCTCACCACCTTTTCCCCCACTCATCCACACATCTGAGCTCACTGCATTACAACTAAATCCAACTTCTGTGAGCGTATTCTGGAAATCTAACAAATAACACATCCTTCCCCAGAGCGCTGGTAGGCTGTGATTTTCTGATCCTGCCTCCCCTGCACATCACAAGTCTGGCTCCACTGCACAAACAGCCCCCTTGACTGCCACAGAGCTACCCAGAGTTTGGTATGCGACAGTTTCAATATGGGTGGCAGAATCTGGCCCTCCACGTCAGCTTCTAAGGTTCTCAAATGGGAATGTCTTCCATTAAAAATAAAAAAAGGATAAACAGTACAATTAAAGGATGCTTTTGGCTCTGCAGTCAGGCACACCCAGTGCTTGTGGTTACAAGGAATTCTGCTCAGAACTTCCTTCATTTCACCCCAAAACTTCCAGAGGCATCGAGAACGCAGCCCAGTTTAGTTCATTAAAGGGAGCTGCAGAGAAGCACTGGCCTCTATTTTTGTTGTCCTCATGAGACAAGATAAACATTTTCTAAGCATTTTATTTGATAAAACAAATAATATCATATTAATGTCCTATTTTTAACCTCTCTGTCTCCTAATCAAACACATTTCCACATAGCTAAGCAAACAACAAAAATCTGCAGGAAGCCAGCCATTCCCATTGTGCTTTTATGCTGTTAAAGAAACAGCGTGCTTACTACACCACAGCATTAGCCTTGGCGCACTCCAACCCCCTCGAGGGACAGTTAGCTGGTGCAGAAATCACAAAGCCGTATTCCCTGTCACTCATCCCTGAGCCCTTTTTAGCGGCTTGACCCTTTCACTTTTGCTAGACACCCTGGAGTAGGGGAGGCTGCTCCGGCAGCCGATGACAATAAGGTCAGGTTTTCCAGCGCTCTATGAAGGTATGCACAAATATCCTGGCCCTGTAGCTGCGTCCTGCAGATCTGCTGACTTGCAGTCAGCCAAGGACCAAATGTCTGATTAAGGACATTTAGGAGGAGTTCAGGCTCAGTTTTGCTGGGGCTATAGCCCAGTGCTTACACCTTGAGCAGCATCTCTACAGAAAGCCACTGCAGGAGATGGCAGCTGGGTGTCCACAACGAGTTAATCGCAGGCGGCCTTTCTGCTTGGGCTGGACCTCAGCAGGGCACTTTGAGCTTGGATAAAACTACAACTAAACTGACCTTACGCTTCCCTGCATTTACACTGCAATTAACAATAATACAGTTAGTTTTCTGTGCTGACATTTTCTAGGGTCTCCAGTGAAAGCATGAGTAGGCAAATGAAGAGTTTTTAGTAAGAGTGATTCAGGAATAAATCTCAAAAATAAATGTAAAAGGCCATTTCCTCACCCACATCATCAGTGCAGAAAATGTCAACATATGTGACAAAAGGAAAAAAAAGCAGCAATGATTGACGCCAGCCTTGAAAAGATTCGGGAAGAAATGCTACGTTCCCTAGAGAAAGCTCCCTTTCTACACTGGATCACAGGAGAACTCTGGACAAACTTCCTCAGCCTCTCTTCCCCCTGCTCAGTTTGGGACTCTCTGCAGTGCAAAATGAGCCAGATAATATTCAGCTCTTGTTCCTTAGTCGCCAAACTCTCTTTCCATGAATCCAATAAGTGTCTATTAAAATAAATAAACCCCCTAATGATTCAAGATAACCTAATCAAGAAAGCTGAAATGGATAAAAGACTAACTGTAATGGAGAGTTCTGTCATGGCTTCAATGAATTCTTGATGAGGGCCGGGGGAGGGGGACTGAACCTGAGAAGCTTTACTTGGAGCATTTTGATACAGTTCAAGGTTAATCACTGAATAGCCTGGGTTTTCTGAAACGCTTGGTATGTTTCCTCCCCCCAAAACACAAGGCAACATGCTGAGCACTTCCATGAGGGCCAGTTTCTCGCTAGCCTTATAAAACATGAAACCCAAAGTATGAATGAGGTACATGAGCCCTGGCGCATCTTAGATTCATGGGAACACAACGTCTGCTTACAGTCTTGGTCTCAGAAGGAAGGATGCTGTGCACTGAGGATATTTCCAGTGTGCCAAGTTTAAACTAGCTTCTCCCCACGCTGGAGAGGAAGTATGGGCTTGTGGTTAGGGCAAACAGCCCGCCATCAGCTCCCAGGTCTGCCAAGGACTTCCTGAGCAAAGCCCCAGCTCCACCACTGTCCCTGCTTCACTTAGCTGCTGAGAGGCTAACGCACTGCTGCAGATGCTGTCAAGGGGATCACAGAATCATAGAACGACTTGGGTTGGAAGGGACCTGGAAAGGTCACCTAGTCCAACCCCCTGCAATGAGCAGGGACATCTTCAACTAGATCAGGTTGCGCAAGTGCTGTTCAGCCTGACCCTGAATGTCTCCAGGGATGAGGCACCTACCACCTCTCTGGACAATCTGTTCCAGTGTTTCACCATCCTCACTAGAAAAAACTTTCTTCTTTACATCTAGTCTAAATCTCCCCTCTTTTAGTTTAAAACCATTACCCCCTGGTCCTATTGCAACAGGCCCTGCTAAAAAGTTTCTCCACACCTTTCTTATTAGCCCCATTTAAGTACTGAAAGGCCAAAATAAGGTCTCCCCAGAGGCTTGTCCAGGCTGTACAACCCCAGCTCTCTCAGCCTGTCTTTATAGGAGAGGTGCTCAAGCTCTCTGATCATCTTCATGGCCTCCTCTGGACTGACCCCAATAGGTGCATATCTTTCCTGTAGTGAGGGCCCCGGAGCTGAACTCCGTACTCCAAGTAGAGTCTCACAAGAGCAGAGCAGAGGGGCAGAATCACCTCCCTCAACCTGCTGGCCATGCTCCTTTGGATGCAGCCCAGGATACAGTCGGCCTTCTGGGCTATGAGTGTACACTGTAAACTCACATACACCTTTGCATCCACCAGTACCCCAAGTCCTTCTCAGCAGGGCTGCTCTCAATCCCTTTATCCCAGCCTGGGGGTTGTGCAACCAAGGACACTGCAGTTGGCCTTCTTGACCCTCATGAGGTGCACATGGGCCCAGTTCTCAAGCTTGTCCTGGATGTGAGGGTACACTGTATTTGCATATAGAAGTCTGTAAAAGGGAAGCTAATGTCCAAAAGTACTTCAAAGAAATTTTAAGGTCAGGCAAGGAGAAAAATGTCTTTCTGTATTTCCTCCACATGTAACGAGTACACAACAGATATGCCCCAGCCGCTGAGATTCACAACACCATAAAGGCAACAAGATGCTACAGCAGTAAGACGTGCCCTATATGCACACACTATATATGCTACACGCCTTCTCCACCAGCTGTTTTTTGTAGCTGTTGTTGATCAGCACTGGAAGCTAATTAGTTTAAGGGCACAGAAAATACCCAGTATAAGGTAAAAGGAAGAGAGAAAGCATCCCATCATATCAAATGAACACAAGGGAATATAAGTTAGGAAGGAAAGTGAGGGAAAGAAAGAGGAAATGACAAAATAAAGGGTTTCTAGAGCTATCCTGTCCCAGAGTGATGCTGCTCATTCCTCTCACAGTACCTTTCCTTTCTTCTCAGAGCATGGGCAGGAGGTGAGAGCACTGGCAGACATCCATGGTGCTGAGTCCCATCTAGCATGGGCTCCTACTGGGGAGCTACCACCCTCCTTGGCCAAAGAACAGGCTCCCAGACAATCCTGGCAATGAGGCAGGCATCTCACCATGAAAAGTCAGAAGAAAGGCAAGGAACTGTGGCAGTGATTTCCATTCACAGGCCTGGGCTTCTCTTAAGGGATTTTCTGCTGCTCGCCTCCAGCCCCCAGTTGAGTTTATTTTTTTTGTTTATTCATTTTTAAATAGGGCAAAGATACAAAACCAGAGACTGAGCTTTGCCAGCTTCACGTTTTTTCACATGTGGTTCCATGGGGTCTCTCATGCTTTACTGTGGTGCAACCGGAACAAATTCCAGTCCCTTAAGGAAGGATTTCAGTTTCAAGGGCTTACTTTTTGTTTTCGCTGGACTGATGAAGGTCAAAATCTCCCATATGTCCTGCCCGGGGTAGATCCCAAGCAGCACGTGCCCCGCTTCCCCACACTGCCCCAGCCTGACTGTCCTGGGAGAAATGTGGGAAGTTTAGTCTCCATGTTCATACAAACTCTGCTGTCCCCCAGCCTGTCAACAAATGCTCCAGCCAGCTATGCCCACTATATGTATTTTGATAGTGACTGTTTATTATGAACAGAACTATATTCCTAAACTCATTCTGTATAGAGTAAGAAAAAACATCTGCTGAGCACAGCACAGCCTCTGCTAGGACTCTCACAAGAAGAGGTCAGAGGCATGATCCTGCTGCATAGCATTACACAAATGCTGGCACACGGTCATGGGGGAGATGGTTTTCCTGAAGTCATACTGTAGAGCAGTTGCAGAACTGGATCTAGAAGCCAGTCTTCACGACTGACAGTCCAAATCTGCAGCAAGCCAAGGTCAAAGTCTCTGCCTGTGCCACTGACCAGTTCTGGAGACACATAGGTTACCCAAACCTCTCTGAAAAGGTACACTGGAAACTCATCTCATTGTGGGTTAAATATAACCAGGAGACCCCAAAGCACAGATCCGAAACCAAATCCTGGTGTTCCAGCCACACTCTGAAACACTCCCAACATGATAATACAGGTCCCAGGTTTAGCCATTTAAAGGACAAAGGGCATTAGCAGGCGGCAGCATCCCCAGAGAAGTATGCTGTCCAGTGGGTACATCACTAACAGCTGGCAACTAAAACAGGATGACAGCTTTGGAGGCTGTGTTTGGAAGGCACTGAGCCCCTCAGCTCCTGCTGTCTTCAAAAATACAAAGGGATGCAAAGCACTTCATAAACAAGACTAAAAATGTCTATATATAAGTTGCAAGGCCTAAATGAATATTAAGATTAGTAAGTAATGAATAAGTCAATGTCTAAAATGAATGGCTTGAGATCTTTATATGGTTGATTCTCTTATGGAGGCACCCATAACACCTTGGTACGTTCATGAGACTCTGTTCCTTGCATTTATGTTGACTTCCAAGTACTGTGGTTTGTAAACTCAAGTTTGCAGCAGCTGCCCTTCCCTTTAGTTGCTGGACTGAGACTCTGCCACGACTTAAGAATAAAGATGGCTACTTGTTAAATTAGAGGTCAATTAACTCCACCAGTAGATGATGCCGCTTGCAATAACTGCTCTCAGTGGGTACCACTCTTCCTGTAAGAAGACAGAAGATGAAATGAGGCCTCCATTGGCTCTGGATGCTCTCCTGGGCACATGACACACAGCCCTGTGTATAAAATGTCAAAACAGCCCTGTCGGAGATTCACTGGCTGCTAAAACTGTGAAGATCTCACAGCACCGTGGATTGCTGTTGACAGAACAGCAGCGCCCAACATAACACATGCCTTGTTAGCAAACTGGAAGCCTCTCAGTAGTCTGGGGTGAGGGAATAATAGAGGAAGCCAATGCAACGCAAGCCAGGCCTGTGGAGAATAGCAAGTGAATGAACCTTGGAGGAGAGTCCAAGCAAACCCTCAGATTAGCTCTTTTTTCCCCTCTTCAAACTCTCTCTTCTGCAAACAAGGGCAGTTTTCAATGAGTGCTTCCCACCATGTAACCCAGCTGCAGAAATCAGCAGCATCTTCCCCAGAAATGCCCACAACTGGCCTGCACAAAGCACTGGGAGGGAGAGCCCCACCACTAGTTTTCAGACAAGCCAGACCTAAGGCAACATGCCTACCATCCCACCATGACAGTAGCTCTCTCCTACACAAGCATCAGTGCCCTTGCTTTTGGCACTCCTCCTGGCCACGGGGCACCACAGCCAGTGGTAAGACACCACAGGCACACCAAGCCAGGCTGGGGGCAGGCATGCAGGTGGGCCGTGGGGCAGTGGTAGGCCCCAGACCACTGTGGTTCTTGGCTACGGCTTCTCTGTCCCTGCCTTCCAGTGCCACCATAAACCACTTTCATGCTCCAGCAGAGCGCTAAGGCATCTCAGCATGGCGAATGCTGGGTCATCCCAGGGAGCCAGTATTGCTTTGGCAGGGCTGTGAAACAAAAGAAACATCAGCCTCAGAAACAGTTCTTTATATCCGCTGCTGCTGAAGAAACCAAAACCTTTATGTACAGTAACTTTGCTTTAAACAGCAACATTTGTGGATCCTGTTCTTAACCTTTTGCATCTGGCTTCCAAAATCTGCCCTGTTCTTTTTCCATGTGAAGGACTATGGAGCTTGTTTGTGTTCTGGTGCTGGTGTGCAATGCTGCCAGAGAAGCGCGCTCAAGCTGGCACAGACTGAAGCTGGTGAGCCACCCAAATTATAGTTGGGTGGTTCAGTCCCTCTCTATTTCAAGAAGCCTCTGGGTATAATGACAGGAAGCTTGCAGGCAGTTTTAAGCCAAACCTCAGAGGCTGGCATTCAGTCTGTGTTAAACACTCCTTATTAAAAGCTGTCCAGTCCAGATTCTGGGTGGAACTTTGATATATGCATGGAGTAAAGAATAAGGGGCACGTTTGCAAAATCAATTGTGCAGTTTTTATATTTACTGCACGTTTACCACATATGTCATTTATTACACAGTGGAAAACCGTTAAATGCACAGTAGTTGTGCCAAGTGGCATTATGCTTTTAACAGCTTTATTCGTTTAACAGCTCCAGTTCTCATTATATTTTGCCATGTGGTACATGAGATTTTTATGCATTTAACAGTTTAAGAAGGTTCCATGGTATTTTCCTTTTATGTATTTCATACTGTGCCTGCAGTTTTGTTGGGGGTACAGGGGTTGCAAACTGTAACCCCTGTATCCTGACAAGAGAAAGCAAAAGAAAATTAATGATTAAATGAGGAATGAAAAATTAATCAGAACTCCATGTGTCAGGGCACAAATACCTGTAACAAGGACAAGGCCCTCCCATGTGCTTTGATAGCCTTTGATGCTTTGTTTATATGCCCTTCAACCGCTTATTTTACATCTATTTTAACGACTATAACGGTGTTTCCCTGCACAGAGGAAAAGAAAGCATGAGTTTTGCACAGTGCATGCATCTAGATACTTCTATCCCACTCTCTCATACTCACAGCTACATTTGTGTATTTTTGTGTGGATACTGATGCCCTCTCCAAGCACAGCTGAGCAACTTCACCCAGGATCAGAAGCAGCCCTTTTCACTGAGTAAACCATTCTTTCCAATGGGCTCTGATCTACTTGCTGCCTTTTCTACAGGAATTCTATCTGTCCTCCTTTCCACAAAATCTCTTCTGGTGCATTATATTTTTTTAAAGAGTTGGATGAAATTTTTAAATTAATGGATTCTCTTCAAGAATTTCACCCCAACCTAGGTTTGCCCACATGTATTTTTTACACCCAAGGTAGAAATTCATCCAGGAGAACTCACTGCAGTGCCCTCTCACGTCTTTTTGTAAAAATGATTGGAGATGATGTGAATTATTCACATGGCAATACCATATGCAGCACATACAACATGCAATAAAAAGGAAACACCTGCCTAACACTTTTTCCCATTGCCTTCCCTTAGCTAATCACGTAAGAAAACAATTTCTTTACCTGCCAAATGAGAAAGATACCATCATTTTGCAAGGTCCTTGTCCCACTAGCAGAGGTATATGTTATATACCATGAGTGGGAAAAGGCATGCATTTTGTACAAAAGGGGAGATAAAGCTTGGCTGTGAGCTGATCCTTTCCTTAGCCTATTTTAAAAGGGAAAAGGAAACCACTTAAGCAAGCAAAAGCCCAAAACACGACAGGTTCCCCAGAGATAAGATTATTATTATTGTAGGAATAGATGTATTTTTATTGGTGGGAGGAAGAGATGGGTCTAGTTCCAACCCCAGCGTTTGCTTTAAAAACAAAACCCCCAAAAGCCCCGCAACAACAAAATCCCCTCCACCACTCACCTGACTTTTATTGGCAGCCACTTTGGCAAACAGAGCTTGAGATACCTTGGCCCTTTTCATCTCCTGTTGGATCTCGTCATAAATGGCAGCTGTGATGTTGACATTGGCGCCGTCCGCCTTAATGGGGAGGTCTGTTGTTGGTGTGGAGGTTTTGGCCTACCAAGAGACCATGAAAATAATAATTAAAAAAGTGCTGCTTTCAGCCCAGCCATCTGTGCAGAAATTATCAAAGGATTTCAGTCAGCTGATGCCAAACTGCATTAGCTACAGAGGGACACTTCCTGTCCATTATTCTAATCAGGTTAATTGTGATTGGAAATAATTGCAGTGCATTCCTATAGGACATGCAAGGCCCCGTCAACTCTCCCCCTCTCCCTCTCCCAGCATGTTTACTGAGCAGCTCAACAATAGGATAGGTAGCCAGGGCCCTCGGCTGCAGGCAGGCGCTGAGGCTGGCTTTGCCAGCTAGTGACTGCAGTATAGGCACCAGTCTCTACCTTCTCCCTCCTCTCTAAAAGTGGCCTACACATTGGAGGAAGAGCCAATTCTCCCAGAAAAAATGAGTAAATGGGTAGAGGTCTCTAAATAATAAATTATTACTCAATTTAATGCACTCCCTCAAGTCTCCCTCATCCTTTATTAAAACTATACGTATGTCATTTGAGTATGTATGGTTTCCCAGCCTTGTCATCATTATGCTAGCCAGACAGTCACCTAATTTCACCTAGGAAATCAGTGGAAATGAAAAAAAAAAATAATCATTTCATAAAGCTGGGCTTTGGCATGCCTTTGATGTGCTGCCCTCATTCTCCTAAACTCATATTGAGATTTTGTGTATTCCACTGCACTCCTTTTAATTGAATGATTTCCCATCAGCTTCTGTGACAAATGAAGGACAATAACGGATGCTGCCAGTACTTTTCCTGGGCTGGACTACCCCTACGGAGCTGCTGTTGATATAGTTCAGCATGCTGCTACAAGACTTCTATTTTAAAGACCCTTGGCCATGGCAGACCCCAGAATACGCAGGCGCAAGAGGGAGTGAGGGCAGCGTGATGCTTGCTGAGTGCTCCTGGCACCAGCAAGCCCCTCAGATAGACAGATCTCATTTGCTTGAAGAGGGGCTGATCACTGTACCCCTTATACCTTTTATGGGAAGTAGGTAGGTTATTGATACAAAACCTTGGTTTTCTCTTGAGATGTAAAGGTCCTAGGAAACAAAACAATCTGGGTGGGAAAGATGACACTTCCCGGTAGATCCAAACCTCCCATAAACCTTGGTGACATTCAGATATTTGGCCCAATTATAAACCTTTTCAGCTGCCTCCTGGTTTTGTGCCACAGTTGAAGCCTGCTAGAGTACATCTAATGTTAATTTTTAACTAGGTAGGCATGCCCAAATGCTTATTTGTTAATGGGAGGGTTAACTACGCAAAACCAAACCTTCTGAACTTCTTCTTCTGTTTTGCTGTTCTCCAAATCTTCCTTTCCCCAATGTCTTTTTTTTTTTTGTACCAAAGGCCACCTTAATAACAGAGCCAAAATCCAATCAAGACAACAATCTAGACTAATCATTCTTCCTACTGCTTTCAGATAAACCTTTAACCAACTTGTGCCCTTTCCCATTCCTATTCCCCAAGCTCAGCAGGCATCGCTCTGGGCTTATTCCCTGCCTGTCCCCATGTAGAAAGGGCCTAAGATTCTCTTGCTGTATTTAGCCCCCTGCATTCAGGCAGGGGCAGCTGGATGGCAGCTGGTACAGACCACAGACCCCCACGCCCTGGAAGGCCAGTCCTAACCCGCTGCCAACCACAGGCCATGAACACACATGGGGTAAAGCCCGATGGATGAACTAACAGGGACACCACACTCTGAAATTCAGTGTTCACAGACAGACAGTTAGGGCAATTGTGGGAAATGTGAGAAAGCAACATAGAGATCATGGGAAGGAAGAGGACTGTCCAAATCTGTCAGAGCTCATTTAGTGGAGCTTAATTTTACCAAAGGTCCTGCAGTGTTTCAGCGAGTATAAAAAAAGCCTTCCCACTCACTGGAGCCTTTGGCTGGTGCAGCAGCCAAGGTCACCACGGCCTCAAAGGCCATTACGGAGGCCTGAGATCCTGAGAAGAGCAAAATTAGCACATAAAAGAAAGATTTCAAATATAGCTGCATCCTACATGGGTCTCCTACACTGCTTAGATACACAGCCACATGTCAGAAAAAGCCTGCCCTACACAACCTGAAAACTGTGCCATTTCTTATCCAATCACTGAAATAAGTAGGGCAAGTACCAAACCAAAATAGCACAGTCACTAAAATATTGTATGCTAGAGACCCAGACTCAAAACTGGTCTTGATATTAAGAAGGAGTTTGCCATTATTGGAATGTCTCATTGCAAACAGTAAGGAAAAAAGAAAAATAAGTTTGCAACCACAGCGCCAGAGCACCAAAACCCAAAAAACAGTACTGCTGGTCTTCCATAGAATCATAGAATAGAATCACAGAATCAACTAGGCTGGAAAAGACCTTTAAGATCAGGTCCAACCGTTACATCAGGACTGCCAAGACCATGACTGAACCATGTCACTAAGGTTTCTGAGCACTCCAAGGGATGGTGATTCCACCACTTTCCTGGGCAGCTTGTTCCAATACTTGATCACCCTCTTGGTGAAGAAATTTCACTTAATATCCAGTCTAAGCCTCCCCTGTCACAGCCTGAGGCCGTTACCTCTTGTCCTGTCACTCGTTACTTGGAGAGAGACCCCCATATGCACACAATAACCCTGAACGGCTCCAAGTCTCTTGCCCGCAGCATTTGCACCCATCTGCCAGATCAATCTCCTCTTCTCCCCTTGGTGCAGGTCCTAAGTTGGGGACACCTTGCGAGGGGGCCTTGGGGCTTGGGAGAGCCAAGCCGGGTTACTCTGCATGCACTTACCCCTGTCTGCGTGACTGCCCCAGCACTTCCACAGGTATCTGCCAGCACCCTCCTCCTACCCAGTGCACTCAAGCATCATTCCCAGAAGTACTGCCACAGGAGATCGGTATCTATGGAAACCACGTTTCCAAATGCCATCCCATCAACTTCTCCGGCACCCTAACACAATTCCTGAAAGGATGGTACAGCTCCTACTGCTGCTGCCCCGAAGCACCCTGCTCCAGGGTAGGTAACATACCTGCTTGGAGGGGCAATGATGCCAGGAATTGCTGCGCTGCACATGAGGATGGCATTTGTCTCGTCAGAACTAATACCAGGCATATGGGGAAGCGCAGTAGCCGTGCTGCCTGCCCGGGAGCTGGGAAGCAGCCTCATTTGCAGAGGTGTCCAAGTTGTCAAAACAGCACCTGTGCTGACTGGTGCTGGCCCTCTGAGGGCTGGGGAAATGTTATCCAGCGGGCACAAGGCAAGTACTGGGTACACAAACCTTTGTGTGCTGCTTTAGCTGAGTGAAAACCTCACAATATTCTACTGGATGCTTCAAGCCAAAATAAAGCAAGGATGGGCTGCTTTATACTTCTGGAGTATGGTTTTCTATCAACGCTTGGCTCTTAAAAAGGCAAAGTTTCCATTATTTTAAAGGATTTTCTAGCTACAAACATGGGAAAATGTTGTATTTTGACAGAGGAACGAGATGGGGCAACAGATACAATTTTAATTCTCACAGGATTGCACCTAAACTCTCCATTCCCTTCTGTTATTTGATTCTAGTTGCAAAATCTATTGCAATTCATGTAAGTAGGAATAAGCTAATGCTTTCATGAATAAATACAAATGCAGAAAGCAGATACCCTACTTAACCATTAAAATAGTTCTCTATAATTTTATTTTCACTGAAAGGTAACTAAAACACGTAAGAGGTATACAATGAGTTTCCCATGTAATAAAAATTTGGTGTTACAATTGGGTTGGCAGGATATACTCGCTTTCAATGAAAACAGTTCTGTACATTATGTTTTGTGGCAATCTGCACCCAAAACCCTGGGTTAAACTGAACAAGCTCAACAGTTCCTACAAAATCAACACACCTTCCTTATGGATGATCACTTTGCATGTAAAACTACGCTGTCGTTCTACACACCCCTCCCCCCCCCCCTTACTTATTTTTAGCAGCTGTGGCTACAGAATTCAGTATGAGAAGTGCTCAGTAATGCTGTTCTAAGGACAGCTAACACAGCCCAAGACTTTGCAGACTACATGACTATGAAAGCACCAAAGCAGGAGGGTTACGTGGACTCATTTACTAAAGATCAAGAGAAGTGCTACAAGTGACCTGTCATGTCTTCACAGTAGAAATTTCAAATTCAAGTTAGGCAAAAATCATGACAGGAGTTAATCATCACCTCTGTGCAAGCAACTTTGCTTTTTCAGGGTGTATGTTTGGGACTGCAAGCAGGCTGGTGAAAGGGAGGGATGACTATTACAGTACAGTATGTGGATGCTCTTTCTTAGTGCAAAGGAACAACCTACCCAGGGAAGTGGGAGGCAACAGCACGCTAATAAACACGTGCAGTTAAGTCAAATGAGATGACAGCTGGTTTAGAGCTGGAAAGCATCATCCTCTTCCCAGCACGCTGCTGCCCATGTCTACTTTCTGTACTTCAAATAATTACCCGTGTAAACTTCTAACTCAAGGAATGTGATTTCCTATGCATAACACAGAGCACACTGACTTCTAGCAATGCCTATCTAATTAACTGTCGACTTCTGTTCAATACACACTTTTTATCACAACATATATGAATCTCCCCATAAGCCCACAAATTTCCTCTGTATTTTGCAGAACACAATGGACACATATAAGAAGTTATGTGCACTGTCTTTTTACAATGGATTCTATAATAGCCATTTAGTGGATGTGTATCAACAGCCTACAGGTAATGCCCACATGGACTCTTTCAGACACTGATGTTACAGACTTTTTTGAATTTATGGCATTGATTAAATCTAGAATCATCATCACAATGTTGTACTTAAATCCACTAAACATCTCCTAACAGCCACTCCAAAACCTTACAACAAAAGGATTTCCACACTTCATCTGGACAAAGGGAGCAACAGACAGGGGAAGGGCAGAGAAAAACCCTTTCCCTGGATTAATCCACACAGCAAACAGAAAAGGAGGGATCACATCTTACCTGGGGAGTTCTGGAGGAGCTTGGGCTGCTGGCAGCTGAAGACACCATGCTCACGTTGGGGTTCATACTTCTCTCTCTCTCGTCCTGATAGATACGATCCCGCTCCGAGTCAGGCAAGTTGAGGAAATTCTGCATTGCCCTTAAGTTTACCAGGAGGGACTGGGAAGCTGTCCTTGGGTCTTCTTCTTTACGCAGGATCTCTGACAACAAGCCCTGGTTCAAAAAATTAAAAGAAAAAAAAAAGCTCAGTCATGTGTTGGGTTTTTTTAGTTTTTCCCTTTTTTCTTTAAATTTGTTTAGTGTAACCAGCTGGGTTGTAATACTGAGAACCTACATCAGAATCGCATGGGCTCTCCCAGAGGGGATATTCTGTAGGAAAGCATTTGTCTTCTGGGGGCTGAGGTTTATTTTAGGACTGTCCTATTCTGGCACTGCAATAAGCTTCTGAGTATGGAGATGCTGTATAGAAAGGTAGGTGCATTGGGTAGAAGAAATTGCAGTTACTACCAGGTGCTTGCTGCAAATATTTTAGGAGCTGTTAGATCTCTCTCTCCCTCTATCTCTCTTTTTACTTGAAGCTGGGAACACTTGGCAATCCTGTTCATCTTTGACAAATCTGCCAAGGTTGGTAAATTTAGTTTCGACATTTAAACAGTGCAGGAGGTTTATAAAGAAAAACGTTTGGCTGGTTACAGTCCGTTCATTTTGGTTTGGACAGTCATTTCTGAGGAGAAAAACAGAGCAATAATAAAGCCTTCAAATCTAGCTTTAGGGATTTAACCCATTCTTCTTTCATGCCTCATTTTAAGATACCGCAGGCTATCACAACCATGAATGAAGACCATGTTCATCTAGTTTTTACACAAGCCATTATTCCAGGAGGTAACAAACACAGCACTTCCAAGAGAAAAGAAAGAGGGTGGGAAGACTTGGAGAGATGAAAATGTCATTAAAAGAGGCTTAAATCTAATGGGATTAAATTTCTGCATAACTGTACATACTCAACAGTTCCACAGGAAGTTAAAGGCACGACACAGAAGCTTGGATCAGGGCCTACAGAAACTGCTGGGACACTGTGAGCCACCACCTTCCCCTAGGCACCCCTTGCATCCAGCACTTCACAAACGGGTGTTTCACTCCAAAAAGCAGTAACAGCAATGGCTAACTGTACTGGTGTCCAGAGAAGCAGAAAGGGATTTTTAGCCACTGACACTACTTATATACCATAAGAAACATTGGTTGGATGTTCGTTATTTTAAAAGGCTATTCTGCCAGTATGTTTCCTTGAGCAGTCCAACGCTGCTCCTGCTTCCTGCCTGCTGTGACCCAGAGGTTCTCTGCACCATTGCTCCCAAGAGTGCCAGCCACAGAAGCCATGTGAAATCCCAGTCACAGCTTGGAGGGCTCCCCTCGACCTGCTGCTGTGAGAGGAGCAACATCCAGCAACCACAGATGAAAGGAGAATGCGGTGCCCCAGACATGATTTAGCTGTAGCTGTTGACATGAGCATTCTGCAGTTACTTTACAGCCACGATCAAGGCAAGCTGCCTCATGAGTACAGCCAAGGCTTACCCCTTCCTTGTAAGAAAAATCTTAACCACAAAGTCAAAACCCTGTAATATTTAGTCTTAGTTTACCTTCTTCCATATCAGAGTCTCTTCCAAAAAGCCTTGCTAAAACACCGCCACTACAGTTGGCCGATTAACCAAATGCCAACATTTTAGTATATATTGTATTTACCAGACTTCCTGACAAAACCAACACACCAGCAAACGACTTATCTGTATCTGAATTCATCTGCTAACTGCTATTAAACACCTACATTAAAACACATACATGAAAGCTCTACTTCAGCAGTGTTTATGCCTGAAGTGCTCAAAACAAGCTCCACACACAACCTCAAGCGAGGCTGCACACAGTTCCATCTTTTCAGCTCCTCATCTACATAATCAAGCTAAGAGATATCCAATTACACTTTCCTGCAATTATCAGGGTAGTTACCAGGAGGACTGGAGCAGCGAATGGAGCCATGGTGGGACCCTCCAGTCAGAAATGGAATCGGAAAGAGAAACCAGTTAGCAAAAAAAGGTTTACACTAGGGAAAAGTGTGAAGAAGGTGGAGTGTCAGGCTGGCATCTGGTATTCTCTGGGACCTCAACGTAACTGCATGCTTGTACCTGGCTTCTTCCACAGGGTTTACTACCCCTCAGAAGAGCTAGGGACATGCTGAAAAGCTTTCCAAAGCTTGCCAGGCTCACAGGCTGAGGGAGATTAACCAAAAAGGACATCACAGAAGCTTGAAGCCATGACTTGAACGATTCAAAGATCAATACAGCAAGTTCCTATTAGAACTTTTCCTTAAAGTCAGTGGAAATTTGTCTAAATACAGTAAATAAATATCAGTTACATAGATTCTCTAAATTCTTGATTTTTTGTGTCTGCTAAAGGATATATATCTTCTTTTTTAAAAAGAAAAGATCAACTTCAAAAGCTGATCAGTTTAGGTGGAAAGAACAGTACCTGAAAACTACGCGTCAGATTTCTAAGACAGCTTATTCTCCCTCTCATCTTAGCCTGGCTAAATTTATGGTCCAATTTCAAAAATGGAGAGCTGAAACATATGTGAAAGCCTGCCAGCAATTACTTTTCAGTGCCGTCATTGACTCCCTATGTAAATCAGATTCTCACAGGAACAAGTGTCTCGGTCATGGTACTCACTGCCTGGAACACCAACTCTTGCGCTTGAAGGCTCTGATTCATCACCAGAAACAGCTTATCATGGGGTAGATTCAGTGGGTTTGAACCCTAGCCTGCACCTCTCACTTCTACAAGGGTCTTGACTCTGCTGCAGGGATACAGCCATCTTTTGCATCACCTCCTAACGCGGGTACCTGCTCCAGGGAGAAGGGACCATCTCCTTCCCCAGCATCGTGACAGAGGCAGCACTTTGCAGAGGCGAGCCTTGCTTTCCCATGCCCCACTCCAGGCCCACAGGTAGGAAACCTGGTTGTAAAGGGGGTTTTTCTGCAGCTCCTCCAAGTGCTTTGGCAGCTTAGGAACCATGTAAACAGCAGAACAGATAATAAGAAAAGCAACTCAGAGGAAAAACTCTCATGTCCTCCTTCAACTGAAGATAAACAACACCGGTAAACTACAGTGGGTAGATAGCTGAGTGATAGGGTAGGACAATAAAGTAAAGTATCTTGAGAGCAATAACATTTACAGTAATATAATTCTGAGCTACTGAAGTATACACAAACTAACCAGTGAGCAACATTCTAAAAAATAAAGTGATATTAAATAATCTGTTCAGCCTTTTTGTCACCTGCAACAAATTAGGCTTTCAATATGCAAAACATCTTCCTTCCAGAAAAACAAATGATCGTGATTTCATTTAATTGTAATTTAATGAGGCATAATGTATTTTTTAAAGTGATACACACCAGGTGTGTGGTGAGGAAACTGGCCCAGCCACAAAAACCCGACTGTTTCTATTTTTGAGAAAACCCTAAAGCCAGCCAGGGACTGTTTTCATTTCTGCAAATTATGTTTCTGCTGGAGGGGGTGAGGGAGGGAAACCCACAGCATTCGTACATTTGTTATAAAGCTCCATTGGCTAAATTAGCTCATTCCGACTTACATGTCACATATTAAAATAAATACACTAAAAAATTAGCACTTTGCAGAGTAACCTACTCTGCACACCTAGAAGATGATCTTCAGGGACCAGGAAGTCTCAAACTGATTTTCAATAGCCAAACAGATCTTCTATACTAAATGCAGGTCGCAGGATACATTTTAGGACATGTAGCTTCGTGATATCTTTGCTTTTCTGTTCCTGTGCCTCATTTGTAGAACAGTTGCTGAAGAGGCAACTGATGAGAAGTCTGATGCTCTCACATGCCATGCTCACAGCGACATGCGCGTTACTGTGCAGGCACAGTTTGGTTTAGCCTTGAAAAATGCAGCACGCTCAAAATGAGACGATGGATCCATAATTGACTTTAAAAATAATACCAGTGGTGGGGAAAGGAGCGCATGTCCAATCCAAATAGAAAAGTCATTGGATCTATTTAAGGTAGGAGTAATTTTAACAGTGTTTTTTCGAAGTAGCAGAAATGTAGTCCTTCAAGCCAGCAAAGTCACTGTCGTGGGTGTTTGCTTTGCACTTATCTGATGAAACCCCATTTGTGAACTCATTTCTTTTATTTTTATTAACTACAGGATTTCTAGCACAAACAACCCAAACCTCATGGGCAAGAAATCTCTTTTTAAGCAATTTCTGAAAGATGATGCAGTACAATGTAGAGCAAATGTTCTTCAAACTGACTCCTATATCCAAAAGACCAACTGACCAGCCACTGAGGCCAACACCAAGGCTTGATCAAAGCCCACCGAAGGCGAGCAAAGCCTTTCTGCCTTCTTCCCGAAGGGCTTTGGCTCAAGCCTGGAAAAGGTGCAAATGAGATCTCAATGGGACAGCAGACTGCACTGCCAGTGCCCGAATGCAGGACAGTTTTGCAACCAGAGCTTTTCAAAAGCAATCTGTATGGGGGTGAGGAGGTCATGCTGGCGTGCAGCCCAGACACACGTGTCCTGGGGACAGAGGAGGATGAGGGCCATCAGGCAGCAGGAGACTCCCAAGCACTGGCCAGGACCTCACACACATCAGGTGTGATGACTTGGATGGGAGCTCTGCTCCCCTTCATACAGACCTGTGTCTACAAGACACAGCCATGTGTCTACAAGAGCAGGCACTAAAGTTAAAAAGGTTCGACACATGCTTGGGACAATCAAAATGCTGGCCAAGGCAAAAACTTAAATAAACCTGACTAATGTGCTAAACCTCAGGTTTTATGTTCTGTATAAGGAGATTATATATATGAAGGACTAAAAAAAGCATAAACACTTTTTTCATACTTTTTGGTTTATTTGTGCTTGTCCATACTTCAGCTATATTGCCAAAAGCAACAGAGAAAATGCTGAAATACTAGAAAAATATTGCTCCTGTAGTACTTAAAGTTCCAACTGCTTTAAGGCCAGTACTTTTTCTCAATAGAAAAGCTATTCTGCTTCCCACCAGGTACAGATGTGACTCTGATCAGGATCTGAAAATGTACGGCTTTATTCAACATCTGAACCTTAAAGATCAGTGATGTAAACCTGTCCCCCCTCCAGTTAAGCATGCAAGGCTGATTTCTAGCATGGAAAGCAGCACTTGAAGAACCCCTGGTTAGCTGCTCATTCTGACTGAACTACACTGAAATCATACCTTCAACCTAAAACAACAAACTTGATTTTGCCAGGCTGAAATGACATTTCTATTTAAAACTGTCTGCTATTTGCGACTGAAAGCTAGAGAGGCAGGTCTGCCAGGGGAGCTGTGCAGCAGAAGCACTAACTTCTCATAGCCCTTCAAGGAGATAAAATACCTACCTGCTGTGTTTTCCCCACATCAAGACAGGCTTTTACCACAACATCTCTCCGCCTCTATTATTCCAGGTCCCACCTTCAATATTGTCTTCTGGGTTGAGTAACAGACATTCAACAATTCTAAAAATACTTCTCCTTGCCTTTAAGTATGGAGGTCTCAACAAGAACCTCTATATGAAGTACCTGTAAGCTTTTTGGGACAGAAGCTCATTTGCAAATGCTCACTGCTTTCATTCCATTCCCTCATATCTCTTCCTAACACCATCTAGGATATGCAGCAGAATTGCCGGAAGTCTCATGAAAATGCTTATCTTGGCAACGGGTCCAGTCCAATTTTGCTGAGCAAAATTGCTTTAGATAATCAATGGAACCTTTTTAGTGATTAGCCAAACCAAGCACCTTCATACCCATTCTGTCACAGATTCCATCAGACAAAACCATGTTTGCACCCTGTTCCTTGATCAACTCTTCTGTCTCAATGGCAAAGCGTGCGGTGTCACGTTCCACGTCAGTTCATATGAACTTCGGAACTCAAGGGGCTTTGACTGGTTTTCCATCGGTGTGAATGGGAGACCAGCTGTCTCCCAGTACTCTCCAGTGTAGCTGAAAGCATCATGTCAGTCCCTCATTTAAAAGAAATCGCTTGATCTCTAGATTCCCTGCCTACAGCCAGAGTATGAGCCTCACTCTTAAACTCATTTAACTAATGCTACAATACGTACATCTCGGGAGAGAGCTGCTTAGGCACAAAGCATTTAGAGGCTGATTTGAATAAAACTTATGCAGGGTGCAACAATGACAATTTGATTTTTATTATTAAAAATGAAGCACTTAAATCCTCAAAGAAAATGCCTATATTGCATTAGTTTAATAAAGCTTCTTTTTTATTATGGTATCTCTCTTTATGAGGGAAGACAGGATGTGCATGTGGAGCTGAATGTGGATGCATGGGGTAAAAGAAGCAGAGAAAGACAGACCAGACCACCTGTGGCCACAAAGTGCAACCACTTATATGACATGCATGTCAAACCTTTATACCAAAATACACCAGAAAATGAGCAAGACACACAGCTCCTGCTCCCTCCCTCTATATATCCACACATTTGCTTCCAATGCTCAGGACTCCTGTGCATCAGCTGAGCAAGCAGCAGCCTCCTCCTACAAGCACGCATTCTGAAAGCCTGACTCACATGCTACTTAAAATCTTTTCATTCAGCCTATTGAATACAATTAAGTTAATTGAAACTGAAATTTTGGGCAGTGCAAAACCCACTGTTGGAACAAATATCCCATGTACCAAAAATCTGCAATTTATTAAATTAAGCACTTCCCTTACAGACTGCCTTCTTTCCTGTGAGCACAACAGAACACTGCTTGTGCCACATTACGCCCAAGAAAAGAACAAGCAAGCAGCATGAAAGGGTTTCCATGCAGTAAAAGAGAGTTTTCTATGCGGGAAAAAACAACAAAAAATCCCCCCAAACCAAAACCAGAACCCTTGCTAATTGAAAGTCTGTGCACAATGGGGCAGACACCACAGCGATGAATGCAGCATGACTGTCTCACTAGGTACCCGGCAGAGAATTAAAGCTGCCTGTCTTCCTCTCACTGAAGTTAAAGGGAAAATTACTTGCAAAAGGAATTCTGTCCAGGATTTGGCTCACAAGCGAGCAGAAATGGAAGAGTTAGTTACTTCAAAAAAAAAAAATTATTTCTCATCTTAAAGCTTCTTAGAGGACCATTTTGTAATCCCACTTCAGTTTGGGGGAATTTTGCCAAAGAAAGCAGAATTAGACATAAATGAAGAGTCGCCACCCACCACCCTCCTTGCCTGCCTCCAGAGCCTTTCTTTGGAGCTTCCTTACCAGCCACGCTCCTGCTTTCAGAGCCCCAGCCCTCTCTAACTGACTGGTGACACCTTTGCATGCCGCAGAATTGTTATTTACCCCTTCCTCACTGCAGTAGCCTGGACTTGCCCACAGTCACACATGAAGCGGAGGCACCATTCAGCACTGATCCTGTATTTCCTAACCCTAACCCGGTTTGGGAACTGAATCCCTCAAACAAGGAGGATCAGTTTAGTTTATTCCATTATAAATTTCACTACATGCAAGACTGCTGGGGCTTCCTCTTCCTTGTGCTTTATTTCCTTTAATCCCGAGAGATCCAGTTAGACACTAGACAGGTAAGCTGGGTAAGTCTTGCCTTCTGATCTGCAGGCTGGAAAGCCAATGCTCTCACCTAGATCTACTCAGGGCAGGACAGAGGAAGCAGTGCTCTTTGGGAAGAGAGTTACAAGCAGCCTGAACATGCCTGGTGTTTTTACCCAGTTCTCTTTGTATCTGGCACCACAACTGTTTCATTCAAAAAGCCTCAGGTCCACGGGTATTTCCAGTTTCTGAGGCTGCTCGGTAAAACAAGCACTGGCCACTCGCCCAAACATTTTACTAGTTTGGGCTATTATGTCAAAACATTGGCAAAAAAACATGACTAAAAAAAAAGAGATATAAACAGAAGCAGTCATTCAGTATAGGCTTTGCACTGGGCACTCTAAAGGAGGAGAGAAGCAGTTCACCAATCCAGTGATTTACACTGGACTCTTACAAACAGCCTGACCAACTGTCCTTACTGCAACTCCACGGCCTGCAGTAAAGAGGGATGCTGAGCAAGTGGGGAAAGGAAGGAAATTATGTTCGTTTTCCTTAGGCAAAGCAGGACTCAAATGACCTATTTTCCAACTAGGATTTTGAAGAGCACAGATCATTTCAGCACCTCAAGATTTGCTAAAAACTCCAGAGAAGGACAAGACACATCTGAGACAGCATTTTCACAGAATCATAGAACAGTTTGGGTTGGAAAGGACCTTAAGTTTATCTAGTTCCAACCCCCTGCAGTGGGAAGAGACACCACACACTAAACCATGTCACTTCCTTTAAAATAGTCCTCTTTATTCTGCAACCATCAATGCCTGCCCATTTCTCAATACATTACAACCTGCGACAAGCAAGCTTTGGTTATTACAACCTTTTCGTTGAAACCTGAATCCTGTGTTAAGAGACACTGCAGTGCAAGACAGAGATGGCACATGGACTCTGTCCTGAGGATGGCCAAAATCCATGTGTGTACTCTACTCCAGGAAGAAGTCCTGATAAAGGTATCGGGTATGACCATGTACCTCTCAAGTGTTTGATGGGCCTCGTACCGCTCTCTGCCTTCTATTCAAGCCCACTCACTCAGAACTCTCTTCTACCTGTCCTATTTGCTGAATAAATAGGCTTTTAGGTTCCACAGTAGGGTGAACTAAAATTGTGATACTGACTCTCTGAAAATAAAAAGAAGAGGCAGATGTGAGCCCAACACATTTACTAAAAATCAGTCATACAAACTTCATACCCAGTTTCAAAGTCATTCACTGTGGAACTTTTTTTAACTGACAGAAACCCTCTTCGTGGTTAACATAGCCTGGGCCAGCTCCTAGCTAAACACCTGGTGCAGCTCTCCCATGTGCAGAGCAGCATACGAAGCTGCCTGATGTTCAGTCCCCATATCCAAGTGGGACCTCAGTGGGAACACTGTGTTCCATGTAATGCACAGGATTTGTCCCTGAGCCTGAAGTGCTTTGGTTTCATGTGTACAGACAACATGGCCACAGGTATAGAATAACAGCATCATATAAGCAAATACTGTTGTCTTAAGTTATGTATTTCCAACTTTCAAAGGAAGATCTGAATGTTTGACAAACCATACAATTACACCCCTCCTTCTTCTGGTCCTTCTCAAGTCCCCCTTCCCTCACACACATGCATACACGCATGTGTCAGCCATTTGTTCCAATGGATTTAGCCTAGTTTGGATTAAAGCTTCCTCTACTTCATTTAACAGATTTGCTCAGATGGAAAGTCTCAGGGGAGAAATAATGTTAGTAAGAGGGGGTTTTTTAGCATTGAGTATGTAGGTCATTGGACTTTAAAATAAATTAGAGAATAGTTTATCTATTAAACAAGCCTCGCAGTACATATTTCATGAGGCTATAGTTAATTATAGGCTAATGTGCACCACAGAGCTACTGCGAATCAAGATTGTTTAAACAGTGTCCCATAATGCAGTGATTAATACAATTATTAGCTGGCTGGCATACAGCAGCTATTATTTGGTACCATCATGAGAAACAACAGACTGCAAGTTTCTAAGGCTGGCACTTCCTGTGAAATGCAACAAACCCAAACATTTCCAGAGAGAAACACATGTCTTTCGGCACCTCCCCAGGAGAGGATCCTCAGAGGCAGTAGGAAAAATGCAAGGAGGTGAGATTAGACTTGACCTTCCACTTGATGTGCCTTTTATAGAGTTTGCTTCTCCACCATGAGTGTATGGGAATATCCCACATCTTCTACTGTGCAGTGCAAGGCTGACTGTCTGAGCAAATACTAATACCTCAAACAGTCTCTGAGAAGAGGGGAGCTTGATCTGAGTTAAAAGCCAAGGACAGGGAAGCATAAATGTCTACCTACACTCTTTTGCTACAGTGATGGCTCCTATGAACATGATGCACTGTAAGTAAGATCCACTGGTCTTCTATATTAAGGCCCTGTAGACTAATGAAACAGCGCTGTTGAGATGAGCAAACCTTTTACGGATGTTTAAGACTCACCTGTTCTGGAATCAGTGTCATGGACTTAGGATGGACATATTACTTATGATATGGAGCTAAGTAGTAGGTAATTTCTTTTATATGAAATTATGTGCCTGATCTCTTGCAATGAGGCAATCGAAATTCAGGGAGGATTTTTTTAAAGAAAAGCTAGAGAAGTTAGCGCGCCCCAAGATAAATGTCAGCAGGAGGAGAGGGGGAATGACAAAACCAGTCATACTAGCACCCTGAAGTACAGACATCATTTTACCCTGAACTTGAATATAAACTAGGCAGAAAACAAAGCATCACATCCCATTCCCAGGTGCAGCCCTGCCCAGGAAAGGTGCTTGGCACCTTCTCAAAGGACATTACCTTGGCATGTGCACTCATGCTGCCCACGTCTGTGCTCCCAATGAGTGAGCCCAGCCTGAATGGTATTTGAAAATGCTGTCAGGTATGACTGGCCCACAGTGACACAGGAGCTGCTGGAGTTGGGAAGAAACCACATTTCACCCAAAGATCTATTTAGTGTCCTATATATATGTCAGAATATTGCAGGAGGTGTAAAAAGACAAAAACCCCACCATCACCCTCAAACCATACTGCAGCTGATGTAGTCCAAGTTCCAGATTATCTATCGAGAGTGTGGCATAATCTCTACCATAGCTGCTATCAAACATCATAGGCAGATGCTATGCTGTGCCACTGCTAGGCAGAGGCCAGAGTGGTCCCTCTCACATGCTTGCCTTTTCCCTGCTGTCCTGGAAAGTCATTATACAATGTTTGGTCAGCAGTATGCAAGTCTAGGGGCTTTCTAGACACTTGGGGCTTTTCTAGAGTCAAAACCTTGCCTCATTTTAAACACTACAGCAGAACTGTTGATTTATCACATAAGTTGTATGACTGCCTCCTTGGTGGGCAATGAGCTTTTAGTTTAATGATGGACTTCCCATTACCATTCCAGCTTTCACAGTATGGCTAAGGCAGAGCTTCATGTTCAGTGACAGCAGCAAAATCCTCACCAGCAACATTGCTGGTGACCTCTTGCTCAAGTTCAGAATATGTCATTTTGTCAATAACATCTACCTTGATTATACCAGGCTTTACATACAACGGGTTATGATCCCAGAGGGATGAAAAGCTTTTCCAAATTAAAAGCAGCATTTTAAAGAGGAAATACTCATACATTCCTACATAGTTTTCATTTGATATCCTCAAGGCTAACCCCAGAACTCAAAGTCACATTGATTGGAAGGGAATGTTTTTTCTGAGTGCAGCCATCTTATGAATTTAATGGAAGAAGGGAAGTAATAAAAATGTGCTCCATACTTTAATTAGTTCCCTCATAACATGGCATTTCCAAAATGGCAGTGCCAAAGAAAATCATTAATCCAGGTGAACAGACAAAGGTGCTGTATAGGGCAAGGGACAGACCACCAGGACACACACATGCACCCTTTTCTTCTCTTGCAGGTAAAGCTTACCTCAAAAACCAACTACAGTTGCCCCAAAAAAAGAATTTATTGGTATTAACATTAAATATTAAGCCACTTTAAATTTCTTTAGCCTTACTGCAGAGTATCAAAACAGATAGATCATACTTTGTACATCTTGAATTGAAGCAGGATAAATAGAAATTGTCTTTCTGAACAGACACTGACCCTGTGTACTCCAGGTGTTAGGCTTAAGCTGACCCTACCATGCAATCACTTCAACATCTGCATTTCACTAGGCAAGTGAGAAAAACCGTGTCGGATGTATGGAAGCAAGTATGATCTGCTGCAAAGGGCAGACATCTTTCCCAGCAGTCAGTCTTTAGGCCTATGCACACTTGTCTTACACATTTCTTGTGTCAGTAGCCTCTAGCACTAGTTGTGGCACTAGGTACAACAGGAAGGAATTGAGGAAGTGATAGAAGCCCAAAGACACTTCAGACTCTCATTGTTTCTTGTTATCTCTTCCTGGCCATCAGGCAGGGGCAGATGTGAAAGTTTATAATCACAGAGAGGAACTCAGGGAAGAACCCACATTAGCAGAACGGTTGCTAGAGAACAAAGCTCAGGTAACAGCACAGAAAACAAACAGCTTTTCCAGGAAGAAAGAGCCATGGTCAATCCCAACAGAGACTGAGGGAAGAAACGAAGCATAGCTTGACCTGTTTGTATGCACACTTCCTGCCTTGGTCTGCAACAACCACACAGCCCCACAAGAGACACAACTTTGCCCCCTCAGCCCTTCTTGATTATAGAATAGAAATTGATACCTGTGTGCGGTTGAATGCTACTCTTGCAAAGACAGCTTGAGACACACTGGCTCTCTTCAGCTCATCTCTGACTTGCTGGTATATATCTGGAGAGACTTCTACCGATGAATTTGATGGCTCTGGTTTGACAGCTCTAGGGATGGGTGGATGATTCAAGAACTGCTGGTTGATAGCCTGTGGATGCTGGTGAGCCAATAGCCGGCTGACAGCAATCTGCTGGTTTATCAGATGGGCCATTGCTATCTGCTGCCTCACCAGTTGTGGACTGAGCTGAGGAGACAGGAGCCCAGGGTTTATCATTGTCTGCATCGTTGGCACTTGGTTTCTGATTGGAGTACTGTGGTGAATTTGGCCATGAGGAGACTGTTCGTTAGTTTTTCCCAAGGTTGCCAGCTGGTTGATATTTGGTAAGTGCATGGGACGTTGACCAAGAACACAATAGTCTGAAAGGTTTTCTCTTTCCACTCTTTCCACTGTTAAAAGAGAAAAATTTGTTTGCCATCATTCCAGATTGCACTTACAAGAGGACTGTTAGGGTAAGGGTTACTGCAGGTGACTCTATGCAACAGCACCTGCTTAATTTGCAAACCTACACTTGCGTCATAGCTTCACTGAAACATAAGCAAAAGAGCACAAAGTAAAGGCAACAGCAATAATCAACATTTTTTTGGACTTCTCAGGCACCACCCAATGCTCAGGAAGACCTCCTTATCAAACCAGTAACAGGCATCTTCTCAAACCTCATTTCCTAGAGAAACAAGCTTGGACATTTCCACTTACAATGTCACAAACTTTTGAGCATGTCACAGCAAATTGAATAATACTTATAAGGAGTCAGTGTTTCAGAGTCACTGGCATCTAGGTGAAGGAAAGAAACCCAAATTAGTATCCACTCACATAAAACCCAGCGGAAACCAGACCATTCCCTGTGCAGCTCATGGAACTGCTTCTCATTACAAACTCAGTACCTATTATAACTTAAACTCCACCTTGCATTCTGTGTGGATGAAGTTAGCTGGTAACATCAATTCACTCGGGAGCAATAGAGCAGAATCATGCTGCTTGTGTGCAAGCATGCTACAAAACCATGCAATTCACACATGAGAAAATTGTAAAGCAATAGTTCCTATACCCAAAGCCTCATCACCATGAGTCTGTCCAGCAACCTTAAACCATCTCTGCATGAATGCCCACTGTAAAGAAAGTGACTTCACTCTCCTCAAAAACCTTTGTTTAGCACAACAAAGACCCATGATCCCTAAGTGACACCATGCTACAGAAAAGGAAACGCTGCACACAAAATGCATATACTGTAATTTTATATACTGATATTGTCCCTTTTCAACTTCTTATGTCAGCAAAATCACAGTATCTTTTCATGTAACTGAAAAACTGAATGTACGTATTACAAAACTAAATTTCCTCTAAAAGTAGTATTTAAAATACAAAATTAAGTTTAAAAAGTACATAAATAAAAGTGCTACTTCGATAATTTTAAGTAATCAGAAGTCACTTTACAGTAGGTTGTAGATTCCATGAACCTCATTACATGCAATTAGATAGGCATTTATATAATGGTCTGATATAAAGTGTTCAGGGATACATACCATACAACTAGAAGACTACTACCTCATCCCTGTATTGCTCTCAGCAAATAAAAAGATAGTATCTACTTCATAAATGCTATAATTCTATTATAACTTGTGTAATGATTAACACCTGTACAAGGCTTTGGACTCTTTTTTAGAATTTAACCTATATAACGCTTTGAAGCTTTCCACAGCTCATACTCAGGATGACAGTTTACTGATGAGTTTCTCTGTTTCCTTCTAAATAGAAGGACAGCTCTTTTCACCTTCCAGGGTTAATCTCAGACACAGAGGGTTGAATTCTCACTGGGGAGGGAGTGCTGCCCTGAATACACACAAACTCACACAATTACTATCTTTAGAGCTGTCATTCCAGAACATCACAAGTACTGAATTTTACAACTAGGTGAATGAGTACACAGAATTTTCTTGTCAGAAATTTTCACTCACTCTTCCCATTCTTTTAGAGGAAATACCCGCTTTCCAAAAGCTATAGATTTCTGAGAAAATTATTAATTCCATTTTTCACAGAAGTCAACGTTTCAACCCACCTGATTTTCTAAGTGCTTGTTTGTACAGCGTATTTCAACTATGAAATGCAGTGCAATATGTGGAATACACAACCATTATACACAAAGGTTGCCAGAGACACAATGCAGTACTTCAGTTTGCTGAAAATACTGAAAACTTCTATTCCAAGGCCTCCCTGAAAATCAGGTACAGAAAGCTCTCTACCACTAGGAACAACAACTAAATCACTGTGAAATGTGACATATAAGCAGTGCTGATATCAGGGATGAACACAGAGTTGATATAGAGATGTCAGGTGTGGGCAGGGAAGTGGGGGAGAGAAGCTGCTCTGGTCACAGCCCCAGACCACATCCTGCAACATGGACAATTCAGAGCCCATGTGGCTACCCTATTTTCTCCTCAGCCCCTTGCAGTAAGCCTGAACCTAAGTAATGCCATTGAACACACATAATTGCCAGCAAAACTGAATGCAATTATTCCGAAGGTCCAGTAGCTACTTGGCAATCGGGAATTAACCTGGTGTAAACAGACTAAAGATGTTGCTCAGTGTACATGAAATACTTGGAGTACCCTGCTACGAGAAAATACAATCAGAACTACTTTCAGTCTTCATTTACACCCTGAGAAATCCAGAGTCCTTTCACTAGGAGCTTCAGAAGAGCTGAACTAAGTTCTGAACTATTTCGTAGTTCAAGAAACATACATAGAATAAGTCACTGAAACCAACAAATTACTACTTGTTAAAACACAAGTGAAAAAAAAAGCAGAAACAGTAACCAAGTGTTTTTGAAAACTTGGTGAGAAATAAATATAAATAACATTCACTTTCTGGGCTGAACCACATTTGCCAAGTTTCCACCCACTCCTGACATTAGTGCCAAGTTATAAACCCCTATAAAAATAAAGTTTAAGATGAAAAGGCTGCCAGGCTGTTAATCTCTGCAGTGCTACTTGGAATTACAATTACACAGAGCCATCACCTGACTTGCTTCCATAGGTGTATTTTTCCCTTATTATCAGTTTCCTTTTCTGATCACATTAGGCTATACAGCCATGTATATACTCCCAATAAAAGTACCAGATTCTAGTCACTTCAACCACTTCAATAATAAAAGGTTACCATTAACAGTTACGCTGGATGGAAAAAATGTGCATTACTCAACTCCTCAAGACTGTTTCCTTCTCTAACACATTGCTCGTATCAGATTCCCTGTTGTTCTTTGGTAACTACGGATTGGTAAAACTCTGTGGGGCCAGACAGGAGCAAGCCTGAGACAACTCCAAGATGGAGACTGGCACTGTCCTGGGAGACAGGCCAGCTTGCTGGCAATGCTCTAAGAAAAAAGGAATACAGGAGCCACAAAGCTGCTGTGACACCAATGTTCTGCTTCAGATCATCCCAAAAAAGGATTTTCCATTTGCATCCTCCATTTTCCATGTTCCTACCCCATTATCCTTCCCTTATTTGCTATTGCTCCATTCAAACTGGGGATACATTACAGCTCTTGTCGTCCTGTATGAACCGGTTGGCACTTGAATATATTGGAATACAAAGCAGTGAAGACAGAGTAGCAGGACCTTACATTGGGAAAGAAGGGGCTCCATGGACATGCGCCGTCTACGTTCAAGTACTGCTGATACATGTCCTCTGCTAGAGCTGCCTGTGCTAGCTGAACAAAAGCTGGTTCACGAGGCTGTTGCCACTTCCATCTGTGGAGTGACCACAGCAAAAGACATGGCAGCAGTTCCTTTTTCTCCCTGTGTCATGCTGCCTGGTATGTGATTCTGCAGCTCTTTGCTGGAAGAGCTCTTTTAAACCAAGTACAACTGTCATTTCAGAGCCACCCACCCCTCTGAAGCCATATACTAGGCCCACATACAAGGTGTCTGGACAGCAGGTACTGTGCTAAGCTCAGGAAGCAGCTCTCGGAGCATGCCAGAATAGCATCTGCCCTTTGTTGTCCTATATCCCCCTCTACAACATGACACTATCTCTACAAGACAGTCAGAAAACAACATAATTCCCAGAATGGGAGCAGAAAATCGTCAAATTTCAATGTTCCTTTCTCTTCTCATAATGATTACCACGTGTGTTGATGTATTTCAACTCCTTACTGAGTTAGAAATTTCCTGGATACAGCACAAAAGGAATGCAGTGCACCCTTCCCCTGTATGATGCTCTTAACCTCTACCCTAATATTCCTTGCACAGTCAAGCAGCTGACATAGTCTGCAGCACAATAGCTTGGGGTGGTCCACATGCAACTTTCCATTTGAAATAAAACCAGCTCAGAAGATTTAAAATAAGATTTATTTCTCCACCTTCCCTTCCCCTCACCCTTTATTTTCACCGAGCTGTTAATAAGAACATTCTGACAAACAGCCTGTGGGGCATTTAGGGCTTATGAGTGGCACTAAATTGACTGACAGCAGCAGAAACCGAATTCCTATGCACAATAATGGATGCATTAGGGAGAGCAAGAGCATTTTAACATCTCCCAGCACCACACCGCAGTGGAGACAGAGAGATCCCGCTAGCACCCATGACCCAGCAAGTCCTGAACTTTTCAGTCCCACAGGCAAAGGGGCACTTTGCCTCGGAGAAGGAAGAGGCTGGTAATGTTTTGTAATAAGTTACTAGCCGGCAGAATTGCCATGCTTCAATTGTGACAGGATGTCACCACCCAGGGCTGTTCTCTAGTGCTTCACAGTTTGCTTCTTTGTTTTATTTATTATTTAAAACCTGGTGAACATAAAAGCCATTACCAGTGGTGGTCACAGCCAAGCAGGGAGAACTCTGTGAACTCTGGTATGCCCTGTGCTAAGCTTGAGATACAAAGGTTCCCACAATTTCTCCTGGCTTAGCACCATCCTACTCACTGGAGCAAGACCTGAACTTTGGAGCAGTGTTTGGGAGACAAAGTGCTCTCCAGCACGGTACCACCCTCTACCTCTGAGAGACAGGGCTGCTGCACTACACCAAGAGGGTGCCCTCTTGCTTATGTTACATAGTTATGAACTACCACTTTGTAAATAACAGAACCCCTCCAGAGCACAGGAGGTGCTTTTAAAGTGGTAATTCTGTATCTTTTCATGCATAATTAGGATAATTACTTATTTCTTTTAATCACAGCCCATTTAACCACTTCAGTGCAAAGGGCTGGTCTGAGAAGTCTCATTTTCATTCAACACCTAATCTTCATATTTGCTCAAAGTTGTTCCCTGACTTCATTCATTGCCTGATCTCTGCCTGGGCAATTTGTTCCTGCAGCCAGGACTGGAGAAAAAGCAGGCTGACTGAAGAGGCTGACTTCATAAGAAGCTGTAACTTTTAAAACCTTTCCCTTCCTCTATCCTGCAGGACATTAAAAAACCTCAAAATAGCTATAGTACACAAACATAAATTGTCTGGCCTCTAGCTGTGGTAGCAAAGGCTATCCACAGCTTTATCCAAGCCTAATGGAGAACAGACAGAAAAGGCCATTGTCTGTTCTCAACTGCAAATCATTCAGTTCCCACCAAAGCACAAATCTCTACTTTTGTAATTAGAAGAACCATCATTAAAAGTGGGCCTTTGATCAGCATCAGTTTTAGGTGAACTGGGCAGAGTATACTAACATCACTGACTCTGCATGCAGCTGACCTTCTCCTTTCCTTGGCCTGAAGGCTAGATCCAAGTCATCCCTTGGGACACAGAGATGCTAACACGTCTTCCAGTAGTTCTGCTTAAATATAACAAGTCATAGTCTTCCCATGGGCTGTCCCTGGACTGCATTGCTTCCAAAGATGCTTGTCAGAAAAGAAGCTAATCCATGATCTTATTTTTCTAAATTATTTTGGGGTTACTATCCAGGTTCAAGTGTGCACACAGAAGCACAAACTCAGTTCTTCATAATCACATTAACATCACTTGTAGGCAGGACATGCCAGGTCTATCTGGCAGGGAAAAATGTTACACTGAAGGTGCTTTAGTCAACACTTGACCTAATGCATGAATATTGGTCAGGTGAAACGGAAAAGGAGAAGCAGGGAAATATTACTCAGAACTGTCTGACAGAAAGACAGAGTACTGGTTTAGATGGACGGATGTTCTCATTTGATTTAAAAATACCTCCCTTCCTGTCAAACTGCTGTGACAGAAGTCTGTCCTGTTACTTAAGCACTAACCTCTCGTGGGCACCTTGAGAGGGAGGTTCAAACCTCCTAGAACACCCAGTCAATTGTGCAGTCCCTCCAGGAGATACGTACGCATCTCTTTCTAACTCATAACATCAGTGGTGGTGAAAGGAATGAGGCAGAACACAAACACCATTAAGGCAGACATACAAACTCTTCAGATACTTCAAGTGAACAGAACTCAATTCTGCTTTCAGAGTTATGTATTCTATGAAATCCATGGGATCATAGCCACATTGCAGCTTCCAAAGCTTATGTCTGTATCTAAGCTTCATGTTTTTCTCCTGTACCAAGCTAATCTCCACTAATGCTTACTTTCTAAGAATTCTTTTGAGCTAACACGACATTGTTTGGCAGCACACAAAAATAATTTTTTAAAATATAAGGGAAAATTAATCTTTGAGATTCTGCTGATTAAAATAAAAAAAGTGTTTGCTTTTCAGAAAATGAAGACAATCATTCTTTCCTAAGAATACAAAAGTGACCAGGTACTAAGAACACAATAGTGACCAGGCAGACATCTCAGCCTCAGCACACAACTGGTCTGTTACAAGCTCTGTACTTGGAACACAAGACCTCTGAAAACCATAAAATTGAGTGACATTATTTGAGCAGCTTTGGTCAGCATTACCTAATTAAAACAGGTCCAATGTCCCTGCATGGCAAGGGCAAGACATGGGACAAGTGGCTAGGCAGTTTCCCTACAAAAAAGCTTCCAACCCTTATCACACTGACACACATTCCCTAAAGCAGCATCGGCTGCAGCTCCAGCAACACCCATGTGCAAAACACGGCATTCAGCTAGCTGCACATATCCTTTTGCCGTGACACGTCTGCTATTAAGGGTGAGAGCCACTGCTCCAAAAGGGCCAGAAGATATGCAAGACATTCTGAAAAGCTGAAAATCATATATGCGTTTTCTGCAGATAACAGTTAAGTAAAAAAACAAAACAAAGCAAACAAAAAAAAACCCCAGCAAATGGTGTGTTTTAGTTCTCCTTACAGAGAGGAATAGCCAAGAGGGCCACAACTCAAAGCCCCTGGAACGCACTGCAGTGGGTAGCTTGTTTCTTAACAATACACACGCTCAAATCCCCCAAACTGGCATTTAACATCAGGGACAATGCTGAAATGCAAAATACTAGTGTGGGTGTGGAAAACAGCAGCCAAGGGGTCTATAACTCTTGCTGAATCTTGACAACCTTACACTTATATTCAAGGAGAGATGCTAATTTTTCTTCATGATCAGTGCAAACTGATGAACTACTCCTCTCATAAAACAGCACAGCAGGCCACAGACTAAGAGGATGTCTCTGAGGCACAGATGATCTTCAGGTCATGTATGTCATCTACATACTGAAAATCTTGCCTGCAAATGATGTTATTTTCTTTCCTTAAGAAAGTGAGGAATGTCCTATTTTTAGTGAAATAAATACACAGGAGTGTAAAAGTAAGCAAAGGAAAAATTACAGTAATGTGAAGAGCCACACAGCTAACCTGAATGACCCTAACTGGTTTTAGTGCCAGACCCACGACTAATATCCAAACAAGGCATAAAATGATCTCCTCTTAAAAAGCTTAACATTTCTGACTCTATAATATTTCTGCCTGTTAGTTAAAAAGGAAAAAGGTCAAGATCTATGTATGTATATCTATACATACATAAATCCCTCTATTTACAGAGATACATACAAACGCATGTATCAATAAGCAGGATATTTTTAGAAGTCAAAACCAATGCTTGGGAATTATATGGTGTGCCTTTCCATGAGGCTTCCACAACATCTGCTTCAGAGGAACAATTAAAAACTATTCCTTGGAGCAGACAGTGACAATTTTCCCCAGATTCACACTGGCATTATCACCACTCTGCAATCCTAGGTTCCTTCAGCCTGGAAATAAGAAAGCTGGGAGCCCTTTTGAATCCTGTTTCTAACCTCTTTCAACCTAAAACAGCCTCTAAAACACATGATAAGAAAAACAGATTGCTCTGTCTATCCGTTATGGGAAGTAAGCAAACATACTTTCAAGCATAAAACAGCACACAAACAACAAATCAGTAATATTGGAAAAATCAAAGAGCAGCCAAAACACATTCTCAGTTTAAGGAAGCTTTTTCTTATATTCCTGATCTGTTGAAATAGAAATAACTGAGCCCTCCTCCTTTAAACTGAAAAGCTTCATCATTCCACAAAAACTTTGAGACAGCCACAGTCTCAAAACTCACATCCACAGAAAGCTATATTTTGACAGACACTGATGACAGGAGCAAAGATGAAATGTTCTTAATATGCAGACAAAGAAAATATGTCTTTTCATTTTTAAGTTCACAATGTATTTATTTCTCCCCTCTGCCTTCCTAACTTCCTCCCACCGAGCTAAGTTGTGTCATCAGGCAAAAAGAAAAAATTCACACCAGTTAAAAGAGTTTTAGTTGTGAAAGAATTCTGATACAGTGATAGTCCTTTTGGTAAAAATAGAAAGCATGACACTTGGAAGTGAAATATCTATTGAGAAAAAGAGCTAAAAAATATTCAAAACACTACAAACCCAAAACACTGGGCAATGAGTATGTAACTGGTACAGCTTTGATCCCTTGACAATAAACTATGTTGCACGGCAAAGTTCTGAAATACTTCTTTCCATACGTACATATATACATACAGTTACTTACAGAGTGTTATTTTTATTCGTGCATCTGTTTGTGAATCAAATTAAGAACCAAAGCAGGCCTTTCAAACACTATTCAAATCCTGGATTCTCCCAGCTTCAGCAAGTTCAGCAGCTAGAGAAACCAGACAAGAGGTTCTCAATTGCCAGGAGCATCCCCTACGGGGCTGGCCAGGAGAAAGATGGTTTGAGAACCGCTGCGCTAAGCCATGGCTGTCACAGTTGTCATCACTTAATACATAACCTTCATTAAAAAGGGGGAACTCTGATCATTCAAGTAGGTTTAAACATGCTTACACCCTGTCATGTATGCACAACTCAAACACCTTGCACTCCTCAAAAATAAGGAAAGGTAAAAAGTAAGTAACAGGAGTTAAAAAAGGCTTCACACAGTAATATTACATTCATTCACAGAGCATATTCTGGAAAATAAGAATTACAATACAAACTAGATAGCTTAATTAACCCCCAAATGATTACACACATCCATGAGGGGAAATGTTCACAGAAGAACTGTCAGCTTTGTGTTTCCAACTACTGCGCGTCTTCCATTCGAACTGTGTTAATACAACCTCTCCTTCAAATATATATGTGTATCCCAAGGAGACTGGAAAGAGTGGACATCCTGTCACAAACTCACTCATGTCTTCACATGTATCCCAAGTGGTAGGCTGAGAGCCAGGAGGAGACAAAAGGCCTCCATCCTCACACCAGCCAGTTCCTGAATCCGTCTGTATGCTAACTCTCGTGCCGCTGAGTAAACTGTGAACGTCTTCAAACCTTAAGGGGCTGGGGCAGGGTGGGAGGAAAAATTCAAGCAGAATTTTATTCTAGCATCGTCTTGACACAAGACAAAATTACCATGCTGAGCTGAACCAACTGAAAACTTCTTTTAAATTACAAGCATAAATAGTTCAGCTGTCTTTTTGGTGAGTTCAACAGAATGCACACTGAGAATGTTTACTTGAGATCTGATACCATTCTATTTGTATACAGCTTTTTACATCTGTTGCTGATGATATCAAATTATTGATTGTTCACATTCTTATATTTATTTAAACATTAACTATAGACTCGGCAACCTGATGCTGTTTCCCCTTTTTTTTTTTCCTTTTTTCCAGAGAACTTATTTTTGCCTGGCTTCAGTTGTAATTACTTTGATCTTCCAGAGTGTACAATTATTTTACTGTTTATTTATTTCTATGAGAAAGGAAAAAAGTCTGACCTAGGAGATCTATATGTGGCAATTTGTAACAGAATAACATAGCTTATGTTCAGGAAATCATGGTTTTGATTAAGAAGCAACCATTTAGTTCCCACTGTTTTATTAAAACAGACATTAGCAGATAATAGGAAACACATTTAACACTGTAGGCTGCATCTAGTTTGCAACATCAGTAAAGTTATTTTGAAGCCCCTTCCAATTTTGCGCTCACCATAGCCCATGTGAATTGCTTTTTGCTTTTACTTTCTAATAACCGGCTTTAGAGTTACACATGGATATGGCTGCTGGTCCAAAAGACTCTCAATTATAGTTTTTACCCAACCTATTCAGATTATAACCTAAAAATATTAATTGCTGCATCATCCATCCACCTTCATGGAAAAACTAAGTCCATTTTTTAAATTATTATTAAAGGAGCATGCGATGACTGAAGCATGTAACTGAAGTCACTGATTTTGCATACTAACTGAGCTGTCCTGTATGAATATATGGCTACAGAAAAGAAACAAAATGAGATGAAAACAGAAATAATGAGAAATTGAAACTATCCAAAGAAGTGTCGAAGTCTGTTTCCAGGGGGTTTAGATTCCTGCCCTGAAGTTGTATGGCTGTTTATTCTCCATGCACCACTGTACCTGCCATAGACTCTTTGTTTTCTCTCCCACTCATATGGTTGATGAATCAACACCACTTGAACTGCTTTATAGCAGCTTGTGTTTACTTCACACATACCTTAACCTTCCTTTTTCTCCTCCTACTAACACACACATACACTTCCAAACAGCAGCGACTGGCTGTGTTTCTTTGAATAGCACAGATACCGAGTTATCTGGCAAACTCTTCAGGTTTGGATCCTTGACCTTTTGATTGAGGTTTCATACTGCTTTTACTGCACTCAACAATTTAACTGTGCACTTACTAAGTAAAAAAAAGTAAGAGCTTAAAGAATTCAATGCTCTGAGAATGGAAGAAAGTGGAAGACAGCAGTGTGCTAGAAACACTCAGAACCTGTAGTGGCATCTCTACAGTTAAGAACACTACAGTTAAGGGCTTCCAGTGCCTCTGCAACTGGCACCCTTGCCCAGTTTGGAAAAAAAGAAGGTGGGGAAGGAGGGAAGCCTGTCTCTATTCTCCTAGAATGGCAAGTAAAAGCGAACGGTGATGACCTTGAAGCTGTTTGATTCCTTTGATTGTTTTTTAACCAAGGGGATATGTTAGAGCACTTCGAATAAAATTCTTTTATTAAGAGACCACTTAGAGCAAAGAAACCATTTAGAGAAAAATTTCAGAGTCACACAATGACAATTTAGAGAGAAAAGAAACTATGCAGTTCCTTTGGCACAAGGTACTGATACTGAAGATACTAAGATAGATACTGAATCAACATCTTTAATTCAAGCCTAAAAATTTTAGTAGGTCAAAACCAACACCTGCACTTCCTCATCTGCATTGTTACCCCACTTCTACCTGAAAAATCTTCCTTCTAGACACAAATAATTTTAGCATAAAGCATTCTGTTTTTTAAATCCCCTAGTGAAAATCTAATCACTGCATAGCCCAAGCCTGAGCCTCTTACAGGTATGCTCCACACGGAGCAGACATGCAGAGGAAAACCAGATGCCTCAGAACTTGTTCTGATATTTCATGCAATTTTGTTTCGTGTGTTCCTAACTCAAGCAGCAGACTCTTCATGGCATTATTATGAAGATTTCTAGTCTGTCTTATGGAAACTAAGCAAGCAACCTTTCACAGCGCATGTATGCCAGCTGTTTAAGAGAAAAAGAGGGCAGACTCTTTGAAGCTGCTAATCTTCATGCAACTAAAACTACAACGGCTTCTCAAGAAGGACAGACCATTCCCCTATTTCTGCATAATGTTTTGGATCCTGTTATGATTTTCCTGGCCACTGAAAGGATCACAGGCAGAAACAACAAAAACAGCTTATGTCTTCTTTCAGACAATGAATCTTCCCTTCAGTGGTGTAATAGAGAGAAAAACTATGAAAAAACCTATCACAGAGTAAAGCTGCTCTCCAAGGCTGATGGACACTTGGGGAGGAAGGAGCCAGTTGGTATTGTGGAAAAGCTTTTGACTACCCCCCCCAGTATCCTACTCAAAGCACACGTGTATTTTAAAACAAAAAAACTACCAAAACAAATGGTCCAGTACACACATAAGTGTCTTCCCAAAGGAAAGGATGGATAAAAGAACAAACTACACATGGGGGATCCTTGTCACATCATTTTGTGTACTATTAAAAGGTGATCAAACATTTCAGTAGTAAGCATGGGATGAACTGACACAGTAATTTTACTGCCTCAGGCATTCACTGCCAATCAGCTAACACAATTTCATTGCAGAAAAAATAGAAACAATATACAGTGGGCTGTTTTCATCTTAACTTTAGTGGATGCAGCACTTTGTTATTTAGAGCAACATCTCCTAATAGTCGGATATTAAATCCTCAATTGGTAACCAGATTCACATGATAAAACATGGCAGGAGTGCCAGTACACTTTGCAGAATTGAAAACAGAAAACAAGGGCACACGTTACTTAGATGGATGTTTTCCAGCTTTCATGAATAAAATGCAACTAAGGTAATTTACACAGCAGTTTAACTTTCAAATCCTGAGATACTGGAACATTTTTTTTTCAGAACGTTTTAGCTTAATTCAAAACACAGTTAATCTTTCAGCACAACTAAATGGGATATTTCAAGCATGTTTTAAGTGCCCTGTGTTTTCATACCAGCCTTGTTTGCAAAGTATCAGATTTAATTTCAAATGTGCTGTAACTGTGCCCTCTTTGTAGACAAATTCACTAATATTATTATAGCCTATTATCACTTTTACTTAAGGCAAATCCTCTCAAACTGTAAGCAGAAGTTCAAGAACTTGGAAAGTCATAAAAAATCAATTTACCTTTAATCTTCTTGTACTTTTTGTACCATCTCCCAAACTCCTGGCACTTGGTTGCTGACACATTGGCATAGTATGTGCTATTTACAATGGATGAAATCATACTCTGAAAGCACAAAAAGAAAGACAAGAAATGTTTTAAAATATCTTCCACAATTAGAGATCTATTCCAGGAAAAGTGAATGACATGTGAGTGCACCATGATCATCCATTTGTGACTTTAAAACTAAAAGAAGCATCTAACAAGTAAAAAACTTGGTTTCATTCTCCATGGTCCCAGCCATAATTAAAATTACAAAATAATAATTATTGTTTTGCATAATAATGCAAGAAAGATTAGAATGAACCTAGGGTGAGACCTGCAGCTCAGGCTGGCAGAGCAATTTTACTTTAGTTTTTACTTATGTTATTATTACAACATCTAAACTTGAGTTGTGTAACAACAGGCAGTGCCATGCTGGGGAAAATATGCTCACTGTACCCGGGTGAGAACAAGCATGATTTAGCTACCAGGTCCTAAGGTAAGGTTAGATGCTTCAGCATGCATAATCCAAATAATGCTTTTCAGATGTCTCAGATATGTTTCCAAATGCAGCACCATCACACAGCCAAGAACTGGAGAACATCCGTGCTACTCAGTGCAGAACAAGTTAGGCAAATAAATTAACTTAGTTTATAGAAACGTGTGATTAGCCCTTGTGTGAAAAATCACCCAAAAGAGAAATTAACAGTGCCATTCAGAGGTAAGGGAACTACACATACTACACAACACAGAACAGCCAAAAACCACAAAAAGCTCAACAAAAGAGAAATACCACTTCAGAACCAGCCCTCTCTATTCTTCATGAATTCCCTCTAAGTGATTCTCAGTACAAGCCAACAGAAGCAGAGAGATGCAGAGCTGTTCTGCAGCACCTGATCCTCAACAAAATTATACTTCAGACCTATGATGCTTCTGCCCATAGCGTGGGAAACAGCCTGTGTACTGGCAGTTCTTCTTTTCTATTTTTTCCCCCTCCCTTCATCCACTCTATAGAGGAGATAATCTTTTTAACAATAACATTTTGCTTTCCTTTTCCCCCCTCTGAATTCTTCCAAGGTCAAATCATTCCAGCACATGTACATTTCCAGCAAGGAAATGCAATCTAACACCACTAACGCATGGGGAGCCAACGCATCTTCTCCAGAAATCACATTTTCCTTATACCCTCCTTCCTCACTTACGACAAAGGTCAGAAAAAGCCCTGGCACATTGTATGACCTTTCTGCACAGAGATGAGGAGAGTGAGGATGATCTCACAGCTCAAACAAGCTACCAACTGTAGGTTCAAGTTCTGGCCCACTGGCTCCTGCAGGCTCTTGTACAAAATGGGATCTTGGCCATCTCTGGAAAGCTACAAGGCTTACACATTGGCTTACTCAATTTTAACAATGCTTTAGAAACAAAAAACAACCCCTCCCTCTTCCAGATTTATCCAGCCTTCTACCCACTTCACTGCAGTATCACAGGACTCCAGCTGTTCCTGAGCTCTTGAGTTTTGGAGACTTAAAAACCGTCAGCAAAACTGAGAGACTTGAGTTAACTGGGTAGTACAAATTGGTCCAGTCCTCAAGAGGTATTTTCACTTTCACTGAAGAGGCTCTTCTGCCTTTGAACTTGAACTTTTCCGCTCGAAGGCTGCTACAGTGCACGGCAGTAGAGTCTGAAGGCTATGAAGTAAGCACCTTTTTAAGCAGCAGCTTCAATCTCTAAATCTGAGATTCAATTTTCTAATTAAAATCAATATTTTGAGACATAAACCTAGCATTGTGGCAGTCAGCAGCAATTCCCTGCCCATAAATCCTCCCTTGCTCTAAGTCATTTTAACGAGCGATAGTATTCTGAAAGCCTGACATGGAGATAGCCTCTGCTAAGGAAAGATTCTGAACAAAGTTGAGCTGAGGCAACCTGGGGGTTTTTAGTATCCCCCTGGTTAAATTGCCAGTCAGTAAGGAAGGGTGGGGAAATTGTTTAACTCAATCGACATAACAATTTGGGTTTTCCTCTTTTTTCCCCCTTCCACAAAATCCTCTACCTCTACAACAAATCAACATCATTACTGAAATTGGAGGGCTATTAAATATGACAGAATATATTAACCCATTAACCTTTATTTGAGAAAGCAAAGCTTAAACTAAATAGTAAAATCAAATAACAAATCAACCACTGGTGAAAAACCCCAGGACAGATTCTCTTCAACTGCTTGACAGTAGAGCAGGGGAAAGAACCATGATAACTTTCAAACTACATATCCTCACAATTAAGTGTAAAGGAACACCGGAGGTATTTCTAATAGGAATCTCAGTAAGTCTGCAGAAAGGAAGTATCTGTTCAGAAGAGAGCGGCAAAAAACCAACTGACTAATTGCAAATTTCTAAATAATGCACATTATTCCTGGGAAAAATACTTAAGGAGAAATAGATTACAATAAGCAGCAAATATGGCTGGTATGTGTGCGGCCATGACACATGTCGAATGAAAACTACTTAGACCAGGAGGGAGCTAAGAAATAACCACACAAAGAAAATTCAGTGCACTAAGTTCAAGGAGAAAAATATGGAATGCACTCACATCCCAAGAAATCTTGCTCCAGCAAAGGGACAAAATGAATGGCCACTGCTGAAATGAGTTATACAATACACAGGAAAGACAGAGGTCTCTATGCAAAGATAGAAATGCTGGAATAATTGGATTTCTTTCTGCCACACACACTCCCCCCAACCTATCCTCCTTCGTCCCAGCTTGGTTAACTGTGATTTATGTGTTTGAACAGGAGCCGTATGCTACAGATAGCTAAGCTGCAGCCACGTAATACACCTAGCAGAAAAAAAACAGAACATTTTTAAATCAAAGTGAATGATTACATTTCCCATTAGTGGCAATCAGAATCCCCATCTGGGCTGCATGGAGAGCTCAGGCACTGGGAACCAGAGACAGAGCACCGTCACTGGTGGAAGCAAGAGCTCCCTGCTCTGCCCCTCTCCACTGCTGTACTTGAGGCACTGTGAACACATTAATAAACAGCAGCATTTACTCTGCAGTCTGACTCCTAAGAGACCACTCTGCAATTTGCTGCTGTCAATAATATATTAACCACAAGGGGGTTGTAATGACATTTCACATTTGGCACGATATTTTTTTAAAACTGATTTGGGAGAAGGAATTGTATTAGAGGCATACTCAGATGATGGCAATAGACAGCTCCTATACAACCTTCCATTGTATCTTCTGCATTTTGTGAGCCAAAACAAAAGAGATTAAAACTTTTTATGGCAATAGTAATAATAAGAAGAACAATAATAATAGCAGCTGCATTCTTGAAGTCCCAGTTCAAGGGTGAGCTTAGTAACTCAAGGTCACTTACACATGTGCTTAAAAGTAAGCAAGCTCAGTTTTCTACAGAAGGATCTCCTTTTAGATTTGCCCACTAAATAACTACTGGGGCCAGGATTTTTGCTGCTGCAGTTCTGCCATCAATAATTTTGTAAATGTGTTTCAGACTGAGGCTATAGAAGGAGTAAACCAACTGCAGCATTTCCACCTGCTAGGCTTTGAAACAGAAGTGGGAGGAAAAAGTCCCAGACAACAAAAGACTTGTGCATATGAAATGATGTATAGTTTAGTTATCCTGGATATTGAAGAAGAATGGGCAGACACAACCATATGCTGCAATCATCATTAGCTGACCAGATTCCGCACATAATTCTATTTAAAGAAATTAAACTTAAACTGTGTGAAAGAAAAAATACTTTTGTATTCAATGCACTTACACTCTGTAGAGTCACTGCTACTCCTTTAGTAACTAAGGCAAGTTACGTGGCTTTTCCTTATACAGCCTTTCCATTCTTGTTGATTCTGCAGACCCCCACTTGGCTAAGGAAGATGAGGAACATGATTCCTACCGACTGCAAAGACCTACGCTCTGCTCTGTATCTCATCTCTGGTGCTTATATACAGAAAGACTTCTCTTGGTTCACAGAGGCTTTGGATCACAAATTGCAGGATGAGCATACAGTGCAACACAAGACAGGCAACCACAGGAGAAAAAGTGCTGGATACTGGCTAGCAAAACAACAGATTTTTAGCAAGCAGAGATTACTGATGTTTTGACTTTTTTAGATTAACCAGTGATGCTAATATGTTTTTTAGAAGGCAATTATTCACTCCTAAGCAGAGTGACTTGGCCTGGGTGCTGAAGTTTTCAGTCATGAATTTTTTATTAATTTCTCATTATGAAAGAACAAATAAGAGCTAATGAGATCTGTAGGAACCTGTGTCTTAGACATGACACTACTGCCGTTTGTAAAGCAGTCACGGAGAATGAGACTGAATTTTTGTTCTTTTTTTATCATAACTACGTATACACTTTTTAGTGCTGTTTCCTAGAAATTGGGGCACAACTGTTACAAGAGCATATTTTTTATCATAGTTGGAGGCTGAAGAGAGCTACCTATGGGTTAGTAGGGGAAGCAGGCCTCTGCTAGTGAGAAGAAGCTACTCAAATCCTGCATTTCAGGACCACTAGTCGTATTGCAAAAGGTTCATATAAAGGTCTAAGTAAAGAATTTACATCTCTGTGAACAACAGGATAAAACCCAAGAAATTCATTCATAATTTCCACCTGGAAATGCACTAAGAAAATATGGTATGATCTTTTGCATATTAATTAGAATTTCTCCTTTCTAAAGAAAACCAGAAACCTACTTGGTATTTATGGAATTGTTTCATCTAAGACCTTTACTGAACAAATATGAACTGTAGATTTTATAAATTTGACTTTTCCTAAGCCTGTTAAAAACACTGACCTGTGAGAGAGGGCATTCTTTGGCTAATGTGCTCTGATTCATCTCTTTGAGCAGTTCCTTTAAGGCATTGCGAACTGTGGCATGGTTCCACTGCTCTGCTGGCAAGTCTTCCAACTTTGAACAACTGTTAAAACAGAAAGCAAGAAGTAGACAGAAACATTACCTTCACAGATGCTTACTCTTTGCATACAAGCACTGTAGACCTTTAAGCAGTGAGCATAACCTAGTAGATGCCTGCTTAGCCAGCCAATCAAGGTCTGTCTTCCCTTTTTCCCCTCCTCACCAAGCCTGACTCCCAGAAGATGTGTATTTCAACTAAAGAATGACAGTACATGGCAGGAATATCAGCTAACCCTACTACAGTATTATATGTGTATAACCATTCCCTCTGGGGCCTGACAGAGAGCAAAGAAACTTCAGACAGAGAAAGATACTCCTGCTGGGATAGAAAAATAAACGTATCTACCACCCTGTCACTAACAAAATCCCTAAAGAGTAAGGGTCCTCATTGTGTGGAGGTGGGGCTTTGAACAATGAACTTCAAGTTATACAGGTTCTTATTGCTGCCCTCATTGTTCAAGTATCCAGGAGCCTTTCAGAAACCCATTAAGCCATATGCCCAAAATCTGTCACGTGCAGTTCGTTCTCACTTTCATTCTACAACAACTGCATTACCTAGTGACGCTTTTGACTTTCTGTGACTTGTGCCACTTCTAATTTAACAAGCTTACAGTTTGTGCCTACATACATGGGGACAGACCTGAGAAGCACATCAGAAATTTGGGAGAAGCTTGGCGTTGCCATTCATGCCTGAGAGACTTAATACATGCTCTCCAATAAACCTCTGAGGTTGCTCTTCCTATACAGTCTGGCCCTTGGAGTTGAAAGGTCAGTTACACTTGAGGAGTTTAAGTAGTCAATGACCATCTTTATCTCAAAGACAAGGGCTGTCTTTTATTTACATTTCACCTAGGCATTCAAGCACTTTGAAGATAAAGAATGAGACCTTGATCTTACGCTGATACCCTCCAGTGATACATATGTGACCATAACCTAGATGGACTCCTGGTACTTCTGAGGAGATGAGTTACCTCACTCCAGTTTTATAGCAGCTGCAGGCTCTAGATGCTCTTTTACAACTATGCTGCAGAGATGAAGCCTAGCTGAGAAATGATAACAGTATATAAAGCCAATGAAAGGCCTATTAGAGGGAACTGGAAACCCCAAGCTCCATCAGAGATGTAACAGGAATGAAATGTTGCTGTTAGTGAGGCACTAGCTACTTCCAAATTACAAATTGAACTAACAGTTGGAGGATATATACCTGCCACCAAAGGACACACACACACATCCCACTGGAGCCCTCTCCTTTCAAGTTGAGTTTCAAAGAACTGTGAGCAAATTCCAGTCTGCCTGTTATTTTTGCCTCTTTCCTGGCCATAGAGCTATAGCAGACTGTGCAATGCAGGCTTACCAGCAGGTTTAGAGTATGCCATGCACTGCCAGGGCCCTGCCGCAACTCCTTATGCAGACATCAGTAACTATTTGAGGACTCTTTTGAAGGTCAATAGACAGAAAGGGGGAGAAAAAGAGGCGGGGTGGGTGGAGGCATCAGGAGCATTTGCTTTGCTAATCAGAACTAGCAGGAAGGAAAATACGTAGTAACACATCCCTTCCTCATCTTGCCTTTCCACTGGGAAGGCCACTGGAGAAAAAAGAAAAGTCAAAAAGCTCCCCTCCTCCCCATGAGGAAGACCTGGATTCTCACTATGCAGTCCTAAAAAAAAGGCAAGGAGTTTGTTGTTTTGATGCAATAAGGCCTCAATAACCCATTAAATTAGGAATTGTGGAAAGGGCTGCCTTTAAAGGCCCTGTATCTTTACTTAATTGAGTTTCTGGCCCTCCCCTCTCTACTACCACATTGCTACTTCAAAAAACATACAAATCAGTTGGAACATGCAGCAAAAAGCTGCCAGGTGACCCACCCTTCTCTTAATTTTTCTTTTCATTTCATCAAAAGACCAGAAATTAATGAAGACAGGATGTGCTAATCTCTGTAGTAATGCTGTAATCGACAGAGCAGCTCAGAGAATAGAGAAGGACAGATGTTCAGAAACACCCACCTTTGTAATTGGATTTTCAATGTCACAACATGATAGACATCTTGTAGCATGTCGGCTACTGTCGCATCTGGTGCATCAGTCACATAACTGAGAGGGAGGGGATTCCACCTCCCAAGCTTGATTATTCCTAAGAAGAAAACAAAAAAAATATACTTTATATTTTACCAGCCATTTACTAAACGCTTTGATACGCTTGTTTGCTCATGAAATTCATGATCTGCCTTGAGGTTTAATGCAGTCTTGCTCAAAAAGACATGTTGTACTGACTCCTGAAGCAAACAATGGAGAAGAGTAGGAATAGATTTTAAATGCTTAGCAGAGAGCTGCTGACATGTTTCTGGCTCTTAAATTACTTCAAGGAAGCACAGGAGGCTTCCTCCCTTCACATCTTTCGTCATCCCACTAAAGCCTAGTTCTCTAAGTTAGAACAAGCTTTAAATATTCTGTAGTCCCAATTTTGCAGTCTACAAAACCCTTCAGTAAATAAATGCGTTAGTTTTGACTTGAAGAGGAAAATTCCCATGTGTGGGCTTTCAGCACACAGTTACAATCTAATCATGGTACTATTCCCAGTGTGGATGGATAGCACTGGAAATCCACCAAGTAGGAAGAGTTCATTCCCAGCTACAAGTTGCACCATGCAGACAGTTGCTTTTCTTTGTGGAAAAAAAAACAACTGCAAGAAGCTGACCACAGATCCAAAATAGCATTTTGGGGGCAGGAGAGAATGCGTTAAGTTCTATTTCTACTTCTGTTCATTCTTTAATAGGGATCATCACCTCTTCTGTATGAGCTTGTCACAAAGACTGTAAACTTGGATGGTAAACCATTTGGTGCAGAGGTATTATTTCTATTTAGACAATTGCAGAGGGCCCACCCACACCAAAAACAATGACTAATACCAGGAATGACTTCCAGGAAGATGCCAAACAAAGAAAGCCACAGTGCCATCTTACATGAGAGCAAAGCGGTTCAGCCTTTTTCTGCTTGCCAACTACTCCTTCTATTCCCTTCTCCACTATGTTCCCAGTGCCTCACTGTTCTGCTCACACAACTTTTCTCAGCACCACCTTACAAGACACCAATAACCTTTTCTCTTTTCTCCCATTTAAACTGATGCCTTTTAAGGTTTGCTTATTTACTTTTTGATCTTCAAAAACACCATCTGTAAACACTACTGCCAAAAATACATTAACACACTAATACATACGAAAACTACTTCCTCTGTGATAACACAAGCTCCAAGAAACCTCTTTGCGTATCTGGAAAGACACTGTGATGTCAAGAAACTTCAGCCCTCTCCTTCTCACTTTCTACTCCCAGCTATTCGCCAGTTCTGCAAGTAATCAAACTGAAATAAATTGCAAAAGCTTTTCAACCTGATCTCCCAAATATGATCAGAAGTACCACCTCTGAAACACTGAAACAAAGCTTCTTGCACAGAGACAGTAATAGAACACAATGCTTATGAGCCCACGAATTAACCTGCTATGGAATATTTTTCCCCCATTCCTTCATAGGTTGAAGAGAAAGTAATTCTAGTACAACTCCTTTTCTCTAGAACTTCAATCTTTGCATTTACCACTGACATATTGCTTTGCAAGGTATTCTATCATCACATACTGAAAGAAGCTGGAAGTGACCTAGGTCATCCCCAGCGGCATGAAGTTTTGCTGTAACATGCTGGTACAGAAGGGCTAATATTTCAAGAGGCGATTAGAAGGCGTTTGGCAAGGGGAGATCTTGTCCAAATGAAACAAAAAGTTAGTAAGTGTTGCTTGATATCCAATGCTTGAAAATGGGACATAAACAGAACAAAAACATTTAAATGATGCACTGTTTCAGTATTAAGATTTAACAATCTGGTGCTGAATATGCTGCAGTATAAATAGTGCCTGGACTCAGATCCAGTAAAGTAACACACAGCACTCATTCACAGCACCGTATGTCTCCAGTGCTGGCTCCTTGAGTCATATTCCACTTGCCAAGAAAAGCTGTTTTTCTTAAGGGGATAGTTTACTTAATGTTATCTCTGGTGACAACAAGAAATGCATATAGTACAGCATATATTAGTCATGAAATGAGCATCAAGGGTCCACTGAGTGTAATACATGCTGGGAAAACACAGTTTAGCTGCTGACTTCCTTCACCCCCTTCTGCTATATAATAATTTAAAGCAAAAATCACCTAAAAATCCAGAAATCTATACCAGCTTCACAGAACACTTGGCTTCCTATGTTTAACCACGCCAAGTTCTCATGTAATTGAAAAAATAAGCATCATATGTGCCCCATAAGTCACATCTAAATTGGTAATATTTTACAAGAGGCTTTATTTTTCATTCAATTAAGGAAAGCACTCGGAGAGCACACCATCTGCAACTGCTTGGGCCTGGCAATGCTGGCAGGAGACAGAGATGGTCGGGGGGTCAACGAAGTTACCAAAGGTGTCCCCAAACTAAGAAGGGTTTATAGAGGAACACCACAGTACAGCCAGGGTGCACCAAGGGAAATCCTACCCGAATTGCTCTACAGGAAACGTCTGCTACTACTGGAAGTGAGGTGGGTTTTACTTCTTTTTTTTAATCCCCCCCTACAACTGGAGAGGAAATTGTTTTGGCTGGATTTAGACAAACACAGGTGTTACCATAATGCTCCGTGCCCCTGCACGTTAGCACCTGCTGCGAGTCCTTTACTCTGCGTTGCAGCACTGCTGATGTACGCTGTTTTTTCAGCCGGTGTGATATGACGTGTGAAGTTTTTTTCCAGAGCACATTAAGCTGGTCCAAATGATAGCCAGAAGCCATGGTTTCCATCCAGCTTCTCAGCAGACTTCACAGGTGGTTTATTTCATGGCGCTGTACTTAAAGCAACTCTTGGGTTGCATTTGGGAAGATGATGCCAGCTTGTTGAGCAAGCGTATTCTCTGCACGCTAGAAGACATCTCTGAGTGACTCAGGGGAGACCTTATAGCAGCCTTCTAATAGCTAAAAGGGGTCTACAAGAAATCTGGAGAGGGACTTTTTACAAGAGCATGTAGTGACAGGACAAGGGGCAACGGTTTTAAGCTGACAGAGGAGAGATTTAGATTAGACATTAGGAAGTTCTTTCCTGTGAGGGTGGTGAGGCACTGGCACAGGGTGCCCACAGAAGCTGTGGCTGCCCCATCCCTGGCAGTGTTCAGCATCAGACTGGACAGAGCTTGGAGCAACCTGCTCTAGTGGAAGGTGTCCCTGCCCATGGCAGGGGGTTGGAACTGGATGAGCTTTAAGGTCCCTTCCAACCCAAACCATTCTGTGATTCTATGACTCCACAGTAAAACCTGAGTAGACCAAAAATTTCCCTGTAAAAAGGTCCCTTCTCATTGAGGACTGGGTGTTTCTAGTGTTATACATGAGAACAGCCTGGTAGCAAGGGGTCAATTCCACATCATTGATTTTTATTGCTCCTCTCATTGACTCCAAGTGGTACAGCTCAGGCCTTTAAGAAAATCATTTTAACTAGTCTGACTGACCTTTTGTGTCTCACAACTGAGACATGGAAGTCTGGATAGGAATGAGCAATGGTCACAGATGTCACTAACAGTGTTATTAACGAATCTACTATTGCTCCAGGAGTATCACTGCTCTGTCAGCTCCAGACTTGCTCAAAATTGTGTGTGGATAATGTGCAGCAGACCAGATTGCTCAGGAAATCTGAAAGCACATCTTCTATGAGTTCACAAAACTCCTGTGTTAATAAGTCTGGTTCCCCTTTCTCTATCAATGACCCTTTTGGACTCTTTTCTTGTATGAGTTCTTTGAAGGGAAAGTTCAACAGATTTCAAAGCTTGCAAAGACTGGAGAAATGGCTGAACTAGAACAGCTCTCAAGAACTCATCTAGAAATGGCTGAACGCAGCCCAGGTCACTTAGATAATTAAAGACAATAAACAGACCAAACAGTTGTCTCAAAAGATTTCACCCCCAAGCCCTTCATATTTTAAAAGAGATTCTCTAATCCATGCTGGCTGCTGGTTCTTGAATGGCGTGTCCTTCTACAGACAGGCTTTGTATGAAGCTAAGTGCTTCACAAGAATGCAGACGGGGAAAAAGGAAAGAATAACCCAGTTAAAAATATGTATAACAACTTTTACCCACAAGAATGCCAGAATATTCTTCAAACTTCAGTGAGCTCAAGTGCCAGGTTCGTACATAACAACCACTGCAATTCACTGCCGTTGCTCCACACAGGCCAACAGAGTGCCACCCTCCCAGAGTGCTTTCAATTTAGTTTCATTGAAAATGCAGCTCCTTTGGAGAAGAATGTTATAACTATGCATATCAAAGTAGAACAATACACTGAACGTAAGGCCTGACCAGCTACCTCATGGCTGATCTCAATACCTAGCAAACATTTACCTGTATGGCCTAGGAGCCTCTTTTGTCTTTGCAAATGGACAGATAACCACACAGTACCATCATTCTAAGAATGCCACATCTGGGGTTTAGAGTATATATCTCACAGTCTAGCTATGACACTGCCTGCCATTTTCCAAATTGCTTTTTGCAGTTAAACAAATCAAACAGTACCAGAACATGCCTCACGCTGTCACTGGTTCCCTTCACCAAGTATTCCCATCTCCCACCATGGCTAGACTCCTGATTCCACCTTTCACAAATTATAAGCATACCTGAGTTACATTTTGAATGGATAGTTGTATGTATGTTATGCAGGATCAACTCAACTTATTCAAAATCCTACTCTGTGAGGGTTAAAATAAAGGAATCAAGTGAAGAACACTTTCGAACTTCATATCAGCATCACCACCCCCACCTCAACATTTTCTGGAGACAGCTACAAAATGAATCACAAGTAATACTTGCCCAAATATGTACAGAGAGGGCTAGAGAAGGAATTTTGTGTTCTTTGGATAAAGGGAAAAAGAAGGATAGCAGAGAACACTGATTCCAAACTTTGTTAAGAAAAGCACTTGACAACACTAAGCAGACAAACCAATTGAATCCCTGAAGCACAACACCAAAATCTCTCATTTTCTACAGCATAAGCAAATGTATGCTGAGACTCACACAGGGTGAAGTGTTAAAGCAGACAATTGTTCTCCTTGTTGATTGATGGACACACTCAGGCTGGAAACTGGAGAAGTGCAAAGCTTGTTTCTTACACTACGGCTCCATGCTTACTAACACGTTGCAGGCTGTGGCAGTAGAAGTTACATCCAGTTCAGCCAAGAACATGTGCCTGTACAGTCAGACACAGCAAACACCACCATGTTTATGTGAGCTTCAGACGGGCTAAGGGCATAAGCAGTGACCAATCCAGCTAAGATCTTCTGGGCTATATTTACACCTTGAAAATATGTTGAGCACATCTGAATCTGCAGTTAACACTGCACCAGACCCATGCCTCACGTGGCTGTGGTGTTCCAGAGCTGTCCTAGGTGTCCTAGTGCTCGCTTTCCTGCATAGGATCACAGCCTGAGTGACCAACTGCAAACATAAGGCTGAGTGACTAACACAACCAATATTTGCCACCATGCTCTGAGTTCTATTTGTTTAAACATCTTACTCTTTAACAGCAGCTCTTAAAAACACAACAGAAACTAAAGGGAAATCAGCATTAGCACCCAAACACTTTTGATTCCTTTTACATCTCCAAATGAAAAACTCAGTGAAACACTCAATAAAACCCCCACTTCTGCAGCTATTAACCCATTTATCCACCAACCACTACTGACAGCTCTCCCTTTGAGATGGGTAGGCTCTAGTGACGTTGACTGCATCTGTTTATCCTCCACTTTGTCCCTATGCTATAGCATGCAATTTTCCTTTGTTCAGCTGTGCTTTGTTACAGAAATTAAAAACTGCCTGTTCCATGTAACAAGTGCATAGAATTATTCATCCATAAATCAGTTTGCAGGAAATCACTACCCTGTGGTACATAATAACTCAGCCTGTGTTTCTAACCTGTACCCTGGCTATAGTGTATCATCAAACCATAACAACATAAAGGCATCATTTGTAGTTATTACTGTTAATCCAGCAAAGGCAATGACTTTTCAAGCAGAAATGAGAAAAAGGCAACAGGAAGAATTTAAAAAAAACAAACCCCGGTTATATTATTTTTTTATTATATTATTGAGCTGCATTTTCTAGCTCTTAGGGAAACCTAAAAACATTACCCTGCCTTTGCCCATCACTATAAGGTTGCCCATATTATACTGTTGAATTTCTGTGACCTATCCTTCCCTGAACTTCTAAAGCACCTTTCATCAGAGGATCCCAAAGCATTTTAAAAGCATTAATTAATTGAGCTTCATAACATCCCTGTGAGGTAGATCGCATTATGCCAATTGACATATCAGTGATTTAGTGATTGAAAGCACACAACGAACATAATCCTATGTTTATGCCAATACAAAAGAATCTCCCTCCTTCCTCACTTCAGGCCATAATAAATAATTCAGTGAGAGAACAGGAATAAACTATGTGATTACACTGTGATATACACATCCACAAATCAGCGGGAACACCCACGCTCCCGGAATGACGAATGCTGTACCCCAGTGCATGAGACCTGCGCAGCTTCGAGGCTCCACACAACAGCATGACCTTCACCCAGGGAAAGGCACAGCCAAGCTACCTGAAGCTCTGCAATGCAAACCTCCTCCTACGGCTGTTGCTGGAGGCCTTTGCTGCTGGTTTAAAATGCTGTCACAAACGATCTGTACTAATGGTGGTTTACAGAATGCAGTTTTGTGGTGCAACAACACATATATGAGCTGGTCAGTTTAAACAGATCTAGGTTTCCTAGCTTTCACATCTGTATCAATACAGACTTATATAACCATGTAAATGCATAGTCTATACAAATGATATTTATCTGAGTATATATTAAAATGTTTATAGAAACATGGATGCAAGTATCAATAGAAAGACTGTTAGTGTTACAAGGTTTAATTGCTGAACTTCAGAGTACTTTCACAGATGAAAATCACTTTGATATATGAAGCTTGGTTTGAGTTTTTAATTTTTTGAATGCTAGTGTTGCCCATTCCTTTCCTCCAGCATGACTGTACTGAAGTATTTGACTTAAATAACATACACCAAACAGTCTGATGCCTTGCAATTCTGCATATCGGGTTTACATTTTACTGTAAAAAGATTGTGCCTCATGTAATAGATGCTGCTTCACATTTGGGAAACGTTATGTGAGGACCCTGACTTTTATTAGATTAATTTAATACGGGCACTAAGTTACTAGACTAAATTAATAAAGATCTTCTAAAAAAAAAAAAAAAAAGAAAAGGGGGGGGGATGGAAGAGAGAGAGAGAACAGAATGAACCCACAAATTAAATAAAATTTTCTGGAGCTTGTTATTTTGAAAGTCTTTATTTAATTTTCCAACCTCTATTCTGTTTGAAAAACAGCCAATAATGGGTGAGGAAACAAAGAAAAATGAAGAAAAAATAGGTTGATGTTATTGACTTGAGGGGATTATTTTTAAAACTGTTACATGATAGAACATGAATACCACAAATAAACAGGAGGGTGACGAAGCAAAGGAGGGACAAAATGTTACAAAACCAAGTATTTTTTACATTTTCTGTATTACTTTTAAAACTGTTACCTCCATTGAGGAAAACCACATTTAGACCTGCAAAATATCTTTCTTTTGCCGTTTTTGGGATAAGTCTGCACTTACCTCAGATAGCAAGAATATACGAATGAAGAGATCTAAGCATCACTTCCATAGCATGAAATAAGTCTTTTCGGTCATGAAAACTCGTGACATTAAGGCTACTGCATCCATGATATTAAGTAGATCTTAGCAGTTGTCCTTCATAATTTTGTCAGACTGGAGCCCAGCTTTACCCTCCACCAGGCTGTCCTCTCCTGAGAGGCACCATCACACCAAGGCTACTTTTCTAAGCAGTATTATTAACAGCAGCCCAAATGCCCATAGGGTTGAAGCACCTGCTCCTTCCTTAACACCATCCTCACATAAAGCCAAAAGCACGGCACTTTCCCCATTTTTGTATGAAATTACTGCCTTTTGGACAACTCTTACTCTTATGGTAAGATCCTTCACAGCCCAGTCCTGGGAACACTTTAGCTCACTCAGCTGCATGTGAGCAAAGCCTCCTCCCTGGGAGCAGTGGCTCCCAAATGTCTTTGTGTCACAACTCAGCCTATTCCTTGATGAGAGCTTCCTTAGCAGCTCCCATGCCTGGAGGTTTGCTTGGCCACCTTAAACCACCACTGTTCCTTTTGCTTTGGACAGCAGCTGCCTCTGTGAGTCCCAGGGTCTCTGGAAAAAACACTGGCTGCTTGTCTGCCATCCCCCAGCCTGGCACTGGGACCACAGCTCATGTCTATAATTTAGTGCCTCCCAGAGAGCCAACACAGACAGATACTGCTAGTGGGGACCCGTAACATGCTTCCACCTCAGCCTTACAGGAAGAATATTGGGGCTTTAGTGTAACTGCTTCAGTACCTAAGGAATGTGAATGCAAGAGTACTCAACATGGGGTGCTTTTCTCCACTGCACAGGTTTCTTTAACCACAACAAACAAGGCCTAGATCATCTTGCCCCAAATTCTGGACCCGCTGACTGTATTGCCACTTCATGACTTACAAGGGGCTTAACATGAGCAAACAGAACTTTACACAAACATTTGCTTTCCAACCTTCTTCACTAGCTTCCAGCTAGTCCAACGCCACTGATACAGCCTGCCTCACAACACCTCCAGCAAGGAGAGCATGGCATCTGGGCAGACAGCCTTTGGTCCCCACCCTCCAGAAACCTTTCTTGGATTTATATTGTGATGCTTTTGAATGGAGAAGAGAAGGAGAGGTAGATGTTTTCCTTCTTTGGGGAAAAACCTGTATCTGTTTTTAAAAAGATGCCAGTTCCCCAAGCTCCTTTAATTCACCCAGCTTCAATGATTGCCTGTAAGCTTCACACAGAAAGAGTCCACTGAGCAGGTAAAAAAGCATAGTAACATGGCATTGCAACTGAATACATAATACACAGGCTGTAAAGGCTGTAAAAGAGCATTGCTAATATGGCATTGTAGAGGCTAATAGGCTTAGAATTAAGCCTACAGACATCGTTTGGCCTTGTATGAACCTGAATATCCTGCCTACTCACAGTAACACACTACATGGAGCACAGAAAGTCTGGCTCAGTCTGCAGACATACAGTAGCCAACTATCTTTGAGTTAACTGTAAGTAGATTTGAAAACTCATGGGTCTCAAGTCCAAAGGGAAATAAGGACACACTGTGCTGAAAAAACAACCCCTAAACTGAATGCAGTTTCATATTCTGGCCTATTCACTTCAACAGCTTAATCTCTTTAGTTTAAAATGTGTGTCTTCTGGGGTTTTCCTTACACTGTGCACAAAGACTAGCAGAACGTTTTGTCACTACTAAATTACTACTTTTGGTTTGCTTTCTGCCTTTTCTTTCCTCCCACCATTCAGTTCTTGACTTCCATGAAAAAAGCACGAACATGGGAAGAACTAGCAGGCCAATGGCTAACTAGCAGAACAGAAAAGCATGCATTGCTGAGGAAAGAGAGGGGTTAAAGCACTTCTTTGGGGAGTGGTCCACCCAAACAACAACTGCTGACACTAATTCAACATAAATGTGAAGATAGGGCTGCTGTTACCTCTGAAACTTGACTCAGAAGCCCTTTGCTCTCTGTAGCTGCGTTATTGCAAGCAGATCCATTCAAGACCACACAATTTCCATAGGCTCAATCCTAGTACCTTTAATTACATTCAGTTAAGAACTAGATCCGCCACGAAGCAGCTAACAAAAGAGGCAAGACTTGCGTTCTAGCATTTTTAAATTTAAAAATTATAAGGAAACAGAATTATCCATATGTAAATGTACATGCACATTTAAGAATTTATCTATTTAAGAATCTGCAATAGACTGAAGACTGGGGGTTTGTTAAGCTTTAGGTTCAGATCTCCCTTACAGCTCACAAACAGTAAAAGGCAACAGATCAAACTTTACCCTTTCCTTACAAATCTATCTACTAAAGAGAGACATAGTATCTTTAAGGTTGCAATATTTCTTTTCAAAATACATTTTAATAATCTCAGTCCCTAACTTGGGCAGTGCTGTAAAATCAAGCACATTCAATTAAGTTCAATACAATTTTTCCCTTGGCTGACACTCGTTTCAGTAACCTGATTCTCAGGTTCCTCATCTCCCTCTCTTCTACCCCGGATGAGCAAAACAACTCTGCCTTTCTGACAAGTCTAAATAAAGCTTTGCTGGTTACTGCACTGTGGTACATTTCCTATCAACAGAAAACAAAGAGAAAAAAAAAGACTCGTTCACCACTAGAGGAGATGACTCAGAGCAAGCAGGAACTGTTACCAGACTCAGAAAAAAACAATTTTCCCTTGTACTGTGGATGAGCCCACATTATGCTGAGATGAACCCAGATTTGTTTTCTTAGCCCACACCTTCCTAGAACTGAGCCTATTTTCTTACAAAGCAAAATCCTTTTTTTGATCCTGTTAACATTTTCATCTTCACGTTAGTCAGTTTGTGAATAAAAGACTGAAAGATAGAAAGAACTATATTTTAATTTGAATGATAAACTTCTGTGCACATGGCAAAAACTGGAAAGATTTATTCACTTTTTGAGGAGGTCTGCAGCACACTCCACCATGCTTTGAAGTGTTCCCCGAAGTTTACTGCTTCTTTACACTGCTCGTAGGATTCTCGTGTAATCACAGCATGTAGAAATTGTGGAGTTGCTATGAAGAGAATTAACTCTATCCCAGCCAAAACCATTGAAGGATTTTAAGGGACACCATCAGACACTGCATGACTCAACAGTCTCAAGCATTGGTAGCATTGCAAATACCCTCATGAGATGGTGCAAAGCTCTAGTATCTCTTGAGATCCATCCTCCAGTAAGTAGCTCACAGTGCTTCTCAACCTACAAAGCCGGAAGGCAGCACACCAGCACTCCCAGGCCTCACTGTTTTTTTTCCCGTGGCACTACCTTAAGAGGTAGGTTACCACAACAGCCCCAGTGATGTGCCTTCTGGCAAAAGAAACTGCTGCTTAATACCAACACTTCTGTACTAAACCACAGAAACACAGAATCAAGTAGGTTGGAAAAGACCTTTTAAGATCATCAGTCCAACTATTACTCTAGGACTGCCAATGTCATCAGTAAACCATATCACTGAGGGCCTCATCTACACGGTTTGTGAATACTTCCATGGACAGTGATTCCATCACTTCCCTGGGCAGCCTGTTCCAATACCTGACCATCCTCTCTGTGAAGATATCTTTCCTAATATCCAGTCTAAACCTCCCCTGCTACAGCTTGAGACCATTACCTCCTGTCCTATCACTTGTTACTTGGGAGAAGAGACTGACCCCTACCTCTCTTCATCTTCTTTTCAGGTAGCTGTAGAGAGCAATAAGGTCCCCCCAGAGCTTTCTCTTCTCCAGACTGAACAACTCTAGTTCCCGTAGCCATTCTGCCTAAGACTTATTCTCCAGACCCTTCTCCAGCTCCAGTTCTTTTCTGGACTCACTCCAGCACCTCAGTATCTCTCTTGTAGTGAGGGGTCCAGAACTGAACACATTACTCAAGGTGTTGCCTCACAAATGCTGAGCACAGAGGTATGATCACTGCCCTGGGTACACTCCCCTGTACCAGAATCCCATTCCTGCAGAGCTCAGTGCTCTCACCATTTCAATCTTCTTCTTTCCTAAATTCTATCTCAGGTTCTAATGCAAAGAGCTAAAATGGTGATAAAGGGAGAAAAGACTGTCACTTCTAATAATCTCCCAAAGCCCCAGGTGTCTTGGACCCACATATGCACAACTTCTACATATGTATGAGCAGAAAAGGAATCCAGAGACCCATTTGCAGCTCTGGGGAATATCATTAAATAAAGATACACTGAGATGGCGCCTCATTCAGAACATGGTGCCAATACTGGAAAATCTCTGGAATCTACCAAAGATGCTATTTCAGCATAAGGTACAACCTGTACTGCTGCCAGTATTCTCCTCTGTACCACAAATACACAGTAATTGACTAGGGATTTCAACTAATAACATCATAGTGAAGGAGGTAATAAGATATAAATAACAGTACTTCCCGAAGTCTTATGTAGGAAGATGAAGACACTGCATGCACATGCATTCCCAAAAGAATAGGCAGAATGACCCTACAGTAATCCAGACACATTCTCCTCTCCCTACTCACAGAGGGAACCAGAGTAAACCTCAGCACCAAGGGAGCACCACCAGCACAGGAAAAGCAACACAAAGAGGCAGCTTTGGAAGGTTTATCGTTTTCACAACCTGATTGATTTCAAAGGTCACCCTGGAGGAAAAGCCTCAATCTGGTTTCTGCCGACACAGTCATTTCCCAAAGCCAGTAACTATTCCCTGCTCTTGGCACTCACTCAGGTGGTGGGATGTGGGTTGCACTCTGGGTATCTGCATCTTAATGAAAGCCTATTTTACTCCCCCAAAGTCTGTTGTTCATTTGGAGACATGGAGTATTATTGGTTGTTTCATACTGCAGGTCTTAAGACAGGTATAAACTGCAAAGAAAAAGACCTTCTGAGTAGAAATTCTATTACTAAAGAATTATGCCAGAAGTCTGAGATGGTTAAAATACTGAAATAATTCAAACTTCAAAACCATTTGAAATATCTTCTTTTTCTAATCAGTAAAAAAAAAAAAAAAAAGAAAAAAGAGTATGTGGAGTAAAGAGGTGATATAACACACCCACCACAACAGGATACTCCAGCACCTCTTCAGGTCTGCAGTTCTCTGAGTAGAGGCAGTTCAGCTTTTCTGCCCATCTTTTTGATGGGCAGCACTCTAAGTGAGGACCAAGCATTCATCGTAATGCATGTCCACCTGGAAAAAAACACTGCCTCCTTTCTCCATTTCACATTTGAGCTTACGGTGGATGAAAATCCAGAGGAGCCTGTCAGCATTAAAACAGCTTTCCTGTTCCCCTGATGATAGCTCTAGTTTACAGTTTATCACAGAATAAGTCACTGTAAGAGCTCATGCAATAAGAGTCCCAGCCAGTGTGACCAGTCACAACTGTGATGTAGATGTAACCTCTGAGGTGTTACCCTCTTGTTACTCTGAGGTGAAATACTTTCCATTGCATGGCCAAAGAAGAGAACTGAAGATCTGGCGACCCCTCATCTGGAAAGGTCTTAAGAATACTGTTAATTTATAGAAAGCAATATAACAGTTCGTAATGAAAATTCTCTGTCTTTAGGTTGTGCTAATGTAAGCTCTTTACAAAAAGGAATGAAATGCACGTGCCAGTTTCAAGACATTAAGGACTTAAGCCAGCTTTTATCCAGGTATGTGGTGTACAAAAGACTTCATATTGCATTAGCTGTGTTGCATGCCTGCATGTGCCTTATTTAAATAAAAGGAATGTCATACCCAAAGCATCCTTTGAGTAATTTTTATACTGAAGGAAAATATTGAATGTCACAACCAAAACCCTAAAGCAATCTTGGTAGAACTGCAAAATTATGCTATTATCACGGCTGAGGTTTTTACTACCAGCTGGGGAAAAGGAATTGGCAGCGCCGTATCTCACAAGAGATGGGTAGACTTGACAGGCTGATGGGCAAGAGTGACGCACATTCTTCCTCAGCTTCAGTGAGATATCAGAACCCTCCAAAACAATTACTCCCAACAGAAAATGGTCCTAAGACTTGTTGCCAGTCCTCTAGGCCTCCTTCTGTACAAAGGAAATAGTTTTAATTTTTAGCCTGAAAATAAATTAATGTTTTCTTTCCTGCTAAAATAAGAGCTCAGATGCATCACAGTCCATAAGCTGCTTTCACCTCTGGATGAGAATCCCCCATAGTAAGCAGCTCTGCTAGTCAGTACCTGTTCACACGCCCACCAAGGGCCACATCACTGTCACCTTCCTCATCCTGCCCATGCCATGCTGCTCCCCTCTCTGAATGATGGCCAGCCACCTCCCAGTTCTACAGGAATACATCTCCAGACTACAAACCATAACCCCAAGGCAACAACTTACACTTTTTAAAAAGTCATGACTTTTCTTCCTATGTTCTTACCATTCATTTTACCCAAATTTATAAACAAGAGAAGGAGATCACTAGAGGCTGCCATGGGTCTGGTCTACTGGGATGCACAAGGGATGCTTGCTCCACAGGAAACTGGCACACTCACTGGCACACTCACTGGCACACTCACTGGCACACTCACTCAGCCCATACAGGGCAGGGAAGTCCAGGAAACACAAAGGCACAAGCTCCCAGGCCAGGGCGAAGCAACCCTTGTAGATGAGAAAGGAACAGGACAGGCAGGCACGGCGATCTCTGCCAGTCACATTTACAGCTCAGCGTTAGCTTTCTTCACTGCGCACGTATGGGCTACACATTTAACGGGCTGGCTGCACAGACCCATCTCTCCCTGCAGTCAAGGAGAAAAAAAAAGATTTCATTTTCCTACTAAAATAACCCACTTTGCTGCCAAAAAAAATCTTTTTCATATACTCTCGTCTGGATCAGTTTTCATGTATACATTATTAAATATTTAATGGAATAACTATTTCTAAATAACATGCATAATACCTTTTTAAGTGGCTGCAAATATTATATGCATTGCCACATCATGGAAGAGAACAGAGCAGCCAGTTTAAATCATGCTCCCCTTACTGATTTTCACAGCTAAAGTAGTAAAGTACTTGTAGAGAGCTGATACAATAAAATGCAAAGTGAATTTAAATTAAAAGGAAAAAATAAAACACTTAAAGAAACTAACACTTCTCCCCCATTCCTGCATACAAAGATACATGTACCTGTAGCAATTCTGGACACTACACAGTTGATATGTATCTAGACATAGATACACAGCATGTTGGGATAACTGAGAAATGAAAAAAAAATAAAAAGAAGAAAACTGGGGGGAAAAAAGGTTTTTTACATTTTTCTCTCCTAGTAATGTCAGAAATCTCTCAATTTCATCTTGGGGTTTGAACATTAGTAGTTATTCTCTGATGATATTTAGATGACGAGCTTTCAACTACACAATGTTGGTAAAGTCGTTATTTCTACTGAAGAAAATGATCTTCAATCTTTTTGTTCATCATCAAATCGCGACCAAAAGACAACATCATTTCTGAATAGTCCCTGTGTAACACAGATCAGTAGATTGTGGAAGCAACAGATATTTTGCTTCAGTGGATAAAAACCAGGAGAGAAAAAGAGGGGGAATCAGTTCTTAAAACCACAACTTGCGTAACTGTTTTTGCTTAAATGAAAAACAAATCAAGTGATCATTTCCTGGCAGATGAAGCATTACATTCAAACAGAATCTAAGAACTGTATTATTTCATTATTTAGTCCTATCCTTCCTCCCTATCACTCTATTCCTTTTCTATTTAAAATCTTGCTTTTAAAGCAGATAAATTTTGAAGGAAAAATTCTGCCTCAAAGCAGAAGTTGAAAATAGGAAAAATATTAAAATCAGATCACCTTGAAACAATGTATTTTTAAACTTCATGCCCATGCCTCCTCTGCTGTTCAACCTTCTCTCCCAGCAAAACTATTAAATGAATTTGATGAGACTTCCAATACATTTGTTTAATCCCCAAACCCTCCATGGGCGGCTTTTACACGGATTTGCTGGTTTTCAGAGCAGTGGCACAGACCTGGGGGGTGAGCTTCCCAGGTGAGGGCTGAGCCCTCATGAATCCAAGTTCATCACCCGCCACATTGCTAATGAGACAAGTACAGCCCAACACGAGGTTAATTGTCAGAAGCAATAATCCAAATTAAACTGGCCAACATTCAAGTAAAAGGTACCATTTAAATATCCTTTTCAAAGGAAAGCAATCTCACGAGTTTATTTGCCTACCCAACATAGAATTCCAAGTTTAAAAAAAAACCTTCCTCTTCCCCTCTAAGGAACCAAAGTAATTATTTTTAATACTGTGACATATGTTAGACAAAAGTATTAAGGAGGGGGCTTCATTCCACTCCAAGTCTCCACGGAATTTTCCCTTATGTGATCACACATCTGAGCTCAGATTTTACCCCAACCAATGAAGGATTTTTAAAATGATGGCTATTAGCTAATGAGAAATCCTTCCACAAATAATGGCAAAACACGGAAGATGTAGTGTGATGTTCCCAGCACTGAGAAGTATAATTAAAACAATATGGGGAATAAAAACAAAGAAATAAAATAAAAGTGAGAGTTCACGAAAACATTTGAGAAATGGCTCAAGTCAACTCAAAGCTCACTTGGTTTTGGCTGGGACCCTGGGCTTCAGTCTGCCAAAACAAATACAACCGCCCATTTCTTCACGATGCTTTCACCCAGGGAGGGACCTGCTCCTTTACTTTCCCCTGCTATGATAATGACATGCCTGCTAGGATTTGATTGGGGTCCTGATATCCCTGCCCGCCTTTGAAACAATTATTATTTTGTTAATTGTGAGAAGAAAAGGACTTAAGTGGCACCTCGGACTGACATAATAACCAACAGCTTCCAGATAATTGTTATGTGCTTTAATTAAAATAATGCACATCATTTAGGCAAAAAGTTTAAAAATACCTTGGGGGAAAGTAGCTTGGGATATAATTCCACACAGGGAATCTGTATAATTTTGGTTGTAACCACAGAGGAAAAATGTAGAATTTAAGATAGAAATTATTCACTTACCATGCAGAGTTAGTATATAAAAAAAAGCATATTCATCTAATAAGAATGAATGTTGTGGGTGTAGTTACAATGTTTTATGCATGTGTTTACCCATAAGGAAGGACTGCAACATGTATGGGAAAGTAGTTTTCAATTAACTTTTTTTATATTTTTAAAATTATTTGATTCTCTGTCATTTTTATGAAGATAACAAAAGCCAGTGAGCGGATACAAAGGTCCCTTTCAAAGCATTCAGTCATCTATATCTAATCTCTACACTACTGACAGTCAGAAAACCCAGGTTTTCAAAACTCCCTAATTTTAGCCTTGAACATGAAATCATTTTAATTCAGTAATGTGGTGAAAAACCTCTCAACTTGATAATGATACATGTAACAAAAAAGAATGATGCTGTACAAAATACTAGGAAAGACAGTGGATTGAAGTAAGTAATATTAAATGGGAAAAAAACTTGGCTTAGCTTTTAATGATATTCCACAAGTGCCTTTCTTTTTCTAACACAGAGTTCAACTCTTGAATCACTTACAAATGCCTTAGTCTAAGAGGTGGCTGGCAAACACGGTGGCATGAAAAGCATCTTGAATTAAGACTTGGCCAGTTCCAGATGAGGATGATGACTTGAGCTAGTTATAAACATTTTTACATTTCTCTTTTTTTAAATTCCCATCTGGGAAGCTGCTGGTCCCTCTCCCAAACATATCAAATTCAATCCGCAATGCAGAAGCTTTGTTACATTCCATTCTATTCCTTGGATTCATTGTACAATCTACTGCCTACTCAGGAACCCAAAGGGAACATACAGAATGACACTCTCAATGCACTAAATGGACTCTGGAAGTTAGACAGAAGCACATATTTACCTTCCTTCACCAGCACAACAGCTGCTTTACTAGTAGTGCAGCCAAATATGACTTCTTGAAGACAAATAAGCAGTAGCAAAACTGAGAAGCCTCAAGAGTTCTGAACTTTGTAGGTATTAATCCTAGGCTACCGACATGCTCTTGCTGTCCCATTCTTAATGGGCACACAAAAGCAGACAGCAGATGGTCAATTCATAAGCTCAGCAACACTGGCATAGTCAACACAGTCATTGATCTGTGCCCACATTCAGACAACTAGAGGCTGATTCATCGAATCACAGGATGGTTTGAGTTGGAAGGGACCTTAGAGATCATCTAGTTCCACCCTCTGCCATGGGCAGGGAAACCTTCCATTAGACCAGGTTGCTCAAAGCCCCATCCAGCCCGGCCTTGAACACTGCCAGGGAGGGAGCAAGTGTGGACATGGCTGGCTGCTTGTTTTTCCTATTGAGGGCATCTTCTTGCAAAGCAGTAAGAGCTGCTCTGCAGCACTTGGAGTAAGTGGTACACTTGTTACTTTAGTTGCTCACTGGAAAGGGTGATTTTCTTACAGTCATCGATCAACTGAACAAAGACCAAAGATCCCTGGAGTACAGCTAAAGGCAGGACTTAAACCACTGGGTCAACTGCATAAGGCTCTTCCTGGTCCAAGGTAACCTATTTACAAAAAACATTTTTCATTTCTCTTATATGTAGTGGTTTGATCTTTCTGTTTTTAAAATTGACTTTCTCTTTCAGATGTGGGAAGTGGGCATTTTAGTCTTCATTTCTCTCCAAACATTATCAAAGGTTCATAATATAGTCCTACTTAAAAGGAAATACTCGAATGAGCAACTATTACAGATGTAAAGATATAGAACTGCCTGTTTTCAGCATTACAAGCAAAAAATAGTTCCAAGCAGCTTTCCTAATTGGACTAAAAATATGCTAGGTGGCATCCACGCTACCATTTCTGTTTCTGAAGTGTACTCTTCATCCTTCCAGCGGAGATTTGAAGAAGGACACAATTACAGTAAGGTCAGAACCATTAAGTAGTCAAGACACAGAGCGAGGGGGAAATAAGGCAAGCAACATAAAACAGCCTTGGAGTTTCTAATTTCATTTCAAATGAAGAAACATACCACAGAAGTCTCCTACTTGCCTGATGCTTTGCACCTCCAGCAGTCAAGGAGCAAAAGGCACGCAAGGAGCTGTAGGACTCTTATCTGGAAGAAGCCTAATATATCCTGTCCCAATCCAAAGACACAATCCCAGCGAGGCAAGCTGTCATGCAGCTACTTGAGCCAGATTGGTGAGGTTATAGTTATTTACTTCTGACAATTTAAGCCCAAACTGTAAATGCTTATTCAGTCTTCTTACAGCTTTAATAACTCAAGCAAGCAGGATGATGACCACCTTTGCAGGGCTAAGATGCTGTTTACTGCTAGTTAGAATTAAATAAAAGCAGAAAGACAGATTTGGAAAACCTAAAGCACTTTCAAAAAATTATACTCTGCTCCAAGACCTAACACAGTAATAGACTCTCACAGGAATAACTATTTCCCTGGCAAGATAGTGCAATAATGCAATTACTGCCATTTAATTAATTTATATTCTCAAAATCTGTCTCCTTACAATTTCTAAGTATTTCGCTTCAACATCAAGACAGGATTTTCTGCCCCGTTTTGCCATAGCAACCCCTGCAAAAACGGCAGTTGTCTATAAAAAGGGGGGACTTTGAGCACACATGCACAGTTTATATGGTTTGTTCTAGAGCAGGTCAGAGCACAATGGACCTTTTCACCGTGTGGGATTGAACACCAAGAAATCTCACTTCAAGGGCTGCCACGCTCCTCTGCAAAATGAAATGACACTGCTACTAAGCCTGGATGTAATTACAGATATGAAAGGATGGCTGTGAAAGTTTGCTTGTATCTTCCTCTCCCTCCTATACTATAGATGTATTTGCCATACAGCTGTTAACATCCTGAACAAGTGTGCAGCAGACTTAACATTTCCTTTTTGTTTTAAGTGTTAGTATACAGTGGTGGCTGTTAAAGCACATTTACCACTGAAGAATGAGAGCTTTGTCTGTCTCTGTTGCAGGCAGAGCCCTCCCCTGCCTGCCTGTGCAGCCTCAGGCAAAAGCTATACCGGGAAGCCTTGACCTCCGGCCCAACAAGGACACTTAGTAGGGCTAAGGGTAATCCTGACTCCTCCTTGCTCATTCAGTTTCTCGAGCTGTTTGAAGCAATCATTACCAACTCAGCTACATTTTGTGGTCACATTATAAAATGCATCTTTGTTCAATAGTCCAAGATTGCTAAACTCGTTTTATGTGTGGTTTTGAGTAGAGTCACTGGTTGCTCAGACCCCTCAGAGTTGTACTCCCTCCAGTCTAGTCGCAGCAGGGAAAGCACTCATCTTTGGCATTAGTCCAGACGTAGGATGGTGTAACAGAGCAGCATTTGGCCTCTAGTACTCGTTCTCACAAGCTTCTCACAAGCTCCTCACAAGCTAGCCAAGATTTTTTTCAGCCACTTCCATTTGAAAAGCTTTTACCTCAGAGAATCTCCAGCTTTTGTGCAGTCCTAACATGACAACTTCTGGGAACTGAAATATCTACCACTCCTTTTGCGGTACTTCGATTACACCCTCCCAAGTGTAACTTCTCACTACATGTTCCTATAGGCACAATATCTGTTTTAAGAGAGCCTGTGGAATATTGGATGCTGGGATATGGAAGTGAATGAATGCTCCATTATTCACCTTGGTGGTACAGCAGTTGGTTGCTCTGAAGTTTTACAATGCAGCGTATTGCTGTAATGACAACATATGACATCATAAATCTCCCACAATTTCTAAAGCTTCTGACGAATGTTCCTACATAACCACCTTGTTAATAAATGAAAAAAAGTTAATCAAAGAAAAATCGTGTGCACTATTAAAACGTCTACAGACAAGTACTAACTACCTTATGCTTTAAAACCAAAAATCTTTACCTTAAGTTCCAAAGAGGGCACCATCTTGATTTATGGATGCAGTTAATACAGGGAACCCTGCTTTTACATTAAAACCTCACAAAGAAATAACCTCTGCAAAATACAGGAAGTTCGAGTAATACTTCTAACAAGTTCCCTGAAAACAAGAAGTTACTCTATTTCTCTTATTACACCCAAGTGTTTATGTTATTTCAACCACAAACAGTTCAAATTAACAAATATTTTCCCCTTCTTTTAAAATTTTCCTACATACACATATGTATTAGTCAAGCTAAAGACCAACTTCTCCTTGGCAGCTGCACCTTGCCAAAAAGGTGGATGTTTGCCATCCTCACCATCAGTCAGAAACACAGAGAGACACACACGCACACAACTAAAGCAACACCACAACCTACTGTAAGGCTCCTAACCTAAGGCTTCACGTGTCTTCCTACTCTCTGCAGCTTTCTTCTTCCTCCAGTCTTAAGGAAAGTAAATGAAACCATGTCAAAACTTACATATATTAAAACAAACATGCCACCCCATTTTCAGTCTAGAGTTCCACCCTTCTGCCCTCTGAGGACACAAGTCATCCTTCTCCATGACTGCAAAGGTAGGAAGATTCCTGTGGGTAATTTCTATTTTGTTGCCACAGTCTAAGTCACTGTGTCTCAGGTATTCACATAAGCAAGCAAGAACCTAAACCCAAGCTTCAACAATGTATTATAAAAATAATCAAATTAACTTTGAAGATTGTTAAACAAAAACCATCCTGCAAATGGACAGATTTTATATAAAGAAAACTGCAGGAAAATGGCTTTGGCCTATCCCTTCTGTAGCTAAATAACTCACTCCAGAATAGCTGTATTGAGTTTTGTTTTTCTGTACTGGGACACAGCTGAAAAATTAAATGGGCGGAACACCCCAAACAAGCTTTCTGCAAACAATCAATAGTGGTTACTGATCCCATAGATAAACATATCTGAAGCTGTGTTACCTATGCTCCCAACATATTATTTACCTCTTTAGATAAAACAAGTTTGAAATGTAGCTTGAGATACGTCTGGAAATAAAAGTCAACCTCTGCCTTCAACTGCATCAGTGGAATTCAAAAACTCCCCTGACTTCAGAATCATTTGATTTTATTTACACTGCTGTAAATTAGAACATGGCTTAATTGTCTTGTAAAGAATCCCTTGTTGAAGCCACAACACCAACAAATTATGAGCACTAACATCACTGAATGTGATGATTTTCAACTCCACATCAGACAACTGGATGCCTGTTTAACTTTTGCATTTCACTTAGCCTTCACCCCAAGACAGACCTTTCTAGTTTCAGTTTTGGCCTTCTTACAGTAGTACCAGAACACTGCACTTAAGCTTCCATCACTGCAAAGAATATTTGACCCTGAGATATGCACGTTACACTTAAGTTTTAAGAAGTTAGGCCATTATCTCTACTATCTCTACTACTACCAGCTTCTTCACTTCTGTTCTTAACTCTTCCTACTAAAGAAACAAAGCCCCAAATTATATTGTCAGTTCAGACTCTTCCTGGCTCCTAAAAGCATGTTCACGGCTTCAGTATTTCTTGTACTTTCCCATCTCCCTCTTCATAGGCCATCTAAGAGAAAGCACTGCTTTTTCATAACCTTTGCTAAACTCCATTAGCTCCCTTAAGCCACTTTCAGCCCCAGTTTGTGCCAATCACCATGAGGTTCTGCCAGAACATCAGTAAGACATTAAAGAGAACATGTCATTCCAAGGAAATATTTAATCTTCTATTTTTGCAAGTTCATATTGCTGTGCTGCCGACAGTAGGAATGGGACAACAAGATAATAGTACTGAAATCCTCTTTTTTCTGGGAAGAATTAGAAAACATATGAACTGTCCCATAATATTCAGTGGTTTGCTGAGCATGACTATGGTCCAGCCGCATGCCATAGTGTATATATAGCCTTACAAGTTTATAACATACTGAGGTTTCTGCTTAATTTAAATCTCCTACTGAATTCTAGTATCTAGTTCTCTCGTTTCCCCATCTCCACACATCCCCCACCGGCACTCAGTGCCAAAGGCTCAGAAATAACCAAAGGGCCACAGGAGGCCCCAGGCATGTTTGAAACCAACACAGAGGATGACACTGTCACGTGCCCGCACATCCGCAAAGTATGTGCTTCAAAGAGCAAAGCTGTATCCCAAAGTTACCCACTCGCTTCTTTTTGTTCCCAGCAAATTAAAATGCTTGGATTCTTTCTATTCCACATTCTCATGCCAAAGATGGGATCGTGCTCACAAGCTTCTGATGGAATCCTCTAAGATTTTATTTTTTATCTGTATAAATTGAATTTTTAAGGAGAAGCTGAAGCTCCCCTCATCGAGAAGTATGGGAAAGAGAATGTCAAGAATTAACAACAGTATGTATTCTACTCCCACACAGGGTTAATTTTTTTTCTGGATAGCACGCAGATTTCTGTCCCACCCATCAGATGAGCTGCTATACTCCTATTAGCATTCTGGCACCTCCTTCTGTACAAACGTAGCCCTTTTTCTATAAGGCATGTTATATAAAAGACTTAGTCCAGCAAGCACCGAAAGGAGGAATTTTTTTCTTGCTTCCAGATTTAAACTCATCACTCCTTGCATCAGACAGCATTTTCTTCCTCCTAAATACTACATCACTCAACTAGCTGGATGTAAAAAGACATTCAGGAGGTGTATGAGTTCAAGGGAAACCAGGACCAGCCTTCCGCTGTAGAAACACTGCCACAAGGCCTGGCCAATGGGCCAACAATCCATGCCAAAATTAGGACATATTCCATCTTCCTTCCTGTTAACTGCACCTCTGGGGAAAACCTGCAGGTTTTATAAAAGACAAATGCTATGTTGATATAAGAAGTTGTTTTATAATAAACCAATTACATTTTGTACCTAACAATGTGGACTAGGGGATTCACAGTTACTACAAGATACGCATGCTACAGTTACATCGCTTCATATGCAAATTTAGATAGACATCTTGCCATACAGAACACAGGACAGTTTTAATAGTCCTAAATACAGTTCAATTAACAGCAGCTTGCATCCATACCAACTGCCTGGATATATGGCCAGATAAAATCTAGACAAAATGCTAAGCGCTCAAAGGAAACAAAGTGCACGCTGTCTGGTAACTGGAGTTAGCACTGCCATCACGTAATCCTTGGTGAAAACAGGAATTCTGATTTCTTTTTTAATGTATTGCGATCTGTTAAAAGTCATTCCGTTTAAACAGCATTGCACAATTTCCAGACAACTGAATCTGTGAAAAAAGCCTTATGGCTCTGTGTCAGGTCTTTCCACATTATTATGGTGCAAAGGCTACATAAATTTATCTCCTTCTAATTCTGGATTTTTTAAAATATCAAGACACTGGGGTTTTTTTTCCATCTGCAGCTAAGACTTCTCCGTCTCCCTTGAATTTACATGCAAAGCCAGAGTTTATGTCAAGAAACACGGATGAAGAGAAGGATGCAGAAGCCTTGAAGACGTTTGACAGCAATTTTGTTCTGTAACACCTCCTCTTTCCACAGAATCCATGCGGTGACCATAGGGCACCACAGTGCCTCATCAGTACTAAAGCTGTACCTACAACTCCATCTCAGCCTCACTTCAACAACAAGAGGAAAGAGTCTGACAGGTACTACTTACACTACAAAAAAAATCACTGCTTTCCCTCACAGAGACATAACATTACTATTACAAACACCACTTGCTCCCTTGGCTGTCTCCCTTCTTTTCTGCTTTCTCCCTCCCCACTTTCCTGTACAGACACACTCAAAACTGTAAAGCAAAAAAGTCCTTGCAAAATGAAATTTTACTAGATAGCTACAGAAAGGTAAGGGGGGAAAAAGAATCATGTTTTTATGGTAAATGAAAATACTCCTTAACATTGTTATTGAAATCACTTTGGATTATTAGGCCTAAATGTTTTTACTAGTGCAATCCACACTTCACCAAAAATGATGCAGTTTTAATCTCACGTCACTCAAACCAGACCATGGAAGCTGTCCAAGTATTACATTTCTGTCCTACTTGCCTTTATAAGGTGCCATACTACCCTTCTGGGCTCCCTTCTAGAAAAAAAGAATCATAAATGCATGCATACATACATCGAGATTCAGACAATCTGGCATCCATCTTTCAGTATCTGAGAAAAACAATCAGCTTAACAGAAGCAGCTTTGTACAGTAAACTTCGTAACAAAAGTACTTCTGGATATATAAATAAAATAACATCTCTATTATACAATACCAAACTAATCCTTGTGATAAATTTATTAATTAAACCCTCAAAAGGTCACTAGAATATTAATTCATTCTTTTATGGACAATCTACTTGCACTAAATATTATAATAGGGTTTAATCTAATCTGGTTAGATAGACATTGGGTAACATTTGAACAGTCTTGACACCAACACTGACACAGTTTAGTAAAAAACGGTAAATTTACTATAAGCCATTTTAAATTTTCAATGACAGAATAAAACCCATGCAGAGCAGTTACAAAAAACAAATCTTTAATAATTGCTAGTCTCTACTGAATTCTGCCATAGTCATAATGTTCAATCCTGAAAGTAATATATCAGTTTATACTGGTAAATATTCAGTTGTTGACAAAGAACACCTACCGGTTATGCTTTAGGGGCAGCAAGGGGGATTTCTTCAAGGTTCCTCCAGAAGTCACCACAAGGGAACTGCAGCACTATGGCATCCTCTGTGGTTATGTGGCACTAACGGGGCTACAGCCGGACCTACATTTCCTTTACATCAGGGAAATGGCCATCTCCAGTACAGTGTCATATACATTGATCATACTTCCCCACTAAAATCCAGATTTGCACTCCTTCACCGGTGTGCTCTAGTCTAGACTGGAGCATCTCTTACCTAGCTGGAAACTACCATTTTACATACAGCAAGTCACCTTTTAAAAGAACACTTTTGAAATCAACAGGTCTTTCCTCTGAGAACAGCAAAGTTCTATGTTTGATCCACGAGGCAGATCCCGCTACTTCTATGAATGCACATAAAACATATTTCCTTTGCAACAGATTTATCCCATTCTGCATAGGGGGTTATTTTATGGGCGGGGCTGTTTTTTGTTGATTTGGGTTTCTTCGTTTCATGGCAACTAGCTGTAAAACACCTTAAGATGCATTGCTAGTATGACTGCTCAACAAAGAGCACTTTGCATCTTATTGTAAAATATTCAGACACTCAACCCAAACAAATGGTGTCTGTAATAAAAATACTGCCATGTATGTTCATTTGTACTAGAACAAATCAGTTTTATTTGTTCATTTTGTGTTTTAGTGTCATAGGTCTCTTAGAAAAGATAATTTATAATTCCTTATGCAATTAGATATGAAATTAAGTCATCTTACTCTGCAGAAGAATTTATAATAAAGAGACCAGGTTCAACCAGCTCCGCTGAAAATATTTTGATAGCATCAAAAAAAAGAAAAAAGACAGCATAAAAATCTTTAGTGTTTTAACAAATTAACACATGCCTTTTGGGTAAAGTACTGTACATGCTGTTAATCTTTTAATTAGGGTCTCAATTTCACATACACATTTATGGTAGGGGGGATTTTCAGTGATCAGAAAAATGCAAATGCATGGTGTTACTATGCTCTTTTTGCAGAGATAGCAGAGAAAAAAATATAGTATGTGTATCCCTCTACTTAAAAGCTCCACAATAGAATATTAATAAACCTTTGTGAATATTACCAAAGAAATACCGTTCTTCATTCTTGTAAGCAAACAAACACAGTTTTTAAACTGAGGGGGAAAAACAGACTTGTTCTCCAAGCTCAAGCCACAGAAAAAGAAACTTTTATGTTTGTAATGCATGTAGTTTTTAGACCCATCATCAACATTTTAAAATGTGTAATTGATGCTATCTATATAAATGGATACATAAACAGTGACGTGTGAAACACATTCTACGGTAGCATTTCACAAAACGCCAATTTCCTCGTGCTGACTGCCGCACAATTCTGCCTAAACATCTCCTTCCAGGATCTTGAAAAGATTTAGTATTATCTATAGCTCATTATTTGATACATTCTTTTCCTCGAGCATTTGGTCCATCCTCAGTTTCAACACAAGATAAACACTTTTCCCCCCACGGACTATTTCACAGATTCTATAGCTGGTGCCGAAAAAAAAAAGCCTACTCAGAAAGGCAGACAAATTGCCATCAGTTAACGATCCCTATGCCAAGGGACATTTTTAGCATGGAGTTGTCACTGTGAAAGTAGGAACTATCTACTAGCTATCCCACATAATGATTTTTGTTAGAAAAAGGAAGAAGGCCAAAATGTGGCTAAGCAGCAAATATATTACAAAAACAAAGTATGAAAGCAATTTAGCTAAGAATCCTGACTGGCACACGCGTTCTCCTCCTAGCCTGCTTGTTTGAATTTAACTCTTTATTAGGAACTGTGGAAACAGCTAGGTGAAGTCAAAGATGCTGCACATACAAAACCAGCGAATAAAATGGAATACAATACAGACCACAGATCCCAGGATTACTATAGCTCTATTGCTTAATAGATAGCTGCTTCATCCTAGAAGCATTATTTTTCTGTTGGAATAAAGCTGAAACCATAAATACCCCAACCTCATCTAACTTGATGCAATGCCTTTCTTATAATCACATCGTCTACATAAACCAAAGGTATTCATTGGCGAAAGGGAAGAGTACAAGTAATTCTCCATAAGCCCTGCACCAGTACAGATAGGTAAAGACACTCATCCTGAATAATGAAGTAGTTCAGTGGACAGGAGGAGGACCTACACACCTGCTTCTCCCAGTCACAGCTTGAATTCGAACCATCATCAGTACTCTCTGAGTGGGTTCCCAGTAAGCTGGACAGTAGGTAAAAGGAGGTCAACAGCATCGTTTTTTGCTCGTCTTTTTCCATTATGTTAATATAGACATTTAACCCGCTGCAGACCCCCAGTGGCAAACAAGGCAGGAAGGCAGACTGCCCTTGTAAAAGTCAACTGGTACAAAAAGATGCAAACATCAAATACATTTGCTGATTGACAACAAGTGTATTTGATGTTACTTTATATTCCAGTAAGGGCCAGGAGGATTAAAGCCAGGTCCCTTCTACAATGCTCACACCCAGTGGTAAGAAACCCTCCGAACTGACCCTTTGCCAGAAAGATCTTTCCTATAGAGACACAGAATAGGGGTCAGCGTGTTTGCACTCTCTTTCTTTTTAAACTAGGGAACATTTTCTGTTTAGCCCTTTACATTTTCTCCCCTTACTTCGTTTGGTTTTCAGTCTCAAACCGAACTGGTTTCTATGATTAGCTTGTCAATATGGTTGAAGGGGACTGCAGAGTACTGTCTTATACTGTAAGTTTGCAAGGGACCCCGTAGCCAGCACCATTGCTCTCCACACGTTCAAACCAATTCCCCTTCACATGTGCAGTGAGATCCAGACTGGGGCAGAGATGACAGTAAGAGTTCAGACAGACCAGCCAGCAGAAAGAGCTCTGCTTTCTCCCCAGCAGCATACCCATCATAAATGCTGCATAGGGGAACCTATGCTCAAGGCGAACCAGAGACCCTAAAAGTTGAGATGTGCAGCTGAGATAAGCAGAAACCAACCCGGTAGATGTACCCTGCCTCTGCTAGTTTAAAGAAAGAAGCAGCTGAAGGTGGGCTCAGCTCTGTGCCCCTGTTGGGAAGGCAGATGGAGCAAGGCAACATGCAGCTGGAGTGAGAAGCATTCCCTCATGCCATAGGATTAAAATGCTGCTTCCCTTATCTAGATCAGGATCAAGGTGGGGGCAAAAAAAGCCTCAGCAGACAAAAATGTCTAAAAAAGAAAAGAAAAAAAAAAAAGGAGGGGGCAAAAAAAGCTACCTTAGCACATTAACCAGCACCAGGCTTTGCTCTCCTCATACAACTGAATGTTCAAATACTTAGCTTGTTTGCTAACAGGCTGCGAGCTGCATCTCATTTTCTTTCTCTGGACAGGGGAAGACCTAGTCTAACCTGATTTATTCCCATTTCTAAATACAGCACTGTTTCATGATCAGATTTTATTTTAAATTAAAATTAATAAAGACCATTTCCCAATTTTCCTCAGAAATACCAGTGGTTCATGGGCTTGTGGGCTTAGCTGAGAAGTTGGGAAGAGGGCCAAGAAAAATCAGAATTTATTATATGCTCGTCTAAGTTTTTAATTGAGTGCACACAGGCCTTTTGGAGTGAACCTGATTTTTATTTTACCCCAAACTACTATAAGGGCTGCTGTGACACAAAAAAGACTGTGGCTCAATTTCCCCAGAATTTCTTCATTGGTTTATAAAGCTGGCAGAATATGTGAAAATCCTTACTTGAAGAACACAAGTCTTGAAGAAACTTCTGTCCTGCAGTACTATCTTTCTGCACACGGCCTGCAATGTAAAGTGAATGGAAAGCACTAAAGAATACAGTCCTCATCAAACAGAAGCACCGATTTGCTGTTATAGCCTTAGCAGTTTTTCTCAGAAACAAAAGGGAGAGATAAGAAGAAAAGGTTTAATGATTTCTACCCATAGCACAGCTGGAGTTTGATCCATGGAACAAATGCCACATACACCACTGCAACAAGAAGCCACCTCCAAAGCATGATGCGTTTCAAAGTACTTGGCCTCAAGCTCCCACCACAGGTACGTGGAGTCTCACAGACACAGAGGGAAAGAAGAAAGGGTGTTTCACTGGGACGGCCAAGGCCCGCGCTGCTCTCTCCTTTCACCCCTGCCTCCTCTCCTGCTTGCCAGTGGTGCTGTGCTCAATCACAAACCACAAACAAGATGGAAAGCGGCTGTCAGAAGTGCTGAGCTGTTCAGGCCTACCTTTAGTTACTCTCCTTTAAGCTGTTCAAACACTAATAAATTACCCATTTACTTATACAACCCAGATGTTTGCCATCTAGAAAAATAGATTATTATTTGTAGAAGGTTTTGTTCCATCACAAGAATCCTGTAAATAATATATTGGGATCAGAAAGCCAACATCACATGGCAGCTTTTACACACAGGAGCATGGCGGGGTGGCAGGGAAGGAGAGGAAAGAGAGACACTTCCTGACCACTGGTTAGATGTTAAGAACTTTCACAGTGACCTTATCAAAAACTCAAGTATTCACTAGAGTTCATGCTGTTGGGATAATGAGGTTACTTAAAATAACACTACAAATGGAGAATGAGGCTGACAAGCAACCTGAAAGGTTGGTTTACTAACTGGATTTTGATCTTTTTTTCCCACATATATACTACACTGTGATATAAATTTATATTTGTATGTGTGTATATGCATAAAATACACGTGCACATTTATACTCTATATTAAGCTGTATTATATGTGTTTATATATAAAACAAAGTAAAACATAAAATACAGTCCATTTTACATATATTACATCCTAACATTACTTTGTATGTCATGTTTTTCCACAAAAAAAAAAAAGAAAAAAAAACAAAACACTACTCTTAATAAACCCTACAAATATAAACAGCCTCAAAGTCTACCTCTCCTTTCATTTTTTACATAAGATTTCTTTAGAGTTCCAAGCAACATTTAAAGAGAACACTGGGGCTCTGACTGAAATGGGATGAGATGCCAATCCTTTAACAACAGTGTCTTTCAAACCCCGTGTGCATTATGCACTGAAATGCCTATTAAAAAGAAGGAAAAAAATGAAAACAAAGAAGGAAGAGGTTTTCAATATTCTCATTAAATTCTGAGTTTCTGTCATGGTTCCTGTAATTGAGTTTCACTTACAGTTGTCATGAAGTTTTGTAGGGTAGACAACATAATGATTTGATGGTAAATGTCTGTATATATAGGCAGGGAAATACATATCTGAGAAGTACTCAGACCACTTTCTCAAACATCAGGGAGAAAGACAAAGACTACAACTCAAGCAATGTACAGTTCAAGAAGGAGGAGCTTTTACAAGGAAAACTTTGATCCGGATGGCTGAATATTGCTGCAAGAAATCCAGTCTTGGCAATCCCAGACAAGTTGTCATGAAATTGCAAGATGTCCATTTAAGTCATACCCCTCACACATATTACTGCTAAATGGGTCTTTTACTGGATACCCGAAACTGGAGGCAAGAAAAAAAAACTTACCCATTAAAAGTGTCCCGAGTAGAAGCAAAGGGGGCAAAGGGGATTACTAAGGTAAAGGAGCTGTTAATTATAGATGGAATAAGACCAAACTGCTGAAAACTGAACCAAAGAGGGCTGGGTTGCTTGCTTGCAATTGTTTTAAGACCCAATGGTTTAGGCTGGTGATGATACTCTGTAGCAAAAGAGTTTGAGCTGAGAGAAATTGAGCAACTCTACACAGACTGACAACTCTGTTAGGTGAGACCACTGGGCTATCTCTACAAACAAGAAAGTAGCAAGCAAACAGTAACAGAGCCAGGAAATGACCCAACATTCAGTCTGCTGATCTCTGCATTTTCTTGTTATTTATGTCATTGTATCACTAGTGTCTCCTATAATGCTGACTAGAAGGTCTTTGATCACATGAACAGGGAGCCATGTCTATGACATGCAGATGACGCTAAACTTGGCAGAGGAGACAGAAGATCCCAGATTATAGCACCCTTGTAATTTGTTGCACATTGTTCACAGGAGAAGCCTGATCCCAGCTTTCCTCTCATTTTTTCCATACCTTGCACAAGTGTTAAAAATAGCGTATCTGGTCTTTCCAGCTGCAGCAACCCTAGCTGCATACATCAAGCACAGTTTAGCAGAGTTTCACCACACTTTTACTGTACTTTTCTAGATACAGAAATATAAAACCAGCTTGTACATGTTCAGTACAGCCCTTAGCTGGTATGTTCTGCCTTTACCTGACATTCAATTGGAAGCTATTGTGGTCCTGGAGACAGCACAGATGGGAGTATTTCACAGGATCTTTCCGTACTAATCATCTGCTTAGGTCCTTCCAATTGCCCCAGAGCCCTACCCTCCTAGACCAGTTTAGGCAAATCCTCATCAGTATTTACACCCTTCAAGTATTTGTCCACATGGTTATAATCCTGTAAGCGGCAAGATGCTCACACTGCTCTCACAGAGGCTACCCAGAGTGAAGGAGCCCAGCATTCAGGCTGCCACATTCTCACACATAGCAGTCTGAGGTTTGGGCTGATTTGCTAAACGTCACCATATCAAACAAAAAATGCCTTTGCTCTGAAATACTACTTAAATACAAGCCACAAGTGCAAGAGGCCTCCAATTAACAGCAGAGACCAGGGCTGAGCTCACCTATTTAGACACCCTTGAGGGAAATGAACACACTTGCAGTCTGGGTTCCTTCCTGCCCTAGCCACGTGCACTATGGAGCCAGAGGAGAGCCCTTACATGTCTGTGTCTTGGTTTCCTTGCTACACAGTCAGGAGAGCCACCTTTCACTCTTGCTGTGGCTCCCTGCGAGGACAGCTCCACTTGGTGCTCCAGAGCACAGCGCTCTGCAGAAACACCAAAGCCAAGTCAAGCCTGTCTTACAACTTCCCATGGCTGCAAGCAACATTAGAGCCCCACAGGCGAGGCTGCTAGAGAAGGGCAGCTGGTCCTGAGATACAGCTCTAAAGGCATGCCATTAGGGCAGGGGTACCCCATCAGCTCCTCTGGCCAGGCACTGACTGGCAGCAACAAAGTTCTCCTCTTCCTCACTACAGTCATGCAAGGCTGATGGCCAATGTTGTCTGATCTCAGCTCACTAAATCCCAATCACCACTGAGCATCACTCTCCTCTGTGCCCAGCTACTGCAACTCCACACGGCAAGGCAACATACTTAAACCTTTTCTGTTTCTTATTCTTGTCTTACACCTTCCCCACTGATCACTGCCAGCCTCTCCTTCCAGCCCTCCACTCTGACCGGCCACCCCCAGCTCTCAGTACACAGCACGAGAAGAAACCCAACAGCGTGATGAGAGGCCTCCAAGGCATTAATGCAAGGCACTGCCTCCTGCAATGGCTCTGCTCCTGGCAATACATTGCTCAAGAATTAGGGGGCTTGGCAATCTCTACAGTGACAGGAATGGGAAAGATCTACTGTTTCTTTTGCTCTGTGTTAACTTCTCTCCACTATTTTCTCACCCCTCCTTCTGCTCCACTTGGCATCTCAGCACCATTTCACTCTTGTGTACACCCCTTTTCTTGTGTGGCCACACACAGCAAGTGATCCAAGCAACCACTTGGACTGCCCAGACACAGCAGTCAAGGCAGTCACTCTTTGACTCCAGTGCCCTGCCAACACACCTAGCAGAAGCACCTGGGAGGAGAAGGCCCATTCAGCTTTGCAAGCTTTTGCAGATAATGTACACCAGTTCTGTGTATATGCTTACAACAGCTCACAAGGAACCAGTCAAAAGGAAAAAAAAAAACACATATATACATATATCCACAAGAAATCACACTATTTTCTTTTCATATAGATTTTAAGAAAGTAGAGCTTGCTAAAACCAAACTAGCACTGCTCTTCCTCCACCCTGCAAGGAGGAGGGAATCGGCTTTCACAGCAGGTCCCAAACCTGCAGGACTGCACACAGGTACTCTAGATTGCAGCTACTGTCATACTACTCTAGTCCCAGCACTCAGCACTACGTACTGTATGTAGCCCCTACTAGTCCCCTTCTCTTGCATAGCCCAGTTAGAATATCCCACCCACAAAAAAATAAAATAACATGAAATTGCATCAGGGCATGTAAATTTTATTAAACTACACACAGAACAGGTGCCCCTTTAAAGCATGACTCTCTTCCTCTCTGGAAGGCACATGCAGCAGGTTCCCTAGTGTCAGGTGTAGACTCAAGTGATGAAAGAAAAATACATAAATGTTTATTAAACCTTTGTTGCCATTCACACCACCAACTTTCACACCCCAGTGCCAAGCTGTTAACGCATTCCCATGCTGTTCCAGAAGACTTTTCACAGCTCCTGTCAGAAAAGGGAAGTTTCACGGGGGCAGCACTCGCTGGAAAAGTCTCTGCTCTTGCCACCATCAACAAAAAATGTTCACAACCAGCTGTTTGTGCAGTAAGTGTGTCCTGCCCAAACTGTGTGGGAATAAAGAGCTTCTTCCAGCGAGGCATGGACTTTCACTTATACATCCTGATACATGTTTGACTCAAGATTGTTTATGCTGAGATTCCTCTCAATTCACCTAATGGATAGGACTAAAAATTAGCCGTGATAAGCCAAGTGACCATCGGTTGGTCTGTGAGGCTTCAGGCCAGGTGCCAGCTGTGTGTGCAGGCTGCAGCTCATACGCTCACACAACAGCATCACCTCCTTGGAGAGCTCTGCTGCTGCTCAGGCAGGCAGTCCCACAGCACTGCCCCTTGGGGCGTACACACCCCTCAGGGATGCAACGCAGCACCCACCCCTCTGTGCCACATCTCCTTTCTGGCACCCAGGCTCTGCTGTATTGCTGTACCGCTGGCAAGTGTGAGGCAGGGCCCCTCAGCGAGGCGCGCACCACCTGCTCAAGCCTCAGCAGGGCTGTAGAAGTGCCATGGCGAACCGCAGTGAAGGCGGTGTGAAATTGCACAGCAATTCTCTCTGCTGCCAGAACTCCCCTTTTCCCCCACAACTAGCTCTTTTATCTGCCACTGGAGACCCTGTTCTAAAAGGAATAAGCAAAGGCAAGATGTTTCCCACAAGATGAACACTGCTACTTCTCTCAGTACTCCAAAACAAGAGGGGGGCGAAGTGAAACACTTTCTCAGCTCAAAAGGTGACAATTATTACATGCTACATTACAGCTTAGACGGCTTTTACAATACAAAAGCTTTGACAAGCTCATATTTACTTTGTCCCTGAAGCACATGGGGACACCTACTCATGTCAGTGTTTTGCACAGCATGTTGTTCAAAGGTTTATCATTTTGAAAAATGCACCTGAGGATCTTCAGCTTCTCATGCAGATCCTGTAATTCAGCTGATCATAAAGCATGAAGAACTAAGTGACTGTTTATCAATGTACATTGCTAAATGAAATTAACCCAAGCACTAGAACAGAAGCAGGCTGTTCCTATAGCCAGAATGAATACAGCAAGTAGCTTTATTTTTCTTCTCCAAAGATCAGAAAATTGTGCTCCTAAATAAATCCTTATAGCAACAATTTAGCAGCATGCTTCTGTCAACCTCAGCTGACATATTATAGCCCAATATTATGTAAGTTTTCTCATTTATCTAAACAATCTGAGAGATCTGTCAGCTCCCTCTCTCTGCCTGTACCTCATCTCTCAGCTTGCAGACAGCTAGTGCAACATACTACCCAGCTTCACATATTAAAATCAGTGTGACCTGCATTATTTGTCTAGGATGCATAGAAGACTTTGAAGAGCTGATCCTTCAGTGTGAAGGTAAACTAAACTGACCAAGTAAGAGATTTGTTAGCTGACAGATCTTTAAGGTACTTTCTGTTGTTTCTAAATATTATTCCATCTGATGCTTTCTAGTGAAAGGTAATTGCTGCCTTAAAAACAAAAACGCCAAAGTCTTTTCTTTAAAGACTAATTACAACAATTCAAGATTCAACTTTTATTTTCTAGATGAGTTATTCGAGTGACACATCAAGTGACAGATGAGTATCTGAACCTGCTCATTGTCAAAGCCTGTAGTTCAAAAACACAGTGCCCCTTTCCTCCCCGAATGGTCACTAATTTCCTTTGTGAGTCAATCTGTTTCTCCTCCTTGCTATTCTCACAACAGAGAGATGCTGCAAAAGCAAGGTTCCCCCAGGTGAGATGTTCAGCCAGTGTGGATCACTGCACTGAATGGCATGCCTCCTTGGAGCAGGTTTCTTGCAAAGCCCATTCCCCTTTGTAACTGCCAAGAATCAAATCTTAGCCACCTAATGCAGCATGTTCCACACGTTAGTTCGCAACACATTGAGCAACTGTGTTAACTGAGATGGATAGTGCTGTCAAACCGGAGGCTGGCTCACCAGGATGGAAACAGTGGGATATGATGACCTTTTACATTCAGAAGAAAAGTGTCCCTAAAATGACATGAAACATTTCATATTAAAAACCAAAACAACTACCTTCTTGCAGAGCTTTTACTATCCTGTTGTGCAAATAAACACGTGTGTGAGCTCTGCCTATGTAAAGAACCCGAGCCTCTCTCTCAGAGCAGAGGCTGACAGAGGAAATGAATCATTATCACCCTGCTTGGAAAGAAGTTTGTACAAGGAGCCTGTGCTATTAACCACTGCCTGGAACTCCTGGATTCAACACCACTGCTGCTCCCTCTGTTTGCACGTTCAAATGCCTAGCTATACAAAATAACTAAAACCAATACATAAAATCCAAACCCCCAGGCAAAGCTTCTGTTACACTATTCTAAATGCACACTGGTTTTATTGGTAACATGGAGATGAAACTGAAACTTACAGGCTTCTCATCCAAAAGAATAAGAACTGAAATAACCTGTTTAGTATAAAAGCCTCTTGAAATGCAAAGTTCATTCTGGGAAGATTTTTCCTAACCCACCACCTGCTGCCTATCTCCTTCAAGATTAGAATTTTAGGTTTGTTTTTTTCAAGCTGATATTTTGGGTTGAGAGAGGAAAGTTTTGTTTATTTTAAGATTTCACTGCTACTGGAGATTCATCTCTAAGTGGAAGAGAATATAGAGCTTCACAAAAGGCTTTGCAGCAATATAGTAGGTAAGTGAAAACAGAGAAATCTGCCTGTACTTTTTAGCACTACAGCTACTGGCCATAAAGAGAGCATGTGTATATGTATATATAAAACCATTATATACAACATATAATTTTAAAAATGAAAGACTACAATATGTTGTTCAAAATGGCCCTGATACAAAGAGAAATACTAGATACTATCTAGCTGTACACCTAGAGATTCTATCTAGCTCTTCTGTGCTGACTTCCTCAAAGCAGCAACCTGCCTCATACAAGTGCGTCATGAATATCATCACCACATTTCACACTTCAGCAAGATCCAGCTAATGCTTTCTAGGCAGGCCAACAAGGTAGGGCTGCTTGTACACCTAGTTTAAGATTAAGCAATCAACACAACTGATATAACCACTTCCAAGATTTGCCACCAATTTTCTTGCCTACTCCTTACATTGAATAACCTCAGATGCCATCTTCTGCCAGTGCAGAGAAGGGGGAAAAGAACTTTATTGAATACCTTGTGCCTGAGCTGCAGAACTGTGGGAATACCCCAGAGCCAGGAGCGCTGTCTCCACCAGCTGGCTAAAGAGCACATCTTTGCGAACCAGAACGAACTCAGCATGTTCTTCTCGATTATCGTATTCAAGAGAGGCGTCCGACTGTTCCACCACACAAAAGACTGGAATCATCAAACCTAGATGGGGGGGGGGGGGGGGAAAGCAAGCAGAGCATCAGTAAGAGAAGAACAACAAGTGTGTCATACATCTCTGGTTAGAGTTGTAAATTAAAACACCTCCTAGAAGGCTCATCTTAAGTGGAAATCTGCCTTTTTTTTCCCTGTGGGATAGCTTTTGCTTTCTTTCTAAGGGAAATACTGAAGTCTCACCACTTGACTCATTTAAAAACCACACTAAAAGCTCCAGAAAATACAATTCAGGAACAGAATCACAGTCAGCATGAGGACAAACAAGATTTCCTAATAAGACCTTTTCAACATTGCAGAAGTTTTCTACAGTTCCTTGAACGCCCCTGTTCTTTCAGGTCAGAGCTCCACATTCGGCTGTAATGAAAACCTGACACACAAATGCCACTTCTGCTTCTCTCCCCACAGTCAATGTATGGAGAGTCAGCAGAGGCTACTCCCATATGCAGTTCTTAGCTGAGATATACTTATTTGCACACTTTCAGACCATGGCCAGTCTTCTAACTGTGCAAGGAAAACATCCTTGCATTGATTTCACTGAAAATGATTATCTTGTGCTGGCAGCTATTGGTCACGCAGACCCAGAGAGGCAAGGGGCTGTTCTCCCACTGCATGCATGAAGAGAGTGAGAACAGCTCTCTTCAAAAGAGGATCTAGGATGAGGAGGAACCACAGAAGTGGAAAACTCGGGGTGGTCTGGATTCAATTTTGTTCTGTTTCATTGTAAATTTACTTTTATGGTTACAGGATCAAGTCATCTATGGCAGTAAGTCATGGGGCATGAACTTAAAGGGATACAATACTACAGACAGTAGAGAAACAAGCCAATTTACAGGAACTGCCCTACAGTACTTGAACTGCATGCACAGAGGGAAGATGGAGCAGACAGAAAGCCTACGGAACTGCATGGCCCTTTTCACCACTTGCTACAGGCCAGGCTGTAATCATGGGATGGCAAAGGAAAAAACATTACCTCCAGTCACAGAAATTTATTTATTTATTATATACCATTTGGTAGCCCCCAGATAAACTGGGAAATACTGGGGCAAATCTCAGCCTAAAGCAGCTCTCCAAATGTGCTAAGGCTCATAATACTGCCAGACAGTTCACCTCTAATCTCTGTTCTTCAGCATGAAATATAACCATTTCCAGTAGATAACAACTATGAAAAGTAACTGAGCATATTTATGAAAGGCCAGACACTAATCACTGCATTCCTGGACCACGCACTTCTTTAAGGGAAAAAGAGAAGAAAGTCACTTTCCAGTTCTCCTTCCATACACTCAAACGTCTTTGACATCATCTACTATCAGTACCTTCAGTATCTACAATAGTCATATATCCCTTCGGAGGGGTCACCCTGATATAGATACAGTCACACCAGTAACAAATGCTGCGGGACTTAAATCCTCTTTGTCTTGAATTTGCAGAGACCAGATTTACCTTAAAATATATTTTAGATACACGATTCTCACTTAGTGACCTTTCGGGCATGGATCAGCTACCAATCTGACATTCTATCTGGAGGCCAGCAGCAGAAGCTACAAGCAACAATATCCAGCTGATGTGTTTCAGTTCTTGGCTTTAAAACACACCCTGAAGTAATGTGTAAGTAGGTTATGGCATCACATTGATGCTTCTCCCTCCCTCATCACTGCTTGCTTCTGGGTTAAACATGCAAGTTCAAGCAGCCAAATTTTAACACACGGTGTTAAAAAAAACTAAAATCTTAGTGAAAAAAACTCTCTTGGTGCTTTCCTGAAAAGACAGTGCGAGGCTGAGCCTGCTCCTCAGGAATCAGCGACAAAACGTCTATTCCTAGCAAAGGTTAAAAAATAAAGGCTCTTTGTTCGTAAATCATTTAACTAGTGTAAATGAAATTTAACCTCCATAAGCAACACATGTCCCCTCCTGCTGAACTTAAGCCCATCACAGCACTTCTGATGGGGCTATTAATATCCTAACAAAAGAGCCACATACCTGGCCAGCTGCCGAGGCTGTGATACGGGTTCTGTAAACTACAACTTGGCAAGATAGAAAAAGTAGGTGAATACAAACTGATGAGAGGGATTCCACAGCAATTTTTATCCTCCTGCTGGATGCTTTCCCTGTCATACAACAGTCTTTCCACCTTTTGAGCACAGAATTTGCACCTATCCTCCACATTTGTTATTTACTGTCCCATTACATACATGATCTCAAATGCTAGAACTGATGCTGTACATGACATCACTTCATGGATGGCACGAAGGACCCACAGGACTCTTGTCCATGATGATTCTCCCGCCCCTTCCTGCGGCTCGTGCTTGCAGAGACCCTGCTACAGAAAAAGCTTTTGCAAAAACATCTCTGAACTCAGTGAACCAGAGTAACTGATGATAAGCTGCTATGAGTATCTTAAAAACAGAGAGCAAAGGGCAGGTTACCACATCTGCCATTGCTAACCCAATCTGCTGCCTCTCTATAGCACCTGGAATTTTAGTACCAATGCTATTTTAACAAAAAACAAAAGTAACCTAACTTATTTCCAAGTAAGTCTCACTCCAAGGAAGTTCCATCTGCTTTGCCCTCTCTTTCACATTGGAGAGTTAAGCTATAATGTCTCCAGTAGATTTATCGCCTCAAACTTCCCTGTTTCCTGGTATTAGCTGAAAATAAATTAACATACTTCCAGTACATTGGAATCTGAAGTAAAAAGCATCTGCAGCCAAAAGCCAACGTACTCCTTTCACACTGAAATACACCACATCTTATTCCTAGATGCATATATTACACCTCCAGCTCACTACAGGGCCCTTACAGAAGAGCAATGCAAGTTAGTCACTGTTCATTGTCATTTCAGTTGAAGAACTCAGAGCAATATTCAGAGAGCAGGAGACCAAGCATCCATTATGAAGTCTTGCATGCAGTGCTACAGCAATGCAAGGCAACCTTACTCATAAATCCAGACTCTGCTCAGCTCTTTCCCTAATGCCCAATCAGCCAGAGCTACTATCATGCTCCCTCTCCCATGCTTAGGCACAAAAAAGGCTCGGGTCCCTTCTGCACTGAGCTTCCGTGCATTTGCCCTCTCAGCTTTAGAGAGATGATGCAGTGAATGATGCTCATGGTAGATGACATACAGCACTGATTTTCACACATGGAGAAAATGAGGGGTAATCTGAGGGCTAAAAAGGAAACAGTTTGTTTCCCTAAAGGATGAACACAATACTGGAATGCATACAAGACATTCACAATGATCACGAATTATACAAAAGACTTTTTCTCCTTGATGTTAATTCACTTAACTGACTTACAAGCAGCTCTTTCATGCTTCTCACAGAGCTTCGACCCCATAGAGATAGCATCTGCATAAAATGTTAGGGGAGCATAAACCAAGATCTACATTAAGGCATTTATAAGGACATTCATAAGCATCAAGAATTCCTTCTTGATGGAAGAGAAGAGGAAAAAACTGTCCCCACTACTCCCCAGAAGAACAGAATGGTTAGTAATAACTGGTACTTTGTATAACATACATTACAAATCAGGGATTGAATTTAAACTCTGCTGTTGCTTTCATGGAACACAGTTGCATTTTTTGCTGAGACTCTTCTAAGGGGCAAAGAAATTGAGAAGAAATTAAGTATGTGTCAGAGACCTATCTCCAAATGCACATTTTTAACTCCCTGTCCATTTCAAGCTATAGTTTAATTTCACCAGGGAGCAATCCATCCGTAATAAATGAAGGAAAGAGAATCAGCCATTTCATTCAAGAAGTGAAAACTCTGGACACTCTGCTGCATACAACATTACATTTTTACACCACCCCCACCCCCCCACCCCCCCCCCCCCAAAAAAAAAACAAACATCTTGAAGCCAGTTAAAAGTATTATTAAAATGCAGACACTCAGCTCCCTGGAAAACATTTTCAGTTGTAAAATTTCTAAGTAAAAGTTGTAAATTTCCAATGACCAACTAGAAGGACAAGAGAGAGTAAATATCAAGATATCAAGAAGTCCTGCACTGTTTCTTTTGTTCATTTGCAAATGATACTTTGTGCAGTGCATGCTTTAAAGCAAGTAATAAAGGTGATACGATCAACACTGAACTTCTACACGTTGTCTACTTCCCATAACCACCACAGAGTTGGTACTTAAAGCAAAAAAGAAAAGGATACAGAAAGCTGAGGAGGATGTTAAACTATTTCAGCCACCTACCTCTCCAGCCATTAAACAGGGAGCAATGCTTGCGCGTCCTAATAAGTACAAGATAAAGATCAACCAATAAGAAGAGGCACAGTAAAATTTGTGTCTTTTTAGATTAAAATCTGTTTCCATCAGCACAAGTTTTAAGCCCTGTCTAGGTGTTATTTAATTTAATCTAATTTGAACAATTTCCAAACATCAGCTTGATTAATTTCAACAGCATGGTGTTACGGAAAGATTTACTGTACAGGGGTTGTCTAGCAGGGAATTAATAAAGAAGCCAGTTCTTAGCCCTGAGTAACATGAGGTTTTCCCACATTTCTAGTGGGAATACTTCACAGCACAAGCATGTTTTCTTCTGGGAGTGAAACCCACCAAAATTATTAAAAACCGAGATCAAATGGTGGTGTCAAACCCAAAGGAAATCATTCTACAGTGGAGAGATTTTTATCAAATGAAGAAAGTGGAAAATAAAGTTTTTGTTGTTGCTGTTGTGCTTTGGGTTTTTAGGTTTTGTTGGTGGTTGTTGTGGTTTTTTTTTTTTAAACAGAACACAAGACACACATGCAGAGAAATCTCCCTCACAGACAATGCACATTTCTATGGATAGGAGCTCAAAAAGAAGGATATTTCTTTGAAAATTTATAAACTGCTGAAAGCCCTTTATTATTCTATGCAGAAAACATTTCCCCCAGCAGAAACTGTAATGTGGGTTATTCTCTAAGCTTGTCTTTCCAACAAGGCGTGGGGTTGAGGGAGAAAGAAATAAATCTAGGTAACAGCAAGAACAGAATCTACAAAGGTTTATTCCCAATCACACCTTTAAACATCGAATTACAGCAATTTCAGCTGGACTTCTAAGATGAGACTCTTACCCTGCAACTGAGACTGGGAAGCTCAATTAGCAAACCACAGGTTGTCCAGAAATTATCTAGATAAAGATTCCACACATTTAAAAATAAAGCATGCTTCCACAACTGGCAATAACCACAGGAAGCAATCAAACTACAAACATTTCCTAAACCAAATCTGCTTCTGCTTTTTTCTTTAGGCAAGAGCCCTTTGCACAGCAAAGGCAGCAAAGGGAAAGCAGCCCAGCTATTTATTTCTCTTTGCACTGCAAAGGAGCTGACCTTACATATACCAATTTGGTATTAACTCTCTTTCTCACTCTCTTAAACAAATTTGGAAAATGAACCTGAACTGAGAAAGCTATTTTAAAAGGCAGAAATCTGCATCCATGTGGCAGAGGAGAGGTTTACTGGTTCTCCTCCTCACATCGTGCAGCTGTAATTGTAAAGGCAGAAGACAATTCAGTTTGACATCTTTCAGTTATCTGAAAATACCTGAATTTCTGCACCAAAGATAGCCATCCTACATCCTAGAGCAATGTAAATCTGTAATTTCTATTCTGAAAAACTTAACACCACCACCCAGAAACAAAATAGAAAACCAGGTGAAGCTTCAAAGCTTCAGTGTACCACTTCTTCAATACAGCGTAAACTGCAAATCCCGACGCGATCCAGAATGAAAACCTAGTGCGTATGCTAATAAACAAGAGGTTTCTATTTAAGACTCAACTAGCTGAAAAAAACCTAGACTCACAGGATCATTGCGGTTGGAAAAGTCCTTTAAGATCACAGATAATGAGAGAAGATAAATTCATAATGAGGAAAGATCAACTGCATTCCAAAATTTGCCTGGGGTTTTTTCCTAAGACGAAGGACACCAAATAGTATTTGAAAAAACAGGTTTTTGCTCTTATCTCAACACCACTTTGATTTAAACCAAAGTGCAGCTGTAACTGGTGACGAGTGAGATCTTCTCCCAAAAACCCTGAAGAGCCCAGCTGAGGGATGCAGATACAGGATATGCAATGCCATGCTGAACAGGCACAACCATGCCATTTCCACAGTGCCACGCAGACTATTCCCACTCAAGAGAGATCAGGCTTGAAGCAGATCCCAGGTTCAATCCATACCACTGCAATTCAGTGATGAGGTGGAAGAGACAGAGCTCACATATTCCAGCAAAGGGCTAGTCATGTCCATTAAGGCTCACTTTCAAGCTACTCCATAAATTATAAATATAATTAAATCGGACAGAATATAAGCTGTCGGCACTTAACTTATTTACAATAAATGCTTGGTTTGGGTAAATGGGCTGTGTTTCAGCCTTTTATATATTGAGCATCAGCTTACAACAGTCTCATTATGAGGCTGAGAATTCTTTCCCTGTAAATCTTTTTTAATGGGGACTGCAGGAATGACTTTGCAGTTGTTTGTCACTAACCACTCGGAACCACGTGAAGAAAGCTGCGTGTGCACACTGACAGGGGCCAGAGGGAAATCTCTATGTCAAATACATGACACTGTATCAGGATCTTTGCAACCACACAATCCTATGCAAAACAAAAGCATCAAGGACCTCATTACGGCAAAAGGTTTTGTTTAAAAACAAGGACCTTACTTCCTGCTAATCCTCTGCTCTCCCGTGTGCTCGATACAAAACGTGAGATATCTCATTTTGCATATAACCAGTAATGCGATGCTCTTAAACTCCCACTCTTCATGGGTTTATAAGCCCGTTGCAAATAATTTGTTCCAGGATGTAATTTGGTAAAGAAGAGCTCGGTCCACAGATGATTTTAATACAATGATTGCCAAAGAAACAAAATCAGCTTAAATAACATTACATTGTAGAATTTTCTTCTTAGGAGGGCCAGAGGAAGTAAAACTAAGGACAATATCTTTCTCCTCCTCCTCAGTTATTTTTTCTGGCTTTGCATATTCAATAAATCTGCAGGCAGGAAATGCATTTCTACATATTATATTTTAGCCAATGGTGAATACAAACCACAAGATATTATTTACATCCTTCTTCAGCTTCCAGTCCTTTCTGTGGCTTCAGTCTCCAAACCATCACAACTATCCCAGATCTCAGGAAATCTTATAAAGAAGTCACTAACATCTCTGCAGATGTCCCCTGCTTCTGACAGCTTAACTAGCCAAGGAATCCTTCTCCTAGCTGAAATAACAGCTTTACTGTTTAACACAAAATATTCCAGGCCACTATTCCACCACAGAAACATATTATGAAACTCATAACTTGATTTGATAATACTTGAGTTTCTCAAGAAAAACAGTATAAAAGAAAAGCCACATTCAGAGCATGTGCTGAGACAAATGAGAAATGGGAAACTGAGAGGGGATACGGAGTATTTACCTCTAGCACAGCCTCTCCGGCTGTGTGCCTGGGACAGAAGTGTTACTACTCATGGGAGATAAGGCCTTTTGTTAGTCAAAGTGGATCAGCTGCTTCTGGTAACTACCCTCCTTTGCTAAACTAGTTGCACTAACTCAATCCAAACTTCGAATCTGAACCCAATGCTGAGGCACTTTGTGTCACCCGGTGAACCCAGGGACAGCCACACACATGGTAGCCAACAGGGAGAAGCAATTAAACAGGAGAATAAACCGCTTTCAGCTCTCCACCTAAATGAGTGAGAAGCGAGAGCAATGGTAACCTCAAAATAGGGCTCTAAGGAAGCCTGAGTCAGAAGGCAGCACAAACAGCTGTCTGCTGCTCTAGCAGAAAGCTCAGGCTCCCCTGCCAGCCCCCCCAGACTTGCAGCATTGCCCCTGGCGATACAAGCACCATGCCCTCAGCCAGAACCATGTGTGGGCTTCCCAATTCACAGAACCCAATCATGGAATCATGAAGGTTGGACAGGACACGCAAGATCACTGAGCCCAAGCATTCATGGCAAAACGCAATGGTGAAGACATGATGGCTACATTTTTCCTAAGCAAAACATCTCAGTTGTTTCAACTTGTTTCCCAGTTAAAAAAGAAGACAAAAAACCCCACAGCAGTACTTTACATTATGAACTAATGGAAAATACACTAATTTCACTCAAAACCAGTGAGGGAAACACTTTTAAATTAAACTGGTGGGTTTTTAAAAAATCATCTTAAGACATTAATTTCCTATAAGTTTTAGGCTTTGGTTTCTGTAACTTAAAAACAAGTTTAGGGTTCGGGAGGGGTTTTTAGGTTGGGGGACTGCTTTGTGCTGTTCTTAACTACGTAACAAAACTTGCCTAAGGGGCTAAGACTCTCTAAGCCAAGTTCCACCCAGAATTAATTTTAATGACCAACATTTTTAAACCCTGAAAACTGGAATCACTAATAAGCCCTTAACTTTGGTGGTGCTAGCAGATCCACCATGTTATGTAATTTTTAAAGCAAAAAAAAAAAAAACCAAAACATCTTCTAGCAAAACCATTTTAATGAAGGTTCTATTAACCAGTCTCCTGGTACTGGGATAAGTCCCCTGGAATGTAACAGAAGAGCTTTTGTAGCTGGTTTGAGGTTTTATTTCTGGAGCAGAGCTGCGTACCACACTCGGGCCTGTTTTGGGATCTCCACTGGGACCCACCAGCAAGCTCTTTTCTTCTTTATGTCCATTCCTCTGTGAATCACCCCCCTGGCAAGAAAAAGAAGAAATCATATCACCCCTCCTTTATGTCACCAGATAGAGTTGATGGAGAGTCTAATGGAGCTACTTCAAGCCTAATTGCAGGCTCCAGCTGTAAGACAAGCTGAACGCAACTGTAACCATTGTAATCGTTGCTGCTTTCCCTCATGTCTTTTAAATACTGGCAGCATTAGAAAACCTCATTTCTAAGTGACAACATCAACAGATACGGCAGAACTGGTTACGGGCAAAAGTTACAAGTATGCACACAATAGTACAAGCCACATTAAACTCTGTCTCAGAATAAATGTCATCAAACTCAATGATTACTGATGGAGCTCTTCATCCTGCTACGCTTTCAGCTACTGCTATGGCAACATCATTACTAGATGGTATTCTTCTGGTGTAAGGAGACCACAGAAATCTTCATCAGATCATCAGTGGGAAAATAAATGGAGGAGTGAACCACAACCAAGAAAGAGCAGAAGCCACTGTGTGACTTGGTTCACTATAAAGCATATAACTTCTCCCTCTGTCTTCCTTTTCGCCAGTCAATATGCAGAGCATCTTCAGACAGCCTGCACGCGTGGCCTGTTACGGGACAAGAACTGGCATCTGGGGCTTGGCCTTTTCTTAGGATTTCCATCTTCCACACCCCACACCCCTGCAGAGAGAGAGCAAGTTCTGAGTGGCATTCTCTCGTGTTCTTTCTTTTTCAAGGACAGAAGATCAAAAGCTGTGAGGGAAACACTCCTCATTTTCACACAGACAAGATCACACATTTGACAACTATCCATCTGAACATCATTCTTTTAGGAATATTCACCTTTGATCAGGCAGCAGGTCACATTAGCCTAACAGCTTTTAATAACTACCACATCTTTATCAAACAAGTCAAGAGGTCAAAGAACAAAGAAAGAGTTAACAGGTACGTCCTCCTTCTCAGGTATGTACAGTACACTTACTTTGTTCAGCCACTTAACAATATTTTAGGGAGAGAGTGGGAAGGACCCACCTACAGGCTGACCTACTGTGTTTAGACCCACTTGTTGAAAAGTCAGCATTCCATGCTTTTGGGGTTCAACAGGCTGAATTGCTACATTACATACACAGAGCTACCCTAGAGAATCAGATATTTCTGCTAGTGCAAATGCATGTGCTTCCTGAGAGATGTTAGCCAAAGAAAGCAGATTACATCTGCTCTCCAAAGGCTGAACTGGCTCCCGGTTCACTTTTGGATGCCATTCCAAATGTTGATTTATAAAACTGCATGGTACACGACAAGAACCAAGGCTACCGTAGAGAGGATCAATCTCGCCCAACGTATGATATGGCAGAAAGGACACTTCTGCTTACAGCTCTAGGACTTCGGCTTCGAGGAAAATGGAGAGTCAGCTTCCCTCAGCTTTGGGCCCTCAACTACAGTCGGGTCCTTTCTCAAGGAAAAGTGCCACCCAGCATGGAGCCTTTCCCTTTATAGGATTTAATCAGTAGACCAAGATGGTGAGGCAGCTGAAGAGTCACAGAAGAGTCAGTCCCCAGGCAGTGCTGGCTTAAGAGACCGGGTACTCTTACCGGCATAGACATCCACAGATTTTGAGGCAAAAGTAATGGGAAAAAAAAAACATAAACCATAACGTAGCACACCTTGTTATTCTGAAGGAGAAAGAAGTCATTCTTACTACTTTCTACCTATCCACGGCATTCTCTGAGCTCACCTATTTGGCAAGTCAAGTTTGACACCATGATCATATCAATATAATCGGGGAGGTTCAAACCAATGACAGCAACATTATACTCATTATTACGCCAAACTCAGACACCCAGATGATGCCTAACTTGAGTGTTACTGTCAAGCAGCACCACTTCTTACTACATACTTGCTCACAGGAGCCCATACAAAGTCTACCATCCAGACTTCAAGCTTGAACAACAAACTCTGCTTAAAAAAAAATTAAAAATTCAAAACTAAAATAAAAAAGCCCACACTTCTGTTACTCTGCATTTTCTCCAAGCCTAAAAATTGGTAGAGTGTATGACAGGTCCACCTCATTTTTCTTAATGATGCTTTTATTATTCTTCCACTCAATTAAAACAGAAATGGATATTGCATCTTCTGACTGTATAATTGTTATTGTAATCTGTTTTCGATCACTGCTTGGGAAATGGGTCCAAAACAACATAAACTATCCACAGCCTCTGAATACGAGTCATTTTCTTTTACTATGATACTTAAAGAGACATCTATCATGTTGCTCTGCTAGCATGTTTGTATTATGGCAAAAAAGTTATCTGTAAGTTGGGAAGAGACATTATGAAAATCACCTTTTACTCCAAAGTATTGTATAACTCATAATTTATAACTACATTTTTTAATAACCACCCAAAATAATAACGCTGGAAACTGTGCACATCTAGTTTTAATATATAAATAATGGAAATGCATATAAACCAAAATATGCTCAAAATATGAATTTATATGACTCTCAAAAAATAGTCTGGTTATAGTTCTGAAAATGACATGCTTCATTTCCAATATATGCCTGTCAACTAAATTTATGACAAAACATTTTCTGTGAGTTTAGATTACCAGGATGGTAAATACTTCTATGTGAGCCTCCTCACTTAGCTGAAGTTTCCCTCCAAATGCAGACAAAGTCAGCAACTTACAGAAAGTGAAGTATCGGTGATACGCAAGTAAAGACAGACTAATCCGTCCGCTTCTCAGCATTACCCAAGTAGAACAGAATGCCTGAGAGAAAGTAACCTTGTGGCTGTAGGCAGTGCTACAAATCGTGGGGTTTCATACAAGAAACTCCCCTCACAACATTTCTTGCCAGATTTAGTACTTTTGAAAAGACTTGCTGTCAATAGAGTGCCTTTTCATCTCAGCGTGTGTCTTTGGGGAACAAATAAGGAGGGAGCATATTTAAGTACAAGACATTTCTACTGCACTCTGAAAATGCAGTGGGAGTACGGTTATCTCAGGAGATGCTGCAGCTTCATATAAAATATAGTCTGACAGGTTATTTTTATTAATCTCATTCTGAGCTGTTTTACCTTGCTGACATTGCTACTAACAAGGTACAGTTGTGCTCAGACTGTTTAATATTGCATGTCCATCTAATACAAGAACATCACTTAGAGCAAAATGACTGACAATTTTTACTATTAGGTAATTTTCTATTTATAAAACAAGTCATGTGCTTAAACTCTATCTAGAGCTACCTGCCTATTTTCCTCGAGTTCTTTCTGTTCCCTTCATACAGCATCTACAAATAATGACAATCTCTTTTTCCTAACATCGCTGCATGTAACATCAGCAATCATTCAGCGTTTGCCAGGAAATTTAAAATACATCTTGAGTTCAGACATGAGATCTCTGCCCAGCTTACAGTATTAGCAATGCAGGGCTCTCGCTTCATCTTTTAAAGCAATTCTGTAAATTATTTGTGCAGCCTTATACCAAGTGGAAATGCCTTCTGGAAGAAGACTTTACTAAGTCCTTAAATATTAGCAACATCAATGTTCACATCTTTAACAATCAGAGTAAGAATTATACTAAAAATAAACCAAAACAAAACAAAACAAAACCCACCAACTTCCAAACATTGCTTCTAAGGGCTCCACAATGTTAGCAGCCTTAAATTGCTAATAGACAAAAGCTGACATCTTGGTCTGCTTATAAATCTTCAGGGGACACCAGCAAAGTTAGTACAGGTATTTAGAAAGGAAAACCAACTTAAAATACTAGTTCATGTTTTTTTTCAAAGTTCTCTAAAAAGAAGGAAATAAAATTGGATATATGAAACAAAATATTCTCCCTTTAATAGTATGTGGATGAGTACAAATGAAGACAGGGACAAAGCACACACAACAGCTGCAGTACGTGCTTTGGTACAAAGCATAGGAACTAAAAAAAAAAAAGAAATTCCTAAGTACAGAACTGGGATAATATGGACAACATGACCTGCTGGCTGAGAACATAGCATGCATTAAAGCAGTCAGCACTTGCGAATGGCCACCAGAAGCCCAGCTAGATGTGCTAACAATTTCCCCCGAATTAAACGGCAAAGCGTATTTTCTGCCTTGTGTACCACTAATCAATGTAAACTCATTTGTATGGAACCCCTCAGCAGAGATGTCGCTGATGAGCGTTCTGCAACAAGTACAAAGCTTGTTGGAGGGCAATGTTTTTAGTACGTCTAAAGCCTAGAAAACATTTCTCAAAAGCCATCACATACTCAGCTGCCTTTTGTCTGCTGTGACTATTCCTTCCATCTGCATTAGTGACACATGTCACTGTGGGGACCGATGCAGCTGACCCAGGACATTTCATGCAGTAGGAACCAATTACCACAAGACAGTCTTTTCTAAGCTAGAAAGGGCATCAGTTCCTTGTCCAACACAGCAGGCTGGTTTCAAAACCACTCTGAGATTCTAAAGGAGAGCACACTTGTTCGGCACTTACAGAGTCTGAATCAGGCACAGGTTATCTTGAACAAACCGCCATCATATCAATTCAAAGGGACTTGGTAATACTTTATACCTTGAAAACCTGGGCCTTTAATCCTAACACACAGCAGTAGTTACTAATTTAACTAAATTATAAGGGACAGTAAGTAAAGGCCTAACTTATCTATGCCTTGCAATTAGGGATTCGAAATAAAAACTTCCTAAGTTTTACAGATTTTTCAGTTATTTTGAAATGTTTAAAAATAAGATTTAAAAGCAGGTTGGGGACTGCTCAATGACAAAAATAAGAATTTTTCTAAACGGGTCACACAGCTGATTGGCAAATATAAATACATGACTGCAGTAAACCTGTCTTCATTTTACAACATCATAGATGCCATACTGTATTACCATCTTCTGTGTCAATGGGAGTGACAAAAACCTTACTGGTCCAAGTACTTTATTTAAGCTCCAAATCAGCATTGTGATCTTTTTCCTCCCCATTCCACACAGACAGCTTTAAGGAAAACAGCAATGTTAGAAAGTTACTGCAAAAATAAATATTCAGACTAACATCTCCATGAAGAGTATTAAACACTTTCAAAGGTATTTTAAAGTAACTGATACCATCTGAAAGTCTGTGCTACAAACTATAAGATTTAAATATGACATAGCTGTCTGCTGAAATGACTTGATTACAATTACATTATACCATTTTTTTTCTACTTTCAAATCCAGATAATCAGCACAGTAAAATAATTTAAATATAATACAAAGACTCCCAAAAATTAACTATTTAGGAAAGGAATCTGTATACCTCACCTTTGAGTGTTTATTCGTAACAATAAAAGCTTAATATTGCTTTTCGTCCTTCGATGTCTGAATTCATCTACATTCTGAGTGAGAAACATGTCGCTATTTCATTTCCTGAAAGCACATTTCCTCACTGGCATCTTTATAGTTTTTAATACGATTTTGCCATCTTCTTCAGGCACAAAGCAATTCTGGGGAGTCACTCACAGACCCACCTTAGCAGGCGTTTTCAAACAATTGCCCTAAAAATAATTGGCAGTAAATATATTCTGTTCCATCCCAGTGAAACTAAGAAAAAACAGGACTCAATTTAAAAAGGCGGGGGGGGGGGGGAATTAACACTGACTTTTTCAAACATGCTGGTTTCTTTTTCTTTCCTTTAGTCCACAATGAGAAATAACAGCGCCCAGTTAACTAACGTGGCCATGGGTATGGGGTGGGAAGGAAGCGGGGAGATGACACACTTAGGAATTGTTGTGGGAAACAGTAAAATGTTACTACAGCTAAATCTTAAATCTTGAATTCAAAATTGTCAGTGGCTTTCTGCAGATGCAATTTAAGAGTTCCAAAATTACTCCAAACATCAAATTATGCCTAGGTCACCGAATGGGTGGATACCCTATATTCTGTTTAATGCATATGTTCAATTGGATGTATATTTTAACCAACTGTGTCTTTATTTTAATAACAGACCAAGTCCTGAAACACATAAAAAAAGACTATTTCTTTCGACCTCAGCAAAAAATACAGCTGATACACTACATGACTCTTCAGGAGCGACTGCTCTGTTTATTCTACTTACATGACATAATCCGACTGGAAAAGGGGGGTGGGGTGAAAAACAGCAAAGACCAGAATCACATTTTTAACCATCAGGCATGAAAAAGAAATCACTGTCTCTCTTTTCTTACTGTTCCTGCTTAATTAGAAGCCTCTTCCTCCTTATGTATCAGAAACACGTAAAATCCAAGAATTTACACTTCCTCATAATCCCCACTGAATTATATCAAAGTACAAAGCAACATTTTCCAACTCTTTTACAACAGAAAAAACATAAAATACATTCACATACTGCTGTTTCCTGAACTAACAAGTATTTGTGGTTTTCACGCTTCTATATCTTGATGTGTACTTCTTTCAGGAAGCAGGAAGATATTCTTCATCTAGGATTAAAGCAAGAAGACTACCTAAAACTTAACCTTTCACTTTACTCAACTGGTAAGGACAAGTGAAACGTGCCTCCTTACTCCCTTCAGGATACCATTTAGAGCTTAATGTTAACTAACCGCTTAGAACTGAGGAGCCAATTTGATCAAACTGTACAGAAGTGGATTTTCTCTCCCGTAAAGTACTTTAAGTCCTTGTAAAATATATAAAAGGTAGCACAAACCCTGTGGTAATTTTGCAGAAATATTCAGAATAGATTTTGACAAACAGCTCTTCAACCATCCTCAGCTGGCATTTCTGTCACCCCAGAGACATATTAAAACAGATTTCTAACTACACCTAAGCAGACAAGACTGCAACACACCAGAACTTTACTGGGCTTACAGCAATCAGCAGCAGCCCTCTGAAGAGTCACTGCAGACAGTTTCTGGTGCATCCAAGTTTGTATGAGCATGGTAACCACAGCTACAGATCATCCCGAACATACCATTCAGTATGAATTGCCTGAAAGTTTTCTCCATTACCATTCTCCAAATTAAATCACATATTTTAACGCTTTCATCAATAAGAATGTATTACTATCAGGCTGCATGAAACTAATCTAACCAGCAAATTCTTTGCAGTTATTTCCTGCTCCAAATTTGAATACCTTCTCTTGGCTATATTTTGGCTCTCCGTTTCTATTTCAGCAAAACCAAACTCCAAAACAGTTCATTTTGCACACCGGCATTTTAAGCTGCATTCAGAGATTTTCGATGCTTATTATCTATGCTCTTCAAAATCAACGCATACACATATATAAGCACATCCACTTATATACAAACAGGTTCATGAACTGCAATCAACAATTTTGTAAATATACGTTTCCTAGCCATTAATCATCCCCCTTTTTTTTTAATCCTTATGGAGTGAATTACTAACTGAGAGGAGACGCCAATTCTAGTAAGTGAATGTTACCCAACAGGGATATAAAGCTGTCAACACCATAGTGCTCTTGCTTGCTCTAAACTCTCTCCCAGGCTTCATATGTTTTTTAAAGCGATATAAGCCTTTTTTTGCCAGGGACCTTTCTAAAACCTGCCTCTCCTGAACATCTGAGCACTTGTGCTTTATTACGTACAGGTTTTTAAACAGACTGGTTAGATAACTGCTGAAACATATTAGAAAGCACTGTGTTAGTCAGGCAAACTGAAATCGGTCTCTTAACACGCTGGACTGACGCTAACAACATCATAAAAAGTACCAAAACTTTTAAATCCCCCATTAAACACAACCTTTAAGACCCCGTTTATCTTTTTAGTGACCTTCGCTAGTTTATTATTGCTGCTATAATGGCCCTTTGAATTAAGTACGTTCAGGTTAGGAACAAAAAAAAAGGAGAGTCATAAGGCAAAATTTCTCATGAGAATAATTGATTTTCTGTCTACACTACTAAAGCTTATTTTAATACATTTTTTCACTCATAAACCTAGAGAGAAAGCTAAAAACACCTACAGCACTACCATATTTCTCTGTTTCTCAGGGAAGCCACTGGAAAAATAATTGTAGCAAACACTATGATTGTAAAACTTGTTACCAAAGGTCATCAGGCACATCATAGCACGAGTTAGTTGAGAGCTTATTGCTCTGCTCTCAGGGATTAAGTTCAGAAACAAATATTATTACACCAAAAACCCACCTGACAACTAGGAAGGAATTTCAGCATTTACATATCTAAGGCCCAAAATGAGATGAAAAAAAGGATTGCTAGCATCTGTCTTTGCTTTCAAAACCTTCAGATACACTTTATAAAATAAAAATAACATAAAACCTAAAATGGTCTCTAGTTCACAGAAAAATATATCATTTCTCTCCCAAATTAAGTTCACATTCAATAAATGCTAGCGCTTCTTACAGCTTGAAAAATACAAATAAAACTGAAAGACTGACAACTGAAGCCTTGGATGTCATTTCACTATGACTTTCAACAGTTTCCTTTTTATCAAACATTAGGAGCAATACTAGAATAGCCTTTATTAATACTTATTTGAAGAGACATTTTATACTAATGTGCCAGTATGTGAAGTCAGCATCTCCACGAATGTCTACAGCTGCGTTCCACAACTCAAGTGAAAAAATGACCACCACCACAGCCATCACTGCAAAGACACAGGTTTCCAGAAATACCCGAACTGGTGTGATCTGCATTCAGAAAAAGATCACTTGGTCACACAGGTTCTTAAAGATCAAACTTGCAAAGAGCAGAGAAAAAAAAAATATCTGGAAATTACCTACGCTGATTTATCTTGAGAGCAGTTCCAGGAGGAAAAAAAAAATGAAATCAATTTTAAACAGCACCATTATCTTATTAAAAAAAATCCGTCAAAAAAATCCAGCTTAACTAATTTAGTATTGAGTATTATAGAACCTAGGTAAGTATTCACACAAAGATAATTTTCTTTTTGCTTTCAGTATCAATAAGGAGTAATGAATAAACTTTATTATGAATAGCCTAAAACCAAAGAGATTGAGACTGCTTAAAGAACACCCGCTAAGGAGAAACAAAAAAATAATAAAATGCCTCCTGCATTTCCTATTCCCACACACTTTTACATTCCAATCTACTCCAAGTTTATAAACGAGCTTAAGAGCAATGAACGAAAACGTAAGCTCTTAAAAGCTCGCTTTCAGAAATGAGATTCTTTGTCTTAAGTGGAAGAAATCTTCCATAACTTAACAGGCCAGATTCAAGCTGTTCAACCAATATAACTATACAAGCCGGTGAATTTCTCTTGGCTAAGACAACTGCAATTAGAAAGCAACATATATTCCAAAACATTAAAAAATATTCCTTTAAAGTATATTTCTCTAAATGCCCCCAGGAAAAAGATTTTTGTTCCAGTTCTCACATTCTTTAAAATCAGCTATAACGCCTCAGTCTCAAGAAAGGCATCCAAAACTACATCTCTTACTTTTCATATGATTAACTAGTTCATTTTTACAATTATTCAACAGATTATTCCTCCACCGATTTGTAAATGGAATAGTACTACAAGTCTTTCACTGCAAAGCTGATTCTTCTTTTCCCATAACAGTAGAACACAAAACCCAGACATATAGTCATCCAAGAAACATAAAAAACCGGTGAGATCTCTTACCCTTCATTAGGTACATAAATGAATCCTACGTTTTTAAAATGAAATAAAATCTGCAGCCCCTTAGCAAACTTCAGCAATTAGGAAGCCTATTGAGCCAAAGAGGTCTAAAACAAGCATCTAATGGTAAAATAGCTAAATAAATCTCACGTAATAGAGAGTCATGTGATGACCATATCAAAGTATCTCCTGAAGTGTCATTTACACAAAGTCGTTGTGTACAAGCAACTACATTTATGCGTTGCCACGCTGCACATTTTAAAACATAAATACAAGGAGATGGATTTTTTCTTTAAGGTGAAGTTATTTGTGGCCTGCCCTGCATTATTTTGCTCACAGCATCTGGCTAATTCCAAGATTTTTAAAGGTATTTTTCCTAACATGAGGAATACCGTGTTAAACGCAACATCAGAGTCAAGATGAAAAAAAAAAGAGGGTTATTTAGGAGAAGTGACTGGAAAGTTTAGCTACGTGGAACAAAAGGGAAAATAAAAGCAACCACAAGCGTTATTTGAACATGCTCTAAACACAGAACTGACCAACAACTAGATACCAAAGTACGTATGAAAGTTGAAGTATTCTAGAGAATCGCAGGAATGCTTAACAACTAATGCTCGATAATTTGGCTGCGAGAGTTAAAACCCTGCCCTCGTTTTGCCCTGTCCTCTTTCACAACGGCTACAAAACGCTACTCACGGAAACTAAAACCACCCCAAACATATCCCTAAATGCAAACATAAACGCTGCCATTTTTTCCCACCCCGGGGACCCAGCTCTCAGGGTTGTGGCGGTGGGTGTAACACACGTAACTCATGCCACCCGCACCCGTAAACGCAGCCGGGTGACCTAACCTAACCTGGAGACGATGCCGGGCCCCTGGGAGCCGCCGGCCAGGGCAGGGTGCTGGCCGCGGGCTGCCCCGGCGCGATCCGCCAGTGATCACGCAGAAAGCGCCGAGGGCATGGCCCAGCTCGAGATTAGGCCTGGCCTTTGTGAGCCGCCCAGCCAGAGCTCGGGCCTAGGGGTGGCCTCTTGGGGAAGGCGGCCTTCTGACGAGCGGGCTCTGCACGCCGCAGACCTCGGCACCGGTCCTGCCCCGAGACTGCAGCACCGCAGCGGTGTTGAGCAGCTGAGCGCTTTCCAGTGAAAGCGGGCAGTAGCTCGGCGGCCGCCACACGAACCTGCAGCCCCTCCGCGCACGGTGCCGACCCGCCCGCCAACTGCCCCCATGCCAGCGGAGCCGCCGAGCCGAGCCGGGCCGGGCCGGGCCGGACGGCGGTGTCGCCGTGAGCGCGGCCGCACGGTTACCTCCCACGGGCTTGGTGACGGCGCCGTTGGGCCTCCCGCGGGTGCCCATGGGGCTGCCGTTCTGCTCCAGTCTGGCCACCTTCCCGGGAGGGGGTCCTTTGACATCGGGGCTGCCGCTGCCTCTGTCGGGGCTGTCCCGCAGGCAGGGGCTCTCACTCCTTCGCTCCATGCTCGGAGACGCGGCTCCCGCTGGCAGGTCGCAGTAGAAGGAGCACGGACCTAGGGGAAGAGAAACAAGGAGCGCTTCAGCGACCGCCGGCCCGGACCGCCGCCCGGCACCGGGTCCCCTTCGCCCGCCAAGGCCCCCACAGCGTGTCCCCCGGACGGCTCAGGCAAGCGAAACCGGGCGAGTGCCCGGCCGAGCGTGATGCCGCCCCGCGCCCACCGCCGGAGAAAGCACCCCCGCTGAAAGCGAACAGCTCGGCTTCGACGGCCCCGGCCCGGTCGGGCCGCCTTACCAGCTCGGCCCGCGGGTCCCGCTCCACGGCCCCAACCTGCGGCGGGCAGAGGCAGTCATCGTTGCTTCCCGGCCCCCCATCGCGGCGGGCAGGCCGGCGGACAGCCCACCCGCCCGTCGCAGCCAGGTGCTGCGCCCCGGGTCCGGCCTCAGCCCCGGCCCGCCCCCGGGAGCCGCGGGGAAGAGGCTGCCAGTCCTGGCTGCCCCGCTGGCACGGCCCCCCCGCGCCGGCCAGCTGTGCAGCCACTGAGTAGCCGGCTGCTGGCGAGAAAGCCTCTAGCGAGCAGCTCCCGGGAGCTGCCGGTGTACTTACTGCTTATAGCCTGTCTGTAAGTTGGCTGAGTTGGGCTCTGTCCATGGATCAGAAGTAGAGAATCCAGGGTGGAAAGTTTTCTTGCTTCCTCCTCTCACGCCGCTTTCTTCCCTTCTACTGCTTCCCCCCACCCCCAGCCCCCTCCTTGCCCTCCTCCGGGGGTGCCGAGGCGGCGGGGCCGGGGTGCCTGCCCGCTCTGCGCGGGGAGGCAGGGGCCAGAGCCCCTTCCCGGAGGATCGCGGGCAGCGAGCGGAGCGGAGCGGGGAGGTCGGGGCGAGGGGGCGGGGAGCCGCGGGGCCGCCGGCTGCGGCGCGGAGGAGAGGGGAGAGGGAGCCGACTTCTCACACCTTCCGCGGAGAAAATCAATACCGGGGGAGACGGGGGAGGAGAAGAGGAGGGAGCGCCGCTCCCCCGGGCTCCGCGGCGGTGGCGGGTGCCTAGCGGCGCAGGGAAGCGGCGGCGGCGGCCCCCGGTGTGTCACTTTCAATCGCTCCCTCCTCTGCCAGAGACAGCAGCGGCAGGAGGGAGTCGCCACAGAGAGCGGAGAAACGGTTATTAGTTGCGTTGAGTCATCGAGGCAGAGTGAGTCCTTTTTGGGGTTGTCCTTGGTTTCGGGTTTGGTGTGTGTGCACGCCGGTGTGTGTGTGTGTCTGCCTGTCTGTCTGTCTGCGCGGCGTTCCCGTCCCAGGGCTGTGCATCCCAAACATCGCCACCCCTCCTCGCCTCCGACACCCCTCCCCCTTCCCGCCCCCCCGCAAAAATCAAGTGTCGGTGCTATCTCGGGATCGGGTGCAGACGGGCGCGCAGCAACCCACCCCCCGCGGCTCCGGCCCGCCCCGCGGAGCCCCAGCGCGGCCGGCCCGCTGCGCCCAGGGGTGGGAGGCAGAGACCCACCTGGCAGGAAATTAAACACCAATAAATAAATAATACATCTCGCACACGAAAAGCGAGCGCGGTGCCGCACGGAGGGAGGAGGGCGGGCTGGGTGAGGAAGGGGAAGCGCGGCAGGACGAGGCAGTGGTGACAGCAGAGACCCAGGGCAGAAGGGCGCAAGGACAGGGGCAGTCAGGCTGGGGGAGGGCCGGGGGAGTAGGAGAGGAGGAGGAGCTGGGAGAAGAAGGGGAAGGGGGGAAAGGGGTCTTAGAGGGGAAGTCGGAGTTAGGGAGACTGGACCGACCGGGGAGGAGCAAAGCTGCCACCGGCATCCAGTCCAGGCGCCGGGGTCGATCTGACGCAGCCGGTACGGCCTCACCACCTCCTGCCACACCGCGACCCTCGCGGGGCGACGAGCGACGGCGGGAGCCCCCCCGCCACCTCTCCCGGCCGGGGCGAGGCGACAGCAACTTTTCCGGTGCGGCGGGGGCTGCCACCCCGAGGGCCGGTCCCGCTTCCTCCGGGGAGCTGAGAGCGGGCGGCACGGCACGGCCGCAGGTAGGGCCCAACTGCCGCTCTAGTCCCCGCGCCCGGCTCCAGGCAGTTACCAGGCTGGCCCTGAATAATTGATGGTGGGGGCCGGGAGGAGGTGACAAGCCGGCAGGGAAGCGCTGCTGCTGCCACCGCTAAATTATTTAATAGCGGTGCTCCGGGTAGGGCATGACAGCGCTGCCTAAGTGCAGCCGGCGGGAAGAGAACGTCTCCGGCGGGGAAGTCGCGGCGGGGCGGGCTCGGTCGCCTCGCCGGTCGCTCGGCAGCAGCCACCTCCCCCTCGGGTGTAAGGTGCACCGCGCCGCTCCCCGCGGCGGGCGGTGGCGGCGCGGGCGCTTCCCCCGGCGGGGCCATGCCCGGCAGCGCGCCCCGAGGGCTCGCAGCGCCCCCTGCCCGGCCCGGGGGGCGCAGGGGAATGAGCCGGCGGCCCCGAACCGCCGAGCCCTCCCCGCCCGGCGGCGGAACGAGCCCCGCGTTAAGGTGGACCGAGGAAATCCCCTCCAGCGCGGGAGGGGGGAGGCGGAAGGGAGGCGGTGGGGAAGTAGTGGCGGCGGTGGGCACCGGGATGCCCACCGCCGCCCCCCACACACACCTCCCGTCCGCCGCTGGCTCCCTTCAGGGCACCGCCCTCCCCGCCGTGCCCCCTTAAGAGCTCTGCCTTTTACGGTGGCGCCGGAGGGTCAAAAAAAGAGGGGGCTATGGGGGGGGGGGGGGGTAGGGGGTGTCTGGGGCCCCCCCCGCCCCGGGCACGGAGGGAGCACCACCGGGCAGCCCTGGCGGCAGGTTTCCGTCCGCCCCGTGAAGGCGCGGGGAGTGCAGGGTGGGCAGCAGCGGTAGCCCCGAGCCCGCACGCAGTCATCCCAGAGCGGCGAGCCCTATCAGTGCTGCCGTGGGGTTACGAGGAGGAGGGAAGAGCAGGTCTCCCGCGGGAGTACGGCCGGCGCTGGCCCCGAGATGCCCCCCTCGTTCCCTCCCAGCGGCAGTGACAAGGCCGCCCGCCCGCCCGCCGAGCGCTCGGGGCTCGCTGGACTCCCTAGAACCAGTGCCGGGAGAAGCAGCGGATCCCCGGTCAGGGTAAGAGAAATAATCGCTTCGCTCCACGTCCGACCCCGAAAAGCAGCGCCAAGTGCGGCTTCTCCAGCCCCGGCCGATGCACTCGCGTCTCTTCTCTCCTCGGAAGGGGCAGGGGAATCGGCCGCCAAAGTCTGGACACGGTACCAGCCTTCCTCGGGACAAGCAAGCCGCGAACGGGGGTGGGAGCCGGACCCGCCGCCGGCTGAAGTTTGGGGGAGCCAGAAAAGAGGCGGGGGCCAGCGGAAGGCAAGGGCGGGGGGACGCCGCCCGGGTTCGGGGGTCCGGGAGCTGTCGGATGAGCGAGCGCCGGTGCCGGGAAAGCGGAGGTTGCGGAGGAGGAGAGAGCTCTGCAGCGGCTGCCGCCGGCCAGGTCTCCTCCTGCCGTCCCTTTTGGAGAGGCAAAGTTTGGAGAACTCTCGGTTTTCTTTTTAAATAACTCGAGCTAACTTTTCTCTCTCCCCCCCCCCCTTTTTTTTTTTCCCCTAAATCCGATAAAGCTTAGCAGCCGCTCTCACATGGAAGTAAACCTTTTCCACCAGCTATCGAATAATCGAATAATGTTTTGTTCTTACCTTTGATGTTGAACTACGAATCCCCGCGGATCAATGGCCAGAAAGTTAGAAGAATTGGTGATTTAGGACTTCAGTACTTCTGGAAAAAAAAAAAATGCCAATGGTTTAGCCAGGATCTTCCCTGTCTGATTCGTTACTATTATTATATCTGATGATGTGGATGGATGGAGAGATTCAATCCAAGCCCATTAATGAGCTATTTTATAAACACCACCGTCTGAAGATCTTCATTTACATTTTGTCAGTGATCCTTTCCTTACCAGCGGAGACGTGTGGCGGCAGAGCGATTACAGGACTTTAGTAAAGCTCCTCTAAGAGCACCACTGCCTTGTTAATCGATTAATATTTTATAAAGCGTAAATATTTTATAAAGTTTTTAGGAAAACTATCGATTCTAAATTATTAAACTAGTCAAAAGGGCATTTGAATAATGCATACAATTAAATACATTTAAATATATATGTAGCGATTGCTTTATTTGCAATGAATACCCTGCACCTTTCTCTCGCGTTCGTTTTTTTTTCCCCACCGCAGCTGGTTTCTTATTTGCATGTTCACTGGAATATCGGCATTGCCAAATACGTGTTTATTCCTGTGTTTGTAAACTGAACGTTTACACAAATTACTCTTTTAATTTCGAAATCGAGAGCGGTAATCATTTGAGAGTTTCGACGCGGAAGCAAAAGGGCTTATTCATAAAACTGAGGGGAAACAGAACCAAGCGCGTATAAATTTTGCTGGTTGGTAACTTCTGGTTTGTAAACATCACTTGACAGATTTTATGATACACAATGCTTATTTTTCTTTTACATATTTTTTTCCGAATAAAAGCCTTTTATTTCTGTTTCAAATTATAAATGCCTTTTTTTTTCTTCAGTGCATAATTTTCACATGTTGTCCTTATTTCCACTGGAAAAAAAAAGGCGATTATTTCCCATCGCTTTCCCCATTCGTCCTCGCTATAAACCTCGCTATAAAAAGAACTGTTTATTTTTAATACTTTTTAAATTAATAATAACAACAACTTTTCCGTTTTCTAACACGAACTCCAGTAGACTTTTCTGCTCTTGCACTCTGTTGAGAGCAGGAGTGGGTGCGCTCCTTGTCCCCAACGCTCCTTGTTACCGAAGTTTATAGACGCCTCAAGTGGTTGATAGCCAAAAAAAATTTGAACAAATGAACAAAAACACCTCCTTGGAAAAGTTTGGTTTTCATTAACTATCGCTTTTAAAGCCAAAACGCATGGAAGCGATCGTAGCTCCGTGCCTGCACAGGCTTCAGAGGCGGGCGGCTGCAGCTGGGGCTGCCGTGGGCTCCCGCGCCTCGGCCGCCCGCGGTGCTGCCCCCGGGCCGGGGCCGCCCTCACCCCGCACAGCTGCTCCCGAAAGCACCGCTGTCCCCGACAGAACCCGACGGGCTCCCTTGCGCTCTCCCCTCCGCCGGCTTCCTCCTGTTCCGCCCAGTGCCTCCTGGAGGCCGCGGCGTCCGTGGGACGCCAACCCCACCGCCGGGCTGGTGTCCCCGCGGCGCGGCGGAGCGCTGCGGCCAGGGCCGAGGAGGGACTCCGGCCGCCGCACACTTGGGTCCCGGGGGGCGCCGGCCTGCCCCCCGCGGGCACTACTTCGAAGCGCGGAGGCCCAGAGCTGCCGCGACGATGCAGCGGCCGGCAGAATGGGAGCGGGGTGGTCCCGCAGCCCCGGTGGGGCAGCGCCGAGTGCCCGCGCGGTCGGAGGCAGCAGCAGGCACCGCCGAAGCGGGCTAACTCGGCAAGGGGAGAGCGGCTTCCGCAGGCGAGGACTCCCGTCTCCCTGCTCACTCGCGGCCTGAGCTCCCTTCCCAGCGGCTGCCATCGCGATGGGACCAAGCCCGAGGCCGCTCCTCGGGGCCGGGACCGGACCACCCGCCCGACCCATCCCGGCGTCTTCCCCTTCACACAGCGCCATCGCGCGGGCACCGGCGCCGGCGCAGCCCGAGGCGGCCGCTGCTCAGCCCTGACTGTGGCCCCGGTGCTCCGGGGCGGCCGGGCAGGGCGAGCACCACCTGCTAAGGGGGGCGCCCGGGCCCCTCCTGCGCCGACCCTGCCGACCTCCACTGCGCCGCTCCGCCCTGCCGCCTTGCCCGCCGCGCTGCATGCCGTCGAGGCTCCGGTACCCGCGGCCAGGCCCGAGCAGGGCATAAAGGCCGGCCCGGAAAAACCCGTGGGGACTGACCTCCTGCCCGGTGCGCTCTTTTGGCGCTGCCCCCGCGGATGCGGAAAGGCGCTGCGCAGCCGAGGAGCCGGCCTCCCGTTCCGGAGCAGCCCCTACATTTAGCTCCCGCCGTCGGGGACGAGCCGTCCAACCCTACTGCGCCACACTACCGCGGTCCCTAGCTCGGCGCCAGGTTTAGGAGGTGAAGCTAAAACGAAACGAAAATATCCCTGATCCCAAGGGCAGGAGGAGCTCAGCCCTTCCCACAGCACTTCGAGGGGAGAGCTCCATCTCCCCCCAACAGGAACACAGGCGGGTCGTCGCCCTTTCCCAGCCGCACACCACTGCTTTGCTGACGGCAGACCAAGCCTAAGCGGGCAGCTGCCCAGACGTCGAGCGCGGCAGCTGCCCGGGCGCCTGGCGAGTCCTGGCTCCGCGGTACAGCGCCTTGGCCCCGAGGGAGCTTCCTCAGCCTCTTTGGGGTCCGCACGGCTCGTTCGTGCTGTGCGGTGTAAAAGGCGGGGGGGGGGGGGGGGGGGGGGGCAAGAAACGGAAAAAAAAAAAAAACACAAAACAAAAAGCGTCTTCATGGCGCCCGAGTTCCGACGGAACGAGTATCTCTGCAGACTGCCCTCGCCTTCATCCTTCCCCTCACTGATTTTATTAATAAATCCTTTGCCGCTAACACTAGTTATGTATAGAAGGAGCTGCGGATAAAAAGAAATCTCTACAGCCAAACATACAGGGAAGGGAAAGACTCGGCCGGAGCTGTTATTACACCCTATTTCGGTGTCAGAAAGCAGCGCAGCCCCGGCGAGGCGAGCGCACGCAACGAGCTGGCCGCCGGGCCGCCTGGAGAGGGGCTGAGCCGACCGCTGCCAGGGTCCTGCCCGGCTCCCTCCTGCCCTCCGGCTCCCACTGCGATCTGCAGCTTCCCCTTGCTCCTCACAGCCTTCTCCAGCTCTTGGCTGTCCCGCTGGCCGCAGGCTTGCGGTTTTCCCGCAATCACACGCTGCAGTGAGAGCCGCGAGGGATTTCCTCCGTGAGATTTCACGCTCATCGACCCGCCTCACCTTAGACTTCAGAGACTCTTCGGTTTTGTACAGCTTCTCTAAAATAATGTTTAGATTTGTCAACTGTCAGGAGCAGAGAGCACAGACCGAACCGCCTGTGCCCTGCGGCTCTTCTCCTTCAAATTAGCAGTTTACAATTGGAAACGAAGGAAGAGTTTTACTACCTTCGTTGCGATTAAGGAAAATTCCTTAGATCCGAGAAAGAAGTGACTAACAAGTTCCGAGACGAGCCCCGCCACCGAGCACCAGCTGAGGCTGCTGGCTGCAGCAGCCCAAGGCCACTCCGGTGCCGTCTGCCCCGGGCCGGGCGGCGCGTCCCTCTCTCGCCCCGAGATGCCCGCGCCGAGCGGCGCTGCCCGGAGAAACGCGCGTCCCGCCTGCCGCGCACCGGCAGAGCCACGGCATGAACGAATGCGGCGGGGGGCTGCAGCGGCGAGCGGCCCGCCTCGGCCCGGGAGCCAGCCCGATGCGTGCCTTTTCACCCAGAGGCGTTTGCGGAGTGCCCAGGGAGCCGCTTTTACCCCCAGCCGTCTTATCGCTTAGGGCTGATGCGAGAGACGGCGGAGCTCAGCAGGACATACCAAGAGTGCAGGGCGGAGGACTCGTACCCTAAGGCACGAATCGTTAATTGCAACGATTTAAGTAAATTAGCAAGAGCCCTTCTCCCCCGCCCGGCTCCGACCTGGAAGCAGAGTACCACCCGCCCTCGTTGGACACCCACCGCCTCCCAAACTCAAGTTCCTGCTGCCGGCGGGGACCAGACAGGAGTAGAGGCCCCAGCAGCGCCGGGAGGACAGAGCCGATTCCCAGCGCCCTCCCCGAGAGCAGCGCTCAGCCCTAGCCTCGCCGTCTCCGCCGTGCTCATTCCTCAGGACGCGGCTGAACAGAGACTGACTCCTGAGCAGAGCAGGGTGACATTTTCCTCCTAAATCCAAATTTCGTCTTTAACACTCTGATCTTTGCACGCAAAACACCCGTGAAAAATCAAACCACCAACAAACGCGTACAGAGAAGCCTCCGCTCTGTGGCGCAAGGCAGCAGCTCCAGCCGGCTTCTTGCAGTAGAGATGGTGCTCGGGGAGCGCAGCCATGGGGGAACCTACCTCCCCCCCTCGCTCCCCCTGAAGCCAAAGGCAGGTCATTCTGAGACAGAGCTGAGCCCAGCCGGCAGCTGGTGAAGCCGGGCTGAAGGGACCGGGCTGAGAATTTAGCCGTTTATGTGCAAATAACTGAAGGTTGCTGCTCTGCTCAGTGAAAAGGGGCAGACATTGCAGGGGATTTCGAGTGAAGATAAACAGAGGTTTTATTGAACTACAAAAGCTAAAAATGCCGTTGAACAGATCAAGGAAACGCACCCTAACGCACACGAGCACCAAGCCTCCCACAGCCCAGGTCCAGCAAACGGCAGCCAGCTCAGAGCCTTCCCGGCCCCATGAAACGGGCTTGCCCCCGTCCCTAGCGAAATCTCCGCACCTGAAGAGCTGCAAGGTACTGGCGGGGTGCCGCTCAGCCGCTTCAGGCTTTGGCAAGCCCTGTACTGCTACCAGTGGGGCTCAAAGGGCGCGCTCTCTGCAAAGGGGACACCCATGTAGCTCCAGGGCAGGAAAAGGCCAAATCCTGACACTTTTCCTCCTGCAAAAAGTCCTATCATCTTTTCCCGTGGCCTCAAAACTCTGCCCGCCTATATGAGCAAACACAAAGAGCTTTCGGGGCCAGGACTGGTACTTGGCCTGCAAGAGGACCACCTGGGGTCTGAGGCTGCCCGCCCGCTCTCAGCAGGTTCAAGGTAGTGGGAGGGCAGTCCCGGTGGCCTTGCAGAAGCGTCACCCTATAGCCTGAACGTGGCTTCATGCGGCTGCAGATACCGGGGCTGCGGAGGCCTGCGGATACTGCCCGGAGCCTGCCCGCCGTCTGCCGGCTGGGCCGCGCTGCGCTGCCCCCGCTATGCTTCCACACGTCCCCATCCAGCCCCGTGCCCCGGCGGCGTTCAGGGAGCGAAGCGGGCCGGCATCCTGTGCCCAGCAGCCTACGAAGGCAGCCATCTCTCAGCCTCGCGTGGGGGGGGGGGGGCAGCGAGAGGTACCCATGGGACCTCGCATCGCTGTCACGCAGCGAGCTCGACTCCTCCTTGATCCTTGTCTGCCACTAGCCCGAGCGCTTCACCCGGCCTGCGGGGCCGGAAGGCATCCGGCTGTCCCGGCTCCCCGCCGCAAGCGGCCAGTGCACTTCCGTGATAGATTTCAGGTTTGTGAGGGACGGGTTAGCAGTACCCGCAGTTTGAAATCCCATTACAAAACCGGACCAGACGCAATGCTCGTCTGCTTCCCATCACGGAATCACTCCAACCAAATCAGCATCTAACAAGCGAGTTTGTCCCCAGCGGGTACGACAGTTCTCGCTTCCTCCTCTCCGTGAACCGCTGCACTTCTGCCCCAGGAAGTGCCTTTCGCCCACACCGCCCCTGCGGGTGACACGATTATTTCTCCTCCTGGCCAGCGTGTCGCGGGGAGCCGGAGGCACCCTGGTCCCCAGGGCGAACGGGCGCCGGGGCTCAATCCGCGCCGCCGCGCCTCTCCGGGGTCCCCCGCCGCCGCAGCCTCCCACCCTCCTAAAGACGAACCGTTCCGAGATCTCTGCGCTTTGTCAAGCCGCCGGAGTATTTGACAGTCACAACTACCTGTAAATATTCTGACTGGTTTGTATACGAGACACTTTTTTAGCCTCAAGCCTGGCAAGTCTCACCCGAGAGGAGCTGTAACACTACCGCAACTTCACCGCGCTCCGCTCTCGAAGCTGAAGAGCAACTGCTGAGCCTGGGAGCGGTAGGGACAGCTACCGCTTTCCTCTCCCCGCACCTTGAAATGCGGTAGCCAAACACTTGATTTAAAATGCTAACAGTGAGGCGAGAATTCAAACTGGTAACAAAGAGGTGCCTATTAACAAACCATCCTTTCGGGGACAACAAACGGTTCACGCACGGGCTGATGTGACAGATTTTCAAGCATACTTGCGAACGCAGTTTAAGGAAAAAAAATAATCATGAGATCAGAGCTTCTCCCTGCAACACTCCGAGATTTCATAATCGGTCTGCCCAGTTTTTACTTCAACCTCTCCTTTTCCTACCCATTACACAAAAATTAGCAGCGTGGAATTACCTGTCTGCTTCTTTGTGCCTCTTTCAAGCAAAGGAAGTAAAAGTCACTTCACCTATTAGCTTGTGTAAGTAATAAAGAGGTGGTAACTTGGAGCTACCACATTTTGAAGATAGCGTCATACATTTTAGCATAAATAAGGGCGTTATAGCTCTAGTGATTACTGGATCAATTCATCAGTGCAACAACTTGTGGCGCCTTCGGTTCTTAGAGAGTATTTGTTCCGTCACTGGGAACAGCTCTGTACACCCCGCCTCGCTAAGACAGACAAGAACGGCAGCAGCCCCGCTGTTTCTGGGGCGTCTCTGCGCGCGTTTATTGAAGGGAAAGGCAGTTTGTGAGCGCCTTCACTCTGTATCAACCTGTTTTGAAACAGACCCGATGGGATTTCTCTGGTTGCAGCATCTCCCTCCCCCCCCCCCCCGCAACGAGGACAAGGTGGAGATGCAGCGGCTCCCGTAAGAGAGCGTCGTGGCGTGGGGCTTCAGCCTCCCCTCGCACAGCAGCGAGGAATTTGCCTAACTTTGCGCAAGTTTCACAGCCCTGGGCTTTTTCTAAATCGTTTGCAATAAAGGGACTGCTTAAGAGCCCAGCCATGCTGCCGGCAAACTCCAGAGGCTTTTCGCAGAACTGCCTCCATCCGACTGAGGGGTCGAGAGTGGGGCGCACGCCTGGGATGGGTGAGCTCCCGACACCCCACGCCCCGCCGGTTCTAGCCCCTACTCCGGCTTGCTCCGCTCTCGGTGCCAGAGGGAGCTCCGAGCCGGCTCATCGCCAGGCTGGCAGCGGTACTTCCACCGGCAGACACTGTTGCTCGTACCGGTGGGAGCCCACAGCCCCGCCGGCATGCTGCACTGGGTAGGACGGGGACACGGAGCTTCATCAGGTATTGGACTGCTGGGAGAAAACCCACCCAGAGGAAGCCGGGCTCCGGTCCCCGTGGGATGGGAGAGGACGGACCTGCTCCTGCCACCCCGGGAGGAAAGTGTCAGCAGCATCCGGCTTTGACGCTTTCGGCCTCGGCGACCCTCCCCAGCTGACTGACCGCCCGCGGGCGGCGGCGGCAGGTGCTGCGGGGCGAGGCGCGCCGTTAGACCGGCACACCGGGAGACCCTCTGCCAGCTCACCCTTCGAGGCGTCTCCCGGGCAAGACGAAAGGGTCGGGTGTGGGCCAAGTGCGCAGGCAGCAGCAGAGCCCTTCTCAGCCCAACGGGCACTGCCTGTCCCCCTGCCTTAGCCGTTAGGAAGGCCAACCGGCCACAGGTACCCCGCACGCCGCGGCAGCTCAGGCCACGGGAGAGGGCCCGACCTCTGCGGACCCTTTTAAGTGCTCATGGCGCGGGGCCTTCCCGCTCTCCCGAGGTGCCCTTCCTCGGGTGGGTGCTTCTCGGCTTTCCCTTTCCGTGGTTGTGAAACGCTGTCACCACTATCGCAGAGTGTCGACTCTCCCTGCAAAAACCGGTCCTTACAACTGGACGGGAGGTTGCAAACAGCATTGCTAACCCCATTCTGCCGTTTGTCCTCGGCATTCTCACCCCACTCAGGGCCCTTCTGGCAAGTTATGGTGGCATCTGCACACCTACAAATAGAAGCAATTGTCCCAGGTTTTCACCGCCAGGTGGATTTTTTTTTTCCTAGTCTTGCATGATGTGCAGCTGTACCAGCTGGAAAAGGGGATAAGGGATGCAGTGGGACCACACAGCCAGTCTAGCTTCAAGAAAGATGGATCCAGGGCTGTGTTCGCTACACAACCTGCCCGGGCCCACCGTTTCTCGCCCCTGTTTGTGCTCACTCTCCCCACGGTGAAGCTCACCGGACCCGGCTGTGGGGTGATGGGGAGCCTGTCAGGAGCTATGCGCCCTGCCCGAGAGCTGGCACCGTTGAGGGCAAGCCCTCCATCCTCACTGACCCTTGCCTGGCCACCAGGAGCCCGAGGGCTCAAGCGGCCACCGGAGCACACTGTCCCCCGGGTGGGGACGGGGACAGGACCCGTCCTGTTTACAGGCTTTCCGACACCCTCCGAGGCTGGGAACCGGGCGCCCTGGGAGCAACTCCCTGCCTCTGGTCCGACCACAGACACACAAATATCTGCAAACTAGTCGCAAGCGGACGAACAAAATCCGACCTCCAACCGCCCCGCCGGTCCGGCTCGCCTGCGTGTGCGGCCGGAACCCGGCCCGCGGCCGGCCCCGGGGCGGTAGAGAGGCTGCTGCCCACCGCCCCTCCAGGTCTCAGCCCCGTTCCCGCCGGGAGAAGCCGAGGGGGTGGTGAGGGGTGTTGCCGACGAGAATCAAATAAATCACTTTCTCAATTTCCATCTTGATTATATAGTCCTGCTTTTATGGGCCTGCCCGGCAGCCTGTGCCCACGGATTTACACCGCTTTCAAAAGCTTTGACAGTAAAATCCCAGTGAACTCCAAGCACCCGCCCACTCCCACAAAACAAACGGGAGCACAGCGTCAGGCTAGGCTGACCTCCCCTCTGCCACCCCACAGTCCTCGGGTTTATTACAGCCTTGGATGTCTTTCAGCTTGGGAAAAGAAAGAGGAGAGAAGTCTGAGGTCTATTAATATATTTGCGATTAAGACAAGTAACCCACACGATGTAGCAGCCCCTCCCTCTTAACAGCTTCCTCATTTCTGCCAAGACAGTTTACTCACTGCGGCTAAAACAAGCTCCCTGATCCCTTCACAAAAATTAGAAACAACAGCTAATAAAGCAGCAAAATAGGAGGTAGGCTCCATGGGAAACCAGGCATGGAAAGTAACTGTGCAACTGCCAGGCTGGATTGCTCTTTCATATTCATGTCTGATGGACAATGTGCAGCTCATTTCCCCAAATTCTTCAGGATTAGGCCTGGATTAGGCTGCAGCTGGCCGTCAGAGTGGACATGTACAGCAGGGTATGGCCCTCAACTGGCAGTGGAGAGATTTTTCTCTTGGAGATGGCAGTGGGGTTCACTGGTGGCTCACATGTCAGCCCCTCACTACCCAATTCTGTACAGTCAAGGATTTCCCAGCAAGACAGCAGAGTTCCTGAGGAGATCTGGGCTGTCTGTCCTCCCAGAGGCCTCCTTGGAACAAGACTCCTATAGTTTTTCATCTCCAAACATAAAAGTAGCATATACAATAGTATATATATTTGTTTTGAAACCTTTTAGTGATTCACCAACCAAGAAAAACTGTGCTAGTGTCCACAAATTAACAGGCTACCTTTTGAGATGTCTTCCACCAATGGCTGCAAATAGACCCAGTGACTCCCCCTCCCCATAAGTCATAATAGATGCACAACTCCCTCTAAAAACCTGTAGCTGATGGCTGAAACAAGCCGAGGTATAGAAATTACAAGAGGGACCTAAAGAACTCTATCAGAACAGCAAGCCCCTGTCAGTAATGAGCAGCTGAGGGATGAGAACGGAACACTGGAACAGGCTGCCCAGGGAGGTTGTGGAGTCTCCTTCCCTGGAGACATTCAAAACCCGCCTGGACACATTCCTGTGTAACATTATCTAGGTGTTCCTGCTCCGGCAGGGGGATTGGACTAGATGATCTTTAGAGGTCCCTTCCAATCTCTAGCATACTGTGTGATACTGTGAGTGGAAGAGGGCAGTCCGGTTTTCACCTCCCTGATGTGAGCTGCCTAAAGTAAAGGTGCAAGACAAACCAGAGAGTCTCTCTAGACAAAAGAGAACCATCCAAGGAAGAAAACATGAATGTACCACCTGCAGCAAAGAAACTTTGTCCTATATAGTTGTCAGCCACCAGACACAAAGCCGCAAGTAACATGTCACTATTCCTGGTGTTCATGAACTTCGGTGTTTAAGATTTAAAATGGAGGTGATTATTTGTGATACCCTAGATGTATTCAGAACCCTGTCTCAATGCTGCTGACTTATGTCCTGCATAATTCAATTCCCAACACAATTTTAATTGCAGAAAGAGGTGGTTTTTCTTTTTCATTTCCTGCCTGAAGCACAGCTAATAAAGACAATATAAGGCAGCTTGCTCCCCTTCCCTTCAGTAGTTCCTGTTCAGCATGAGTTGAAGTGACCGCAGTGAATAATTTGTCTTTGGGTCAAGGTCACGATCCCATGTCAGCCTGAACACAGCACTGCCTTTGAAGCCAGCAGGAGCCTTGCACAGGAACAGCTCAGGGATCATGCTACTAGTTTGTAATGCAATCTGGAATGCTTTAGAATCAGAAATCATTATAAGATTTGAAGTTACAGTCCTGATGCAACCTTTTTGTAAACGGTAAAAAAAAAAATCATTGGTACCAGGTCACACTGTTCTGTGCTCTCATGCAAGCTCTGCTCTAGAAATAGTGCCAGTATTTCCTAGAAGTTCTGGGGTAATGCCTGCTTTTATGCAGTTTCTATTGGGCTCACTATTGCTCCTAGAAAAGTGGAGTTGTTGGAAGATGCATTTGGTTTTCCTTACTGTTTTGCAAAAGGTTTTGTTTTGCTGTTTTGGAGGGGGTTTTAATAACAAACAATTAGAAATAGCTTGTCCTCTACAAAGATGCCTTTTCAAAGCACTTAGAATGAGTACAAGCAGGGGAAACAGGCTTTGAAAGAAAAATTACTTTGGACAAGTTTTGAATTTCAAACATAGTCTTTGTTTATATTTGACTGACAAAATGCCTCTCAAATATTCTTTGAAAGGTGATTACATTAGGCAGGGGCTATTTTAGCAATTTCACATCTCATGGCACTATTGTATACAGGGATCTGTCCACCCACTTCCCTCACTACAGTCACAGCTTCATGAGCCTTTATTCAGCCATCTTTCACCACTTCTAAAGTCATGCAAACTTTTTCATTTCTTGCAAATTAAAGTCAACCTCTTCTGTGCCACAAAGTCTTTTCTAGGACATTCTGGTAGGCTGCAGAATCACTTCTGGCCTGGTGGAGAGGTTGTGTTTAGAAGTTTGTAGTAACACTATGCACGGAGCTGGGCAGGAAAAGTTTTCCTGGTTTTACAAAGTTTTAGAGTCTTAGAGGATAACAGACACCAATTCCCATTTCAAATCACAACACAAGTATGATGAAACATTAAACATTTCAACTTAAGGGGGAGGAGAGGGAGAATGAACTTATACTGCAAGCCCTTTCCAATTACATATCCTTCCTTCTCCATTCTCTTTTTTCTGTAACTTAGGAAAAGAGCACAAAGCCCCTTCCGTGAAGGCATTGCACAGCCATGACAAAGTGGAACATTCAGTTATTCCTATCACCAGCTCAGGTGCTGAAAACTTCAATACCCATTCAAGTTTTGAGTGTCAGGAAAGCTCTCACTGTTCTTACTTTCTAGATAGTCTCAACACCACCATATTTTGATGTTCCTGCTGTACTTGTGCATCTCCTGCAATAAAAACTACATTAGTTGATATATTTAAAAGTTTTAAAATACTCTTTTAATATTTTTAATACACATGTATCAAGGCAAATTCTGTTCCAGCTTGGGATCCATTAATACTAATAAATACCTTGCAGCTTTAGGAATGTTCCTGGGCCCTAGAACATGATGGCCTGTGCCACCAAAGTTAGAGACTGATTCTTGGAATGGTTTTGGCTTAAGCACCATCTGAAAAAGCTCTTGGGCATGATTCAAGAGGTATCCCAGGCCAGACTTCAATGCCAAAAAGGTAATTCACATGAGGCTACCTTGTTTTGGTGGGCAAGATAGTAGAACAGTGTTGATGGAGACTGTTGTGGGCAAGATAGCCTCAGTGACAGAACCCTTCTGATACACTAGTACAGACACTGCTTCTGTCAGTCCAGCAGAAGGAAGATGGAGCAGCATGAGCCTAACATCAGCTCAGGCTTTTGAACTCCAAGTTCCTGCAGTGTTGTAACAATGCACAATACAGTGCAGTGCATATAAACCAACTGAAGATGAACAAAAATGGCCACTCAGTGCTGCTGTGATGTGCTTCTGTACATTTGTACCAGAGCAGATGAAATCAGAATTTTGTTCTGTGTTGCACTATCAATATTTAATTCTCTGTGTCATTACAACCTCTGTCCTTTCTCAGGTACAGAACAGTGGCAATCTATGTGGTAACATTTTAGTGAAAACAGATCTACAAACATAACTACTACAGTAGTTTTATGAACACAGGCAGAACCCCAAGACTTCTCTTTTCCATCAAGCACATTCAAGAAAAAGGCCTCACTGGTCTTCAATCTTCAGTCAGTGCTCTCACCATTCAGATAACCACTGACAACCACATCATCAGATCTTTTCCATGAACTGATCCATTCTAAAATTAGCTCAATTTTTGATCTATTACTTCTCCTGGATGCCATTTTAAAAATTTCATTCTTTTAAGGCTAAACTTCTAGTCCAACTCAAATTAGTGACAAAGTTTCCATTTGTCTTTAATGGCACCAGGATTTCATCCTAAGTATTAAGGCACTTAATTTTACTTTTAGGCACTTAATTTACTTAAGGCACTTAATACTTAGACTCTCTGATAGCAGAAATCGGCATAGCTCCATTAAAATAAAGTGAAGAATAATGCTTAGGATTTGGTGTTACATGCTTCACGCTCATATAAAAAGGATTTTCTAATGAAGCTAGCTTAGTTCAGTGCTGTAAGCAGAACTTAGTTTAAAGAGACATTTTACAAGGCAAAAGCTGTAACTATTGTAACTATTAAGTGAAGTATTCAGACTCTGAAACACACTCAGTATCTGCTTTTTAACCTAGAGCTGTTTAGACAGACCAGAAGACAGGCTTCTGTCTGTGCCTTAGGCTTTGCCTCTTCATGTCTTTAGTCTTGCTGGTGACAGCAAGTCAGTGCTTATATAGGCCACAGAAATATAAAAAGATACCTTCAGTAGAAAGAGAAACTGCACTGACTCTGACAATAAAGCACAGCAGATCACAATAAGTTATACATGACTTGCAACATCTGAGCAGTGATACAGGCAGTGTTTCCCAATTGCTCTCCCAGTGGCCAGAAGCAAAGGCTGACATAACAAAGAGACAGATTAGTGTGCCTTTTGGGGGCCTGATTGCAAATGGTGGAGAAACTTTGCTAAGGGACTGCATCACATCCAATGAACCAAGACTAGTAACTGGAAGCCTAACTTATTCCCCATTCGGGTTTACAGTCCATTGGAAAGATTCCAGAATTTGATGGAAGAGGAGGGGGTTGGAAATAGGAGGTGCTAAGCACACCGATTCTCAGTAAAGAAAGATCTGCTAATAACTAGCACAGTACATAAGCTGCGTTTTTCCTTTCAATGTTAGAAAAGCAGATGAAACGCATTCTGCATACTCAGGCCTGGACCTATTCTTGCACTCACCAGTACAAGCCACTAAAGACAGTAAGCCCACACCAGCTGAAATCTGGCCTTGAGATATCAAGAACGACTCAGACTCTGCAGTAATATGGAAGGTTGTATCTGCCACACACAACAAGAACCAGAGTGGTCTGAGAACAGTTTTGCCAGATGTGGGTTAAGGCTTAGTAGGGCTGAAGCTATATAACAAATAATAGAACTTACCCTCTGGGATGCAGTATTACTATCTGACAACTTCCACATGAGCACTTATTTATTAGCGTCTGGTGGAGCTCAAGTCTTACTAGCTTCTGTTTTAAGAGATGGTTGAATGGTTAGTGCACAGCCTGGCTACTGAGAGGCTTGGGCTATGGACTTAGTTTTACTCTAGTTCTCTGTCTGCAGAGATGTCTTGGGTGGGGCACATTGACACAGGAGAACAAGTCTGAGTAATCATCTGCCAGACACATCCTCCTTAAGTCACAAAAGCACAATTGAGAACCTTGCAAATCACCTCTCATTTTCTACATCAGTAAAAGGAAACAAACCTGACCCACTTGGCAATCTTGAATCTGTAAGGATCTGTTTGCTGACAGTTGTAAAGTCTTAACACTGAATTTGCCAAGGCAGATAGTTGCCCTTTCCCAGAGTAAAGAGGAGCCAAGTGCCTGAAGAACAGTCACATTTCAGTTCTGTGTGAAGGCAGGAGAAAGACAAGGATCCTGCCCTGCTGCTCCCCAGCTTCTCACCCTCCACGTGCACTAAGCCTCATTTTGAGCAAGGGGGAAGTGAAGCAAGGAACTGAATTACTGCCCAAGGCTACCCAGCCAGTCACTGGCAGGTTCCCCAGTCATTCCTGATTCCCTGTGCTGTGCATTCTTCCAGACCAGGCTGCTTCCCAATCTGGGAAAACATTTCCAAAACACAAGGCAAAACCCAGACTGAGATTTTCATTTGATTTTGGATGATTTGCAAACTTTCCATATTTAGAATAATTTTGAACTGTCTGTTGGGACACAAATATTTGGATTATTATTAAGAGACCAACAAGATGTGTAACATCTAGAAACTCCCTAGGAAAAATTGTATGTGTTTATTATCTTTTCTTTTACACATTTAAAATACTTTAAAACTTCATCTGTCTCATCACCTGGTCTGAATCAATAGTCAACTCAAAGTGGGAAAGGAGCTTCAGAAACAGGGCTGAACCTTACACCTACCAATGGCAAAAATCCCATTTGCATTAGGAGCAGGTTTCTGTTCTGTTACGCAAGTAAATAAGCTGTGCTAGCCCTTAGCCTTTCAATTATTTTAAGGACCAATTTACTGAAGGTTTATCCACAATAAATACAGTCGTAAATATTTCCTTTTATACACTGACAATTGTTACCATAGAGAATATTCAAACATTGAATAAGCCCTGAGATGATTCCCTTCTGATCTGTTTCTGAAGTCTGGGATTTGTGCAGCCCGATTTAAATAAAAACAATTTTGCTGATAAAGTCAACTAGAAATTGGAATAAGCAATACAAAAAGGTTTTGCCCAATTTTTTTGGCTTCTGTTGTTCTTTGGGTTGCTCCTTCAGGCCTCCTTAGCTCACACTGAGTAATTTCTGTCTCATAGAAAGCTACTTTTGCTGTTACTAAATCAAAGGTGCTAATGAGCTGTCAGTTTCACTATATCAACAAAACAATGCAGTCCCTTCTGCACAGGGGAAATCAGTAGCTAATATCAAACAGGAAAGGTTTTAAGCAAACTTTGCCAGGCAGGTACATTTACTGCTGTGTTCCTTCCTTTGGTCATAAACTCCCAACACACCAACAATTATCAGAGCAACGAAAATAATCAGATAACCCCGATTAGATACAAAGAACCTGAAGTGTGGGGGAGGCTTTCATACAGTGAAGAAACTCTAACTTGTTCATTAGTATCTACAGCAAGATGAAGAACGTTCAGCTATGAATAAACTCAGCAAGCCTGGAAGAACATAGACGCCAAGCCAGGATCCAAGACTTCCAAAGAGTGACTCTTCAATGGACAGAGTTTGATTCCCCTGGGATATTCAGTAGGGTAGTAAACAAAGCCACTCAGCTACCGTTCAGACAGAGCTGCCTCACTGAGGTACCTGCCTTGAAGACATCATCAGTTTTCATTTTTGTCACTGGCCAAGCTACAAGTCTTGGATAAACTCATCAGCATTTGCTGGTTTCCAGCTGATGTTCATCCTGACTTTAGATGGATGCTGTTGTCTTTGGTGAGTTACTCTCTTGCAGATCCTGCTGCCTTAGGGTTTAGAGACATTCAGTTTAAACAGGTGGCTATAATTAATTATGCAGAATGATTTTTAGGAATTCTGATTTTTTTTTTCCCTACTGACAGTGCATTAGCAATAAGCATTGTACAGAAATAAGGCAACTGCGTGCTCTTTGGGGTATTTGTGATTAAAACAACATGCTTTAGCTCATTGTAATACTTCTGAAGGCTGGCATTCTCTGTGAGAAAATTTATTTCTTGTAGCTGCTCTAGGTTTATGTCAGTTGTGTATTCTAAGAATAACATTCACTAAAGCAGTTTCATGTGAAAAATGGAAATCTATTTACTTCAAGAAAGTGAAACTGTGAAGTGCATTTCATTTCTAATTCCATATGAGCTGCATTTCTAATCTCATCTCGCTTTCATTCTCAGTAGGTCATTACCAAATACTTGGTAGTGGAAAAAGTTCAGAATGGTCAGCCAAAAAGATTATTACAAAACAATTAGGGACAGTCAGCAGATGAGGATGCTACAAGGTACTGTTCTGACAAGCAGTGGTATGAAGAAGTTAGAAGAGCTACAGGAGCTAAAACACATACAGTACCCACTAGTCAGCAAGTATAACATACTGTATTCTTGAGCTTGTAAAGCAGTCTGAATCTAGCATTCCATCAAGGAATTTCTTAACAAGAGAAGACAGTGAGCTGCAGTGTGAGAGTCAGGAGCCATCAAGTCTCCATACAGCTGCTGCTGTACACGGAAACAATAGAAGAGACAAATAGATCTTTGCACTACCTGCTTTCTCCCTATTTCCTGTAGCAGATGAGGTATTTGGAGACAAATACCGTTCTAGACACAACTGTTTCCTCATAGCATTTTCCAGACAACACTTTTCATTTGAGTATCATGGCAGTTTTTCAGTTAAAATGTAACCAAATTTTAAACCAAATGGTTAAAAAAGGCAGACAATAGCTAAAACACCCCCCCCAAAAAAAAAAAAAAATCTAACAAAACCCAACCCAAACCTAAAACCTAACCCAAACTTATCTATCCTCTGATTTTAATATATATATATTAAATATCTCCAAAATTTTATTCCAGTTCTTTAACTCCCCCCCCCCCCCCCCAAATCTCTCAGTCTGACCTGAAGTGCTTCTTTTCCTGGGTGGATTGTTTGATTCCTGATTCACAAACTTACTCTTTTCAAGAGGCAGCACAGGCTAAACAGGGTTGAGCTTAGAGTTCCTGGGCCCATGGGCAGGGCGTATAGGAGGGAGCACCAGATGAAGAAGATCAGAGCCCTGACAATTATTCATCTACCTCTAAATGGTAGAAAGAAAGAGTAAAATTTATACTGAGGCTTCAGTGTTCTGAAAACAACTTGTACTTTCCCAGTCATCCAGTGCCTTAGACTAGGTGAGATGTGATGAATTCATGCATATATGCGTGTTCTGCTTGGGTGGAAAAGCACCATACTATCTATCTTTAGGCCCAGTGTTAATAATCTAACTGAAGGATTTTCTTTGGTAACACAAGCACTGGAACCTCCCCCTAGTAGATAACAGTTGTAAATGCTATGGAGGCTGAGCCAGACTTTGGTCAGCAGTGTGTGGTGCCCACTAGAATACTGAAAATCTGAAAAGAAATCCTGTGTCACTAAACTCATGCAAGATTTGCCACTGCTTTCCATGCAGCCAGGATCTTGCCTCAGGCAAAAGCAAAACTGCAGAGGTTACAATATATGCTTTTCCACTCCAGCTCCCAGGAACAAGACTTGAATGGCAGATGTATTATTATTTATTGATATACAAACTTTCACAAACCTTATAATCTCAAATGATAGCTGAGTGCTTTCCTAGTTGATAAACCATATTTGAAGAGCTTTTTCAAAGAAGGCCTAAATCTGAACAAAACGGGATGTCAAAGTATAAATATTGAGAACTGTTCAGATATACTGGACACATGCAAGCTTCAGCTGGCAAAATCCGTTACAAAGCAAATTTCACCTGGACTTGTACAATGAGTGGGTTTTTTGACCTCAAGAGATGTGTTTGTTGGTTTCTTTACATGGAAAAAGGCTAAAAGAAATATCTAAAAGAGCATATTAGGAATCTATTGTGGCACAGGAGACAGGGCTACGTAACACAGGAACTGTGGGATAATTCAAAATAAAATCAAATACATCAGTGGAAACAGATTTAATTCACTGGTGAAACTGCCTGTAAAACATTATTCTACCTTTCACTCTTCCTTTCTGAGAGATCTTAAACCAACTTGCAGATTTTGTTGGTTAGTACCTGGCAGCAGTTTTTTCAAAGGGAAGATGAGGCTTTTGTCTTTGGTGAGCACCAGCCAGTCTGGGCCATGGCCCTGTGTCATTCACTGTGGTCAGAAGAGTCTTGTCCTTCTCTCCTCACTGTCATTTGGGCTGATATGTGTTCATTTTAGAAAAGATGGTCAATTATTAATCATGATGCTGCCTCTTGCCACCCCTGAAAAACCATGATGAACCCTAACAGTTAGCTCTCCTGCTCTTACATTTTGAGGAAAACAAAAGCTAGGTCTTATAAATGCTCCAAGAAAACAAGGTTCCTTTGTTGCAAACAGGAACTGAGGGAACTGAACCAACTAGCAATTTTAGAGAGTAGACCAATGTCCTTATCTCATGGCCATACACCCCTTTCAGTTCATAAATGTAAATGCCATTGACAGCAATGTCCTCTGGAGTACCAGTACAGCAGAATTAGAAGGTCATTGAAACAGATGAGTTTTTCAATCCCTTTTCACAGGGTTGGGTTTTGTTTTGTTTTTTTTTAACTTGGCATCTGTTCTCCCATGTGTACATACATATAAAGGCCGCTAACTCTAACAGTCTCTCTAGGCACATTTTTATGATGGGGATGGGGAAGACCCTTTCTTCGGAGCAAAGGACATCAGGATCTAAAGCACCAAACCTCTTGCTTGAAAATGCCTTGAACTGCTGCAGTTACGTGATGCAGCCTGACAGCTGGCTTAACTGGCTCACCACACTCTTTCACAGGTGAAAAGGTAAAGGCTTAAAAGAGAGAATAGAGTCCACAATTTGCAAAGCACCTCTGGGTCCTTTCAATATATTGTGTACATCATTTGTACACATGTGTTTGTGAGATGGGGGAGGCAGATCTGGGAGAGGTATAGAACATGTAGGAATATAATTAAACCTAAAAACTAATAAGAAGAAAGATCTATAAGAAGGTAATATCACCTTGTGGTTTTGCAAGTTATTTTTAAGTACAGTATAAAATCAGTGAGAATTTGACTGTGGCATTCACAGTTGTGATACTAATCACTGACTCAGTTACAACACAAATCTGGCCTCAGGTTTATATTGATTGAACAACTATTCAATCAATAAAAAAACATAACCCACTCCATTATTTCATTTAGTCTTAGAGTCTGTTGTCCCATACATTATATCTGAATTCAAGTTAAGCACTACAGCTTATCCTGTTCACTTCAATGCACAAAGAACAACATAGCTCTACTGCTTTTTCACACTGTGAGCTGAGCTCACTGGTGCTGTTGTACCAACCATCAGGGACAGATGCTGAATGAGAAATCCTTCTGATAGAGCTCATGACAGCATTTTGCTCCTGATCAATACTTGCAACGAAAAGGGGTGGAAGGAAACAAGGGAACAATGAGGAATATTTGCATAGCAGCAAGGACTCACAGTCTGTGGCTTTTGGGTCTTGGGACCTGGGATTTGCCACCTGAGCTATTTTTGGATTGGATGAAGAAGCCCTGAGTTTGGACCTATTCCCAGTAGACTAATCAGACATGGATGATAATCCCAACAGATATGGAAAAAAGATTTTATCAAATCAGGTGAACAGAGTATATTCATTTTTAACCTTCACTTGAATTACAGAAGAGCTTGCTCTCTTATAAACTAACGAAAAAAGCAGAGATGGTTTTACAAAAAAATACCTGCTGCTATTCCACTTTCTTTTTTGTGAATGTAACTTACAGTTTATTATCTGCATGTCAGGGTCTTGTGCACCTTATGAAATCAAATTAGAATTGGTAGAATACAGTGAATGAAGAACATAATAGCTTCATTTTCATGAGGCGGTGCACACATGCATGCAGGAAGCCTCATAGTGAAGGAGCAGAAGCAAGGATGGGGAGCCAAGCTGCCGCTGGGCAGGGCTCATTTTTGTCCTCATTATGCTTACCAAAATTCCAGGTTTTATTCACAACCTGATTGTTTGAGACACTCCTCTTTAATCCTACACTAGAAATCACAAGCTTGAAGTTCTGACACCCAAAGAAATGACAGGGGCAGGTTTCAACAAAAAGATCAGGTTCAATCAGAAGGCAGGCATGTCATTTTCTACCTGCCAGGAGTTTAGCAAAGGAACTTTAAGGAACTATTACGAAAACCAAGTGAAAACTACAAGGTAAATTATTATTAGAAATATTAGTATGACACCTGCCAGACAGTACCTATCCAGATTATTAACAAAGATTTTGGTCTCGAAACCTTCATCCATTTAAAAACCGTTTCCCCAGCCTGACTTTGATAGACAAACCCATCTGTTTAATTAAAAAAGAAGCCCCAATAATATCATGCAGCACGGTATTTCAGAGGTTAATTCCACTTTGCCTTCAGAGTATTTTATTTTGTGCACTTTACATATGTCTTAAATTCCACTGACTGCACCTTCAAATCTGGAAAATATAATAGGCAAACAACCCAAGACAATCTCGGTTTCCTTTCAGAATTAAGATATATGGGGTGTCTCCCCACAGAAACAAACTAACAATGGAGCACCGCATGTTTTTTTATGGGAGCACTGCCTGTGTAGCACTGATGGAGCCCTACATTTTACATCCCAATAACAAGGATGTATTCTGGAGGAAGATATTTTAGAGACTGCTGTTGACTCTGCCCTGGAATGTCTGTGTGTAGCAAAGCAAATGATTGCCCTGAGGGGATTTTCCCACTGCTCATAAAAAATGTCACAGCCTAGCTTTGTCCCATCTGTACTGTGCTTTCTCAGGGCAACATCAGTGCAATCCATTTGGAGAAGCCTCTGCTGTAAATAGCGGTGTTTCAAACATTACACAGAACAGTGGCATTTTTTTTCCCATTTAAAATGTTAAGAAATGAATATATTAAAAACAAAGCACAAAGAGGTGCTTTACCTGCAAAAAAAAAAAAAAAAAAAAAAGTAGCAGGGACAGATCTGTGAAACAGCAGATTCAGATCCTGTCTTCATTTGAAGCGAAAGGTTCAAGGAAACTGAGAATCAACAGGAAAAATTATGCATGTTCTTGCATATACCCGCATGGCCCACACAGTTTCTACTAGAATTGCAGCCAGTAACTCTGCCTTGCCTGGCCCACCTTGTATCCTTACTGGATGTAGGGAGATCTGAGATCTGAGAAGTACTTCTGGCACAAAAACTACTCCTAGCAAGGGGGGCTTAGGATGTGGCAGGGCGCAGTCGTGTTTGAATTCACCCATATGTGTGCCCCATGCTCCCTCTGTCACAAACCCTACTGGATTTAAAGTGTATGAGCAAAATAAATTTAGCTTTGTGATGTCTCTTCACTTCCAACAAACTCTGGAGCGCAAGTTAAGGCTTCCTCTTGGAACAGACCGTAGGATACGGATATAAATTTAGCCTGTCTGAAAATGAGAAAAACCCCAAAGCTATGCAGCCCTTCACAGGGTGACACAAGAGGCCAAAACCCTCACCAGGCCTGCCTCTGTAAAGCAGAATAATTGAAATGGTATATGGGAGCTCTTGCTCTGACAGAACCTTCCAAGTCAATCTATTGGCTAAAGTGGTCTACCTGCATATAACCTGCAAGGCAGCAGGCTGTGTGCTTCCTTCCACCACAGTGGGCATACTGAAAAACTTCACAGGCCCATGCAGCTTCCCAGTTTGTAATGGCACCTACCCAACAAGCCAAACATGCCCACAGCTGTCTGAGGAACAGTCCAGTAGAGCACAACCACTATTCTAGTATTTGCAATTAGATGTTTGCTACGAGTGCATGGTGGCTGTCAGCAAGGTTGAAGAAGCGGCAAAAAGAAGGCAATGGCCATAGGTCAAAACACCTGTAATGGAGTTAATGAGGGATTCTTTGTTTTATACCCTTAGACTTGCACCATTTCACACCCTCCTTCCCATGCAAAATAATGCTGTCTCTGAATCTCCCCACAGTCATCCTTTCTGAGATATCCACTGTGCTTCTCTGAACATTTTCTCGTTGTTGTATCCATTTAGATATGAAACAGGTTAAGTGGAACATGAGTGCAAAATTAGTTTGTGCTTCTGAAAAAACAGAGATAAACCTGTACCTTTTGCCCTGATTCACTCTTTCAACATGCTTGTTAGGAGGCAAATCAGTCCCGATTTGATGTGGGTCCAAGTTTGATTTTGGGTCACATTTGCAGATATGAATCTCCAAGCTAAAACTTTTTGATTCAGCAGCCTAAAACCTCAGGGAATAGCGAGACCATTACACACACTCTGTAATTCTCAGGGACCTTTTTGCCTAGTCTGAAATCCTTTTTTATCACTTACTTTCTGCACAAGAGGATGGTACTCCCTTTAGAAACAGAAATTGGCAGAACTGGAAACAATGGATGCTGATAAGCACACTATCATTATAGGTATTTATGTGCTGAGTATCAAATTGATAGTACCTTCATTTGTAACTTTTGCTCATCTGTTCACTATTATTAAATGAGCTCAGAAACCGGAGGAGATTTGAAAGTGACAGAGGGTAATTACACACCTTAGGAGAAGATATTTTTCATGATGGATTTTGAACATAACAACCTCTTAAAAAAAACCACCAGCAGAAGGAATGTGGGTATTTCAATTCAGCTGCATTGCTGCTCTCAGAAAGCAGACTCATTTAAAAATCTACTTTTCACTTTGATTCTAACTAAAGAGACAAACATTGCAAAGGCTACAAGAAGTTTTCCTTTAAGTAATCAACTCTGCTTAATGTAGATTTTTGAAAATCCTGTATTTAAATAGTGAATTTAGTGAATTTGTGCTGTTAATCAACAATCTTAAGATTTTTAGTTTTGTGGAGTGATTTATCTGTTTCCTTTCATAACATCCACCTGTATACGGATTTGTCTAGAAAAGCTGTAAAGTGGCTCTGGGTGTTTTATTTAATCTAGCATCAAAATGCTAAATATTTTATAACATTGAGTTTAGCATGGAAAAAAGGTATATTGAGAATGAGGATCAACAGAGGTGTGGGGGGAAACTAACAAGCTGTCCTATCCATATTACTACCTGAAATTACTAGCTCCAGTTTAAAAAATAAGGTGTCAAAAACTACCCCTTTAGGAAAAATGTAGCATATTGTTATTCTGGTCCTGTACAATGAGGCCCTTCAGTGGCAACTCACCTTTAGTTCAAATCTTCCATTTCACATGCTGAGCAAGGTTTTACTCTTCAAAAGGATCCTGTGGTTCCCTACTGCCACAGAGAGCTAGTATCATCTGGCTATTGTTTTTTCACACAGAGGTTCAAGTCATTTGTCTATTCCTTCATATGCTATGCCTGCAGCCTAGCCAAAACTCACAGGAAAATATATATCATTTTGCCTGAAAAAGCTACCCAGAGAGCACAGAAGTCCCTGGCCAAGGATTACTTCACTTTATGCTTTTTGCTACGCTGATCAAAGGCTTATTGCTTTTGTCACAGTGTTGGATGTTTCTGCAAAAGCAACATACTACAGAACTACAGCCTGAAAAATACCAACATTTGCTTCACAACACTAGAAAAAGAAAGCAGACTCAACAGCTGATTCAACCACCACATAAGCATCCCCAGATGATCGTCATTTTATAACCCTCCAATTACCAGAGACATTCTCTTCTCTGCAAACTTCCACTACCTCCATTTCATGTTGTGCAGCACTGTGTTGCTAAGACTCTGCCATAAGCAACAGTCTTGACATGGTACCAATGACCACAAGAAGATGGTATCTGTTTGCCTGGCAAAGGTATTTAGCACCTGTCATTTGGAATACTTTCTCAATTTGTGCAGGGTCTATTGTGCCAGTGCCCTGGTTTGAATTCAAAGAATAATCAGAACCATGTTTCAGACAATCATTTCTTTTCAGCTACAAAATCTTTCTCCAACTGTTTCTAAAGCAGACACGAAAAACTGAGTATTTCCAAAAGGGAAGGGACTTGTGGGAGGACTTGTGTTCAGTGTGTATATGGGGACTTGTATGGTCCCATTTCAGACTGAGGCCAAAAGGACTATGTTTTCTGGTTACCGCTAATCTACAGCAAATGGAATAGTTCATCTTTTCCTATCTCTTCATCTTCAGAACCCTCTAACCCATCCTGGTGCAAACTAGCTTAATAAGATGGTGTATATGTATTTCTGGATCAAGATAAAGTAAAATGTTAAAAGCATTTATTGTGTTGAAATTTTCTATGCCAATTTTCTGCTAAGGAGGAGGGATTCAAAAGGTCAGGGCTTTTGCAGTACAGAGTTAGTGGTATATTAGTTACAGTAATTCAGCCTGAAAATTCCAGGAGAAACAAACACAATGGAATGCCATGGATTACAGGAGTAGACCACAGCTTTAATCAGCTCTTGGGAAAAGAGAAACATGCATTCGGTTATTGACAGTTGATAAACTGAATTATGAGGTTTGAAGAAACTAGGACTAAGAAGGAATTCTAGGATTTTTTTTCTTTAAGTAAATAAGCTTTTGTTTTCTTAATTTTTTTTTCTTCCCCCCACCCCCCATTACAGAGACTTTTTTTCCCCTCCTGTTTATTATACTGATATACTTTCAAAACTCTTACCACTGCTCCTGGCATTCAGGTTTTTCAGACCCTCACTGGACTGTAAAGGCTGGGAAGAGTATATCTCTAAGTTACGTCTTGAAGTAAAATCAAGGAAGCAGAGGAGATTTTGAGAGGGGTGTGATTGATTCTGTACCAATGAAACTGTGAAACTGTACCAGTTACACAAAGGTCATAAAATCGAATCGTGAAAGGGTTTAGTGAAGCCTGTATAAGACAACACAGTCAAGGCATCTAAATCAGCTTATCATGTCTATTTTCAGGAGCCACCAATTTCCACAGTTCCATCTTTGGGGAACCTGCAAGTGAATTTTCCTCTTTGTACAAAATTCTGGTTGAGAATTTAAGTCTTTATAAAAAATTAAGATTAGCCATGACTGTGCGTGCTCATTCTTCCTCGTTCCCCACACCATCGTTATCATTGCCATATTAAGCAAATGCAAAGTAATCACAAATAAAGCATTAATTAATGTAGTATCTGAGTTTGCATAGAGCCTGAAACACAAGCCTGGAGGGGAATAAAGTACCCCATTCGTTCCCAAAATTTGAGTACTCTACAACTCTAAAGCTAGCATGTTGATGTTACATTAAATGGCTACGGATTATATCAGAGAACTTTACAATGTTAAACACCTTTCTATGAGTATCCAGGCTGAAATATGAGAGGTTTGAAAAGAATAAGAAAAAAAAAAAAAACCAAAAAAACCCTTATATATAAGTAATAATAATAAAAAAAAAACAAACCACAACTCATTATTTTCAAGCCAATCTGGTGGGTTTTTTAAAATTCTTTTTTTTTTTTTCAGTTTGGCTATTATTTCCAAATGTTTCAGCAACATTTTCTGCCTTGGCCAGAAGCAGCATAAACTGACACACAATACCAGAAGACAAGTGTCTGAATGCCAGAAAACGAAACAAATAAGAAACTATGGCCAAATTCAGAAACAGCACAAAGACATGAAACAAAGAAAAAAAATCAGTTTGACTACCTTTTGTTGGTATTATCTTATACTAATTAATACCATAGGACAGGCATTTTTGTTTTGAATAAGATTTCTTTACTTGACATTGCCTTGCAAAATATCAGCGTATGACAGCTGTCAGGTTTTCTCCTCTTTAAGTAATGCTGCCACATTTCCTATCAAGTAATTGCCCTCACAAGCAGGTACCAAAATAACACGGGACAAAGAGTTTTGCCATGTTCTTTTGTAAGACATTTGAGTCAGAGGTTAAAGAAATCACTGCTCCAGAGGCTCTTAAACATGTCATTGTCATAATATAAAAACTGACTTACTAACTTAGATTATTTGGAGAGTTAAGTGCTTGTGTTATTGCAAATTAAAGTAATTAGTATCATTTCCTGACAGCTGCAGTGAGCGATAGCAATTCCATGATTTTTTCTTCAGCCGCTCATGTGGGATGAAAAGAAGAGTGGAGACAGCTTTGTGATTTAATGGAATGGGATCAGTTTATCATCGTAAGGGCACATCGTTCCATTCTTAGCACAGCTCTGCTGCTTCGTCTGCTCCCTCCCAGTTCATACAGCTATTATTGCACTATTAACTTATTACATGGAAGCCAGGGTAGACAGATGGAAGTTGCTGAGAACTTTGCAAATAGCCAGACAAAAAAACCTGGAATTTGCTTGCAATACTTCCCTTTTGGAACTGTTGTAGATTATATTCACCATCCTTTTAACCAAAATTGTAGCTGCCAGTAGAAGATACAAGAACTCATTTCAATACTACAACTGGTTTAATTGTTATAAAGGCAGATTCGCAAACTAGCGCTGATTGGAGTCTCCAGCTTAGATGAATAATTGCATGAAAGAGAAAGTTATAGTATGTAATTGGCAGGCATTTAGCAAATCACTCGCATTTATCATGTGTGGAAAATGTGTACCAATCGTGGTGGTAAAAGCATTGTGCTTACTTCTACCCAGAATTTCCATAAGATTACGTGAGGAACAATAGCAGACAGTCCCAACAAACTCTTATAAAATGTCATACTGAAAACTAAAGGTAATCCGATCAGTAAGGAAAAGTCTAAGATTTCTTTAGATGAGCCAGAATGAAATAAAACTCTTGTCCATCTCCCACTTCACAGAAGCCCACACAAATGGATGAAATTACTCTGAATTCAATTATTCTGGAATTCTAACTTTCTAGAGACCATTGGGTCGTGCTTGAACTTTTTCATTAGATCACTTTGGTCAGATTTATGCTCTACTTATATTACTAAACTGGCTCCAAAGGTTTGCTCTATCTTGGAGTCATTGGAATAGACTGTAGCTTTGCGGTTCACAGACTGGATTAATGTTTTCAGCTACTAATTAATTGCTGATCACCAGCATGGAAACTGAATTATCTATAATCATATTAAAATATGGGGTTTTGTTCCCCTCCTCCATGAATCATTTAGCTTAGAAAGTCTTGATGGAAAGAAAAGCATATTCTTGAGACAATACACTACTTTAGTAAAAAGCTAAAAGGGTTGGAGAAATTAATCCTCTTCCTCATTGCTAAGCAAAAATTAATGCATAATTCCATCTATCTAATATCTCAGTATGGTCCCAGTTAGCACAGGGTCTGAGAACCTTTCACTTTTTATGCATTTATTTTCAGGACACTCCACAAACCGGGGAATTTCTATGGTTTCTAATGACCATTCGTCAAAAGAAGAAGTAAAGAACAAAAGACTGCTAATTCCTCAAGGCAGCACTGGAAATGTGTGATGAAACAGGGAATTAAAACTGCTTCCTCCATGTGCCAGATTTGTATCTGTAACCACATCATTTTTCATATCTATAATCAAGATGGCAATAACAGACAAAGTCCATCAAGGGAGAACTAGATGTGGATCCAGTTTCCATTCCCTGATTTCTAATTTCAGGGACCTTACACATTCTGAACCAGCAAGTATCCTACATGGCTGTGAAGGAATCACCTCTTTCACAGCATCTTAACACTTGCAGTCATTATTTTTCTATTAGATTGATTTCCATCACCCATTTTTTTCTTTTACCTGGTTAAAGGTCTACATTAAAGCTGAGCCAACCTAGCTGCTTTCCACTGCTGAATAGGAAAGATGCTGCTCCTCCTACACCCACCTCTCTGGGCCTCTTCTCTGCCACTGCTCTTGACCACACAGCCCTGTCTCCTTCTTGGCCCTTTGACGAGCTAATTCACCTTCTTGACTTGGCAAAAAACTATTTGCCTTTTTTTCCCCTTCACAAAATGCATTCCCAAGCACTCTGTCACACAATTCAACCCTTCACTTGAGACAGTATGTTCATTTGCCATGAGATTTGATGGCTTGGAGTCTCCAGTTGGTGAATACCTTTGAGCTTCTCTGCAGACTGTGTTTCAAGTCCTGCTCGTGGACCTCTGAAACAGTCCCACTGCAATTTGGAGAGCAGATTTAGCAATACTGGCCAGCACACAAACCACAAAGGAAGCAAAATGACTTAAAACTCTGCCCAGCAGACTGTCAAGGGGAGTCAGCCAATTCTTTCCTGATTCAATTTTTTTTTCTCTCTGGAAATTCTCCCCACAGCATGCAAAATGGAACACATCTTTTAGAAACACCTTGCATGGTGTTTCTTTCAGAGTGTACTTTCAGATTGGCAGTTTTAGGTTTATCACAGACCATTTGGAAATGGATCAGTTTGGGTCCAAAAAATGTGAACATGCTGGGACAGCTCTTGGTTTAACAAATGCTTGTGTGAAATAAAATATAAAAAACACACTCAAAAGCCAGACTCCCATTACTGTTGTCTAACTGCCCAGATCTAAACAAAAACTTAAGGCAGCAGAGGGGAAGGAAAGAGCTAATCTTTTGACATTTACACTTTGGCCCCTACCCTCGTCCTAGACATAACTTCTGGAATGGTGCAGCCATTTTTCCTATACTGCCAGCATCAAACTTATCTGCTTTCCCTAATTTTAGTATTAGAATAAATTTCATTTCTTTTCCCAATATATTACACCTGCATTTACAACACAGCAATGTTGTGAGCTACTTCACACTGTTCTTTCCCTTTCTTCATATGTACACAACACAAAGGTTTGTGAATTTCAGCTTCCATGCCCTGCTGCTCCCCATTTTTCCACTTCCATTGGCAGCCAGGCTTGCGGGGATGCACAACTGGAAGGAATGATGCAGGCTCTGTGGTAACTCCTGCAATAGCTCTGGTCAGGTCTGCACCCCGATGTTTCTCTGCAAGTCCAAATATAAGTGAATTTCTAGAACTTGATGTCAGTTATTTCTAAGGGTCCATCTCATTTTAGATTCTTCTGACTATTCAGGAGGCAACTCCTCAGTCTCTGATACACCTGAGCAATTCAAGTAGCTGTCTGGATCCAAAGTACACATGAAAAGCTTGTACCAGACGAACATACTAAATCAGAGTCTTTTTTCTGATGCCAGATTTCATGGCTTTATCAGCTAGGACACTCATGTGTGGAGGGAAACCTCACTGCTCCCATTCATTTTCTTAGCCATTCATTAGGGGGTACAATTTAAAACAAAAAACCCCAACAAAACAAATTGGTCTCACAGAGGAATTCCCCTTGAAAGACAAGAAGTCTTGTGCTGTTACAACAGATCGTAATACATAGATGGCTCCACTAAGAATTTTCTTGGGCAACAGAAACCTTTGTGTGGTCTTCATGATGGGACTGATTAAAAATATCAGTTATTTTCATCTAAGGAGCTTAATTAGGATTAAAGAAAACAATAAACAGTAACAGGAAATTTTTCTAAGATCGTACACTTCTCTCTGCATAAACTGCTCCAGGATAGCTTGAGAAATGCCTGTTTTCTTTTCTTCATGAGTTAAGGGATTGGTTCAATTAAGGCAAAAGCAGTTTAGATAAAACTTACACCTACCATGGAGGCCTTCATTTGGAGGACATCCTCAAAATGTTTCTTAATTCAGCTCTGATGCTATTTCACAATCTCTGTTGCTTTGTAAGAGGCATTTGGTCAAAGGCACATGCAAGGTAAAGGCAAATAAACAGGCTGTAGTTACTGCTACTAGGGCCAGTACGTACACTTTTCAGACACACCAAATGGGAGAGGTTATGCACTTTAAAATTTTCATTCATTTAACTGAGTGGGCAGCTATTAGAAATAATCAGCATGTTCTAGACATAATTTATTTTTAAGTGAATATTCAAGGTCTTCAGGAAACTCCTTCTTAAGAAAAACAGTACATCTCAAAAAGAGATAATATAAAACATACAATGTTAGGGTGGATTGTCATCTAACAAAACTCCTTCACTGTGAAGTCCTTGCTCAGTTTGTCAGCCAGAACAAAACATATCTTATCACCCAAGCAACAAGAAACAATACTCAGCCTTGGACAAACCAGAGATTTAATATTAGAGATGGGTAAAACTCTTTAAGTTTGTGACTTTGGGGAATTCTTAAGACTCACTTTGCAGGGCTGACCCAACTGAATAGTAGTGTGATTTTCTTTTCCTGTGTTTCAAAAGCCATGCACTGCAGGTTTTTTTCCCCTCTTATGAAGTGTATTTAAATACCTACATGAAAACTTTCCTCTACTAGAGACACCATGAAAACAGAAATGAGAGTACCTTATATCCTCTAGGACAATATCCATTAAAGCCTACTCTTCATGCTTGCTCCTTTTCCCAGACCAGTTTTCCTGTTTTGGCTCTTCTCTGCCGCTTTGTCTTCACAGGGTTACCTTGTCACTATGCCCTCCCTCCTCCATTCACTACTTCAATGTTCTTAAGGTATCATTTTTCATTTTTACCCAATACTGTATCTTAAAAAGTAAATCCAAAGGTATGTAAGAACAAAGCAGTTTTAGAATCAGCCACGTGCAAGCAAGTGTAGATTTTAACTGAAGAAGTTCACCTTCATTGTCTCCAGCAATGTGGTTCTATTTTAACTTTCCTATAATCAAAATGTATTCAAGGTGAAGCAACACATCCCTGCAGAAATCATCAAAGCACTGTCAGTAACAGGGACTTTGCTCCACAAGCTTTCTCATTATTGAAACAGTGACAGCAGCTGTGAAGTCTGAGCAAGACCCTCCTGCTGTAGGCAAAGCCTACACAACTCTGGCATTTTGCTGTCTGTCTCCTAGCAGGTACTCAGAACTCTGTGTGTGTGTGTCCAATTTGCTCTAGTGATCTACTAACTTGCGAGAAGTTTGTTACTGGAGCCAATCAACCTGTCTTTCACTGTGAGTAGTAAACACACCTCAGTGTTTCCCAACAGCACATAGGAAGTTAACATCAAAATCAACTGAGTCATTTGCTGAGAGAAACTTGGTACAATACTTTTAAAATGTATCGTAGAAACAGAAGCAATCCAATTTTAATTTCAATCCAACTTTAAAAAACATATTTTTATTAACTATAGGTTCATATAGGTTATATAATTCTACATGTCTTGAATTATTATGAGCTTTAGAAAACAAATATTTCAACATGCTACATTACATAAAAGCATGCAGTGACTAGTGATTTTGAGTATCTGATCTGATATAGCTGAAAGGAGACTGATTTAGTAAGTTCTAGTATCCAGCCTTGCTTAAGACATCTCAACAGTCTTTTGCAATCTGATTTCCAAAAGTTCTTGAAGACCAGTGATTTGATATCCTAGATGGAGACAGGCACTAAAACCATACAATAATTATCTTGAGATTACCAGTTCCCAAGGATATTTAGGCAGAACAATCTTTTACAGGCTTTTTGAGGGGCATAATCTCAAGACTAGTCTCGAAATGATTGAAGCAGCAAGATCTGGTGAACACAATGTTTCTTTATAGACTGAAAAAAATAAACAGAATTGGGTTTCCTTACCAGAAGCACATTGCCATTTCTGTATTATAAGATAAATTAAAATAAAGAAGTCAGCTATTGACTTCTCAGGTTACAAGGGTTACCACAATAGCAAAACAAATCTCACACTGCTGATCTATTGCAGGGGTTATGGCCAGTCCTGTCCGGAACAATAGCCACAGCAGAACCCACACAGTGCAGCAGGGATGTGCTTCTCAAAAAAAATACTTCTTGCAGAACTTGTCATGACTCTGTGGTAGACATCCCTAAGACATACAGTTCCCTCATGACAAATATTGTCTATTACTCAATTAACACATCTTTAAACTGAGAAGACAGGCTCTTGGCACAAGGCATTTGCATTGTGTAGTTAAAGAGATAAAATAGTTGCTTGCCTTGTTATAGAAAAATACTCAGCAGTAGAAGCGCATGCCCCTTCCAGCTGACAGCTTCTCTACACCAGGGTGCGACTCAAGCATCTACAGCACTGAATGCTTCACACCAATATCGCACAGGATTTGCAGTGGTCTGACACAATTTTGTACAAGTTTGCACAAGAGCCATAGAGCTACGTGCTTACCAGCTGTAGTAAATGCCATTTCCTCTTCTTCAGCTTTCCTAACAGCAGCCAACACTGAACCTTCAGAGACTTATACAGGATTTTGCCACAGACCCTTCCTCTTACCTGAGTGATAAGCATGTGTCAAAAGCTCATGTAACATGGCTAGCTGGTACTCCTTGCTTTTACTTTCAGAGCTCCACATTACCACAACAGCTTAAAGCAGCACTGTGAGCACACGCCAAAAATGCATGTCAACATTCCAGAAAGGGAGAAAGGAGAGAAAGAAAGTTTCAGTAGTGATCTGCTGCCTGTTAGTCATTCTAGGCAGTAATTTAGAAACAATAAGAAAACACTTGACCAGGCAATTACAGTGTGGTTGTCTGATCCTCAGTGAGCATCTCAGTGCCAAAGACTCCCTTACTGTCTGACACAGCCTTCAGAATCCCTTCTAGGAGAGTCTTTTTCTGTTATGTGCCACACAAGTCTTCCTTTCTGAAAGATCATCATTTAACATCCTTAGTTACAGTCAAGAACAGGTCTTTCTCATTCATTTCTTATTCCTTACATCTTCCTTTATAAGCACTGGGGAAAACCAGGATCTGCAAGTTACTGCGTTAGTGGTGAACACTGTGAAGTAGGCAAGCCTCAGCACAAACACAGTCTGTGGCCTTTGTGAAATGCCATCAGGGGCTCCCCCTTTCTAATTTCTTTTCCATAAGGAGTGTTAACAGCCAACGGTCTTCCTGACTAGGCTGCGATGGGGTCTCAAACTCTTTTCCCTGCTGTGAAACCAAACATTTTAAAAGGCTGAGACAACTGCCATGGATGTAGAACCACATATGAATATGCTGTTCGATCTGTCACACTTTCTCTTATGCTTATTTGCAGATTTTCAGTTGGTTCCTATTTCAGCTTAACTTCCTAAAGCTTCTAAATAATTTTGCTGCAAGTCAACTTACATCTTTTTAATATAAATGAACAAGTAGAACTAAAATCTCTAGATTCAAACTATTTGATTTGTGCTTAGAACATAAAAGGGCACTTACACTGGAGACCTTGGCTCCTTGTTGTGCTAAGTACACTCCCTCTAACCCAGTGGATTAGAAAAGTGAACCTGCATCTATCTGGTGCATTAGGACTAAGGATGACAAATCTCTGGACTTGACAACATGAGGTTTTTGAAGGCAGGAGATCGTCATTGTCGGCATTATCAGTGAATACATGTGTATTTCTAAAAATGTTAGCCACTTATTTTGGCACATAAACCCAGAAAGGCGAATAAATCTTCTGTACTCTGCCACAGGAACACTTTCTGATTTGTTAATCCATGTGTCTCTTTAACTAGCCACTATCAAGCCAAACAGAAACGTTTCCATAGTTAATTCACAATAAAGTATTTTGTTCAAAAACTCTAAAAAAATTATATATTTTATTTACAAAATTTGGGTTTGCATATGTGCTTTTCCTATACACACTACTTTTTGAAATGAGAATCCTTCTGCTACTTTTCTCTGTTATAGTTGATAAAAAAATCCAGAGAATAAAAACCCCTGATGTTCCAACAAACTCAATCAAGAAGAATTTTAAATTCTATTCTAATTCTAAAAAACATCCCTAACCAATCTTTAGTCTGGAGAAAAGACAAACTTCCACCAATATTTTTCTTCTAAGGATATACAAGCTTAAATATTGGAGTTAAAAGAATCAGGAAAGAAGAGATTTCTTCTAGATTTCTATGACTGATTTCTCTATCTGCTAGCTAGATTTGTAGAGGATTAAGCTTTGTTTAAGGTTTTCAGATCAGGTGGCTACTTAGTTTGCTGCCTTTCAGTGCTCTAATACTTACATGCCATTTTACTTTTTTGAAAGAGAATGACAGAAAGTGGTGAGAAAAGCAGGTATTTATGAATATCTGGGTTGTGATCTTTATCATCCATTCACTTGGCTTTCATATTAGTAATGTTCTGTTTATAGGACCTCAGTTTGCTATTTTAATCATTTAAATAAGAGTAAATGCTCTGAAAAGAGAAAGGAGCTAGAAAGATACTGGTAGGGGTATTTTCTGATCCTATTCCTACTGCTGATCAGGCAATATTCATTAAGTAATTGTTCTTATAGTGCCATCAGACAGCAGCAGAAGCAGCGGTTGGTAGCTAATACAGAAGAAATCATATTTATACTGAAAGTGTTAGTTGTAAGATAGGATGTGTCTTCACACTACATACCTCACCAATGTTCAAACAGCCAACTTGGAAAATGCCAGGTTATTTTTAGAACAACAATAACAACAATAATAACTATTCACAACATGCAATCATGCAAACTGAATAAAACTATGTTAGTCCTGGATTAGTGAGACTTGACTCCTGTTAAGATTGCTCTCTGCTGGGGAAGAAAGCACTTCTTTTTGCCATACCACTTCACCATGGCACTATGCCTTAGGCAGATACAGCCTAGGTCAGCGAGGAGGGGTTGCTGCTGCTGCAGTACATTGCAGTTTGGTAGTGCAGCAGCATGACACATTCCTTGTAAGGCAGATTAATGTGATTTGCCACTGTGCGATTCACAGATATGACTGCATCTCATTTCAGAACTAAGTGGAACCGTCTGCCCCTTTGTATTCATCCAAAAGCCACACAGCAACTCTCAAATCACAGCTGCCTTTACCACCTAAAACATGAAAGGAAGCCAGCTTGTGTCTCAGCAGTAACTTTGCCCTTTGTGCACTAAATTCAGTAACCTACCTGTTCTGGTGTGCACAGCAGTTCCCTTCTCCCACAGACAAGATGAGCACTGATGGGATTTGTTTCAATACAAGAGTCTGTTCTCCCCCTTTCCCTGTTGGGCAGTTGCACCTTTTCAGTCTCTGCCCCTAGCCAGTTCTGTAACAATACAGATTTCTAGAAGGTGTAAGAAATCCCCTGGCAACAAGAAAAGCCTTGGTATTGGTATGTAACTTTTTCCTTTAATTTTAAACTTAAATAATAGGACAGTTGTATTTCCCAGGTACTGTTATTAGCTGTGTAATAACAAAAGAAGACTGTAAGGCTCAGTTGAAATGAGGTTCCTGCCTACTGAATACCTTGTATCCCCGAAGGAAGAGGCAATCCCTGCTGTCAAACCTCAAAATTAAAAAACTTAAGATAAATAAAAAGAGCCTTATCACTGTGTGGTTTGAGATGGGAACAGAGATTGAAGAATTTGTCTAGGTCACCTAGGAATTCCACAGCAGAACAGAAAGAACACAGATCTTCTGAGTCCTAGCTCTGCAACCTAACTACAAACCTTTTCTTCTGATTAAGTGACCTGAAGCAGCTAAGCCAGCACGACTTGTTACCTTCATTCAAACTAACTAAAGTGTTTATTTAAGACCATGTATTTTCTGATGGCTGAAATAAAAACTGAGTTTTAATCAGTTTGATGCCAGCAGCAATGGGATTTACCCCTCCCCAGAACAGCACAGGATGCAGTCCCAAGAATCCGTGGATCTGTAACTGGTGTTTGTAAGGCTTCACAAAGGATCCCCTGTTTGTAGGGCCAGAGCCCTGCAGGGAACTCTGGCTTCCCTGGACTGACACCTGAGTGCTGTCATAGGGAACAAATGCTGTGTATAGATTAAGCCTATTTCCTCATGCAAGTCTCTCACCAAGAGAAGGATGGTTAGGAGGTGGGAAGGAAGGGAGTTGTTGCAGAAGGTAAAAAGAGAAGCACAATCCTGCTAATCACAGATCTGAAGATAGCATTGTTGAAACAATGAAAACAGACAGGATACAACCAACATTACTCATTTTTCTTGCCCAGAACATGTTTCCCTGGGAATACCGGTGTCACCTGGAATAACTGTCAGGTCTGCACTGCTCTTACAGGTAGAGCTGGAACACATACAGTAGTAGTTACGATTATAGATAAATTCTTAACAGCTTACAGTGAATCAGAAGCACTCATTTTGAAACTGAACAAAGCAGCCCAAAATTTCCAAGACCAGATTTTCCTGTGCCACTGCCAGACTAGCTTCAAGTCTTCCTGGTGACGTGTCAGTCATTACGAATCCTCATGGCTTAGCATACTGAAGAAGAGCTGCAAACTGCTCATCAAAAACCTACAGCCTAATCAAGGAACTGGCATGTACTTGAGTTAGTCCCAGCTTCCACCTACCAAAGGGCAGCTGTGTAGACATGAGAATGTGTGACTCAGACATGCAGTGCACATACAACAGCAAGCAACATGGTATCTACATTTCAAAGCAGTACATGCTCATTTGTGGACCTTGTATGTCTGAGACCTCCATCCCAACAGTCTGATTGCTACAGTTTTCATTATTTTTTGTTCATCATCATGAAGCAACAACTTCTAGTGTTTCAGCCCAAGAAATAGTGCAGTTTCCTCTCCACATCAAAGAGTCTTCTAATATTAGTGCCTTGCAAAACAGGACATCAACTGCTATCCCAGAACTACTTAAAAAGCAAACCAAAAACAAAAGCCAAAGCCTCCTCATCATTATAGAACTGCAAATATTTTGGTCCCACACGTCAAACAAGCTTAGTTTTGACACAGACTTCTAAAGTTTCCGCTGACTTGGCAATCAACACCCCTGTTCTTAATATCCTAGAATTCCACAGCTGAGCAGCAAGAAATGATTTGGTGAGGGACGATGGATTAATGTGTCTCACATATCTGTTTAAGGGAGTGACAAGAATGAAATAATTTAAAGCTAAAGGTCCTTTCATGTCTTTCTTCTGAAAGACTCTTTGTATCAAATGCTATGAATTCATGTTAGTCTGCCACCAGTGAGGCTTTCACAATATGGCAGTGGCAGCAAATAACATATAATAACTTGTGGTGAACTGCCATGAACATTTAATTTGATACTGAACACATTTCCAGCAAGGAATAGACAAAGGTGTTCTCTAGGTGTTAAAGTACTTCTGTATCACTGAATTGATATCACAAGTGTCTCATGCCTTCCAGCAGGGGGCTGCAGTATCTGCAACAACTGGATTTTTTTTTATCATGGTTTTTGGCACTTCCCGTAGGCATCATACTCAGCTAATAGCTCTAGCACAAGTTTACAAACCCAGAGACAGACTGGATGCTAGGAGAACATTGCTGTTCCTCCCAGGGCGTGACTGGAGGTCTGTCAGACCAGCTAGGGGCAACATACAAAACTTTCCAGGAACCCACAGAATTTTTCATTTTGCTGTGGCCTTTTAACTATCTGGCAGAGATTGGAAACTCCTGCTTGAATCAGTCCTAAAGTGGGCTGGCCCATGCTAGTGCCCTGTGAAGAATGCTCTGAGATCCTGAGAAGACCACAGCTTCACATGCAGGCCATGTGCCCTGGCGGCAGTGGTCTCCACCCCATGCAGATGTTTTAATTTGCCACTCTGAAAGCAGATGTGTCAGTACTAGCAAACTTGGGAGGTGACCACACTTATATCCCTGAGGGACCAGTGCAGAAGGAATTCGATTAGCAAACTCAGGCTTCTGCTACGGCAGCAGAGAATGCAGCAGTGATCCTTCCAGACCTCTTTACAGTGGCTGTAATCATCACCCTTTAGGTGACTACACAGCCACACAGTAGTCTCTCCTGCTCATCTTTGCAATGTGATTAAAAATGCAAGGATCGTGTCTTAGCACAGTAAGGAAGCCACAAACGAAGGCTCCACATCAAAGCATTTGAGAATTATGTTTATCACATATCACATGAGATAAATAATCCTCTTCTGTAATGTTGGTTCCTATCTACAATAACATAGATGTTGTACTTACCAAAGAACAGTTCTACAGCACTCCAGAAAATGAGCAGTGAACAAGCAAAGTGCTGTATACTTGCATTCACATATCACACTGAGATCTTCGGGTATTAAAAATGCTATAACCATTTTTTTCCAAATAACATCTATTGCATCCTCGAATGAATAGGACTCTGATGGGACTTCTGTTAGTATGGATGCCACATGACTACTGACAATACACTGCACTATTCCAGGAAAGGGAGAAGATCTAGAAATGCACTTTATTTTATCTGAATGAAGTCTACAAGGTTGCTGGGAAGGGACTCTTCATCAGGGACTGTAGCAACAGGTCAAGGGGTAATGGGTTTAAACTTCAACAGAGGAAGTTTAGATTGGATGTAAGGAAGAAATTCTTTACTGTGAGGGTGGTGAGGCACTGGAATGGGTTGCCCAAAGAAGTGGTAAATGCTCCATCCCTGGCAGTGCTCAGGGCCAGGTTGGACAGAGCCTTGGGTGACATGGTCTAGTTTGAGGTGTTCCTGCTTGTGGCAGGGGGGTTGGAACTTGACAATCTTAAGGTCCTTTCCAACCATAACTATTCTATGATTCCATGATGTTAGGATCATGATCTGCTTTGATTGCTTGAAGGTGCTATCATCCCTCAATACCAAATATATGAAAAGAAGGAATTTGAGTTGATACTGATGCAGTGATCAGCATTCACAAGACGTTTCTCCTTTCCACAATCAGAACTGAAATAAGCTGAAGAGTCAGTCATAGAAGGCAACCTGTGACAACAGAAAAATAGGAAAACCCCAGACATCTACTTGATTACAGCCAGACATCCTAAACACAGCTTTGGCTGGCAGTCTGGAAAATGCTAGGCTTAAATGCCAATATTTGTATTTGACACTACACTAACTGCATAAATCTTTCAACATGACACTTTGATGAGTTAGAATTCTATGTCCATAAAGATATTAAAAATAAAACTCAAATATCACAGCGGTTTAAGAAATGGAAACTGAATTACTGATGGTTGTTGGGGTTTTATGGCAGCAGGTATATTAGGGGAAAGTGTTCAATTAAAGTTTTGGCTTTTACATGATGCTTTGTGAATCAGGTATCATCCAGACATACAAACTGTTTATTATTTGCTTGTAAGGCACTTTGATTACCATACATGTGGCTGTTGATTATACTTATGATGAAATAAAGACACAGCACAGAGTAACTGAAAAAGCTCAACTATGGAAAATATCTTTCGTGTTACTTGAAGAATCAGTTTTCTCATTATTTTCACTGTCATTTTTTAGGGGAAACCAAAGCCCAATTTATTTCCTTTTTTTTTCCTGTGAAAAGGTTTTGATATTATGTACTCACTTGTTGGTTTAGGAAAACATGGATTCTTTTTTTTCTAACTTAAAACTACATCTGTTTGGTAAAAAATAGGGATATTTAACAGCAGCTGAAAATTCCTTTTACAGAAAAACAGACTGCTAGGTTTAACAATCTTTTGGAAGGCAATTGTTGGCCATCTCTACTCTTAGATGCTTCTTGGCCTTTTATCGGTGAAGAATTTGCTATCTGAGAGCTGTCAAAGGTTTGTAGTGTGCTTTATGGCTTAAAACGTATCTCAGCACATTTCAGCAGTAATTTCTGTCTCCAGTTGAGCATTTCAGCAGTGAGAAATTGTTTCAATGCTTCTGATATGTTTTTCCTCATTGCATCCCAAGAACAGTGGGAGAAGAAGAGCTCCAGGATAAAGGGATAGACTACTGGTGGAACTGAAGATAGCTCTTAGCAATAGCAGATTTCTAATTCCTCTTTAGAAAGGAAACAAATTATTTTCTAAGTGCCATGAAGTAGCACAAGACAGTGCCATGTCCTGTTGAGCTGATTACTGCATATGACACATTAGCTCATGCAGCAAAGAAGTCATTAGACAGCATTAGCAAATACACTTTGAATACAGAGTATGATACTTGGTGTCAGCCTCAGACATTAGATGGCTCTGCAGCATTCCTTTTGCCTCATGACTCTATGTGCCGTGCACACGGGGTGGTGGGTTTCAGTGGTCTGCTGACTAACTATGCTTTGCCCATGGGTATACACCTTAGAAAAGGCTGTGGCTCTGCACTGCACCCCTGCAAGAAAGAAACATCCTAACTACACAAAAATGTGAGGTAGGAGTCAACCTATTAATCTGCCTCTTGATGTGTGTCACTTAAATGTGTGCTAATGCACCTCCATGGACGAGGTGCAGGATAAATCAGTTGCACTGGAGATGGATTACAGCCACCGATGGCATATTCAGGCTAGCTCTAATTTTCCTCATATACTGACAATGACTGCAGTGAACATGCAACAGGACAGGCACCAGCAACTAATCTCTGGAAAAACATCCTTTTCCCCAGTGTTTTGACATGTTCTGCATGTTCTGCTCCTAAATGCAATGATTTTCTCTTTTCTATGCCTAATTTCTGTAATTAAATAACTTACTTCATTTCAGTACTGAATGTGCGTTGTTGCCTTTGCTTCCCCTGCAAGCAACATGTAACTGAAGAAGCAAGATTCTGACTGTTGCCAAGTGACTCTAACTCCCCTCAAAACAAGATGACCCCTGCAAGAGAGTACATATTTCTGCAAATGAAAATAAGCTTACCCCATAAACAGTATAGGGTACAGAAAAAAATGGCTATTATTTTTGTATGAATATTTACACTACCCCATGACTCTCCACCAAACTGAATCGCTTTCTCTCTAAAACCATATTAAAGTATCCTTGCTGGATGGCATGATTTCTTGGTGGTTTTTATAGCCAGCCACAGGAAAATTAGGTTACGTGCATTTTAGTCAGAAAGTCTTGTTTCAGGTTCAACAAAACTGGGAAGTGATTAATCCTCTTCTAAAATATTCCAGATGAGAGCTGACACATAAAAAACCCTCCAACCCTCAAACAGTTACTCTCCAGCAAGGCAGTTCATTGTATAACTGGCTGAAACTGCAAATGGGTCAGTAAATAAAGCAGCTAGATTTTTCAGCTCCAGTAGAACAGTACATTAATAAAAGAGAAAGAGGTTTAAACTTACATGTTTCCTAAAGATAAGACAGAAGCAGACACTGTTTGAAACACATCCTATTTTACAGAACTTTGCAGTTGGCCTAGGAGAAGATGAAACACCCACCAGCAGGCCAATTCCTAGAGGCCAGGGCCACACACAGTAACCTTGAGAAACATCAGCCATGAGTCCAGAGAATCCTCTTCTTGAGTACTGTATCTTATTACCTTTTTGAAGAACTCCTCCCAGTACCTCCCCAGCTGTAGGGGTTACATTTAACATGGAAAGAGCTATGTGTATCTAGCATTTTCTCTGATTGCAAACAATGAAGTAAATAGGGCAGGTCAATAGGGTAGCAGCGGGGAGGTCATGGCTACAGGGACTTCACTGTGTGCCTGCCTGTGGCTTCCTTGCCACCAGCCTGAATTCCTGAGCTGCTTCTATTGCACAACACTAGGAATATATTTGCATCTCTGGTCCTCAGAGCTAGCTTGCTATAGCTACACAACGCTGCATTGTGCCATGTAGACAGAACTCATATTTCTTGTAATGCAACCTCAGACACACATTGAGTTGCAATGATTAAATTTCATCAACCATGCCTCTCACAACAATCTAATTATGAAGAAGAAACCTAACAAGGCTCCAAAATTGCAAAGACTAAAACATACCTCGGATGTACAGCTGTAATACTTACTCTCAGCCAACTACCATTGCTTCAGCACTGTGCATTAATATGCTTTCATGCACAGTCAGTCACTACTAGTCACTAAGAAAGTTGAGCCAGGCCAGACAGGCAAAGTAGAATTAGAAAGTAGAGTGCCACCTGTGTGCTGAAAATATTCTTCACCTTTCCAAAGGTCTCACAAACACATTCCACAAGAAAGAACAAATCTTTAGGATTAAGATCTTATTGAAAGAAATTCTCAGCATCTTCATTTTTGTATGTGTATAGAATACATTGTTTTGTAATCTGAATCTGTTAAAAATGCACAATTGAAATAAACCTCTCTATTTTTTTTTCCAAAGGAAGGAAGAAAGAAAATATTAGTAGTTTGCATTCAAAGATATGATATTCACTTGGCATTCTGCTGTACTTAATGATAGCTCTACAAAGAAATGCAGTTACCATCTTATGTGGGAAAGCATACTTGTGGCTGAGAAAATGCTGCAAAAATTGCAAAGAGAGCTTTGGTAGTTTTATACCACATTTTCACCCCAGTTTTTACAACCAGATCATTTAGTCAAAAGTTGTGTTTTCTGCTTCTTATTTTTCTTTTCCTATTCCCTGATATAATGTTTTAGCTCTGGGCTGAATACGATTCTGTGTGATGAAAGGTACCAAGACACAACTAAGACTGTAATGCTTTGTGAAGTTCAATTACTTCAGCTCATTTTATGAGAAGGTTCTTGAATCAAAACACAATTTATATTGCATTTCTTTTATATTCTTAGCTGTCTTCTAACCCAGCCAGGCCTCCTTCACTACGCAGGTGCCTTTATCACAGGCCCACTTTCTAGCAAATCACTTTTCCACCAGCACATCAAAGCTCCCCTGGAATTCAGAACTCTGCAGTTCAAGAAATCTCCTGTTCAGCAGCTCACAAAAATATTGTTCCTTCACTGAACAGTCTCTCAAGCTCCTCAAGATGAGCTCTCATTTCTTGTGAACAAACTACTTGCTCTGGAAAGGCTGCTGCTGTCTGTACTATCTCTTCATCTTTTACAGCCTCCTGTGTACCTATCCAAAAGGGGGTGTTGTATTGTCTGCCTGAAGTTCAGACAGAGCTTGTTCTGTTGTGTTTCATTCCCCTTCATTGCAGACTTTTTCCTCACAGGACCTAACGAAAAGGCAAGGTTCCACTCCTAAGTTTTTGGAAGAAAGACCACAAGTGATTTTGCATCTTATTCAAGCCACCGCAGTGTCTGGGAATTCTCTCTCTTTATTTCAGTAGGTTTGCCACTGAGCTCTCCATCTACTTCTATATAAAGCCAATGGATTGTGAATTGTATTACCCTCCATTGGTTCAGCATTTGAGGCTTCCTGATAGAAAACAGACAGTAAGGTCAAACTCTGCAATCACAACACACCTTTTAAGTGCTGAAAGCTGGTCTTGAGTTTCTTGGGTTTTGTCGTGTTTCAAATGTCATTGCATTGTTGCTGTGGCTGCTGTGTTTCCTATCAGAATGGCCTTCAATTTTAAACGTTATGGTGATCTAACTTCCCTGTTTCCTGGGATTTTCTCAGAAAATGCAGAATGAGAACTTTTACAACGTAACAGACGGGGTTCTCTGCTCTCTAACAAGGGCTTCTTTCCTCCACTGTGTTAGCAACTAAAGTTAAATACATATTCAAAAAACAAACAAAACATTTAAGGGCTCAATTTTTTCTCATAGATTATGTGAAATTATTTTATTCATTTCATAATTATAGCCTTGCCTTTGAGGCTTGGGAAGACCCTTTTTGGTTTGGTTGTTTTGTTTGGGTTTTTTCTAATATAAGGAATAAACCAAATCCTCCTGCTTCCATTATTTTAAAATCTTGTCTTTCCACAGGACAAACCATCTGTAAGGGATAACAAAGCAGGACAAGAATTTATTGCCTGGCCTATGGGGATGAGGAAACTGGAGGTAGCTCTCTTTTCTGCTACATGTAGAGACCTGTTAAAAGTTGTCTGTTTACATTTTTTGCCTTAACCCCTAACCACATTTCTTGCCTCCATTTAGTAGAAACTGATGCAAGAGGAACCCAGTTGGAACAGTCCATCATAACCCTTCAGTTGTGTACCCCTTTTGGCCATGCTAGTGTGAAGGATATGACTCCTTGTTCAGCAAGGGGAGGCATAAGATTAGCACTGAGCTTTGCTGGTGTTCAAGTGACTTTGTCTTCTTTGGGATTACAGCAATCAGCTGTCCCCTTTCATTACCATCAGAAGCTGCTATTGTGCTCTAGACTCTTAAACATAAAGTACCTATGATCAAACCCTATTGTTTATTTTCTTGGGGAGGGGATGTCTAACTTGGTTTCTTTAAGCAAGTAAAAAATGAAAAGCCAAATGTGACCATTAGTAATCATCAGGATGCTGTATTTCACTTCTATATATCATCACAATTAGTGTCTGGAAAAATCGGGTGGAGAGGGAATTCCTTCATTGGCTCTGCACAGCCTCCAAACTAAAAAGTCCATAAACTGCTAGTGCATCTTCAAGCAATCTGTCATGAACTTCAGCTGCCATTTGTGACAGCTTAAGTTGTGAGAAAAATACAATCAAGGTACCCAAGGCAGCTCCTTAATTTAGTACCTGGTTTCAGGAAGGAACCCCACATACATGCTTTCATAAGCAAAACACACATCGTCTTGTCTTACCTCTCCTTATCTCTTGGAGATTACATCCAGAGGCTGGGATTGTGATACAACATACTTTAATGCAGAATCACTGCCGTATGATCTCCAATGTGATTAGCACAGCTCAACCTTAGTTGGCATATTATGGCTTAGATTATTCCTATTAGTTTCCAACTGATCTTGGAACGCAAGTATTACATCTGATTTTAATGAAACTTTAGAGTTCGTTGTTTTCAGTCAGCTAATGAAACAGTTGAACCTTCCCATGACTTGCTGTAATTATAAGAAAGGCTGTGCATTATCATGAACAATGCTAACTTCTTTACAAGATGTAAAGTTAGTCCTCCAGTACTTGTGTATTGATATGTTTTGTAATGTAAACTGAGGAGTGAAAAGTAATTAATGCTACCCTGGTGAAATGTGAGCCTACCTGGCACAGAAGCTTTTACGCAGCACACTTTGATACATGTAACTTTATGTTAACAGAAAAAGTCACTTTAAAATCTGTTTTGTTCATGAAAGCCTCAAGCACATACACAATTTAATCACATTTAGAAGATCACTTTAAAGCACTCGTGAAAAAAAGAAGTGCATTATAAGGAAAAAAAAGAAATATTCAAGGTGGAGTTATCACCAAGGCCTTGAGAAGAATTTCCTGGTTTCAGCACGCAAAAAAAGTTTGCATTTGTGAGGGCTTTACCAAAGACTACGGCAAGACACTACTTTCAAGACTGAAAATGATTTCCACTGGGTGGTTTGTTTGCTGGCTTCTGTAAAACAGATTGGTGGTCCCAGGACAGCTCTTGCTGGACTTACGTTCTACACACAAAAGCCACGACTGTAACTGTCATTAACTGTTCCCCGCTTTGGCAGCTTCATCTGAAAAACTAAAAATCAAATACACAATGTGGACACACTTGCCCTTAATGGCCCTTCCACATCAGGGCTCAGGGCATACTGAGATTAAGGAATTGGGCTTGTTTGTGAAGACAAGCAGGCATCTGCAATTTCTTCTACTGTCCAGTCTGTGGAGTGATTAAAGGACTACTGAGTGAGCGATCCATCAAGAGAGAGAGCACAATCAGATCCTCTCTGGAGAAATGGGACATTTTCATGGCAAACACTAGGAAATCTCTCTCCACCCTTGAGCTGCAAGGTGATCTTAGTCATATCAATTTCTGTGCCTCCTGGAATACACGCACCTGTTTTAACATATCTCTCCAGCCAAGCATCCTCAGCTGGATTTGTTTAAATACTAACAAATTCTAGTGAAGGGTTTCTCAAAATTTAGAAATAAATTTTAACTCCTGGGGCAGGGGTGCAGGAAGAACAAGTAGCATCCTCTGCAAAGTTACCCTGTTTACAAGCCAATACAAATGTGAAAAGGTTCACTCCTTTACCTCTCTTTTCCAGTGTTCTGTTTCTATACTTGCAGGCAAAGGTACACGTACATGTGTTTTTCACGCTTCTGAAGATCACCAAGGGTCCACAGGTCAAAAGTTGATAAGCATAAGCACTGACCTATAGTAAAATCCCTACTGACAGAGACACGAGCGAAAGAGGCTGAACCAGGTTCATACTTGCCAAAGCTGGCAGCTGCACCAGCAGCTGATACACAATGGTTACCAATGGCTCGCTTTATACAACAAGCAAACTCTATTAAATGAAGCCTTGGGTGGCATGGTTTAGTGGGAGGTGTCCCTGCCCATGGCAGGGGGGTTGGAACTAGATGATCTTAAGGTCCTTTCCAACCCTAACTATTCTATGATTCTATGGAAAAGCAAGTTAATTTGCCTTGAAATATTTTAAAACCACAGTGACCTTCACCTTCCCAGTAAGTACAGATAGGGAACAACTACTGCACTGTCCAGCAACACTGAAGCAGTAGTACAAAACCATTCTGTTAAAAACTCCCATCCCCAAGGACCACTGCTGCACACAGGTAGGTGTTTGCAGGCAGACCTCCATGTTAGTACAGGCCCACTGGTTGCACAAAGGCCTGAGGCAACAAAATGTTGACCCTGGGTTTTAGAGGGTTTCCAGTGACAACAAAGAGGCTGTACTCTCAGTTCTGTTTGCCCCCAGATAAACAGTTATATGCTAGGATTTAGTAAGATTTTAACTACAGACATATAACTATATCCTTTCCTTAAAAAAATCCCTACAGTTTTCAACAACAGCACAATTGAGGACTACTCCTTTGAATGAATTATGAACATTTGCCAATGGAAAACACATGTGCTATTACACACAAAAAGTACACATTCATGTATTAGATGCATTAGATGTTTGAATATATGCCTTTTCTTAGTGTGCTGAAGCCTTCATACTCAAGATTGTTCAAATACTATTTGTAAAGGCAGTATGAACACCCTTCTGTCTTTCCTGCCCTGCATTTTCACACAGACACACATATATACTAACACTCCAGGCACTCAGTCTGAATTACTAATTTCAAATGCAAGCAAACCAGCTGTTGTCATCTATTCATTTCTACAGCCATGACACCCAGGATCCCAGAGTATGGGATCACTGTTGGGCTACCAAGTGGAAGAGCAGTAGCATTTCTGTGTGAAGAAAGGTTTCCAGTTGCATAACTGGTATGCAGTTCAGGCATAACTGAGGGCTGCAGGCAGCAAAGTGGTCTCTTAACTGTGTTTCTCAAGAGCCTGACAAGTGCTTGTTCAAAGACTTTCTTGTTCTTGACTGATCAGTCCTACACCTTGGTAAGTATGACAGAATGGATGAGGTTGGAAGGCACCTCTAGATACCACCTGGTCCAACACTGCTTTTCAAAGCAAGGCCAACAGAGCAGGTTAGCTAGGACCTTTGCCTGAGATAGAAACACCACCTCTTCTTCAGTCACTAGTACAAAAGCCTCCAGGATTCCAGAACAAAGGAAGAAAAACTTCAGGAGTCTTTCCTTAACCTAAGCTCTCTTTTTTTATGACACTGTAAGATGGAAGAAGTCAGTGACTATGATTTTCCATTCAGTCTGCTGTAGACAAATGCTTTGATGTCCACCTCAAACATAGCAAGCACTACTGAGAGGACAAACTGTGCTGAAGCCGTTAGCAAGAAATCAATAAACCTCCTTATGCTCAAGGCCATGAGAGATACAGGAGTCAAGTGGATAAAGCTGAGCACTCAGAAGCCTGTTGATTAGTGTTCTGTTCCCAGTTCATATCAAGTTACTTCAAAAAATGTGCTATACCGTAGAGTGTTTTGAGATCCCATGGATACAAGTCCTCTGTCCCATTCAGACACACGCTAATTCACAGCAGGCCATGAAGTGCTGTTAAAACTACACTGCACCCCTGAAAACATAATACCTGTGCCAATTTTTCAACTGTGCTTATTATCAGATTATACAAAATTACATGCAGAGAAAATTACACTTCATTAGTTAATTCAGCATAAATGATGCAAAACTGCACACAAAGATAATTCCTAAACAATGCTACAGTTGTTACAGTCTGAAAAGCCAATTCAGCCCATCTCAGGCAAGTATCAAAATAAACCTAGAAAAGTTCTGTTTTCACGAATGTTGATGCTTCTTACATACAATTTATTTGCATGTATCTTATTTATTAGGTGTTTCCTCCAAAGACACATTATAGCGCCAAAGCACCAAAATTTACTGATCCTTAAGAGAATCATAATTTTTAGCTGACACCCTAATGCAGCATCTGCTGATTAGAACTGATTTCTACATAAATAGATGATCCACTTTAAAAGAAATGTTGCTGCCAAAAATATAGTACCATGAACTATAAACACAGAAGGTACCATTAGCAAGATAAGCAATTTAGAAAATCAGCTTAATAATGAGTGGAGATATTTACAATGGTTACGCTAAATTTTCATCAAACAGCTCTGACTTTCTAAAACCAGTTTGTAAGGAACCTCTCACATTTTCAATAAATTAAAGACAGAAGAACACAGTTAAGTTGCCTGCTAAGCAAGCAGTTGTGGGAAGGATCTGGTTAGGTTCCTTAAAGTAGGCTAGCTAGAGACTGGCTAGCTGGAGATTTTTTACCTCTTGCTTCTAGGCATTTCCTTGAGTACTATGAAAGTGCAGCAGTTACTCTTGAAAGAAAGATTGAGAGGCCCTATGCTTGTAAGCGGACTTTCAAGACAGAAGAGTTAAGACTGTTTTTGAGCACAAAAATTGAAGAGGCTGATTTTAGAATTAAAGTAAGCAGCCTACAAAAAACATGCTGTGATATGTACTGAACAGTAACATGATCACATTTCATGAGCTGTGGAGTGCTTCTGTGTGAATTTCTCCTGATTTCTTGTGAAATGAGAGGAGAGGGAAAGCTACTTCCAAATTCTGTCTAACGTACCAGTTGTTCTGAACACGCTCATGCACAACTGCAAACTGAAGCTTACTACAGTTGTGAAAACAGCTTGAACTTCCCTTCATGATAAATGTAGCTGAGTGACAAGCAGGGAGTTTTCCAAAGACCCCTCTAATTGACAATGGTCAAATTAAAAGAATTAAATTATAAAAGGTCCCTCAGTGCAATTTTTTCTGACAAGCACATCCCAATTGTGATACAAGTATCACTTTCAAGCTAAGAGAGAACAGGAAGCCATAATATCGCATGCTGGCAAAAAAGCAGAGGATGAAATCTTTACCTATACTATGTGTAACCTTTAAATATAAATAAACATGCCAGCCATAAAACAAAGTACACAACACAAATTTCCAGGAATTAGAAATTAATCTAGATTGAAATCAAGGCAGATAAACTTGTTTCCAGTAGTTTATACAGATTCATTTGCATATCACTGCCCTTCACTATACCATCCATTGTGTATACTAGCACTGACACAGCACATCTTCCAGGGGTCAAATAGTTTGAAAATATAAGAAAAATAATGAAGAATAATTAATAAAATAAATCAGCCATAAAAGCATGAAAAAGTGTCTGAAGGAACCTCTATTCCTCACATTTTCAATGAACTACAGACAGAAGACACTATACAGTTAAGCTGTCTGCTAAGCAAGCAGACACTTGCTCCTTTGCTTTATAAGAAGGTGAAATTCTTCTTTTTTATTTTTTTCTGAGTTGGGAGAATTTCCAGTGCTAATGGTCTCCTGGTTGGATAATCATGGAAGTCTCTTTATAGCAGCTATTTGTACTAGCATATATGCAAAAAAAGCTCAAGCTAGTCATCAGTTTTAGCTAAGAAATGCTAGGATTTGGCTGTACTTTTAATGGATAACTTCATCAGGTTAAGGGAGTTGGTTGAGAAGCACATTATATCACCTCCAGGGTTCCTCATATAAGTCCCTCAGGCTAGAAAGTGTTTTAATACCCACATTTAATACATGCTCATCATGGCATAGCAAAGAGGGGTTATGGATCATAAAGTTAATTTGGGAGATGGGTACAGTAGGTCAGGATATGCTGGCTTAAGGATCTTACTTAACTGTTTAAAGCATGTGTCCAGAAACACTGGGGTTTAAGTTCGTTTAAAAGTTTCAATAAGAAATTTCAGGTGACAGAGGTCTGATCCTGCAATGAAGTTCATATTGGCACAGTGCGTACCCCTTCTTCTAGTCTGTGGTTTTGCAGCATATTTTCTAAGGACCACAACACAGAAAGAAACACAGTAGGAATGCAAGGACCAGACTGGAAAGCAGCAGAGAAAGCTAACTACCAGCTAAGACTTATCAGATGAAGAATTTTCTCGCTTTTCTTATGGGAGAGAATATAAAATATGGGTGACATGACTCTACTGTGATGATTTTAAAATCAAGGCATTCTCTAAGGAAGAATGAAAGCTCTTTCAGAAGAGCAGAGGAAGCTTTTAATAAAGGAAAAATGACAGAAAAGCTGTTTTGATGGGCTCTGGGGATTTAACGTGTCTTTTTTAAAAATCTGATCTGCTGTTACTATCCTCTGAGCAAGAGAGTTTTTATGCTTTAATGATTACACAAATAGTGTGTTTGAATACTGTTTCTGTAATTGATTGCTGACAACATGTTACTGAATTCCGTAGCTGCAAAGGGTTGCTCTGGATTACTGTTTAAAAAAAACAGTACAGTGTGTGAAGCAAAAGATGGAATAACAATGTTGCAACCCATGGACATCCCATGGGCAAGGCCAAATCCTACAGATGCTCCCTGCATTAAGGATGTCCCTCACCACAGTAAGTATGATGCCCAATGACAAGCAGCTACAGGATTAAATTATGCAGTCAGTGGAATGACCGGTGATGAAGAGCAATAAAAGCAAGTGCAAAGAAAGCACTGGAAAACGGCATGTCTTTATAAAGTCCCACTCTTGAAAAAACTTTTATGAGCTTAGGTAATTTTTCTGAGCTTCAAAGAGAGTGGGAAAAAAACACCTGTGGCCACCATAAGCCCATAGAGAAACACCGTTTCCTGAGTAAGAAGTGAGCCCGAGTAAGAAGTGATCCAGGCAGACAAATGTTATCCCAGCAGTATAAGGGAAGGGGAACTAATTGTATAATATCTTGCCAGATCTTCCCAAAGAGGGAAAAAACATTACATCACTTGTAAAAACATTATCGTTCAGGCATTATAGGAGAGCAGGTGTGATGCTGAAAGTGGAGAGGGGGGATTTTTGCTCAAGCAGTGTACATCTGAGGGGCAAAAAAAAGGAAATAGAAATGGGTTTTGGCCTTTGCCATAGCCTTAAAAATGCCAGGCACTAGCGGTCTAAGCTGAGGGAGCAAATTCTGAAGCAGGAAATACCTTGAGTAGCCTACCTGATAGAATTTTTCTGTTAACAACTCTGTTTTGCTTAGAGCATGTAGATTCCAGCTGACATGATTTGGGAGTTTTTCACGGTTTTTCAATTACAGTTGCAGGTCTTGCCATTAACAGCCTCCTGCACTGTCTTTTACTACATACTATCAGGAGAGTGCTTTCAAAGGGACAAAACAAAGGCTGTTCTTTAAAATTTAATGCCTTACTTTTAACTATACTGCTTTCTGATATTTTTTCTGTCTCCTTTCTGATAGCACCTTTAAAAGATTTGTAAACTTGTCTCCCCAACACGCTTAACTGTTGCTTAGAAAGTTTATTATATAGTTGTTAACTTTCAGTATGTTTCTAGTAGTCAGTTGGGATTTAATTATAGTAACTATCCAAATAAATCTGACTCTGTAGATTAAATAACAGCTCTTCTTAAGTAAATAACACTTGAAAATGCTTTCCCTTTCTCTGTCATACATAGACATTACTTAGAATAGTAACAGCCTTGCAAAACATACAATTTCCTAGCTATTTGGTCTCATTAGGTATTGTTCTAGCAGTCATTTGTTTCATTAGAACCTTAGGACCATTTGGGCTGAAAAGGACCTCAGGTCTTTCTTCAGTAGTCCAGCTTCATGCTCAAAGCAGGCCCAGATATAGTGAAATCAGATCTACTTGGGATAGACACAAAATCATCATGTTTTTTAAAATCATGGAGCTTGGAGCCTTGGTACAGGATCAAGGTGGTTAATGGCTGATTGTAGTGAGCATTGTGCCTTTAAGCAGAGTGGGTGTTCTAAGTCTGACCACCGTGGACTAAGGAAGCTGGTGTTATAGAACAATCATTTGGGGTTAACGTATGATATTTGGAACATCTGAAACCTGTTATTTTTCCTAGTTGAGGTTTATCCTGGAGCTTCATAAACTTTCCATTTTAAATTACAGAGCTTCCTTTTTTAACTATAATAAACTTTTATCTTAAAATGGTGTGTGCCTTTTAATCATTCCAAAGTATTTACTTTAATTAGGTTTTAAAAAACCCTGCAGAAGACAGCATTGTTCTTAATTTTGGCTGTGAGAGGTTGTTCTGCATTCAGCTAGCAGCAGTTCTTAATACCCCTGCTGAACTTCAGCCAGATAGAGCATTTGAGGCAAAGCAAGATGGCGTGAATTCAAAAAAAAGAAGACTTGTTTTCATGAAAACATTGGTCCAGTTTTATGGCATTATCTATAATCCGCTAGTTTAGCTGAAGAAGACAGTTTTCATCTTCCTTTCTCTACAGACATGCAGCATGTGGCATTCCTGAAATGTCAGTATTTTCTTGGTTTTCCCCATCCATCATTAGAGATTTGAAGTTCAGAAGCCCTGAACATCTCCAACTCAGCAAAAACCCTTAGGAGCTGAAACACTCCTTAGCAAATCAGGTTCAAATGATATGTCCAACTGGGGAGGTGATGGGGGAAGAAGAAATCAAAAATATAAAAGATTCTTATGTTGGATTGCTCAAACTTTGTACCTGAGACTATAATAGCTTCCTACCCGAGACTATAAAAGCAGCAAAACAAGACAAAGGCAGATTTTAACTAAGGTTATCAGTTAAAGTAACAGATAATTGAGGAACTCGGAGTTATAGTAAGTACCATGGCAAGTTGCAACCCAAGATCCCTTTTTTCCTCTAGCATGTTAAATCAAGGTAGTTAACTTGGTATAGTTGGAGTTAACACAAACTACAGCAAAATTTACCAGAGTGCAAGACTTTTCTATCTGAGCAACCTAAATAGTTCTGGTCCTTTTCTGCTGTGGGGTCATGCAAACAAGACCTGAGATGGGAGAAAGACTGGGATGGGCTGAGCTAATTTCTTCATCACTTACTGCAGCTGAGGTTTTCTCCCATACTGGACTAACTGCTGGCCACAGCCACAGGTATCGAGACTGGCATGAAAAGGTGTGGGATTAACGTTCTCCTCTTCATTCTGAAGAGACATTCTAGCAAAGATAAAATATTTCTGTTTTTTCTTTAGGACACCATTCAGTGGGTCAGGGTCACTGGAAAGCATTAACACCTGCACAGCCATTTTGTAAGGACTTCCTGTTACTCCCACTTTACAAGCAGGAAGAATGTCTCCAGCTAAAGGCAACCTCTGACACCAAAACAAAAAAGTTGTTTCCTCCAGTTCTTTCTGGGAATATTGTAGAAAAGGATGCCAACACCATGAGAATTACTAGCTCTTGCCTTTGTTGACTCAATGCATCTGAAACTTTTTAGATTTTGAAAACAGGTTTCTTGTAAACTGGTAAAATGGGTTATCAGTGCTCACACACACAGAGGAGTGAGTGGTTGCTTTGGCTGGGTTATAGTTCTTGGCCCGCAAAAAGAGTAAATGGGAACCAAAATACCTTAATTTAAGGATCAACTTAATATAAGGGTCACAGAGTAATTGCATTTCCCTGGAGTGCTACATCTTGAAAAAATAGATTCCTGGGTTTTAGATTGCCCTATATTCAATGGTATGTAGGTTTTCTGCGTTAGGCAATTTTTCAGTTAGTCTTTGTTCCTGTTTGTGCTCTTAGATGTCAGTTCTGCACAGGAATAATGAGGCTAATAAACCTCACAGATGTATACTTGCCTAGTGATATTTAAGAATTCTGGAAAGTGAATCATATTATTTATTAATCTGGCCTCTAGTCCTAATTTAGTCTCAGAACAATAGACCCCGCTTTCCTACCTAGAAAGAGCTAATGTAGCCCTTAAATTATATGACTTAAAGTAGACTTGTAATTGCAAGGTAAGAAACATCTAAGTAAATCACACATCCTGAAAATGCCAAATTGACTTTTTTAAAACTCTGCTGAGCTGGTGACATTGGGGTTGAACATACTCCCACTTCCACTGGTGCAAAGCCCCAGTTTGCACTAGCCTAAGCAATATAAGCACACACTGAATTTTAAATGCACTACTCTTGCAGAATATCAGCATGGAACTACTGAAATACGTAACACTTGCTATTGTACTTAAGTATCTCACCACTATGAGACCTAAATAGATTCAAACTGGTAAACTGCAAGGTTGAGCCATGGGTTCTGATTACTTTTTACATTATGTGAATGTGTTTCTCTGGCAGTGTACAAAGACCTGAAAATAAACTTTTTTTTGACAATATTATTTGTAATGATTCCTTTACAAGCTGGTGCAGCACATCACTCGTTGACATGGAAAGCACAGATTAGGAAGACCTTTTGACAATGACCAGTACCTTCTAAGTTAGATCATGTCAACCATGAAAAGCTTGAGGCGATCATTGAAAGAATACTGCCACCACGTTTTCTTCTGTGGTCTTTTTTTCTATTCAAAATTTAGGGCAGTTCTGAGTTACTCAACAGAAGGAAAACCAAGAGGAGATGCTGACAACAGAGTGGAAAGAGACTGAGAGTAGAGTACTTTGGTTTTGTTCTATGCCTCTGAGCATTTTCAACAAAAGATTCTTAGCTGCAGGAATTAGTTTCTTTCTCCTCTTTGTTACGTAGGTTATCTTAGATAGACCTTCAAAATACTCTTTCTGTTCTACTAATCTTTCCTGGAAGAGGCAACTGAAACCCAAATTGGCTATTCACTACAAAAAGCATTCACAGATTTTTGCATTAAAAATACTGATGGCTTAGTGGCATTACAACATCTTCCACTTTCTCCTTGCAAGCATTTAGAAGAGTAAAACTGTATTCACAAGAATATTGATAGAAAGGTTCAGGACTCGGAATGTACAAGCCATGGAAATGCCATGGGCTCAGAAGGTACACACGCAGTCAGGAAGAGAGAACCTTGCCTCATGACTGAAAGTGATGAAGCACAGCATGAAAATCAACTGCTTTCAGCAGTAGTCATCACAAAGAATTCACAAGTGATTCACAGGCTGAAATAAAAAAAAAAAAAATCATCAAAGAAGCTCAAGTAATTAAAATAGTAAAATCTTCTCTTGGAAACTTCATGGCTGAAGTTTCATTGACTGCTGATTCATTTGTTTCAACTGAAGCTGGAAAATTAAAGCACTGAAATGCAGAGTCCTTCCCCTGGATCTTTAACAACTAGAAATTTTCATAGCCCCATGACATCACGGAACTCATAGACTTGTCTTGGCTTTCATAGAACCATGGCAATTCAGACCAGCTAATCACCTGGTCTTATGCAGTGGTTGATTCACTGCCAATTTTTGTTGTGCTTTTTATGAATAATATATAAGCACCTTGAGTTGTGAGTAGGCACTATTTGTTACACTGAAATAAATGGAAATAATAAGAGCAATTTGGCACTTGTTCTTTTACTATCAAGTACTATATAATTATAAGTCATTGGGAAATTCTAAGAAAGCAATTTGGAACAAATGTTGCTTATAATAATGTTTAATATTTAGACTGCTGGGTCAACAGAAAGAGTTACAAGAGTCATTTATGGTGGCCTAATTGAAGCCTATGAAAAATATATTTATACTCAGTGGTGCTCCCCTTTTTCATCTAATGGGCTTACTGATCTATAGATTCACTATTTGATCAGTGCATCTGGCCCCACAGGCTTCATGGTTTGCAAACCACAACCTACTAATAAGCACCCTGCTGCCTGTTTGTTAAACAGATCGGTGCTGGCAGGCACCCAAAACTCTAGCCTTTGAAACTTGGAGCTTTTTTAACTTGCCCAGCCTATTGTGTGGCAAGGAAAACAATAAACTATGAACCTCATAAATGCTGAGTAATTAAACATAAGTTAGTAATATAGTTGTGGCAATAGAGACTGCTTACCTCAATCCAATATATGTCTCATTTCTTCGTGTCATCTCTGCTAAAAGCCAACCAGCCAACCATAAGCAGTTTGCATACACACTAATGGTTGAGATTTCCTTGTAAACAAGATGGTGGTTGCCTACTAAAGGAAATCCATCATCCAAGTAGCAATATGATTTTGTTTCATGTTCAGCAACAAAAGAATCCACTCAAGGTTACAGTCCTATGTTTTAGAACACTGAGACAATTCCTATTGTGGATGGAAATTCAGCTCTGTGGTCTGAACACCTCCCTTTACTTCTCTAGAGAAAAAGTGATTTACCTTTGGAAAACTATTTTCAGAAGCAGCAACTTTCCTTTAAAACTGAGGAGCATAAAATCACCTTGGTTAATAACCCATTCCAAGTCGTACACTGAAAAAAAAGCTGTTCTGCCTATGCCTGTATTACATTCCAAAATTCTCTAAATAAGGTGGCTCCAATAGCTTATGGGATAGAGTAGGACTTTGGTCACTAGGTCGTGAACAGCCATAACAGTACAGGAAAACAAATACCATTTCTCTGAGTGCATCTAAAAATGTGAATGATCAGAAGAAAAGTAAGAAAATGGATACAGAATGGAGAGCATGTGAGGGCCACATGAGGGCCCTTCATTTGAAGAGCCACCTCACAGGGCCCTTTTAGTCATATCCACAGCACATAGCTATATCTGACGCCTGTTTGATAACTGATCAGACAGTTCTATTCTAAGCTCTGGGAAAAAGAATAAATCTGGCTTCACGACTAGGCACTGCCTAGCACCCAGCAGTGAACTATTTATTTCTATAGGAGTCAGCTCTGCCTTGGACTGGCCATTGTACAGTCTAGTGAAGAAGTAACACATAAAAGTATCCACAGATGCTCCAGGGACTGCGAAGTTGCTTAAGGAAAAGGACTCATAGAAAAGGTTAACTCATCCTTCATACTTCTCAGGATTCCCAACTTGGCAATAATTGTGACCCATAAAGTTAATTCAGCATAGGTATTTTGGAGGAACTGCTATAAGAAAGAAAAAGGTAGGAAAAGTTTTCTGAACTGGTGTCCTTCTAAATGCACTTTATACTTGATAAAAAAGAAAATGGAAGAATGAAATACATAGGACAGAGGGAAGTCTCCCATACCTAACAGCTCTATTTTTAAGTGTTGATCAGTTCTCAGCTGGATATTGACTAACATACTGTTCCATGTATCTAAGAACTAGCTATATTTGTGCTCAGGAAACATTTTGGAAGGAGAATAGAGATAACTATGTGCTATCCTTACTGTTTTAAACAAAACCATAGTCATAACCAGCTGAAAATTCTGCTTTTTTCAGACAAGGCCAGTATCACATGCTCTTCACAAAAAAAGCAATTGTTCTTCATCTAGTCCAAAGTATTCCTTTGGCTCTAAACAACTACATTTGTGAAGTAAAAGGCAATTTAAATTCTTTTTCACAGCCACGGGAACTACTAGGTTGATATTTTAAACCAAATTATTAAAGTATTTTCAGCATGTTTATAGAACATGTCTAAGAAAGAGACTGCTATCACAAGAAACCTTTACTTAATATATTTGTTCTCTGCCATGTATTTGTAGGTCTTTTTATACAACATACGTGCTCATTACTGTATATAATAACAGTCTAAGATGAGTGCCCATTTTGTTGCAGTAATGTCACTCTATGGGGAAGTAAGAGGAACAAACATTAGGTCACCAATATTTTCTGGTGGCTTAAACTGAAAATCCCATTAGCTGAAAAGTTAAAGTCAGTTGATAATTTATATACATCCCCAAGGCACACATCACCTGGGGAGCTCCTCATCTGGAATAGCAAGGATGATCATATTTGTGTGCCTGGCAGAACAACAGCTTATCACAAAAGTTTACAGTCCACAGAGATCATTCATTCCACCATTTTGTTTCAAATGCTAACCTGGAGAGGCCCCTGCAGGGATGGGGAGGTGGTGCACATCCAGGATCGCTCCATTTCAGTGTCTCAGTTAGCAAAGTGCCAACAGTGCCATTTGTAGGGGATGAGGAAGTATATGCATTATCCACTAAAAACTGAAGAGAAGCTACCCAACAACAAGTAGCTAACAAGCAGTTCTAGTTAGTACTAACCTTGGTTGGATCGAAACCTGTAAAATGAAAGGAAGTCATACTATTCAGTATTGATCCCCAGAGACCTTGGACCTTCCCTGAAGTCTCTGAGGTTGGATATTGCTAATCCAAGTTTTCTTCCCACCTCTAGTGTCCTTAGTTTTATAGAAAACAAAATTATCTGTACAGCTTTCATCTCTCATATGAAGTGATCTACCTATAATGTTAATTGCTTGGATTTTACTATGCCAGCAGTCCAGTCACAAGAGAAAAAGAAGTAATCAATTTCCTTATTTGAAAGTCAGAAGCACATAATGTTTATTAATAAAGAGCACAGTTTACATAGATTTTACTGTTATTGACCATAAAATGGTGTATACTATAAGCAAGGGTGAAATTCCTAACTAATTAGCCAGTGAAGATCATATTTAATGGAGTATATAAACTTAGGTTCTGTACAAACCTTTAGGGTCTTACTCATTAAGCATAAATATATGCATTCTTTATGCTGAAACAGGATTTTGATACATAACTTCAGGTTAAATAACACACCTTGAGATTCACAAAACAGAACAGCTTACATGTTCCAGTTCTTTTAGCCTTCAAGAAAGGAATAAAGTGAAATCTGATGCACATTCCTCAGCTAAAGAACTCTAAATACATCCAGGAAAAAAAGCTGTAATTACCCAGACACCTAAAAAATGCAGCCAGCAGGAGAACAATAGTGTTTGCGATGTACATTTTCATCTCCTCGTGTTCCGATTCAGAATTCAGTTAGCTAACTCTTACAAGAAAAGCTTCTACGCTTGCTTTTCCTAGATTGCCTACTGCCACTGTACAGGCTGACAGTCTTGCTATACTGATACCTACTGATATGGACTTCCTTTTGCAGTTCTCCTTTCAGCAAAACACCTCAGCATATATCTTAAGGTCCTTTCCAGCCGTAACCATTCTATGATTCTGTGTGAAACTGACATCAGTAGGACTTGTGCATATTTGCAAGTGCTTTGTTAAAATCAAATCCTGTGGTAAAATGAATAAAATCTCAAATGGGCCCATTCAACAGGAACAGAATTCAAGTCATCCCACAGAGCATTATTAGTTATGGGCAGATAGAGGAGGAATGCCTAAAACCCAGTAACACTGAACTCAGTCCAGTCCTTGTTCAGTCAAAACTTCAAGCAAATTCACTTAAGCCTAAGATCATCATGTAATTACATGAGTATTTGGCTCTTTCAGTCCAAATCTTGCATTTGACTCAATCCCTGATCCAAAGACAAACTGATGTCCTTGAAAGCTTTCCTACCAGCTGAGATCCTCGGGAGCAGTGTGTCGCCAACTATATTGATACCTAGTTTGCATTAGCTGTGGCTATGACTTCAGTAGCATTTCAGTTACAGAATGAACAGAATTTTAGTCCTTTTTCCATTTAATTTCCATTTTTGTTTCAAAAGGCCTGTAATTAGAGGGCTGTAGATGTCATAACCATATCTAAGGTGTAGTAACCACCGCTGTAAGGAATGTGTTACTATTGGAAAATAACAAGTTTTATCATGGCATTACAGAGACAATATAATGCTCCTGTAATTCTGGATTATGGACTTGCTTCGTCTTAATGTCAGTATACAAACCAGATTCCAGTTTTAACAAACTTAACAACTGCATTTGTGTTACCCTTTGGAGTGTCTCCCATTTAGATGGAAACCCTTAAATTAAATATGCTCCCTGTTAGTTGTTCAGGTTGATGCTGCCCTCTTCTGAATATACTGTGTTATGACAGTCGCTTCCCAGGAATTTCAGGACACTCAGAAAGCAAGCAATTAATTACACAGCAATCACCAAATAAGAAAAAAATGATCTTTTCTTTTTAATCTCACACAGATCTCCAACTTCGAGCAGCTTTTAGTGTAAAGGACTTGGGTAAGATACTATCTTTTTTTCAGGGCCTTCAAGTAAAAGTCTTACTCTGCTTGTATAGTAGAATCATCTAGGTTGGAAAAGACCTTTAAGATCACCAAGTCCAACCATTACCCCAGGACATCAGCTCGCATTCTGTCATAATGACAGCCTTCTGATCCCCACTGTGCAATGTAAGCTTTCATTACCCTCATTACACTTCCAGAAAAGCCTCCTCTTGCTTTATCCCATATGACTTTTCATGTATGACAGGAGTTAACTATAAAACTAGTTTACTGTTCTCTTCCACATCACTCTCTCTATTCTGCTGTAACACCTATATGTGTTCAGTACTGCCTTTATTGTACCTTCCTGCCCATGCACTGCAGTTTCTACACTGACTAAAAGCCTTTTGGGGCAGGGAATATCTCTGTTTGTGGTCAGTACTTAATAGTATTACCTTGGCTGGAGTGCCTTTCTGTTGCCACAATGCAATTATTAAACTTGTCTCAGAAAGAAAGAAAATGAAATCAGTCATTGATTAATAATATTTTTCACAATTAAATCACTATGGGCATATTAGTGACCTTGTGCTGTGGATGAGGAACCCACATGAGTGATCTTATTGATACAACAAGTATTGTGACTGGAGTTTGTGATTTGGTCCTAAATACGTCTGAATATTTGCTAAATGCAAATCACAAATGAATAAGGGAGATAAGTGAAAATTAAAAAAAAAAATTAAACTGAGGCCATTTGATGGAAATGGACTTTAATTTTGTTAATTGAGAGGCCTACAGTGCAAGAGTGAATCCAGTTTCTGTTTGGAATATCAACCTTTGAAACACCCAGAACTCATTTCTCAGTGCAAGAAATCAAATGGCAGCGATTCTGGTATGAATCTGAATCAGAATTTGAGTGTGCCTCGCTCGAAATGAAGGCAGCTTCCTCCCTAGCCCCAAGCTTGACTGTTCCTTCCTTAGTGGCCCTGCTGACCACTCAGGGCAGATCACTACATTTTTAGAAGTAGCTTTTAATGTCTGCATCATTCTTCACTAAGATGGTACTACAAAGGTTTTATTTCTTGATGCATTTCACTTTCAGACAAAAACAACACAAAAAATTTAGTTTCAGTTCTCATTAGGTTATACAAACTTCTCTTCTGGTTTTGGTGGTTTTGGTTCACATCTGTGTTCACACCATCCAAGGTTTGCTTTGAGTTTCATATTCAAACTGATAATATGCCAAAACCACCGAGTTTGTTACGCCCTGGGCCATATTAGCATGGGAGCTATTCATAAAGCATACAAAGGTTTTCTTTTTTGGTGGGCTCAGACTTACCAGTCCCACACAATCTCTTTGGATAAGTTTCTTCACAGCAGGCACTTAAAGGAGCAAACCTCTAGACTGCCAGCATTAGAAGACTGTTTTTAGGCCAATAAAAATACAGCTGAGTGCAGTTCACACGACCAAATGCCTGCCCAGACCAGTCATAACTTGTACCTGTGGCAACACCAGTTATTTCAGAGTTCATTCCTGGTAATCAAAGCAAAATGACAATGTAAAGCTCTGAAACATTTTGTTTAAACAAACAACTGATCATGATCATCTGGAAATAAGCTATTGTGCTGACAAGATACTAATGCCTGTTAATACACAGCTCAGATTATCTTTGAAGTTGTGTATCATCTACAGTATTGAACCTTAACATTATTTGTAACAAAGAGCGTTTAGATCAATATAGAGGTGCAAGCCTTACCACAGTCCCCCTAATGGCACTTCTGTGTGTGGAGCTTAAAGAGTAAGGGGAGCCAAATGCTCCAAATGCGGTTTCTTTGTAAAGGAATGTAACAGCAGAGTTGGGCAGTTTAGAGGCACGTTCTGTACTGAATTCCCTGGCACCCTCTGGCACTGTTACGCAAAACTGGAATGGATGCAAGAAGTCAGTTGAAGAAATAGATGGCTAAAGAGAATTTATCCTGCCTGTTGAAAAGGAAATTGCTACAGTGGCTAACACTCCAGGGAATATGAAACACCCCTCAGGATGTAATTTTTGTTTCTCTTCCCATCTAGACAATTAAAGACAACATTTTCCAGTTTTATATTTGGTAACTAGGCACCTATTTAAGTATTCGAGGAAATGAGCCTTGGTTTTGGGTCACTGTCATGCCAATTCACACCAAAGCTAGCTGAAGTCACCAGAAAGCTCAGCACATCTGGCAACAAGGATACAACAGCAGAAAATATTAACTTTTTGTTTTTCAAACATGTCCTGAGGGCTGTAAATACCTCCCTGTGTTTAAAAATTCCTAGGATTCTTTTTAGGCTAAAAGATATTTCAAAGGATCTCCTTACATCACAAAGAAGGGAAAAAACAAGCCCAGGGAGAAGGAAAGCAAACTAACTGAAACCTACCTGAATCCTGAATATGAGGTTACAGACAGGAGGGAAAAGTTGACCAGTTGTTAAGAAACAAGAACCTTAGGCCTGTGAGAGCTGAAATTCTGAGTAGGGCACCAACTTTTGCTCCTCTGGGCACCAACAATTCAGCAAATCATTTTGTTTCTCTGTTTTCTACCTATGAACAAACTAATCTTTTTTTTCAGGGTCTGGTATGAACAATACATGTATACCTCAAGAAAAATGCAAAGAGAGTATTGCACTGCCTATACCAAAATTAAAAAGATCATGAACCAGGCCACCCAAATCAAGAGATTGATCAAAATTATAAATCACTGTTTCCTTTTATTGGTCCTTCCTTCTTCTTATTGCACCTTCCATGTGCATTTTAATTGGAGAACTAGCTTCTTAAGGAAAAATGAGATTCTCATGCAAGTCTACTGGTAAAGATAAAAGGGAAAATAGTTCTGTTAAAAAATTGCTCTTATTTTACTAGTACTAAACTATCATGTTAAGTGTTCTAGCCTTCTCTGCTTGCCCCATACCACACAGTTGGTTCTTGAGCAATGAAGTCATATAGGCCAACACTTTCTGCTATTGTGCTTATTTTAAAAATAAAACATCACTTCTAATTTTGTTTTCTAGTTTTCCAGATGGGAACTATCTGCTTCTTCCAGGATACAAATTCATCATGATATATGTAGTGCTAATTGATGTAATACTTGAAGTCCATTCCAGTGCTAACAGGCACTAAAATCAAGCGGTGCTGAGTTGCTGTTAGTGGGTTTATTACACTGATTAAAAAAAAGAAAATAAAGATAGAATGACCACAATTGCATTGATGCTAACAACAGGATTGCCCATACACAAATAGTTACCCACCTCTGGCCAGAAATCTATTTCTTATTTGTTGAAATAATGCAGAAAGGAACTGCTTAGCCAGAGGTGGGCCAGAGATCTGAAAGATGTTTGTTCAGCTATCTGATATGAAAAATAAATGAAGGTGACGGTGGTTTCTCCACTTCTATATCCACGGAGTTAAATGTGGGACCACACAAACTGCTGTAATAAAAGCCACCTGATACCTGGCCTAAGGCACTAATTATTAATATATTAAAGCTCCTTTCACAATCACTAATTTTGTAATAAAGACAGTACATCACTGGAAGTCAAATATGCTGACCCATTAGGCAGAGTATGTGAATGTGCCTGCAATTTTGCACATGTGCTCTGGCACAGCCTGCCTTCACAAAGATGCCAGAACTTGGGTCAAAGCCCCTGTTTATTTCCTTTATATCCCCTATTATAAATCCCAATTGGACTAAAAGATCACTGTTAAAATTCAGGACTGTAATTTGCAAGCCACCTACAGTGTTTGATGCCCAGTTTCTATTCATCTCAGTGAGACTGGAATTCATAAATACTTGAAATAGCATTGGAAATGTCAGCCCAAATCTCTAGCCTCACTTTGGGCTAATTTGAAACCTGCATTGTCTCCAAAGGCAGCTTGATCAGGATTTATAATTAATCCTACTATATGGATAAAATTACACTGGCAATATCTCAGCCAATTCCCTATAGCTGCTCAAGTCTGTCAAATCAGCTCTTTAATCTGACGGTGAATTGTTTAACCACCACACCAGAGTCAGCATATCGCAGGGGCTTCAATAACTTCTATTTGTGTTCTGAATATGTCCAAAGCAGCTGTTGGACTGTGAATAATGATTTCCACAGAGACCTTCCTTGCATTCCTGCACTAAGCAAAGACTGGAAGAATTCAAACAAACTGGGTGATTTACAGATCTCAACCTTAAGAGCAATCATAATCATCATCAGAATAATTGCTTCACTAGGATCTTAGAAGTCCCAGTGAGGAACTACACTGATCACCTGAAGTCAGGTCCAAGTAACCACTTTGGCACACTACAAGTAACAGGATTTGCCATTAAAAGAGCAATGTCAAACAGCATTTTCTAAATATAATTTTGCCCAACAATTTCAGTACAATAAATTTCACTTCATTTAGAAGTGTTGTTTTTCATTTATTAGATGAAAACTAAATAAATTTTGTACAAAAATGTTCATTTACTGCTAACAGAACTCAGGAGAACTGGAAAGTAGTTTTGAATCCTTTTGAAACACGTTTTAATGCTCCTACTGTAATTCAGGAGTAATGTATAAAAGCAATAAACTTTCAAGCAATTAAAAATAGTGCAAAATTTTAGTAAACCTTTTTTAGAAGGTGTGAAGTCAACTTTGAAATACCTTAAAAAACATATTAACAGCTTTGTTTCATTTTTGCTATACTCTCATGAACAGACTGATGAAAAGAGTAGGTAATGTTGAGCAGCTTTAGAATTTGCTGATTTACTTAATGGTTCATTTGAAATTTGACAAAAAACTCCCCAGTGGAAACAATATAACATCTTCAACCTACTGATTGCAGGGAATGTTGCAACCACAGCTGATTTCTGGAAACTACATAAAAGCTGTTCCATTTTGCAGGTGATGCAGGCAGATATTAAGCTGAGCGGATAAAACGTACAAACACTGCATCAACTAAAGATGAAGCCTTGGCCTTACAGAGATGAATAGCCAGTTTCATCAATGGCTGTACTAAAGCCAAGTTTTCCTCAAATTTATATATTAATCGCATGATCATCTTTGTTCCCATTGCCATACAGACTAAGATCCAAAAAATGAGCGCTGGAAAATAAAACATGCCCTCTCTCCTCACCCATGTGAAAATAACTTTTACGAAGTCATAAAAAGGAAGCCTCCTGAGGGCCCAGAAGCTATTCCCCACTCCACCAGTGTCTGTCAGTTCTTCTCTCTACCTCCTTGTTTTATGAAAGCGGACCGGCAGTGGGAGTTGATGGGAATTTACCACTTCCTTCCATAGAAGTAAAGCTCTGTCTCCAATCTCCTCATTGCCTGACAGCTTTTGAAAGAAGTGTTGCTAGAGGCAGGGCTACTTAAAAAAAAAAAAAAAAAGTCCAGCAGATTTCTAAAGTCAGCTTTAAAATTGCCCTTTAAGGGTTCCCCTGAGGTGTTTATGGCTTATATTCCTCAATTAGCTACTTTATATTGCAGTATTTTCTTCAAAAGCAATCTTTGACTAATTGTAAATTCTTAGAAATATGTTTCATATTTTAAAAGCTCTATTTTAAGGCTGCAATAAGGTCCTCCAGGGCACATATTAGAGGCCATAACGGCATATTTTGGCCATCAAAATCCATTACCGGACTTCAACACCCACCCCATCATCATGACGGGTGTCTCCAACTCATTAGCTTTATCCAGTAACAAGCTGATCTTAGCACCTGTTCTCACAAAATGGATTTTAATAGAAGCACGACCAAACTGAATGCATCTGAGGGCTGGCTGAGTCTATCAGAAACGTGGAGGTTTTACAACATCTCAGTGTGCACAGGGACTAGCAGTTTTGACACTGGACTTCAGTAAACAATTTGAACGGCCAGCCTAAAGCAAGTTTCATTCTCCATACATACTGGACAGGTAAACATGAAAGCCATAAAACTGAGGGAGCTGAAGTTCTGAATATTTAAAAGCAGCCAGCTCTAGTACCTAGAGCTTGGGATATGTACTTCCAGGGTGAGTTCAGTTTTGAAGAAATTCTGCTGATTTTCTATATGATACAATTACTTTGGGTCAAGTAAAAACAATAGAAAAAACAAAGTTTTATGATCTCTTCATTAGAAAGTAAGATTCTACCCAGAGTCACTTATGTAACAATGCTGGGTAAATGTAACAAGTATTACAGAAGACATGCTTATCTGAAACTGTATAACTTCCTTTGTATAAAGAAAACCTTTCCATCTTCCTTTTTTCTACTCACATAAAGAAGAATTGCACCTATGCTCATGCTGAGTTAATGGAAGACTTGCTTTCACTGAAATGATTTAAATGCTTGGGACATTGCTAAGACTTTGAGCAGCTTCAGCTGATTTTGTTAAGTGGTATAATTCTCTTGTCTGCAGGAACATTTGTAAAAAAGCAACTTGAAACCACTATTAATAATTCTTTCTTTTAGAAAAAGATGAATGGCACTAAGCAGTATTTTGCAGTTTGTCTGGGCCCTATTCCCAAAGTAATGCCAGTCCAGGCCCAAAGTCACTTGGAAAAAAGCTCCCAGTGGGAACACACAGGTGAAGAACACAAGCAGAGACTGACAATCTCTACAAACAAGGTATTCTTTAATAGCTCTTTCACACTGAATATGGAATCTGTCATCACAGCATTTTTTGAGTGAATCTGACACAAACCAGGAAACAGATCATCCTTTCATCCTTACACAGGCTGCCCCAAAAGGCAACCTTGAGCACATTTGGACCTCAGAAGAGGACAGAGCAGGACTAGCACGAAAGTGTCAGACATGCAGATGTTCCACAATCTGGTAAAACCGCTGCACTGGCTTCCAGCTCTGACTGCCTCATTCCAGCTCTTCTATTGCTAATCCTTCCAGCATGTCTCTCTTCAGAATAAGGCATCCTGAGCACAGCAGAGTAACCCCAGAAATGCTAATTTAGAGGCTGGGGAAAGGCAAGTTTCATTGCTGTGGTGGAAAGGCAAGTTTCACTGCATTCATGGCTTGCATAAATGCCTAAGGGGCTAAACTCCCCTTTTTAGTTTTTTGATCCTTGGGTTTATTAGGAGAGGTCATAATTTTGAACAACATTAGTATTTATTTGTCCTGTTTTAAGATGAATTTGGAGTACAGAGATAACACCAACTTCAAAGGGAACCAATTCTCACAGCTCAGCTTTTGTGAAGAAGATTCTGTATATGACAGAGTTTTCCAACCTTTGATGCAATACAGCCATCACTTTCAACATAGAGACATTCCTATTTACTACCTGTATTTATTACTGTAATCTGGGATGGGATTGTTTGGAGATACATAGCAGTGACCAGGACTAGAAACCTAACAGGGTTGCATTTACCAATGTACTTTGTTCAATATATTTACAGTCAAAAGAAATAAAGCCTCATTTCAGAGTCCTATAATAAGCAGAATTCAGTGGGTGTCTTCACGCTTCCAGGAGAGGTTGTAACATCTCCAGTTTTGAAGTTACTCAGAACTACATTACTGTGAGCCTGAGCAATCTGATACAGCTTTGAAGCTGAGTTTATCTTCAAAGTTGGCCCTGCTTTCAGCAGGGTTTCAACCATGAGACCAGAGCTCCTTTTCAATCTAGGTTATCCTCTGGCTTCACACTTCTATACTGCACTGTTTTCAGTATCTAGAGATCACTTCTGTTACATCTGTTGGTTTCCATTTTGATATGCATGTTTTGTATTTTCTAGATAATGCTGTATACCCTCTCCACACTGAGCTTACAAAGGAAACGCCAACACTCTACAGTCAGAGCTGCATGGCAGAACCAGGGCTCTCCCCCAGTACAGCAGGCAAGCACATCCTGAACTCTAAACCCAAGGGCAGGTGCGCTGACAAAGCACAACTATTCCCATAGTTTCTCCTTTCTTTGTGTATTGGTCAAGTCATATTTGTGCTATACATCTGCTTCTCAACTGACAAAGCATAACATCTGAGCTCTCTGGGTGAAACCTGCTATCAAAGTGAAATATATTTATCTAATTCAATTTAAACCACTCAGGATTCAACTCCTGCTATAAGGTTTTGTTAAAATTAATAAAACCAGATGTCAATTTTCTTGTATAAGACTGAAAACCATTGCATTAGAAGTACTGTGGAGCAGCCAAAAGTTTACATGATGAAATATTAACAGCCTTCCAAAGCAAAGTGAAAATGTGGAAACGAGTCAAGCCATGAACATGAGATAATGATCTGTATTTCCTAAAGTCTAGGATTCAGGGTAGCCCCCATATCCAGTGCATGAAAAGCCAGACCACTGTGACTGAGAACTGAACACAAAACCTGAGACGTCCAGAGCTTGCATGCTAGCCTAGCCTAGCCCCCTTCATAAAAATACCTTCGTTATGAAGTGCAATGCAACCAACATTAAGAAAAATCCTGAGTCACCCATACAATAGCATACCAACCTCCCACAGTCTGGACTTTTAAAAAAGTTTATTGCTGAAGATGCTAGTTACTCATTTCATGGTTAAGTACATACATCAATGCACGCCTCCCCATCAAAGTACTATGATGTTCTTTTCTGTAACAGAGAAGACTAATTCCCAGCAGACCATGCACTGTGGTCTGAAAAAAGACAGACTAGATAATGCAGTTGCTTGCTCCTCCTGCTCTTGAATACTCCCAAGTGCAGTGCCAGGGTTGCTGAATAGCAAGAACAGAGCAACAGACACACACAAACACAGACATGCCAAGACAACAAAGTAATGCCTGGCTTTGCGGTTCACGTTAACCTGTACAGATCCAATGCAGTCAAAAAGCTGACACTGATTTTTGCCAGCTGAAAATCTGCCCTGAACCTTAAAGCAGTTGTAGAGCATGGCTGAATATCAGATGCTTTCAATTTAAGATAACTACATTTGTCCAGCTGAACTCTTTATTAGAAAGCTGTATTCCTTTTGTAACTGAGCATTGCTTTATATAGCTAATATATACAGCAGGTGTCCAAAGCATAGGCTAAATACAATAGCCAATTTAGCATAGGCTAAATATATTAGCCAATTTACAAATATCAATGGTCAAAAAGCATGGATCTCTCCCTGAAGGTAAAGAACACCCTCTTAATGAAAAAAAACTTGCAATAATCTTGGATCCATCTCCAATTTAGCCCTTGTATTTTCCCCTGTCATCGGTTTCAATTGCCTTTGCTATGAGCTTTCAGTTTCAATTTACAGAGCATTAGCCCTAGGCTCCTCATCAGCATCTTCAGGTCCACAGGGACTTGCATTCCAAAACACTGAGCAGTTGGAAGAACATCAACAAAATCTTGAGTGACAAACAAAGCAGACCACTTGCTCAAAGAAATGGGAGCTATCACCAATATTTAGGGAGTGCTGAGTGGATACAAAACCATAGGGGCCAAAACAGCCTGAAGAGGCTGACAGGGACCTCTCCCTAAGGATGTCTACTGTTTCATTCAGATAAGCAGCCTACAAGGCAGGGAAGATTAAACAATATGAAAACCAGAAGGAGCTATCAAAATCATACATATGTAAAGTTTCTATGTATTTCTGTAGCTCTTATCATTACAACATGCTACACAAAGTGCAGACATGCATTAAAATAGAAAATAATGTGACAAGGATCATGAGGGCCACTGCAAGCAAAGGTGATTAGATCTCAGCTGGCTTCTCTCACCAAGTGACCTACTTAAATAAAGTTGCATGTCCATATATAAGCTCTTACTTTCCCTGCTTGCTAATCTGACTTCCAGTACATCATACCAGCCCAAGCACTTGAAGGAGAATTAGCAGTATGCTCCTTCTTGGCTCTGACTGCACATGGCAGCTGCATAGCTTGTAGTCAGTGAATTTTGCAGCTGGTCTGGTAGCAGTTGGCAAAAACCTACTGTCCAGATGGATATTAAATTTGCATTATTTATAATATATCAAAAGTGAATAAACCTATAGCAAAGTGACTCATAGGGACATTTATTTAGGGACTTGTTTCTGACAGCTCTGAAGCTACTTTCATCCAAGCAATGTTTGGGTGCTGAATGTTTTATTCACCCATAGGAAAAAGTTCCACAGCTCTTGATCGCTGTTAATACTTATATAAGCCACACATGCGGAAGGAGAGCTGGTAAATCCAGCCCTTTTCAGATTATTACCTTAAACTTCGTAAACCCATTTATGATTGTAGCACTTGCATCTGAAAGTATAGATTGTGCAAGGCCTGCTGAAGTTTTCCTACTAGCAATGTGAAACAATACAAAAGAAGCAGGTCACAAGCTGGTTTTCAAATGAAAAAGCAAACAACCGCCACAGAGGTAAGCCACTAGGAGAGGCCAGTGCCTGATGGACTGTGTGACCTGCATGATATATCACACTAGACAATGCAGTCTACCTACAGTGTTCCATCTCCCAGCCAACTTTGAAAACTCCCCTTTATCACACAAACAGTAAGCCCCACAATAGCCATCACTTTTCAGGATTCATAGAAAACAGTAATTCTTTATATTGGAAATCTTTTAGCTTTGCAAAACTAGTATAACATACCATACTGGAGAATGATGAGGTGTGTCCTTTTCTTAATAAGTTGAACAGAGAAATTATATCATTTGCTTTGAAAATTAAAGCCTTTAAAAAGAAAGTAATTTGGTTATTAGCACTTCAGGACTGTCAGTATAGAATCTATCTTGCTAATATAGGCTTTAAAGATCTTGACTAAAACCCTCTGAAAAGAAAATGTCACAAAACCATTGTTTTCTTTCCTATAAAATAACAGAAATTGAGACATCTTTAGGCCCAAGTAGCAGACCAATCAATCACTTTCTGAAGCCACTGTCAGATCAGCGCATTTAGTTCTTCTCAATACCAGCTGTGAGTACATCACAACTTGCATAAATTTCACTCTCTCCTCACTCTGCTCAGGAGAATAAGCATTTTAATAAGACTTCCAAGCATGTGATCTAGTCACATATAGTACACCAACGCAAGCCCCCCTAGTATTTCAATAGCATAAGCAGACTGCGCAGCCTATGGTGTTTTAGCAATCCAAGGTCACTAGGTTCCACACCATTAAACACCTGATTCTATTCACTAAAAACAGCACAAGCTTCACTGGGAGAAAAAAATACTAAATCAGCCATGACAGCTTTGCTATAGATTTGCTAATCCAGTATAAATAGTTAGAGTGCCTGTCACAAGTCAAATAGGATACAGTTGAACAACATATCTCAAGTAGTGGCTGTTAATCACAGTTAAATAGCTATTTGATGGAGATGGCAGTTCCAGGCTAACAAGCAGGCACTGCAGAGGCACATGGTGCTGAAGGCAGTGCTTACTGCTGTATTGTCACTGATTCTACAGCTTGCACAACGCTGGGAGCAGCCTCAGGAAAACACCCTGCAAGGCAGCAGAGCATTCAGGGGTGGCCTGAAAGGAGCAAACTAGCATCCAGGGGGAACATAGGTATCAAGTTTTCATTTCCTTATTTAGGTACCCCAGATAATGAGAGAAAATAGCTATGAAGAATGGAATTAAAATCACCATGAAGCACAGACACTGACTCTGCTACTAAATTACGACAGTATCCAGCTTAGCAAGATTACTGCCTGCATTCAGCAGCAGCCAGTGCCAAAGTGTTCTTAGATTCAAGTCAACTCCTTTGTTGATGCCCTCACCATTTTCTTTTTTTACAAATGTTTAAAACTTGAGGAAAGTCTGGTGCCAAAGTACTTTTGATCAACTATATCAGCAGAGCTGCTATGAAAGTGCCCCTATTCCAGATAAAGTCAGCTGAGTTATCTTAGTTACAAGTACAGATCTTTCTAAGCAAGACTGTTTTGTGGTGATGTATTTTTGCAGCTTTGATGGCAAGAGTGGCCTTAAACACTTAAACATTGGGTTCGGAAGGCTAGTCTCAGTAACCTCTAACCAGCATATCAAGTTATAGAAAGGAACAAACTAATGTTAAAAGTAGTCATATTGAAGTTTGCAGAAACTAAATTAATCTGAAATGACACTCATTGTACAGTTGATAAAACATCTATGCTCTGGAGCCTCCAACATAAGGAGGGCATGGACATGCTCAAACAAGTCCAGGGCAGGGCCTTGAAGGTGATCCAGGGGCAGGAGCACCTCTCCTATGAAAACAGGGTGAGAGAGCTGGGTTTGTTCAGCCTGGAGAAGGCTCCAGGGACACCTTAGAGCTGCTTCCAGTGCCTAAAGTGAGCCCACAAGAAAGCTGGGGAGGGGCTTTCTACCTGGGCATGTAGGAATAGGGCAAGAGGGAATGGTTTCAAAATAACAGAGGGTAGATGTAGATTTAGATTAGATATTATGAAGTTCTTTACTATGAGGGTAACAAGACATTAGAACAGGTTGCCCTGAAAAGCTGTGGATGTGCCATCCCTGGCAGTGTTTAAGGCAATGCTGAATGGAGCTTTGAGCAACCTGGTCTAGTGGGAGATGTCCCTAGAGATGGCAGGGGGGTTGGAACTGTATGCTCTTTAAGGTCTCTTCCAACCCAAACCACTCTATGATAAATGGCTTTGGGTTTGTCAAGTCTACCACAGACAAACCCATTATTAACTAGTGAATGAGATGTCCAAAAGAATAGCCTCTAGCCCACAAACAAAAGTGATCTATTTAATTTTCTACATCTGAACAGTCCTGTGGAAGACTTAAGCACATAATGCTCACATAACTCAATCCTACCTTCACCTATATGCAGCATCACAATGTTGTGGCTTGCATTTCTACCCTCCACCCCACCCCCAAGAAATCTCAAAAATAAAGCTTCTCTTCCAGTAAACTGACAGATTCTTCTCTTGTAATTAATATCATACTGATATAAATTTTAAAGAACAGAGTTTTCTGTTTCTCAGTAATTCAATTCTACTTAATTATCCTAACACTGAATACAAATCCCAGAGGATATTTAGCTTGTAACAATTATTTCTGTCTTCTCATTACTGAACTATGTAGTAATGTAAAAACAGCTTTAAAAATGCTTAATATTTCTGCTTATTGTGCATGGAAGAATGCAAAACTGGCTTGACGTTAAGCTTCCAGTTGGAAAAATTATCCTCTAGATATGAAATGGGTCTTGAAAAGCACAACTTATATTAGTTATGGTAGCACAAAGGAAAGGCCAAGGAGATTTTAAGAAGCCATTAAAACCAGATGTTCTAAACTAAGAATTTTTATCAAGTTCCTAACCCTTCCAAGACACTTAAGTCTGAGTGAAAGCCTACTGCAAACAAAAGGAGTATTACTTCTTCAACCTAAGTGGTTTGGATCAGGCCTCAAATCACAAAAGACTCAAGGAGGCTTCCTACTAAAGCAAATCTTTGGCTCTATGTATGGAAGAGTATTGAAGACTAACATGGGTCAAAGCGAATCCTTCAAAAAGACCAAATCTCCCATGTCACAGTCACACCATTACTGAGAATCTCCTGCTAAAATACATTGCCATTGTGGGTGATGTACAACGGTGCTGAAGTCAAGACTGCTGTCTCGACTTTATAGCTGACTGCTATAAAACTGTAAAGTTTCTTTGCAGAATGAAAGTTATTTTCAAACTTCACTGTACGGTACCAAATTGAGCAAGAACAATTGAAAAATTGGTCAATTTTTAATTGTATAGGTGGAATTGCAGATAAAGGTATGGGACAAGCAAAGCTTGAAAGGAGGAAAAGAAAGAGCCCTGAAGTCAAGTGCAGTCTCAAAAAAACACTGGCTTCATGATCCTGAAGGCAAAGAAAAAGTTTCTTGAGGTTGTAGCTGAAAGAGGGTTTGTACAGCTATACACAAGGAAGCTGCTTCCTGTTGTTCACCAACTCCTTTTTCTGGAAAGCAGGAGCTGCACTTACCTCTGAAAGGATATTATATCAATATGCTTTTGGTTTGGCTTTTGCATTTTTCAGAGTATTTTTTTCTCTCTGCCCTGTCAATGGAAGAGTTTTATGGCAGTGATTCATTTTTATGGGAGTATTCATTGTCACTTCTAAGGCACCGACTACCGATGTTCTCTGTACAGCGCTGAGAATAGGGTAGGAGTAGCAGCATATTACATCCAACTCCCTCTATAAACTATACAATCTGACTACAAATAATGTAAGCCCTAAGTAGTTCCGGATGCTTCTTAGTAATTCAAAAGTTGGTACGTCAGAACATAAGTTTATTACATTTGAGACATTTCTTGGAGCTTTCATCTATGCACAAGAATTATTTTGTGAGTGAACAACCCCAGCATTTGTCAAGGCATCAAACTGTTCTGAGAGCACAAGATGAGATCTTCAGTCAGTATAAAATGCCTCAGTGCCATCAGCTTTTTTTTGTAGTATCAGCTGCACTTTGACAGTTTGTGTAAATAGAGAAGTAAACGGTTCCTCATTTGCATTATCAAAATGATACTGGATGACCACAGATACCTTATCTTTTGCTTCAAAATTGAACAGTAAGTAGAGGTTTTGTACAAGAATGCCCTTACTGTAAATGCATTGATTGTCACTTTCTTAACACATGTTTTACATTTGGCACAGCAACAATACAAAAGTGTTTACAAACTGGATCAGAGCCAACAGATGGCTTCTCCAAGCCATCAGTCTCAGAATCCTACCCAGTTCCCACTCCTTCCCAGAAAAAGCATGGGAAAACAGATTGGGAAGATTCATAAGCACACACGCATGATTTATATGTGTCTTTGTGTGTACACATGTACATACATAGACACACGTGGGTCCATACATGTAAAAGCATGTACACATACAGTATGTTCTACATGCACAATAGATAGTGCTCAGATGTAAAATGTTATCTGGGCTCTTCAATTAAGACCCTCCCAAACCCAAAGTTTATGCAAAGAACATTTTCTTTGTTTAGTAAAGGTATTTCATTAAAAGACCATGCTATTTTGGGAAGGGCTAGAACCAAGATACCTGTAACTAGATATTCTGCTTTATTCCAGTGGGGTATTTCACATTTAAAGACCTGTTCTCTTGTCCACATCTTGGCTAAAGGCCTGCCACAGCAGGGGCTACAATACCAGCCACGCTTACAGCTGGGGGTAACTGTTGAGCCTCTCTTCGAAGGAGGTCAGGAATAGGCATTTCAAAATTGAAGTAGTTGAATTGCCCCTTGTTTGTGCTGATCATTGTAACTGTTAATTGGTAAGAAAGGAGAAAAAAAAGCGTGTGCCTGTAAGGCAAATATTTCAAGACATGACTTGTTGAAATGACTAGCTGCATATTTCCAGCTGGAGCCCATTTCTCTCCTAAATGCCATCAATAAAAACAGGATCTATTCTATACATCTGATTCTTGGTAGAGAAATGTACATGTGGTTCTCTTGAAATTGTTCTTTGATTATGTCTTTTTATATCACTTTGATATTTACAACACTCAGTATCTCCAAGAATCCCAGTTTGAGCTAAAGGCCTTGCAAGAAGGCCCTCTAAAAGAAATAAACATATGTGTCTTTCCCTACTTGTTTTATCAGGCAGGGGGAAGGGCACATGATACTATCTTGCCTAGGATTTGAGGTTTGTACAAGTTACTCTTACTCCTAAGGGCATCATCCAGGAAATAAACACCTGTTCACACCAGTTTTCCTACTCCAAGACAGGCTCTGGAATAGTGCTCTCCTGACACAACTGATCAGCAAAGGCTCACACCTGGAAGTATTTATGCCAGAAACCACACAGCTCAAGCTCTTGAGATTCATAACAAAACCCCTCCAAACTATATCTGACTGGTTCAGGAATGCAGCACAAAGTACAGCCATTTTTCCACAGCCAAAGAGGGGTCCAGAGACATGCCAGAATACATAGGCTGGTATCAACCAGTAAGAAAACCAGAGGAAGTGACACCTAACTCATTCCAAATGCAAATGTAGATTTGGAATATTCAGGGAAACCATTTAGCCAGTCAGGCTCTCACTTAAATGGGAAGAAACATTCCGAACATGAAGTGTTTCTTATTTTCCACAGAAAATATATGAAAGAAGAAATCTAACAACGCAGGACTCATCTCCATGAACAAGGGTACAATGACACAGGTAGCTGAAACTGTTTGAAAAAGCCTTTCTCCACCTTGGTCACTATAGCAAGAATACTGGATACAGTCCTTGGTGTTTCAGCTCTTTCTCTGTCACATGTCTGTTATCACTCTCTCTTTTCCCTCCTTCAGTCTTCTGTTGATTTGAAAACACTCCAGGACAGAAGTAATCTTTTATTGCGTGCTAATTTGTGGCCTCTGGGAAAATCTACAATAAGTGAAGAGTCTAAGCAGAGCTCCCTTATTAAGTTCTGCCTGAGCGCATAATTGCAAAGATCAACAGCAAAGCAGATAGGAAAAAAATAAAAATACCCATCTATTATTTTAAATAGAGATTCAGCTTAGAACTGTTGCTAAATGGAGCAATGTTTAAAACACAAGAACAGATCCCCAAGTTGTTAGACACCCTCTGAAACCATTGGTTGTGCCCTGTGCTGACTACAAAGTAACATGAGGAATCTAACCAGACAGAAGGAATCCAAACTATGGGTAAATTAAACCAGTTGATAAATTTTAGCACAGTTAGGGCAAGGCTCACATGAATTCAAAATACTTTTGATCAATTCTCTAACTAGCCAGAAAAATGAGGATGAAATGTGAAATTTTGGCTTGTTATTTTAAAAGTCATATAACAGAATTAAGACTCAAGAAAGGAACACCATAGAACTCTACTATTTAATTGCTGTGGCAACTTGCAAAGCAGTTTTACAGAGTGGTTCTAGCAGTTCTCTCCTACTATTCAAAACAAATACACTGAACACTAAAATTTAAAGAGAAACAGTTAATATGCTCTATTAACACATTTAAGAGTGTTATCATCCATAAAGTGAATTTTATATTCCATTTATATGTCAAGTGCGACATATTGTAGCACTTGAAACTATTCATTTAGGGCTATGGGACTGGGGAGAGGACCTCCTAGGTTACAGGTCCAATCTATAGCTGATTTAGTCCGCCCACATTTATCAAGTCCTGAATTAAAACTATTAGAGTTTTCTTACTCACACTGCTTTAAAAATGTCATTCTAAAGCCTCACCCTAATGATAGTTTGAAGTCTTCTATGAAGTACTTGACACACCTTACTTACAACCATATGATGTCTTTTTACTGTTTGCCAACATTTTCTTTCAGTTTAAATAACTTTTCCTGCTTTGATATTTATTCTGTCTCTAGCTCCTCCATACAGAAAACTATCACATTCTTTCTTAGTTTTTACTTTGCTATGCTAAACAAGCCATAAGCAAGTATATACACACATAATAAATACATACACACAAATATTTGTAAGTGTATACACACACAAATATATGTACATATTTATGAAGGAAGGGAATTAGACCAGATTCTATAACTATAAAGAAAAAATGTAAATTGTCAAATGAGAAGTGTATATTTTATAGATTATTTTCATTGCTAGTGTTGAGGTAAAGGTCAATCAATTGTGTTGAAATGGCGCATGGACATGCATAAAAATGAGATCCTTACATGCATAATTGTTAGAAGTAATCAAAGCAAGTTTGGGACAGGCAATTATGTCTAGTAGCAGCTAGAATTCAAAGTGCTTCAGAAAAAGGTGATTGTAGTGAAAGTTTAAAGCCTATAAATTCTGTTCATGCCCTGAAAGCTAAGGATCTCTTTTCTCTGTGCTCCTTCCCCATTGAAATGGAACAATCATACTCATGGCCACAAAATAGTCTCAAATTATTCTGACTCAAGTTGTTCAGTACCTTGTAGCAGAACTCTTTGCTCTTGTAAGTTTTAAGAGTGTCACTTAATACTAACTGTTTTTAGTTTTCATATGACAAATGGGAAACAAGACCTACTCTACCTTCTCAGTCTACGCTAGTCATTTATTTTCCAACTACCATGCACTCTTATTCATCCACATTTGAAAATAAAAACTTACAGTATTTTCAGCCTCTTCTCCTAAGAAAAACTTAGTGGTTTCTAACTACTTTGTCACAAAGACTACTACTTTTCTCTTGCAAAACAAACGGATCATAGCAATTCAAGTAAAAACAAGCCTTAGATTTCTAGAGTGGTGTTTTAACCTTCCCGTACTAATCTTTATCTCTGTGTAATCTAACATTTTTCTTATTCTTTGCCCAACAATGAGGAAGCTTTCATCTCAACTCACTTTTGAAATTTACTCTAGGATGCAACTGGATTGTCTTCCAAGAGTGTTTCAGAAATATTTAAAGAGGAAGGTTTGCTGCACTGTCACCTACAAAAAGCACTGCTACCAGTTGCTGTTGGCATGAAAAAGGTCAATATTCTTCAGCCAGTCATAATGAAAATTGACAGCAGACCTATCCTCCTAACAGGTATTCAATTTGGTGGGTTCCACTCAACTGGACAGTTCTGTCACTTGGTTTTTGATACATTAGGTATTACACCAGAGTTTTCATTACTTAGAAGGACATTGGAAAAATATGGCCCATGAAACTACAATGCACAATGCTTGCAGTGTAGCATGAGTGCTTGTCTTCACTGTCCCACTCCAGCAAATAAAAACAGAATTCAGGTTTGGTTTTGTGTGTTTTGAAGGTCAAGAAAAATTGGATTTTGTTAGTGAGGAATAATTAGCTGATTAAGGTGATATAGCTTAACACACCTTCTGTGTGCAGTGACTTACTATACCAAAAATTGCAGCTTTAAACTGAAATGCCAGCTATTGTATGCTCTTAATGAAAACTCATTTTGAGGTGATTCACCTAGTGTCTCCTTGAGGGTGGCATTGGTACTGTTCTATCATCATACTGTGCTCTTAGGAGGTTGCTAATGACACAAATGACTCAAAAATTGGCCATGTCACTGTCTTCACATGATAACAAAATCAGATCATCATTCATGCTACAAGCTCTAATTTCTCTAGCTTCTTTTGTACCAGAATCAGCCGGTTCACTGCTTTTAAAGATAGCTCATTCTAAACTGATTTACCATGTGCATAAACAGCTGAGGTAGAATAGAGGAAGATGGAATAGAAGGAGAGAAATTGTTGGAATGACCAGCTGGTTGGAATGAGAGTATAATCACCTCTTTGAGCAGCAGCATTGCTTCCTGTCAGCTTAAGCAGTTTGTGGAATTATAGTTAGTTTGCAAGCTGAAGAGCCACTGTAACCTTGCTTAAACAAACATAACAGATTAACGGTCTAACTATATGCTTTGGGAGAATAAATATCCTTCTGGCAATCATTGCTGGTAAATAGAAAACCTGTCTATCTGATAATTGTTATCCAGTTATCCAATATCTCTGACATAATAATTATCCAAAGCCAATATCCAGGTTTCAGTGCCCAACCAGGAATTCCAATTCATATACTAAGACTGATTAACTGGCATGAGTCCCATCACCCCCACTGGCAGGGTTACCTCAGTGAAGCCTGCTTCATCATGAGCAGTTCACTGTGTTCCATTCAATAACATCTTAAATTATACCATCATCTTACTCAGAAATAAAATATTAAAAATGCAAAAGCTCTCAGGTCTGAAATTTAAATGGCCACCTTATTTAAACTGTCATGGGCTTTGAACCCTCAGTGACTGCAAAATGTGCATGATCTGAAAAATAACACTGCTGCCCTTGCACAGTTCCTTCAGGAATTTGATGCAAAATAGAACAGGAATAAAGGAAGAGCTACACTTTAATTTCATTAAAAACTAAGCATCATAGCAGAACCAACAGCAAAACAGCATTAACTGAAGGCAGCATTTCTGAGCATATGATGAAGTAAGTTTTCACTGAAGGAGGTATGTTTGAATGTTTGCATGAACACCCATATGCTTCATATTTGTATATACACAAAAACAAAAGTTCAGCTTGCATTATACCACATACTATATTACAAATTTCAAATAATACATTATTTGTATTTGCATAAAATACAAAAAATACATTATTTATTAAAATCTGGGAAAACTGAATAATGCTTTACTTTTAAATTGCATCAGATAAGCATATATCTATTACTAGAAGTCATTAAAACATATACTATAACTCCCTTAGTAATGGCATCCTTAGGGAAGGGGTAAGGCTGGCACAAGTAAAATACAAAACAGCTTATTAAAAACTGAGAATATACCTTATTTCCCTGGTTATACAACAGATAAGAATTACATTAAAAATAGGATCCTGTAATAAGAAAACTCAAAAAAAAAAGCAGAACAACAATACGTTGCAACCCATGTCTTTAAGAAATGTCACAAAAGTCCCTGGAACACTTGTCCTAGACAGGACTGTCTCAACTGTGTAGTAGCTTTTATTCGTTAACTTTGAAGGCACTGATTCACTAGCATATTCTAAAGAACTAAGGGTAAACCAAGAGCTGCCTTTTAAAAGTAATTTAGAAACAGTTATGAGAAGTTCAAAATTCCAGTGGCTGCCATGAAAAGAAAAAAAAAAAAAAGAATCTTGCAAACTCACCTCCTACTATCCAACACGCCAGAGCTGTTGATTGTTTCAATTTGGAGAAACTGTTTCAGTGTGTTTCAGCTGGCACTGGGGGGTAGCTGTTTCAAATATTAACAGAAAAGATTAAATGTGACCATTTAAGAACACAATATTGAAGTTACTGCATAGGAGTGAACTTTATATTTACTTTAATGTACATAATATGCACAAAACCATGCCAATACAAGCTTTATGTTTACTTCAGCAGAAGCAGTGTTAGATTCAGAGCCTCAAACAGAGTACAAAACCATTTTAAGCTGATACTGAGAAAATGAGCTAGACAGGGTTTTGATTTTCTTTTTTTTTTCCTTTTTCAAGCTGAGTGGTTAAGGTATGGACCCTCTGAAAATTCTTGTGGTATTTTAAATAAAGCGATTAACTTGGAGACATAAAAAGCCTAGATTTGTTGGGTAACAGGTAGGACTCAGTCCACTGTGTTCTTAGTGTAAGCAGGAGAGAGGCGTTCTCTGAACAGCAGGTCTTTGCTTTTCACTCTCTGCCGCCTTCCATATTTTGCCAGCAGGTGGCAAGATGACAGCAAAAGGGATAACGCGAAGTTCGTGTGATTCACACATTAGTAGCCAGCTGCCGCCCTCTGTTGTAGCGGTGGAAGAAGTCACAGCTCCTTAAATGCCGTGACTCCAGAAAATGGCACACTGCATTTTCTGGATTTGCAAAATGTTGAGAAGCTGAAAGTAATCAGGGTTCCACATAGCTCTACAAGCCAACTTGTAAAATAACTGACAAAGTAGGCAAAGGTTTTGCTTTGCAGTCTGTGTTGCAATTGCAGCTACATGGTACTCCATCTTCCTACACACCCTGATGAGTACTCAGTGCTACTTAGTTCTAGAAAAAACATTCTGAATAATGACCACAACGAAAAGGAGCAGACCATGGTTTTTATGATCTTAGTGAAGTCTAGCATACTTAAAGAAAACGCAAAGTCTAAGCCAACATTCGAGATAAATAGGGAGGCACTGAAGCCAACTTGATGACGTAAACGAAACAAGGACAGGTAAATAGAAACACGGGTGACAAAATAGCTGAAATTCGAGTTGAAGAAAAAAGACTTCTCAGAGAGTCCTTGCTGAGCTTCTCTAATTTTAAATTTATTCCTAGATTGTGGAATTTGGAATGAAATCGACATCCATGAGGTGGGATGGGCTCCAGTTTTAAGTAAAACCCAAGAAAGGATTCATTGTAACTATGGAGGAGAAAAAAAAACCCTCTTGTTATTGGAAATTTTAAAGATATCTTCCATTAGGAATAATTTTGGGAACTTATTTCAACAAGGAGTCTGTAATACAAAGCTTTTGGTCTAGAGGGCTATCTCTTCACCTGTTCCTCCACTTCCCTGAACAGCACAATGTATCGTACAAAAAAGAATAACTCAAAGGTCCTTACCAACATTGTTTTTTAAGATACCACTAACTGAGGTCACAACCCCCCCAAAAAAAGCCTTTGAAACAAGTAAATTCTATTGTTCCTCAGATGCTTTTATCAAATCTTACCTGCAACCAGGATGGAAAAACAAGGAGAGGGTGAATAGATGCACCTCCTTCTAAAGAGATGCTGGAGAGATACTGGTAATATTTTATTCTTTACTGAAGCGACATAGCACATTGCGAAACAACACTCTAAGTAGTGACCCAAGTCTGATCTCACTTTACAAACCTGCAAGGCAGAAGTCAGTTGAGTTGCACTACTGTAACATTGCAATCAGGTCTACAGCAACAAATTCCCTCACAATGCATGATGCATGGATGAGATTTAAACATCTACAAAAGAAAGGAAAGAGGATTCAGTGAAGAAAATCTGAAGAACCATTAAACTGAGTAACAATAAAAGGAGTGCCTAAACACAAGATTTGTTATAACAAAGTCTTCTCACTACAATTCAGAGTTAAAATAAGATGTTTAAGCTGGGCACACGTTTTTCTTCTTCCACTGCTGCCTTCTTAGAAACACTTACTAGATGTAGTATTAAAAGTAACCAGCACGTAGAATATGAATGCAGCTAGCACTCCTCTTACTCCTTCAAACCATGATTTTTCCCACTATTTTTAAGAGCTATTTGCAGTGCAATGCAGCAAACAATTTGCTGTGACAACAGCAAACAGCCATGTTTAATTCAGACATTGTCATTATATTATTTCATTTGAACCCTGTGAATCTGCTCCAATTCTTGGTCTAATCAGTATGAAATACTGAATGATTTCAGGAAGTGCAGGTCTGTGCCCAGTGCTTTTCACCTGTTTCTTCCTCACTCCACAAACAAACCTCAAAATAAGTAACCACAGTAGTAGGTAGGGATGCAAAGCCGGATGTATCTTATGCTCATAAGATACAAACGAGGAATAAACAAACCTTTCTTGAAGGAAAAGGAGAGATGCTGTGTTTTGTGGAATAAACAGTGAGCCTTTCCACCACAAGGTTTTCTGCTTTAAGGCCATGTTAGCCCTGTAAGTACTACCACAGGGAGTTCAATACCAAAATAGTCAGATTTCAAGCAAAATCAAGCACCACAAGAAAATGAGTGTTTGCTTTTGTATGACAGAAAATAAAAGTCCACAGCAGTTTGCCATGTTCTCATGCAATGGAGCCACACTCCAGAAATTACTTGTATGACCAGATTTTATTGGGACGGTCATCATGAGATGAGGACTTGCCATCCTTTCCTGCTTGGACATGAATTATCAGAATGCACCCAACTCTGCTTAAATAACATTGAAATATTAGTCTAACTTGGTTTTCTAAACATTCACAAAACAGTGCAAAACACTTCTTTCTGCAAGGTGATCTTAAGGTCCTTTCCAACCCTAACTATTCTATGATAGCTGAAAGTTTAGGCTTGTGGTTATGGCTCCCCCAGAATACTGTGTATGCATTTTGGCACATTTTTCCTATTTAGAAAAACATTATTTACCCCACTGACCTGGCATGTAAAGCTGTGTATATATATATATATATTATTATTATTATTTATTTTTTAAGGTCAGTACACTGTTATCATATACTTTACTGAAAATTCTTAGCCTTCAAAGCCTATGAAGGCAGTGAAGCAGTGCTGACTTTCAGCTCGCCATAGAAGGAAGTGATTTGCATAGCAGTGCTCATCCTGCAGTGCTCTACAAAAGCATGAGTGGTGTTAGCTCCAGCTGAATCAAGAGGAACTGAGGACGTTCCTCTCCTTTCATATCTGAGGTTGGTACTTTTGTAGAGAGCTCTGTAGTGGTGAATATGAAGATATAGACAGCATGTATGTAACTGGCTGCATAACAGCAAGATTTGAACCATATACCACAACAGTGACATTTTAATCTTAAATCAGTATTAAGCTTAAAGATTCAGAATTATTCCAGTCTGCAGGTGATTCATGGACAGGAAATGGCTTAGGACAGAAAAACAGATTGCTTGCATAAAAATGCATTGCAGCTCTAAAGCACACTCCATAATGAGAAAAAAGAAATGCTGCTTTCCTGTGGAAACATTGAGATTTAAAAGCACCAATATCCTTCTCTAAACATAATATTATCAATTAATTTTTTATAACCAAGAAGGATTTTTCAGAATGGCACATATGTGATGTCCTGCTCCAACCTCACTGAACTGTATATCTTTCAAATCCATGATGGATGGAGACAACTGAAAAAAACTGTTTAATTTTCCCACCACAAATATTCACTCAAATTTGTGTCCCGATCTCTCAGGTCATAGCTGTTTTTTTAGAGATACTCAGCACTCCTCTGATTTATCAGCAAGAGTGAAGAAACCAGGGAATTTTCTAAGTATAAAGAATTATTTGCAGATCATTTAAGAACCAAACATTTATTGAGGAAACTTTAATCAAAAGAAATTTGGGTCAATTGCTGAGGTGAGTGGCTCGAGAGAGGACGCCTTCAACACCGGAGCGGGGGGAGATCAGCGTCCAGGAGCCTCAACTCAGAGCGGCGACAGCCACCGAGGGAGCCTCAAGTCCTCGACAGGACCTGCCCGGGAGCCGGCAGCTCAGCTGACCAGAGCGAGCAGCTGACTCACACGGGGCGGAGCCTGAAGCAGCGGCACCAGACCTGATGGGTAAAAACCTGCCCCGGGGAGCGCGACCGACGAGGAGGGCGGGTGAGCAGGGCAGTTCGCGCGGGCGGGATGGTGAGCACTCGTCGTATGAGCAGGGCCCGGTCCGGGAGCTCTGCTCTGGCTGCCCCGGCGGTGGCCAGCGTAGGCACCCAGACAGAGCGGATGAGAGGGGAGGCTGCAGTGCAGAGCTCGGGGTGTAGAGTGTCTGCACTGGTCTGGTGAGGGGAGGGTGCACAACGGGCAGGGCTGCACTCGGTGCTCCCTGGTGGAGGTCCTCCTGCAGCAGGGGCTGAGCTGCGGGATGCCGTTAATAGACTGCGAGATGTCAGGGAAGCTGAGAGGAAGCAGGAATGCTTGCTCCTGGCCTGAACTGTGCAGGGGCCTCGAGCTTCACCTCTACCTCATGAAGAAAAGAAGGAGCCGTTAACCTGGGAAGCTAGGAATTAGTGACCAAAAAAAAAAACAACAAAACAACAAAAAAAGGAGGAAAAGGACAACCAAAAGCGAGGGGCTTCTCCCTAAATCTGTTGTCCCCATGCAGAACCGCTTTGCTGTCCTGCAGGGGGCTAATGAGGAAATGCACTCGAGCCAGAAACAGCCGGCTGATGCATTGCTAAAGAAGATCTCTACTGGTGCTGCCAGGAAAAAGCAGCGGGTCGTAGTAGTAGGGGACTCTACACTGAAAGGGACAGAAGCACTCGTCTGCCGGCCAGACCCCATCTCAAGGGAGCTGTGTTGTCTACCGGGGCACGGATCAGGGATGTGGCAGAGAGGCTGCCTGCTCTAGTAAGTCCCACGGACTATTACCCACTCCTGGTGATACATGTTGGGTGCTAGGGATATAGATAGTAGCAGCCAGGGGAACATAAAGAAGGATTACAGAGCCCTGGGAGAGGTGGTTAGGGGCTCTGGAGCTCAGATAGTCTTTTCGTCAATTCTCCTGGATACAGGGGAGGACCTAAAAAAGCTAGGAGGGTTAGTCAGGTTAATATAATGGTTAAAAGGGTGGTGTCATAGTCAGGGGTTTGGGTGCCTTGAACACAGGACCCAAGTTTGTAGGCCAGGTCTACTGGTGGCTGGTAGAGCTGGTCTAGAGCGCGGTTTTGGTAGGAGGCTTGCCAGACTGGTCAAGGAGGCTTTAAACTAGATGTGTTGGGGGAGGGGGCATCATTCCATTCCAACACACCCAGTCAGTTGCCAGCACCTATAATAAATGCTCGGAGCAATGTAGAGATATTCCAGCCGCTCCAGCCAATGAGCTGGCTTCAGTTGGAGCTAGGCTCAGATGCCTCTATACAAATGCCCGTAGCATGGGGAACAAACAAGAGGAATTAGAGATGTGCACGTCTACGGGGGTATGATATAATAGGCATAGCAGAAACATGGTGGGATGGCTCCTATGACTGGAGTGTTGGAATGGAAGGTTACAGGCTCTTTAGAAAAGACAGGCCCGGCTGGCAGGGAGGGGGAGTTGCCCTTTATGTTATTAGGGATAGGCTGGAGAGTATGGAACTCTGTCTGGGGACAGGTGAGCAGTTAACAGAGAGTTTGTGGGTCAGGGTTAAAGGGAATATAGCTATAGGAGACATTAATGTGGGGATCTGTTACAGACCGCCTGATCAAGGAGAACCTGCGGATGAAGCACTCCATAGACAGATAGGAAAAGCCTTACGCTTGCAGGCCCTTGTTCTCATGGGTGCCTTCAACCACCCTGACATCTGTTGGAAGGATGGTACGGCCCGGCACAAGCAATCCAGGAGGTTCCTCAATTGTGTGGAAGACAACTTCCTTCTGCAAGTAATAGAGGAGCCATCAAGGAGAGGTGCCGTGCTTGACCTTGTGCTCACCACCAGGGAAAGGCTCATTGGAAATGTGACTCTCCAGGGCAGCCTTGGATGCAACGATCACGAGATGCTCGAATTTGAGATCCTCAGGACAGTGAGAAGAGCGTGCAGCAAGCTCACTGCCCTGGACTTCAAAAGAGCAGACTCTGGCCTCTTCAGGAACCTGCTTAGTAAGGTTCCATGGGATACAGCCCTAGAGGGCAGGGGGGCCCAAGACTTGTGGTTGATATTCAAGGATCACCTGCTACAAGCTCAGGAGTGTTGCATCCCAACCAGAAGGAAGTGCAGCAGGAGGGCCAGGAGACCTCCTTGGATGGATAAGGAGCTCCTGAGGAAAATTCAAATGAAAAAAGAGGCTTATAATGAGTGGAAGCAAGGACAAGTGGCATGGGAAGAGTACAGGGATGTTATCCGGGAAGCTAGAGACCAGGTTAGGAAAGCTAAGGCCCAGTTAGAATTAAATTTAGCTAGAGGTATTAAAGATAACAGGAAGGGATTCCACAAGTACATAGCAAATAAAAACCAGACTAGGGAGAATGTAGGCCCCCTCAGGAAGCTCTCGGGAGAACTGGCTACACAGGATTTGGAGAAGGCTGAGGTTCTGAATGACTTCTTTGCCTCGGTCTTCACTGGCAAAGGCTCTGACCAAACCACCCAAGTCTTGGAAGGCAGATGCAGGGACTGTGAGAATGAAGACCTTGCGCCCACTGTAGGAGGGGAACTGGTTCGAGACCATCTTAAAAATCTGAACATGCACAAGTCCATGGGTCCTGATGAGATCCATCCACGGGTCCTGAAGGAGCTGGAGAATGAAGTTGCGAAGCCGCTGGTCATCATATTTGAAAAATCATGGCAGTCAGGTGAAGTTCCCGACGACTGGAAAAAGGGAAATATAACCCCTATTTTCAAGAAGGGGAAAATGGATGACCCGGGGAATTACAGACCAGTCAGTCTCACCTCTGTGCCTGGCAAAATCTTGGAGCAGATTCTCCTGGAAGGCATGCTAAGGCACATGAAAAACAACAAGGTGCTTGGTGACAGCCAGCATGGCTTCACTAAGGGGAAATCCTGCCTGACCAATTTGGTGGCCTTCTATGATGGGGCTACAGAACTGATGGACAGGGGTAGAGCAGTTGATATCATCTACCTGGACTTGGAAAAGCGTTTGACACTGTCCCACACAACATCCCTGTCTCTAAATTGGAGCGACATCAATTTCATGGATGCACCACTCGGTGGATAAAGAACTGGCTGGATGGCTGCATGCAAAGAGTTGTGGTCAATGGCTCAATGTCCAGCTGGAGACCAGTAAGGAGTGGCATCCCTCAGGGATCGGTGTTGGGACTGGTCTTGTTTAACATCTTTGTCACTGACATGGACAGTGGGATTCAGTGCGCCCTCAGCAAGTTTGCTGATGGCACCAAGCTGTGTGGTTCAGTTGATACCCTGGAGGGAAGGAATGCGATCCAGAGGGACCTCGACATGCTTGTGAGGTGGGCTGATGCCAACCTCAGGAAGTTTAACCATGCCAAGTGCAAGGTCCTGTGCCTGGGTCGGAGCAATCCCAGGCACAGCTACAGGTTGGGCAGAGAAGAGATTCAGAGCAGGCCTGTGGAGAAGGACTTGGGGGTGTTGGTTGATGAGAAAATGAACATGGGCTGGCAGTGTGTGCTTGCAGCCCAGAAAGCCAACTGTGTCCTGGGCTGCATCAAAAGGAGTGTGACCAGCAGGTCAAAGGAGGTGATCCTGCCCCTCTACTCTGCTTTTGTGAGACCTCACCTGGAGTATTGTGTGCCGTTCTGGTCTCCTTAACATAAAAAGGACATGGAACTGTTGAAACAAGTCCAGAGAAGGGCCACAAGGATGATGAGGGGACTGGAGCACCTCCTGTATGAAGACAGGCTGAGGAAGTTGGGGCTGTTCAGCCTGGAGAAGAGAAGGCTGCATGGAGACCTCATAGCAGCCTTCCAGTATCTGAAGGGGGCCTACAGGGATGCTGGGGAGGGACTCTTCATTAGAGACTGTAGTGATAGGACAAGGGGTAATGGGTTAAAACTTAAACAGGGGAAGTTTAGGTTGGATATAAGAAGGAAATTCTTTCCTGTTAGGGTGGTGAGGCACTGGAATAGGTTGCCCAGGGAGGTTGTGAATGCTCCATCCCTGGCAGTGTTCAAGACCAGGTTGGACGAGGCCTTGGGTGATACGATTTAGCGTAAAGTGTCCCTGCCCACAGCAGGGTGGTTGGAGCTAGATGATCTTAAGGTCCTTTCCAACCCTAATTATTCTATAATTCGATTCTATTCTATTCTATGAAATGAAGATCATCAAGTCAGAGAAAGGAAACACATCATGTGACCTAAACATCCAATCAAAAATATCAGCTCAGAATCTGAGTTGCCTAACACAGGCAGTCGTCACCTAACTCCAAAATATGTACCACAAACAAATGCCGACAACTATTTAATTAATAGCTCTGAATAGTAAGCTGGAGAAAATGCTAAATTGTTCACAATGTGGGAAGAGAGGGAAAAGTTAAACTGCTTGCTCCAGTTGCAACTTTGCTATCTGAGAATCTTGCACACTGTTCTTTTTTACTCTTCATTTGGCAGAATTTGGGAAGTTCTAACTGCTCACTACAAATTCAATAGTGTCTGTCTCCGTGAAAATGAAAGCTGCTGTTATAAAACTTTAAAAGTTTGAGTCACACCATGCTGCAACAGACAAGGAATAGTTTCTCGCATGGTTATAATTCTGGTGTGTCCTCAGGGAAGGGTCCCATAGCAGTTCAATCTCATCTGAACTGCAGCTGCTGCACCATTTCTCCATCCCAAGCAACATAGTCTGCTCTAATGGAGAAGCAGAGAAAATTAGCCGACAGAACAGTGACTAGTCAGGCCCTAATCACATAAAGACAAGACCATTCAGTAATGACTACACTTAAACAGAATGGACTTCAGGAAAAATACTCCTGTAAGATCTGACAAAGCAGCAGACAACTGGAAGCCAAAACTAGGTTAGAAAACACGGCTCTAATCTTGGCCTAATTATTTAAAAAAAATCTGGATGAGGAAAAAAAAAGAAAAAGAGAGGACAAAAAAAAAAAAGAGTTTGTACCTGTGGTGCGGAAACAGTATTAAAACAGGTAAAATCAACTGTTGTGAAGCAGCAAGGAATTAGAGTGTACTGGATGAGGTACATCATCACACTGGGTCAGCGCATGTATGATCAACAAATTCTGATGATTCTGCTGTGGGGTACACTAATTTTGCTGGACATTGAGATATGTTGGGCAGTTTTGTTACATGGCTGTGACAAGGATGAGTTCCAGAGTTCCTCTTGGTGTTTATTTGGTCTGCTGAATGTTTGCTGAGAAGAAGTTCAAAAGAAGGGATGTGCTTAACATCAAAATAAGCATAAGAAGTAAAACAACAAATAAAATTAAACATTCACAACCAAAAGAGACTAAAGCCATCTACAGTATTGATACTAAAAACATTAAAGCGTCAGGTATTCAAAGGTAAAAGTCAGCAAAAATTCATTGCAGTGCTGCACGTTGTAGCTAAAATTTTAATTCTGCTGAAATGAGAGGCAAAATTACCTGCAAACTCAATGAGTCCAAAGTTTACCATACAGATGAAATCAGAGCAATCTTTAAGAATATTTAAACAGAAAATGCAATTTGAGTCATAGAATCATAGAATCCTTGCTAATATTGCATCCAGTTTCTCTGATTCATTGTAATCCCTCTCTAGTTTAGAGGACTACTAAATGCAGGATTATTTGTAATGAATTTTTTTGTTCACCAGTACATTCCATAACATCCCCTGCAATCGTTAAAAGACAGCAACACAGCATAGATTCTCCAAAACAAAGCTATATTCTCACACATAATTCTAGGCAAATAAGATTTTGGAAACAACTTGAGGTCATACAGGACCTACTTCCACAGGTATTCAGACAGGATTCAAAGCTTAATTTTTAGACAGCAACTTGAATTAGCTGTGCAGCAGAGAAGTCAGCACTGCTACATCAAGTGTGAACAACAAAGGGTCAAAAACATCTCAAAAAGTAGCAATTTAATGCACTGAATGACAATCTTACATCCCACAGAATCATCACTGAACATATTTGAAATAGGTGTAAGATACAAGCTCTTACTTTAGCTAGCCAGAAATGATGAATTTCTTAGAAAACTCATATATTGTTATGTGAGCTCATCCTGGCCACTGACGCCAATACCAAGACATGAAATTAATTACTGTTAGACAAGGCATTCTGATCAGGAATAATTAAAATCTTTTTTTAATATACATACATTTTGTTAACTTGTGGTGATGGCCATTTCCTTCTGAAGTGTAAGTATCAATAAGAACCATCAAAGTTCTCTTCCAGATTTAACTTCCCTCCCTATTTATCTCCTTCACTCCCTTTCTCTTCCTTTCACTAAAAGGAAAAGCCCAAACCAGAAAATCCTGAAGAGGTTAAGTTGCTCACAAGAAGAAAGCTCACTGTAGGAAAAAACATACACATAATATTTCAGTTCTGTTCACTGCCTCAGTCACTGTTAAGAGCACTGTTCTGTAGACTGATCTGGAAAAAATGAGGTAAAAAGATGGACTGGAAGTCAGAATATTTAAATGCTCTTGACTACTGACACACTTTGCTAATAAATCTTGAGCAGGTCAGTCAACTTCACTGTATTTCTTAAAAGGATATATTAATTTTATCCATCTTTGAATAGTAATTTCATCCCATGCCTTCAAAGCCATTCCAAAGAGGATTGTGCTCTTTTTTTTTCACCGAGGCCAAAAGATCACCAGATAGAGGAAGATAACTCAATATTGTGTGGCAGTATGTGACACTGTTCCCTAATTAAACCACTGGAACAAAGAACAGTCATTAACATGGAATGATTCCAGATTCACACTGTTCATTTGTGGTTCCCCAAACACAGCAAGTTATGATTCACTAGCTCAATACAGAAAAGTTTGTCAATGCTGAGATTTAAAATAGATATGCTTAAGATGTATGATTATACATATATATGGCTTATAAAATAATACGGATATTGCTTCCCCTCTTCCAAAGTTATCCAGTGCCTTTCATTAATGCACACAATGCACAATACTTACAGTGCTCTGGAGTGATTCCAACTAGTGCCATCCCAGCAGTCTTCTTTCCATGGTCATGGGCCAATTCTTTAAAGCATGCCTCTGCTGATTGAGGACAGACACGCATGAAGTATTCTCAAGAACATAGTATTACATATATTCAGCCTTTATACAAAAACAGTGTATTGTCATCTTATCTTGAAAACTTTCCACATCATAAGTTAGCTCAATTTTTACATTGTGAGGAAAAGCAACCATCCACAGATCCTTCAAACCACTTGTATCGCTGCCTTGGATAGCACTTATTATTTCTCTTTGTGTAGCCAAGTCTTGAGTGTTCATAGTCACACTGCACCTCACTCCATACGAGCTGGGTCCAATACCTGTAACACATTAGAAAAAGAGATATGTCAGAATAAAAATCCTCACTACTACTACTTGCATATCTCTTTGAAAAAAAAAAAAAAAGAGAGAGAGATCAGGTTTCTAGCTTTTCCAGACCTATCCTGATGGCATCCCATCTGACTCAGGTAAGAGTTCCTGGACCTATAATGCCACCACTTGTCCCATTAGTATTTAAGTTCAGTTTATCTTCATTTTTCAAAGTTCATTGTCTCCAGGTGACTTCTTAATCACAAATATCCAATATGTATGCACTCAATTTCCTTTTACTTGGTTTGATATTCTGTTGCTTTATTTCAGTGTGCTAAAAAAGAAAAGTCTTCTGAATGTACAGAGAAACGTGCTTAGTGAAAACAGATAAGGTGTATTTCATTTGTCCCTTTTTATCCACTCATATCAGCTTCATTGTCCATGCTGTAAAGTAACACCTAAATATTAATTATCTTGCAAAGATGAGCTTCTCTTTTTCCTGTTGTATTCTGCATGAAAGAGCAAGGAAAAAAAAAAAAAAAGAGCTGATTTTGATTTCGTAACTAATGAACTTCTCTACATTACTCAGAAATGGAGCATAAGATATATCTACCCAAATTCCTTTTGAGGTGAGTAATAACTGATAAATACTTTTCTCCGGTTAATATCAACAATAAATTGATGTATCACTGTGCTTTAGAAAGTACCTTGAATATCAATTGTTTTGACCTATCTCCAAAGCTTTAAAATACAATGAATGAGTAATTATTTCTCTAAGTCACCAGTGCCTGTTGCTCAAGAAATATCTGGGCTCAATTTCACACTGCAGGAAAAAAAGCAACTACTTCTATGGCTTTGGCACAGCAGCACATTCAACAAAACTTTCCTAGCAGCAAACAAAATGAAAACATCTTGCTTGTGGCACTCCTTTTAGCCAGTGCTTTAACAAGAGTCTCTAGATTATAATCAAACTTGTAACTGAAAGAATAAATGTTAACTCCCACTTATATGAAAAGGGGAAAGTCAACCAAATGTAAATCTTCTGCTGCTCACTGCCAGCTATATCAGATTCATATTCGCAGTTAAATGTACTACAAAATAATTTAAAATCACTTCAACTGTTTACAATGCCAATCTAAACCAAAATGCTAGTATGTTAGAAAGCCAGATTTTAAAATGAGAAAGAAGTATAAGTGGATTTATATAAGAAGTTATAGGACAAGAGGTAACAGCCTCAAGCTGCACCAGGGGATCTTTAAACTGGATATTAGAAAAAAATTCTTCACAGAGAGGATGGTCAGCACTGGAACAGGCTGCCCAAGGAACCGGTAGAATCACTGTCCCTGAAAGTGTTCACAAACCATGCAGATGAGGCCCTTAGTGACATGGCTTAGTGGTGGACTTTGCGGTCATGGGGTAAAGGTTGGACTTGATCTTAAAGGTGTTTTCCCACCTAGTTGATTTCACGATTCTATGACTCTGTAGACCCAAAAAGAGGACACTGAAATTTTACTTTTTTCAGTGGTACAATTTGCAAATACTTGGAACCTCAGGTAACGCTATTTTTAGTGTACTTGCCACAGCTCTGTTGATAAAGGCTTTGGGTTCTACATAACACACACAATCACTCTTAGTTTTAGCTCATATTTCTTTTCTCCTGAGCAATATCAAAGTCCTTGCTGCATGTTCACTGAGCACTCCCTGGCACTTAACTCAGAATAGGGTGAATTCTACTCTTGTCTCTACAGATGAGATCTGACCAAGCTCCACAAGTAATAGAATTTTCTTTGTGACCTTTCTTATCTTCTTTAGCAAATGAAGAATTTTTGTTTATAGTTCTTTGCAAAGAATGAATGTCTTTACATGAGTTTACTCATGCTGAAGTTCATCATCTCCCATATCTTACAAAATGGAAGAAGGAATAATTATGATGAGATTCTAGTGATCCACCAGAGAATGATGAATCACAATAACAGCATTCAGCAACTGACCAGCAATCCAAAGCCTGAATAACCTGTATGTTTTTCAAGTTTTAAAGCTTATCACTTAGAAATGTCACTGAAAATGCAAAGAGGACAAACCTATTGTGACAGACAGGAATTCAATCCATGATACAAAGAGCTTACAAACCACTCATCAGTTGGCTTTGTGCTACAGGAATACACAAGATTGAAAAGCTTCACTTACTGTAATTATAAAATAATATTTCATTGCTATGCTAATAATATATTTGACAAGTTGCTTCTAAGTACAGCTTTACATTGCCTTAGAAAAAATAATTCTTCTCCCTCCCCTGTTTAGAGTAACTGTGTGGCTCTGCATAGAACACAGACATTAATATATCTGTAGAAGACTGAGTTCACAAGACAAATGGCCATACACATTGATTTAAAAATATACCTCTAGATTTCAGGCTGGCGTTATGTTAATGGTGAATGAAATAGAGAAAGTCTTGTAAGGAGTGGCTGAGGGAACTGGAGTTGTTTAGCCTGGTGAAAACAAGGCTCAGGGGAGAACTTGTTGCTCTCTATAATAACCTGAAAGGAGGCTGTAGGGAGGTAGTTGTCTTTTCTCCCAAGTAACAAGAGATAGAACAAGAGGAAATAGCCTGAAGTTGCTCCAGGGGAGTTTTAGATTGGATATTAGGAAAATTTTTTCACCAAAAGGGTTGTTAAGCATTAGAACAGGCTGCCCAGGGAAGTGGTTAAGGCACTATCCCTGGAGATACTTAAAAGATGTGTGGATATGGTATTTAGCAATGTGGTTTAGCGGTGGACTTGGCAATGTTAGGTTAATGGTTGGACTGGATGATCTGAAAGGCCTTTTCCAACCTAAATGATTATATGATCATCTGTTCAGAAACAGGAACATGAGAAGTTATCGTGCAGGTCACAGTAGTGAAGACAGGACTCCATAATTCTGATCTCTGCTCTAACGCTCAGCCCGGTCAATCATACTGAGTCTCATAAAGAAACCAAACATACCTGTATGCAGTCTGCAAATAAATCAATTCATTTTAGGTAAGCATTCAACACAAAAGTCTCCCTTAGTATTTTTCTTATGCATAAAGGAATCGTACAAAGCTTCAAGTTTCCCTGGCAATTCTGCCATTTAAAAACAACAAGCAAAAAATGGGACAGCCCCCCCCCGCCCCCAGTGCAAACCATACAGCCAGTGATCCTCAGAGTTAAAGGTCTACAGTTAGCCAATAGTGATGTAAACTTCTTATGCCAGATTGTTAAAGTAAAGAAAGCAGAAATGCTCATAATCAAGATCTGATGTTTGCTTTTTCCTCTGAACACAAACACAGTATTTGTGTTTGAGCACTGGCAGTAACAACTGTGAACTATGCTATTAATATCTGATTTAAAAATGCTTGTGGCAGGATCCTGTCTGGAGGAACAACAACAAAAAAAAAAGTATTCAGACAAAACAACAGTTAGAAGTGCATTAAAAAAAATTAACAGCAGTGATTACAGAAGAAAACCATGTATTCTTCTCTCAGGAAGTTATTGACATGTAACTTCTCTTAAGATAGATCCAAACACTGCCATTCTCAACTAAAATCCAAGTTTCTGAGAAGATGTATTTTTAAAGTATATGCAAATCCTTGTTTTATTTAAAGGGAGAAAAATAGCTCAGTACCATTTTTGCTTATTTTCCCTGAACATCTTTAGGCTAAATAAATGGATATTAAACAGACTAAGAAGTCCAGCTGCATTAAGGGCTTAATTTATTAACTTGGGCTTAAGAATTTACACTTTAAAATAGATCATAGAATTAGGGCTTCTGAATTTCAGTCAGGGATGCAATGAAAATTGCTGGCAGTTTAGAGCAGCAATTCACACCAAAATGACATGAGGCATCCATTTGCTAAACAGTCTCCTAAAATGATCTCTGGCTCCAAATCAACATCTGGAGGTGCATCCTTTTCACTGACTATCCATCGAATTTAGCTGCCTATTATAAGTGGCTAAAGTAGGACAATATTAATTTGTTTCTTTGACTGTTCCTACTGAGACATTCTGTAGTGTTTGCTAATGCTATGTAAAACCAGCCCTAGCAATTAGTCATTTTGGTTGTTGTGTTTGGTTTTTTTTTTGGCAAGATATGCATATAGAAACATTCTGATGATTGTTGCTACAAATTTTTAAGGACATAGTCAACACAGCCAAACCAAAGACCTGGGGAGACCCATGATCCAGGTAGGCAGAAAATACCCATCCTGTCATCTTTTTGCTGTGTGTGGGTTTCTGGCAGCCACTTCTGGAAAACCATCCTGCCCAAATTTGTCTGTTGTTATCAGCCACATGGCTTCCACTGTTAGATTTACCAAAAATTCACAAGATAGCATCAAATTCCCCTTGAAAAGCAACTGCTCTATTGGAAGTGTAATCAATTAAGGTGGGTTTTGTGGGCTTTTTTTCTGTTTGTGTTTTTTAAGGTTTTGTTTGGTTGGTTCCAACAGGATTACAGAATTTTAGCTTGAATGACTGTCCAGGTATTTTCAACCTCCCTGCAGGTGTAAGACCTAAACCAGAACTATCCTATGGAATCCACTCCTGCAGTATTAAAATTTACTGGTAGAACTTCACTCACAGTGAAGCTGTAACTCAAATTTAAAACAGGTCCTTATAAAAGGACTGTTCTGTTGTCTTTGCTCCTTGCTTTCATTTATAACATTTTGGAATCCTAAACTTGAAACCTATTTTACAAACTGACAAGTTTCTTACTGCCCTACTGTAAATACAGCCTGTATGAATTTTCTTGCCCTTTCTTTAGTTATTCAATTTTGTGAAAAGTTTACATTGTTTGTAATGGAATGAAAGAAAATTATCTGCTTTCAGGTTCCTTTGCAGACCTGACATATTAAAACACAGCAGTTTAATAGATATTTATTGAATACTTCAGATCTAGAAATAAGGAACATTACTGATTTTTGCTTGTCCATTATCTGAAGTTCCGATGAAAATTAAATCTCTTCCAGACCAAAAATTTGCTTATTATTATATTGGAATGTAAGAACATTTTGTATTTATTTAAGGCATTTGATACTGTCTCCCACAGCATCCTCATAGATAAGCGAAGGAAGTGGGGGCTTGATGATCAGGTAGTGAGGTGGATCAAGAACTGGTTGGAAGGAAGAAGGCAGAGAGTTGTGGTCAATGGGGCAGAATCTAGCGGGAGGTCTGTGACCAGTGGAGTCCCTCAGGTGCTGGTGCTGGGACCAGTGCTGTTTAGTATTTTCATCAATGACCTGGATGAGGGAACTGAATGTACCCTCAGCAAGTTTGCTGATGACACTAAGCTGGGAGGAGTGGCTGACACACCAGAGGGCTGTGTTGCCATTCAGCGAGACCTGGACAGGTGGAGAGTTGGGCGGAGAGGAACTTGATGAAATTCAACAAGGGCAAGTGTAGAGTCTTGCATCTGGGGAAGAACAACCCCATGTACCAGTACAGGTTGGGGGCAGGACTGAAGGGGAGACCTGGGGGTCCTGGTGGACAGGAGGAGACCATGAGCCAGCAATGTGCCCTTGTGGCCAAGAAGGCCAATGGCATCCTAGGGTGCATTAGAAAGGGTGTGGTTAGTAGGTCAAGAGAGGTTCTCCTCCCCCTCTACTCTGCCTTGGTGAGGCCGCATCTGGAATATTGTGTCCAGTTCTGGGCCCCTCAGTTCAAGAAGGACAGGGAGCTGCTGGAGAGAGTCCAGCACAGAGCCACAAAGATGATTAAGGGAGTGGAACATCTCCCATATGAGGAGAGGCTGAGGAAGCTGGGACTCTTTAGCTTGGAGAAGAGGAGACTGAGGGGTGACCTCATCAATGTTTACAAACATCTAAAGGGTGAGTGTCAGGATGATGCAGCTAGGTTTTTTCAGTGATGTCCAGTGACAGGACAAGGGGCAATGGGTGTAAACTGGAGCATAGGAGGCTCCATGTGAACATCAGGAAAAATTTCTTTACTGTGAGAGTGACAGAGCACTGGAACAGGTTGCCCAGGGGGGTTGTGGAGTCTCCTACATTGAAGATATTCAAGGCCCGCCTGGACAAGTTCCTGTGTGATGTACTCTAGGTTACCCTGCTCTTGCAGGAAGGTTGGACTAGATGATCTTTTGAGGTCCCTTCCAACCCTTAGGATTCTGTGATTCTGTATGATTTTTAAGTGGTGTCTTCTCTATTTGGGAGAAGGCATATCCATTTTCCACAAAGCATTCAGGATGAAGTTATGAATTAACAGATTTGCATAGAAATTTAAATAAAACCAAAACCAACAGCAATGGTTTAGCCAAAATTCTCTGCATATTTGTACATAACCATTGGGAAAATAACTTAAATACTTAGAGAAACTTCTCTTTCAATGTTTTCTTTTCAGGAGCTGCTGGCTAAGAATATAATGATAAATGCCAGACCTAAACAATAGCATTCAATTCTAAGCAGATTTACTTGTAAAGCAGAGAGTGATGCCTGCCTGCTCTCATACAAAACACATTGAAAAATCCATTTCTTTTCCATAATGGCTCAGTAGATATTACATGAGTTATTTCTCATATAACTCAGACCATGTTCTCACTTCATCCCTACAAACCAAGACTTTTAAAGTCTCTCATGTACTTTTTAATGGCTGTCAACATAATCTGTTTAGATTTTACTGCAAAGTCAAACCCTAATTTGTTTAATTTAACTATGAAGACCAATGGACCTCATCACTTGTTCTCCCTGTCTGAATAAGGACCTTACAAAAGGAATTAGAATTCTTTCAGCAAGCATGCTCAAAACCTCACTGAACTGAGTGGGAGTTACTCCATAGACTAATTGACTTCACCTTAGGCTGAGAGAGAGCATTGCTGACAACACTGGATTTGTACACTTTATTGCTAGAAAAGCATTACAGTTCCTACCTCCTGGACCTTATCGTTGGGAAGACAGAAGTGCTAAATCAGGTTAAAATACCAGCAAATTAAAATCCTTCCTTGAAAAACAACCTCCTTTGAATAAGACTTTATTTACTGGCCTGCCCAAGAAACACTCTAATTCCTACAACAAAGTCAGATGATAAGCTACATTAGAAGAGGGGGATAGGAAAACCAAACTAACATAGGTCAAAAAAAGAGGAAGGAATAACAAGGATAAAAGAATTAAATTTCTTTATTTTACAGTAAAGAACTTCTAGATTTAACTGTGTACACCTATTTAAGCAAACATATATATATCAGAACAGTAATGAGCCAAACTCAATGCCAAAATGGTACAATTGTTCCACTGATGCTTCAACACCATTTCAGTAATCAAGTCTAACTTTTAGCAGACACCAGAGTGTCTTAACTCAGGGATTTCTTGTCTCAGGATTAAAGACTTTCAACAGATGAAGATGCTGGAAATAATATCTGACTTATGCTAAAGTTATTTTAACTCCTTTAAAACTATTGCTTTGCAAAATGGTGCTCTTAGCTTTAGCTATTTGGATAATGAGTTCGGTGACTTTTTGTTGAAGGAAAGGTCTACTCGCTCCACGAAAGAGGAATTTTAATTCCAACGTAAGAGTGAGATAATGCAGAGTTTGCAAAGTACAAGGAAAGGGGAAAGAAACACTTTAAGTTAAGACAATGGATTCTGCATGAATCCACATTTAGAAAACACATCAATAACATGGATTTTTTTCCTCTAAACTGATCTCAGGTAAGAATTTTTAAAGAGATCTACAAAGTCTCACAAATCTTTGAGAAGTGCTTATGCTAAGAAAGCCTGTATCATACTAAAAAAATGACTCAAAAAATCTTTAGAGGGAAACAGATCCTTCTCAGAACACAACATTTTATGCTGTTTGGCATTGAACAAAACACAATAACAGCTTATTTTACTCAGGCACTGAATGTTTGGATGTTCACATATTGCTTTATTATTGATATCACGTTAGTGCATGTCAAATACCAAAACAATGCCATTTAGAGAAAAAAAGGCAAGTCTTATTTAGCTATCAAACAGAAGAACTTAGAAAGCAACTTTGAATTGGTATGAAAAAACAACAAGTGATCTGCAAATCTCAAGTACTTCAGCAAGGAGAAATTAACAGTAAGGGCTAAAGTTTTAAACTGCCTCCATAACGAAAGCATTCCCTGCAATTAGAAACCTTCATTCCACAGATTTGTTTTGTGCCATTTTAATATTTGACCTAATTACAAAATTACATGCATCCAAGGACAGTTATGTCACTGTCCTGCATGTGTCTACTTTAATGCAAGAAAAAGCGTTCTGGCTCTTTTTATATAGAAGGACTGTTTTGACGATGACACTGTAAGGAATGTCGTAAAATACCAGTCTACTGAACATTGAAATAAATAATGCTTATAAAGCATTAAAACTTCTTTTTTCTTTGAGAAGTTTCTAACTTCATGAAAGTATCGCTCTGAGACAATCCTACTACTTTTAGTGTGAGGCATCCCTGCCCATGTCAGGGGGGTTGGAACTAGATGATCTTAAGGTCCTTTCCAACCCTAACTATTCTATGATTCTACTAGGATGCAAGCATTCTTATACTTACATTTCCTAAGTAAAATTCTTGTTGGACTAATATTACCTGATACAGCAGTGTCTTTTTAGTAGATAACTGTCCTTGCACATCACTAGTACCATTTAAAGCCTACACAGGAGTTAGATAGGTACCTTCTGTTGGTAGATGTGCAAATCTCACCATTCATGCAAGCATTTTTCATGCAGTTTAATGTTATCATTAAGTAGTATCCACTTTGATTGAAACCCATGTGTTTAACACTTCTTACCAAATTATCTTAGGAAGGACTCCTAACTCACGAGTTACCCAGTAAATCTCTAGGCAGGTCTCCAAATCAATGGGCAATGTCCATGGTGTCCAAGAAAGGCGAGAGAAAAGTAAACCTGTCGCCAGTAAGTTCAAATCCACTCTAGAACCAGTGGTACATGCAATAGCAAAGCTCTGCAAATGCAAAAAGTAAAAACCATTGGCAGATGTATCAGACAATTGGGAAACAAGACCCATCTTTCTTCCAGACAGATGAATTCTTCTGGTACAAGGGTTAAAAGGGGTTTACAAACATAAAAAAACCCAAACATTCTTACCTAAAATATCAACACAAGTTGCTTTGATTAAAAGAGACTGTTACAGGCATAATCTGGAGATGTATTTAGCATTGCTACACAACTACATTTCTGCCCTAGGGGAAGATATAAATTCAAGATTTCAAGTATGCAGCAAATAGCAAAAATATCAATTCTCCATATCACACAAGCGTATATATAATTTTCTGACTGAAATCAGCTAAAGACAAGTCCTCTGAGAAAGCTGAACAGAAGCATGTGCTTAAATAACTTAAATCATTATAATTTGAAGTATCAGAGATTCCTTTATTTGCAGTATCTATATTACACGTGCTGAAATCTTTCAAGTCTATTTGCAAATAAAAGGGATCTTCCCCATCCATGTTATTTGCATTAAGAGGAATGAAGAATAGCCTTTAGAAGCCTGATTCTGTAAATTCACACATGTTGCCTGTTGGTTATTTTCCATTGTCCTTAAGTAGTGGAGAATATTACAGGAAGATGAAGAATCTGTATCCACTGGAAGTCACACAGCTGAATGTGTCCCTCATTTCATATAACAGTATTCCACTTGCATAATACTTTTCTAGATCAGCATCCCATAGAAAAATGGCCTATTGCAATGTCCAGCGCTCTTGCAGTGCTCCACCTAAGAAAACACTGTTCTCTGACAAATAACTCAAGTTTCAAATTTCCTATTTGTGTAATGTATCATGCAAACGTACCACTTTTCCAAAGAAAAACTAGAGCAGAGGATATGGTATAAATGCCAGAAACCCATGGTGCAAAGATATTGTCTGAGGCCAAATTCTGACCTCATTTTTGTGCATGCATCAAAGTTAATACATGGGATGGCAGAAATTAGTCTCATGCTGAATACATTGCAGTACCCATCCACAAAGCCAGAATATTCTAAAAGAATGCATGAGAGGGGAAATTGAGATACAAGCACACAGGAGCTAAAATGTCATCATTTCACTGCCAGAAAAGCCTCAGACTGCAGAAATAGTTAGGGGGCTGAGCTTTGGTCCACTTTTTAAGCAAGAAAATCCCCCTCTATTTCACTTCCTGGGCCACTGTGTGTTCTTTTAAATCCTATAAATAGATTTTCCAATTTATATTGATTTATACCAGACAGCATAGAGCTTCCTTAAGACACAAATTTTTTTCTTGTATGCTTAAACAAGCTACAAAGCACAGAAACCTTGCTGTCATTTGATTATGTGTTCCATGAACAGCAGAGCTACCAAAGCTTTTTTATGGACTCGTGTCCTTTGTTCTTAATTTTTCTACTAAAGTAATTTCAGCACTATATCCACCATGTCCTCCATGAACTGGACCAAGACAGAGGCAGCACATACCAGCTCCAGTATGCAGAGCCAACACATACTTAATTTTTAGCCTATTGCTTTCAAACTCGCTGTTCAAAGGCTGAATTCTCCCCAGCTTCCCTTCAATGGGGGCATTCCTTTGGGTCATCCTAATCTATTCATTCAGCAGCTTTCCCAGTACTCCCAGATTATTTATTCTGCAACTCCTACTCTTCATTTAAAGTGTCTAATAGGGCCATTGGAAAGGACTGACATGTAGACAGACTGCATGATTAAACAAAACCAATTTCCACACCAAAACAGCACAAGGGAAAAGTGTTTTAAACAGTAGCAGTAGTTCTGTGATTCTGAATTCCTTATACACCTGATTTTTTTCAGCAATAAAAAAAAAAGAGAAATGAGATCACATATCCTGTTATTTTAGTAGCTTCTCCACACAGCTGACAGAAGAACATGGATTTATTTTTCATGCTGAAAAGCTTTTATTCTCACTTTAACACAACTCAGTAAATTGATGAGAGAGTAATTTATTCTCCCCTATGCTCTCCTGAATATCCATACACACACAAAAGATGGATGCTGGCAGCCAGAGCTGTCAGTAGGAATTTCAGCAGAAGTAAATTGTTTAGTACTTATAATGGAGCATAATAGCTGTAATTTCATTTGAACTGTTGCCACTAATAAGCTAATAAAACTACAAGTCAAGACCCAGCCATTCATCACTCTGTAGCCGCTGGGAATTTCTCTGTGCATGCTTCACCACAGAGACAGGTAACTCAGTACTTTAAGTGTTACTATACCTGAGAGAATGATGAGCCAGGCCTGGCACTTACTCTGAATAGAGAATGACACAACTGCATATCAACTGCAAAGGAGTTTCCTATCAGTATTTAACAGGTGTTTTCACAGCTATTCCAATCCTTTGCCAAAATGCAAACTACTAAGTTGAATGCATATGCAGCTGAAAACTGTTTAAAAGGGAATTCAAATATAAAATGTAATACACAGATATGGAAATACATATATATGCACATTGTACATTAGTTGGGCAGGAAGCATGCTTTTCTGAAGATCACTGAAGTACCATGAAACACTACAGTTACTACCTATGAACAGACAGAAAGTCATATATATTAGATACTTGGCTAAAGATATTAATGTCGCATTACCAGACAGTTGTTCTTCACATAGAATTTTGATGAAGTATCTATCAAAATGCTCTAATTTAAACTGTATGATTAAAAAAAACCCTACAACATATTTTCTTAGTCTGAGAAAATACATATAACCAGAATTATATTTTGTGTTGTTTGAACATGCTTTGAATGAAAGCACAGGGTTAGCATAGCAGATATGAAGGCAACGAAACATATCTGATTCCAGAAAAAAGTGCTTTGATTGCAATAAAGATTACTTTTGCAGTAATCTTTTTCTACTTTGAAACTGAAGACATAGTTGCCTCTCATAGATGAAACTAACGACTCTGCAGGCAGCCACAAAAGTCTATATGGGATCTCAGAGAGACTGGTTTGGTGAACAAGGCAGTAGTTCTCTCCAGAGGAATTAATTTTGATATGCATGTCTTTCATCACTGCTCATCAACCATGATACACATTCATTTTGCCAAGCTCCAAAGATGTATGGATAGATTTCTGCAGAATCATGAAAAAACACTATGCACTTTACCTCTCAGTCCAACCTATAATGGCAACAAAAGTGAGCAGTGACCTGCATAGTGCAGGCATGCAGGACAGGCTAGTAACCCAGTGCTTGGGCTCATTACTGAAAATACAATGGAGGAATGAGACATCACAGACAACAGGACAAACGGGAAGGCTGACAGAGGCCCCTCAAAGTAGAGTGTCTCATGCCTACATTGGTTAATATTTGTAAGGATTGATTCACTCAAGTTTATTGAATCCACTTACATTTTGCACTAGCCACATGACAAAGACCAGAGGCAAACTCAGAGCAGTCACTGTACCATTAAAATTTATAGTATGGAACATTTCTTGTGTCTTCCTGAAAGTAGGAACAGGTTGATGCTTTCCATTTTAAGTGGAAAAAACGTGTTACATACACTGTTACTTCCTACAACCAAAAGAGCCAATTGGATTATTTTGTGTGTATCTGAATTCTGGCTGAGATACTGACTAATTTTCATGCTCTCCCATAATGCTCATGTAACATTTGGGATGAAGATGGAAGCCTGTATGCCACCTTATATATTTGCTTTATCTGGTAACAGTTGCACCATGAACACATTGTATAAAGGTTTCTGGGCAGAAGCACCTGCATCACCTTTGGTTACCACAAATAACTATTACTAGAATGTTAATAATGGCTGCAAACCTTTCTGGACAAGCTAATCTCTCATCTGGAAAAACTAGACAAGGGAAATATAGGCAACAAGGAAAAAAGCACAGATAATTTTTTTTTCATGCTACTGATAGTAATTAACATTTCTCAAAAATAATTACTAAAATGTAAGCTCTCATTCTCATAACCACTCCTCTTCAACGAATCCTTACTACTCTGTCATATCTCATTAATCATGAAAGAGCTCTGCCTGTGTAAGCAAACCTTAGCAATTAAGGTCCAAGCAACCAGACTTTCAGAGCACAGGCATTATAATGTTCTACACTTTGGTGAGCAATCTTTTGAAATTACCTGCTTCATTTGAAAGAAGCAAACCACTTGTGTTCTTTCTTACGCTTATATATTAGCAGGTCTCACGTAGTATTTTTTTAACACAGTACCTATTAGGAAACAGAAGTAACAAAGTTTCATTACCTTCTAATTAAAAGTTACAGTGTCAGCATGGACCAGAATGGCTCAAAATTGGAATAAGAAAATCCACCTGCATGAACTGAAATAAACAGTTGTATGAGTGAGCTAGAGATTTTTTCCTTAATAGTGTTGCTTCATTAGCAGAGGCATTGTGAAAGTTTCCATTAAGATTATAGCTTTAGGGCATGCTCACCAAGAAAAATTTAGAAAACACTCTACAACCATACCCCAGAAACACAAACCAAAAGGAAAATAAGGGTTTGCTTTGAGGAAATTCCAAAGTGAACACCTAAGTATTTCTAGCTGTCCACACACACACAGTAAGCTGCACTCCCACCAAATGCACATACCTCACAAGGTTTTAGGAACCTTAAGCCTTTCTTCCTACATGCATCTTCCTTCTTTACAGAGCTACCCTAGCTCCAGCGCAGCCCCACCTTCCTGCAGGCAAGGCTGCACCACAGTCTATACAGAAACAAGGATAAAATAGGGTTCCACAGTTGCAAGCATTTACTTGCTACCTTTATGATCTACCTTTGCTACTCCTCCTTCAAATAGTCAAGCTAAGTAGTTTTCTAAGTACCTGACAGAAATTTGGATCTTCACTGTTTGATTTCTAATACATGCAGTTAACATGTTAAAAAACTCATTTTTTTTTTTTTTTTTCAGAAGAATCAAACTACAGATTTAAGTGCCTAAGTTTTGGAGCTAATACAGGCATCCATTTTTACCTTTTTTTTCCCCCTCAAACATAGCCTTAAACTTCACAAGGGTGTTGTAACTTCTTATACCTGACTTATTATGTGGCTTTTCTAAGTGGGTATTTGAAACCTGTTATCCTGGTGGCTGTGTGAACACAATAATCATTCATATTTCCTACATGATGTACAGGAAAGCGAAAGTGATAAATAAACAAGACACAACATGCAATGTGCCCTTGTAGCTAAGAAGGCCATGTTAAAACTGTCCAGCACTATTTTCAACAAAACACCTTTCTTCCCATAAGGGTGACTGATCACTTAACAGGATATTCAAAAGCTAGCTAGATACAGTCCTGAATAACCTGCTCTAGCTGACCCTGTTTTGAGCAGGTCGGTTGATTGACCATGAGGCATCTTTCAGCCTCAGACATGCCATGGTTCTAAACTGCTCAGTTTTAAACTCCTGGGAGCACAGTCAGGAATTCACAGAGGAATTCCAGTTCCAATTCAGCAGTAACTCCACTATAAATCAGGCTCTCAAGACATGAAAGTGGTTATAATCTGATGGCTCTTCTGATACATTTTTCAAACCATGCTACACAGCACCATCTTCTGGTGACCAAAAGTTAACCATGGCAAGCATAATTTCCAAGCAAGAAATAGTAATGTTAAGTTTTAAAAGAAGATAGTCAAAATAAGCAACTTCTATAAGTCACCATTTTTTTTTATTAACCCACTATCCCTAGAAACACACAAAGTGAAAAAATATCCTTTAAAATGTCTTACACTTTTGATGAAGAGGACCAGGCATCAACCTTGTACACATTTCTGCAAATAAAAAACCCCAAAATACACATTTTTTCTATAATAAACAATGAAACCTCAAAGCACACATTGTTCTTCTGAGCTTGCATATGAACCCTTGATTACAAAGTGCAAGTCTGCTTTCTGGAAGAGCTTTTGGATAAGCTTTGGAATACGGGAAGTAAGAACTGTTGCACTTGTTCTGGCATGAGCCCAAACCCATACCCATGAAATATACAAGTATGTTGAGTAGACCATGAACACACCCTTGCTCAAACTGAGTTTACATGAGCAGGCCTCACACAACTGCACAGGCTAGAGTTATTACTTGGAAAATAAGCCACTCTAAGTACTCTTAAGTCCTGCTTGCTGCTAGCTTGCTACACTAGCAAATAGACTTAACAGCATCCTATTTCCTTTTCATTTATTGAATTTTCCAGCCAGAAGAAACCAGTCAATATTTTGATGCAAGTTACGCAATTATGCAATCACTGTTCAATTAACTTTGCTTTCTTGCACAACTGACTCAACTAGTAACAGGCAGACTTGGTATCCAGTAGTTTCGTAGGTTTGCATGCAAGCATTTTTAACAAGGCTAAGAAAACAGAACAAAGGAATGAATACATGAAATAGGAAAACTGTAGACCAACCAGGAATACTTAGGAATAAAGAAAAGGCTGTTTCCTTGCTTTGTTTACCATGTAAAGTGCAGTTTCTCACAACAGTATACATAAAAGCTTTTATTCCAATGTAGTAGCACTAGTATAGCCGACGTACAGTAAGCACATAGGATTTTGGCTGGTTGTTGGTTTGGGGCTTTTTAATACAACCAACATTTGAGAAATAAATCATAGAATAGAATCACAGAATAGTCTGAGTTGGAAAAGACCTTCAAACATCAACTATTTCAGCAAGCAGGGACATTTTCAACCAGACAAGGTTGCCCAGAACCACATCCAGCCTGGCCTTGGATGCCTCCAGGGATAGCACATCCACCACCCCTGGGCAACCTGTGCCAGTATTTTACCACCCTCATTGTAAAGAATTTCTTCCTCATGCCCAGCCTTAATCTTCTCTTTTTTAGTTTAAATCATCATCCCTTGTCCTATTGCAACAGGCCCTGCTGAAATCTCATTCTTATAGACTTCTTTTAAGTACTAAAAGGACACAATAAGGTCTCCCTAGAATCTTCTCCTGACTAAACAACCCCGACTCTCTCAGCCTTTTTGTCATAGAAGTGCTCCAACACTCTGCCCATTTCAGTGGCCCTTCTCTGTTAAGATTCACCAGCCCAGCACTATTTCCAATACAAGGCAGCACAGGCAGGACACCAGCTGGACACCACCACCTCAACTTTGTTTCCACGGGGGCAGGGTGAGGCTGAGGGGCCGGCAGCTGTACAAGCTCACCTGGGGCACCACATAACTTGAGAACTGAGGAGCCTCATAGCTCCCAGAACAAGCCCACACCTGAGCCCATCTGATGGAGCGCTGGTGCCCAAACCAACCGTGGCACAGGGCTTGAGAAGGTTTTCAGAAGCCCCCGAGGACCGCAACGCGGGGACACTTCACCGCCCGCGCTGCCGCTACCTCACGGCTTCCTGCTTCCCGCCGCGCTCCTTTTAAAGGCTTCGGTGACGTCATGGCCGAAACGAGCGCCAGCTAGACGCGCCGTTGCTCCGCCCCCGGCGGGTCTTTGGGGGTGGTGCCGATAGATGGAGGCCAGGCGGGGAGTGGGGGGGGTGGTAGTGCGCAGGCGCACAGCGGAGCGTGGTCGGGCCGCGGGCGGGCGGGCGGCAGCCGGCGGGGTGTGGGGCGGGCACTCAGATGAGCAGGCGCTGCCCGCCAGCCGCGGCCTCGTTGCTGCGGGGGCTTGTCGGCCCCGCTGTTCTCTGCCTGGGCAGGAGCATGAGTCTCTGCGGGGCGCCGGCCGCCTGCGCCGCGGGGCCTGCGGGTGCTGGTGGTGGCGGTGGTGGTGGCGGCAGCGGCGCGGGGTTCTCCTCAGCGCGGCTGAGCCCGCCGTGGCTGAGGCTGCCTCAGGTGCCGGGCGCGGAGCCGCACCGGGCTAACGAGTTGCTGCTGCTGCTGCCGCTGGCCCCGCGCGGCTCGGCCCCGCCGCAACAGCATCACGTTGTCTACTTCCCGGGAGACGTGCAGGTACGGCAGGGAGGGCTGCGGGCGGTAAGCGATGGCGGGCGGGAGCGGGGAAGCGGCGCTGCTGGGGATCCCGCGGCGGGTAGTCAGAGGCTTCCCTAGGGAAGCATCTCTGGGCGCTCGGTGCTCGTTACCGTTCGGTAAATGTAGCGGAAATGAGCCGTTCTTGAAGCCTGAAACGCATCAGCAATTGGAGGGGAGTCGTCTTCTATGGTATTGCTTGAGATTGACATTTCTGGCGATGATGGCGGTATCTGAAAAGGTGTCAAAGAGCGTCAGAGGAAAGACAATGAAATCCTAAAATGGCAAGTTCTTCTCATCAGGTTTAGCACGTCGTCTCTGTGCGGGCGTACAAACATCCCAGGCACCATCCTGCGGTATTTCATGGGCGCTGTTGCTTCCTCAGTGTGTCCTGAAGGCACGTGTTGTCTCTGAGTTGACAAGTAGGAGACTCTGAAGTGCTGTCACTAAGCATGTGGTTGACCTCTGTAACATACATACTTTGGAGAGTCAGCTCATCTCACAAGTCATTACTGCTCAAAAGCAGGGGTTAGTGCCTTTTTGTTCTAGGGAAAAACCTTTCCTTTTCTGTAAGGTAAATGTGCAAAACTTAGTAGTAGATTTTCATTTTAAGGCTTGGGGTGGCCTAAGAAAACCTTTCTGATTTTCATTCCTGGGTATGGCTTTATTCCTTAAGAAAATAAATCAATTGGTATTCTCTGCCATTATGAATTCAGAGGTGAGGATCGTTCATAATCTGGGAGTTAATTTCTTTCCATTTATGCCCCATATGGATGTGAACAGTAAAGATTCCCTATAGATGAATAAGAGGATTTTTTTTTTTTAATGTGTATAAAAGATAGAAACTTTTTGCAAAGTTTTAAGTCTATGGTTTGTTAAGATAATCAGTGCTCAGGTGGAGATAATACAGCAAAATTATGTATTCTATGTCACAATAAGCTGAATAATACTTTAATTTTCTCTTGGAGTGAAGTAAACAAAAATAATGAATACTTCCATGCGCTCATTTTTATTGCATTAATATTGGGGTGTTAAAAATGCATGCTAATAAATATTAAAGTAGAATAATTAAATCTAAGTATAACAGTTTCTTTAATGTGTTTCTTGGTCTGGAAGCGTAGCAAGCGAGCTCCTCTCTAATGCACATTTCTCTGTTAGTTGCAGTCCTTTCTTATGCATGTAAGTACACTGGACAGAGCTGAAGTATTTTCACAGTGTAGTAACATCTTGTATTCACTTTTTCAGAACTATCATGACGTCATGTCTTGCCACCCAGAAAACTTTCAGTGGGAGCACTGGAGTTTTGAAAACGTTGCGACCATACTTGCTCGACGGTTCCCTAATAGCTTCATTTGGGTTGTAAAATGTTCTCGAATGCACCTGCACAAATTCAGTTGTTATGACAACTTTGTCGTGAGCAACATGTTTGGAGCACCAGAGCACAGCACAGACTTTGGAGCTTTCAAGCATCTCCATGCATTGCTAGTTAATGCATTCAGACTCTCTCAGAATATTCTGCTGTCCCAGAAAAGCATGCATGGTGTCAGCAAGGATGCAAAAATAGCTGCTTGTAAATCACAGCCGCAGTCTGTTCCTACAACAAATGGTGGCTCATCCACAGAAAGAGAGAGAGATTGTGAATGCTCTAATAATTCTGCTATGAACTTCATTGTACCATCTGCTGTAGGTGCAGCATCATTTACTTTGATTGGCTTCAGTAAAGGTTGTGTGGTTTTGAACCAGCTACTTTATGAGCTGAAGGAAGCTAAAAAAGACAAGAATACAGATGCCTTCTTAAAAAACATAAAAGCAATTTACTGGTTGGATGGTGGTCACTCGGGAGGAAGCAATACTTGGGTTACTTACCCTGAAGTGCTGAAAGAACTTGCGGAGACAGGAGTTGAAGTTCATGCTCATGTTACGCCATACCAAGTGTTTGACACAATGAGGTCATGGATTGGGAGAGAGCACGAGAAATTTGTACAGATACTTGAAGGATTTGGTGTAGAAGTAAATGATCAACTACATTTTGCTGATGATGATCCCTCCTTAGATAACCATTTCAGAGTTCATGAAGTATTTTGAAACTTTCTGTATCTGAATAGTGTATTCATTGTAAAAGCACTTTTAACATTGTAAATGTTTTCACCTAGATTTGCAACTTTGTGCAGATGCTTTCTGAAGGGAATATTAGATCAGTCCTGTGTTGCTGATAGATACTATATATAAATTTCAGTAGTTTAAAAGGGAGGTTCGGACCCCATATCTACAACAGATGTTGTCACTTATTCCTAGAAAAAATGTTATGAAGAACTATCCTATACATGGTTGGGTTTTTCTGTTAAATGTGAACATTTATTCTGAAGCTATTGGCAAAATTTTTAGTCTTGGATGTCTAATGTCATATACTGCCTTTAATGGTAGTTTGAAGTACTCAAGCCCTTCAAATTTTGGAATACTTCAGTTTAGTATTAGGGTTAAAAGCTTTGCTCTTTGTCATTAACAAATGTGAGGTTAGGTTTTTGGCTTAAGGAAAATTATAATTGTTAGAGCTTGTTAGAATCTTAGTTATATACTTTGGTGAAAACTTATAATTAGTTAATTAAATCTTCCAGTTTTGTAACATTTCTCCTAATTGAAACAAAGTCACAAATATTTACCTTTGGAATAATAGTGCCAATCCGTTTTAATTCCTTATGTGTGCCTTCCTTTTTCTGTTGCTATAAAGCTCCATTAATTCATTGTATTTATGTTCTAGTGATAGCCATGTCACCTGGAGGCTTGAAAATTTTGACATAGCTATGTTAAGTGACCAAGAATGCTGATGAGTGCGTGGCTTATTGCTGTTTCAACATACCTTGCTATTGCTTTGACTAACGTCTCAAAGGACCAGCAGTAATATCTGTATTTTTGTGTCAAGAGGTGTCCTTATCCCTGCATTGGACTGATGAGGTTTTCCTTGCTAATGATTGCATTGATGTCGATCTAAATCGAGCTGTAAGAACTTCACATATTGCAAGTTGCATAAAAAAAATTTAGACTGTGTTGACTGTAGCTGTTTCACAATGCCTTGTTTTTTTAAACTATTATCTCCTTTAAATATACTGCATTAGTTGCTTCTAGAGCCACACAAAAATCTATTTTCAGAGCCTAATTTTCATACAGGAAAAAAATAAACCTCTAATTAAACACAAAGCTGGACTAATCAGATACAAAAGATGCAGTCTATTTCAGGCCCCAAACCTGCATGTTCTTTAGACAGAATTACTGAAAAATGAACAAATAAACTAGTGGAACTTTTCTACTGTTTTTAAGTAACTTTCCAGTTATCTACAAATAAATTTTATAATAACTCTTAAAGACAGCTGCAGCTATTAACAGTGAACAGCTTAAAATGGTTTTGGATTTGCTGAAAGTATAGGAATACAAAACACCGTGAAGATTACACAAACTATTGTGGTTCAGTTACAAAAAAAAGGCATTTTATTCACTTTGCTCCTATGTTTGATGGCTTAGCAACCTCTTACCCTGCTTCTTGCTTCCTGTGACTCTTGCGCTGTGGGAGGAAAGTCCCGAGTCATTTTTCTTCTATTGGCATCATTAAAACTTACAAGGTTCACTGGAGACAGTGTTTTCACAACTCTTGCAGAGGTTGCATGCCTCTTTGTTCTGTATAGGAAATATGGGTGACCTAACAAAGTGTTTTTAATGGGAAGCTTACAAATAGCTTGAAATATCTTTAAATTATCCACTTATATAATAAACTTAAAAAAATAACAACAAAACCCCCAGAACACACCACTGATCTAGCTCCCCTCTCAAACCGACCAGACTAACTTGGGTATGCTAAAACTTGCCCTGTCCAATAACAGTGCAGATCATAGACCAGTTTCTAAACAATTCTGTGCCAGCCAAAACAGCAGGAGTAGGTTGGTGCAAGCTTTTGGAATCAGCTATTAAAATATTGACATTGTCTTCAGAAGTTTCTGGATGTCTGCCCTATGAAAATATTAACCTGTTTGATGGAGGCTGCTTACAATAACTGTTAAATAAGCTCTAGTGGTGTTGTATTAATTTGAAGAATAAGGACTTTGTTGTGAACCTAATCTTCTTGTGAGATCTCATGTTGTGGAGGGAAAACTGACCAGTTGTTTTTCATTCTCTAAACAGTGGTAGTACTCTGTTGGAATGTGCCTCTGTCATTCACTACAAAGCATGCTAATAATAACTTTTGCAAACAACGTAGAAAATAAACTACTTCTGATGGGTGAAACCACTTTGATGTGAATGCAAAGCCATTAAGGAATGTGCAGTTAAATTTCATGGATTAAGCTTTATCAGGTGTTATACAAACCTAGATTAAAAAAAAAATCAGATTTGTTAGCTTTTCTTCAAGGAAGAAAAGTGTTTGTGTGGCCAGCGTCTGTAACTCTGCAACAATTTACTGGCATCTTGTGTACTTGGAAAAGCTAGCATGAAATATCCATGAGTGTGAGCATTTCTATGTTAGGATGAAATAGGTCATAGTCTGTATATCCCTGTTTCTGAATGTTAACTGTAAAGGCAGTTTTTAATAAGATTAGATGCAAATACCTGAAGTTCAGTGAGTCAATATACAGAGATTTAGTTCAAGACATTTCTGGTTCTGAACAGAATGAGTGACATTACACAGTCCTTCATACAACCTAGTTTGTAATAGCTGGTATTCTTCATACTACATACTTGTTTCTTGTACAGCAGACAAGACACTCTTAGATTTTGAGGAAAGCTGAAATGTTTTAAGCTGTACCTGTTAAATTTCTTTAAAACAAGGCTTGATTCTGTGAAATTCTTCAGACTTCTATATAACTTATTTGATTTTATTTTGTGTGCATCTGAAATACTAGAAATTTTGGTAACCTTCATATCTAGGACTAATTTAATAGCATCTGTGTAAATGCTGCTGCATAAATCAGTATTTGCCTCTAATTCTGAAAGGTGATGAAGGGTCCAAGTCTTAACATATTGCTGAAAGGACCCATCTCTTCTGTCCTCCCATCGCTAACATTCTGCTGCCTCCCTTATGCTAGCACAAGCACTTTATGGTTAGCTTACCATGTTCTACCTTACTAAGTTATTCGTGCTGATGGATATAACTAGCAGGAGTGGTGTGTATTTAAACAGGCATAGAAATTATTTTAAATAAGTCTGCTAAGTCAGTTTGGGAGTTAGAATGTTACAACTGTGGCTATTTACAGCTAAAAGTGGTTGTTCATGATCATGCACTCAGATTTTCCCAATGGGTTCTCTTTGAGCAATTTGCAGAAAGAACACACCTGGTTTTTCTTCCCTCTTAGGGTGCTTCATACGATGGTGTCTTTCCTAAGCTAACAGTTCTTTCATCTCTGCAGATAAGTAATATTTGTTGTCTCGTATAGACTGAAAGTTGAAGCACCGAGGTTAAAGTATAACCATCCACTTACCTTGAATGCACATTTAAATTACATGGGGTCTTACCAGTTAATACAAGAAAGTAGTTAAAGAACAGTAAAAATTCTGATGTGTGTGCTGTGTTGTGAGCCACATTTTTAGGTCAGCAGAGTTCACAAACACGAACTCTGCCTGGCGTCCCTGTGCAATATAAGAGCCCATGTCTCAGACTTGCAATACAGACAAGAGAGTGCTTCAAATCACCTTTGCAGTTACTTCTTCACACTGTTTTTAATCTTACATTGCAATACAATTCACTTCTGTGTGGATGGTAGATTAAAAAGAAAAGTTTGCTTCTGGTGCTCACAACCTGATGAAAATTTAGACACATTTAAATACTGCTGATGGAGACCCTAAGACCAAAGCTGGCTTTCTGTTGGTCTTCTTGATCTCTTAATTCTGTTCAGATGAAAGGTAGAATCATAGAATCGTTAGGGTTGGAAAGGACCTTAAGATCATCTAGTTCCAACCCCCCTGCTGTGGGCAGGGACACCTTACGCTAAATCATATCACCCAAGGCCTCGTCCAACCTGGTCTTGAACACTGCCAGGGATGGAGCATTCACAACCTCCCTGGGCAACCTATTCCAGTGCCTCACCACCCTAACAGGAAAGAGTTTCCTTCTTATATCCAACCTAAACTTCCCCTGTTTGTTTTAACCCGTTACCCCTTGTCCTGTCACTACAGTCTCTAATGAAGAGTCCCTTCCCAGCATCCCTATAGGCCCCCTTCAGATACTGGAAGGCTGCTATGAGGTCTCCACGCAGCCTTCTCTTCTCCAGGCTGAACAGCTCCAACTTCCTCAGCCTGTTTTCATACGGGAGGTGCTCCAGTCCCCTGATCATCCTTGTGGCCCTCCTCTGGATTTGTTCCAACAGTTCCATGTCCTTTTTATGCTGAGGACACCAGAACTGCACACAATACTCCAGGTGAGGTCTCATGAGAGCAGAGTAGAGGGGCAGGATCACCTCCTTCGACCTGCTGGTCACACTCCTTTTGATGCAGCCCAGGAAACGGTTGGCTTTCTGGGCTGCAAGCGCACACTGCCAGCTCATGTTCATTTTCTCATCAACCAACATCCCCAAGTCCTTCTCCACAGGCCTGCTCTGAATCTCTTTGCCCAACCTGTAGCTGTGCCTGGAATTGCTCCGACCCAGGTGTAGGACCTTGCACTTGGCATGGTTAAACTTCATGAGGTTGGCATCAGCCCACCTCACAAGCGTGTCAAGGTCTCTCTGGATGGCATTCCTTCCCTCCAGGGTATCAAGAACCACACAGCTTGGTGTCATCGGCAAAAAAAAGGTGACTGTTTTTAACTCAAATAAAACAACATGAAGTCGTTAAGCCAGTAATGCAAAATCATGTAACACCTATGTGGCAGACAGACACTGCTTCTCCCAGTGCCAGGCGTACAGTTCCTAACTAAATTAATTCTATCAGTATTATCAGCATAATTCACTCCTCCCTCTGACAAAAAAAAAAACCACTTGCACAGGATTAGCTGTTCCACATCACTTCAGAAACCGTGGAAAACTGATTCAGGCAGTCATTTTGCATGTAATGTAGTGTGGGTTATAAAGCAGTGATGGCTTTGTTGTTGTTTCCTGCCATTAGGGCTTCATTATATGTTTCTAACTGACTCAAGGAATGCCAAATTCTACTTAACCAAATTACCAGAAAAGCATCTGGCAAAACAAAAGGGAAAAATAAATCATCTGGTTTTTACTTCACGTGTATAAACATCTCATGTACTTGAAAAGGGGCAGAATGCCATCACTCTAAGGTTCAGAATAAATATTCTGTCTTTCATTAAGCTTTCAGAGAGCACTTTCAGTCACAACTGTTAGATTGCTTTGTTAATCTTGGCACTTCAGAGCTGAGTTGTTTCTAAAGAAAGCTCTGCTGCAAGACACAGAAAACAGTCAAGGGTCATAGCAGTGCTGAAGTGCAAAACAAGGCTTTTTGTCTCTCCCACACCAGTTTACACTCTGAGCAATATTCCTAAGCCTGGGTATCAGATCAATCTATTCCATACCTTACATGATCTCTGCATAGCCCTTCTTTCTGATTCCCCATCATGAGAAATGCATTAATTTTGTGTGACTGAAGTTTTAAGCGATTCATGCACAGCTGAAATATGAATGTTTTCACAGCAAAAACTGCCCATAACTATGATCTGTGTTATTATTGCAAGCAATAGCTTCTGAGCTTTTTTGTATGAACACAGCATCGCATGTGGAGTTGCATGTTTTACATGGTTGAGCAGTTCTTTTAATGTTTTCAATCTGCTGTTAAAAATGTTGACTAGGAACAGATCTGGATCTGAACAATTGGAAAGGAAGTAATCCACGCTTGTTTCTCTTGGGAATCGCCACTTAAAAGAGATCATTACTCTCAGGAATTATCACACAGAGAGCTCAGAATCTATCCCCACTCCTAGAGCCTGACCCAAAGGAAAACAAGAAATCTTGTTTTGTACCACAAACTTAGGTAACTGTCAGAACAGATCTAGTATTTCATCCATCCTTCTAGAGCACTGGAATCTTTGGTTATTGAGTGACAGTAACGGAGAATCTCTTGTAAAAGTTACTGTCTCAGAATATCTATCTTCAACACCTGTGTTGTCTGCATGGAGACATGTAAGTCTCTGGCTTGGAAAGACACATTTTGGTCAGAGGAAATGAATCATGAACCAGGACAAATTCGGCTGAGGCCTGCCTTCCCATAACAGGGGGTTGGAACTAGATGATCTTAAGATCCTTTCCAACCCAAACCATTCTGTGATTCTGTTATTCTCACAAGCTGAGACATAAGTGGATTGTTCATACAGTGACTGCTGCTCCATCAACTTTCCTTATTTATACGTGAAAGTTGAGGGGTGCTGAGAACACCAAGCCAGGACCTCTGTTTTGGGAATGGAACATTAAGAAATAGCAGAATGAGGGATCGGTACAGTACTTCCCTGTACTAGCATATTGAGAAACTGCCAGTGGTTAGAGTTTAAAGGGATAGCTATTCAGGCACAGTGCTGGAACACAGCTTTGTCTAGCCCTGGAGGCTCTCTGAGTCTCTCCATTCAGTCCTAACACACAAAGAATATGCTCTGTACACCTCTGCAATTCAGATGGGGCCCTCAATATTACCGGTACAACAAAGCCAAGAGGCTTCCCCAGCCTAACAGCTTCTGTCTCAGCAGTATGCACAAACAGTCCTTGTTTGGTTTAGAACAAAAATTTTGGGAGACCTATTTGTGATCCCAAATTTAAATTCTACCCTCAGAACATACAATGATGCCCATCTGAATCGCTTGGCTGGTTCCATTCAAGCCTATTCATTAAGATGGCCGGGTGCCCATTCACATGGTAGCAGACTATTTTCACTGTGTTGAACTGCCAAGAAGAACAGGTTTAGAAGAATAATCTGTACAGTGTTGCAGTCTCCAGCTCTTCTGCATGGGATTTTTCCCATCACTTTATTAACATACCGATTTAGTCTAAGAGCTGACAAGTTACAGTTCTCAAAAAACACTGCTAGAATAACCAACTGACCTAAGTCAGATAACTGCTGCATGCCCCAAACAGCACAAGTAACATCAGAGGTATTTCAAAGGGACAGTTACTATCTTTTCTGTGATATGCCCATCTTTATTTCATAAGGCTTTTGTAAGCACCACAATCTGCTGAAAAGTAACCATCTACAACGCCTGTACAAAAGGCATGATACCAAAAGGTATCATGCAACCCCCTTTCATATGATAATAGAATGTATCTTAAATACTTCCCCAAGAGATTCTACATCTACTCCATAACTAGGAACTTAATTTCATATTTTAGCACTGTAGCTGTATGGATTTGGGGGCACATAAGATCCAAGTGTTTCACAGCTGCAGAAACAGCAATGCCACCTGACTGCACTGGGAAAGGGATCGACAAGGTTTCCTGCATAACACATAATTCAGCTAGGAAAGAAGTAAATCATTTTACCTTGAAGTCAAGCTGCTGTACAATTCCAAGCTTAGCCTTGCATGACTAGCTTTTGCTTTTTTCCCCATGACCACCCAGTTTCACCACAAGGGGGAGCAGAAACTCCCCGTTACTACTAGGTAATTACTCAAAGAAACCATGAATTCGAACAAACCACCACCAATTGGCTTTCTCAGACCTCCTCAGAAACCACTCTGACTTTCCTAAACTTTAGTAAATGAGATAGCATTCAGGAAGACGTGAAGTTACTTCTAAGCATACATGCTGTCAGCCCAGCCCAGATACCAAAACTGTCGTTAAGAAAAATATAAGTAGAACACTCCGTAGAAGTAGAGTTGTACATTCAGGCACTGAAATACATGCCTCCTTGCAGAGGACAGACCAACTCCAGACCAAGCAGACTGTGCACACACTGCACATGAGGAAAAATGAATTAAAAAGTCTACCAGATAAACTTTGTTATAGATGAATGTTTATCAACACAGTTCTCATTGGTCTTGCAGAAAGCTTATGTATGTACATATGGACAGTTTCCATATTAGCATGCAATTTTCTACTTTCACAGGAGCTTGCTGAATTAAAATGTGTTTTATCCATTATCATTCCTGTAGGCTTTTTCTTGGATGCGTAACACCATTCTCCGAGCATAAAAATCCCTATATTCCTCAGGTAGTTCTTCGAGTGTTTTCAAGGCCCTGTCCAAGATCTGTAGAGCTCTAGAGGCTGCAGTAGGATCTTTATTCCCATAAGTGTCATTCTTATCATAGCAATCAGCAGGAAGGTGCTTCCAAAAGACATTCAGGGCCACTCCAAATTCCTCAGAAATTACATTGTGGAACCACAAAGCTGTAGGAAGAAGAATGTCTAAAGTTAAAACGACTATCTGAAACTTTCAAGTGACTTGTAACAAGTGTCAGAATCACCCAAACTAGATCTTGCTGAGGAAAGCCTCAAATGCTGTATTTCTTGTTTATTTGTAAATAGTCATCCCTGAGTATATTGCATTGTACCAAATTTAAGAAGTTCTTCAAGATATTCACATCAACCCATAACTTCACACAAAAGTAACAAGTGCCGAAGTATAAACACTCAAATATAAGCAAACCATAAGCATATGTAGGATGAAAATAAGACATTTTCCCTGTTCACTCATCTCTACTTTAAATGCAGATATCTTTTCATAGATACAGTCCTTAACTTTGCACAGATTGTCCAAGCAGTAACACAAACCACAAGTGTCAGCCACATCACCCTATGAAACTATTTTTACTATGAGAAGATTAGCAACTTTCTACTATAAAAAGATTGGCAATTTGCATTCTGCTAATCTTTTCATAGTAAAGTTGTGAGGCTTTTCAATTGAATCATCATGGCTGTGGTAAGGAAGCAAAGACATTTTTGCCTCATCAAGTACATTTTAAAAAGAAATACGATATGGTATATTTAACCTATTTCAATTTTAAGCTAAGAGACTGAATGCCATGCTTGTTGCAGTTTAGTTGCTTGTATGTGCTGAAGACATAGAAAAGCTTATTCTGAGAAATGAACATGAAGCTTTTTTCAGGTTCAGAAGAGGGGCTGCTTCTACCTTCTCTGTAATAATCACATACATTTCTCAAAAAAGCATCTTTTTTCAGCGATATATATTCCAGAATGCTGACAAAGCAAGCACCGTTCTCTGGACTCAAAAATCCCTATTCTCCCCAGCCATTCTTAAGAGTGCTGAATGTGTTTTAAGTTTGAACCAGCACATTTACTAGCAAAACCAAACTAATATCTGCATTGCATAGAACAAAGCCGAAATTATGTACGCTGACATTACCAACACTGACATACCTTTTGCTAACTGTAATCAAAAGTTTCTTTAGAAAGAATCATAAATGGTAAGTTCAAAATTAAGTAACAAGTCTAAGACAAAGAATATACCTTAAAACTTCCAAAAGATCTACTGTATTCTTGTTTACCATCCTGTTTATGTTGTCCAGATAACATGAAAAGCAATAGAGTAAGTATCTGTCACAATCTCATAATGAGTCTAAATAAAAAATTAACAAGCAGGTGTAGTTCAATAAGAGTAATTCAGCTGCCTTTTCCTGATCACCAGAATTTCATCATCTTAGCCCAGGAAGCAGCTTTGCATTTTCTGCTTGTGTAGAAAAATGATTAGGACTTGTCCTTCCATCCACTGAAGGTGATTATAAATTCCTAGAAGGTCCAATAACTGTACCATCTGTAATCCTCATCAAATCATACGCCTCACAGTTCTTAAGTGCTAGGGCTTTAGAAGAACAGAAACAGTACCTCACTCATTCTGCCATTAGAAAACCCAGGTCACTGAAATAATTTCAGATTTCACAAGTTGACTTTATAGTGCTACTCTATTAAGACACGAATTCAGAAGCATACAGTGTAATCTTGAAGGAAGGTAAGCTTGTAGGTAGATAAAATAATACCTATCATTAGGCTAATTAGTACAGTTAGAAGAAGTAGACATGTTTTGCCAATGTCTTTAGATGCCCCTACTTATAACACAGACATGCTTTTGTAGTGTCTTACCATCCCTTAAAATGTGAAATTGCAAACAAAACTATTTCAAAAAACACACTGCGGTCAGGATCTCTTTGTTGCTTACCTGGAATAAATAACACATCTCCTGCTTCCAGAAAACATTGATAGTGCTTGGCTTTCACAAAAAGGGGGTATTTCTCTAAGTCTGGGTTATCCACATCCAGCACCTCCGACTTAGTGCCTAGGAAAGTTTTTACAAGCAATGAATAAACATTCCTACTCTTCCAACAGCTACAAAGCATCATCACATTGTTTGAAATGGCAGTTCTTGAATCAAGTTTAATACTGGTTTATTTTTCTAACTCTTCTAAAAACCAGGGAATCCTGATGGCATTCCTCATTTACTGAAGAGACATGTTCTCCTGCTGTCTATATTTCTCCTGTAACACTAGAAGACACTTTCTCTGACATTTAAGATACCATTTTGAATCCAGACAGAACACTGTACTCCTCCACAGTTAGGTGCTGAAAACAGAACCAGGCAAAGCTCCTGTGCTACTTTACAGTTTTTCTAATGCCTACAATGGTTAGCATTGACTAATGCAAACAGGATCAGAGTTAGGGGACCCAATGACTTCTTTTACATCAATATGTCTGTTAGTGACTTCTTTCTTCCACAGTGCAATGCTTGTGAGCTGGAAAGGCAACTTTGATCACCAGAATCTGAACTAGATAGATATGACATGCATACCTGATAAATATAAATATGGTGCATCTCGAGGGCTATACAAAGCAACTCGTTTTTTCCCTGTTACTTGGATTAAGAAGTTATCCATGACCTGGAATAAGCATAGTAAGAGAGATGTCAGCCAAGAGTTAAGAATGAATACTTACCCTGCCACTAATCTAAAATATCATCTTAGAAGAGGGAATTATAAAAACTTTCACATGCTGGAATTAGCTAAAAGAGCTTCCACACATAGTTAATCAAAAAACCCTCAGAATATGTCTCTTTATCCCTTCAGCTGCACGTTCTTGACAATTAGTACATCTGGAAACACAATACTGCTTTCCAACAACTTTGGGGTTTTCCTTAATTAGGAATTGAGATCTTTCATATTAAAACACAAAGACATACCATACTTTAGACATATAAACCAGCAAAATTTCATACAAGCTATATTTAAGATTCCTTTCCTTTTCCAGTATTACCCCTATCTCATTTTGCTGATGTTCTATTGACAAAGGATTCTTTTTCATGACTATGTCAGATTTTTAACTGACTGAAAACAGTAAAAAAAAAAAGGGGGGGGGGGGGGGAAGACGCAAAATCAAACATATTTGCAAGTATGGAATTAGACAAAAAACAGTAAGATATCATGACTACACAATACATCTATTTCAATTCACTGTACCACTGCATTGATTCATTTCACTATTTAGAAACACCTGAAGTCTATCATTAACTGAATTTTGTCAGATATTTGCACTTTGATATCTCAATTCATAATGCCATCTGTAACATTTAATGTTAAGCGCATACAGTACCTACATCATAATGTGTCCACAACTGCAATCCAGCTGAGCTGATGCGGAAGACGCTAGAGAAAAACCGTTCCTTCTCAAAATACTCTGGAATCTGAATATCTCCTGCCAAAGTAGGAAACTGCTTTCTGATATCTGCAATATCCTGAAATAAAAAGGATACAACTCTTATAGAACCATATATGCACATTAAAATAAGGGAGCACTTCACTATCATTTCTCATCATATGAAACACGGGGCTACATCTTCAGCCTTGGTGAATAGCTGAAAAGAGCAATGTTTTTTGGTGGTCACCCTTCCAGCCTTGACTTGGTCAACAATATTAGTAAGAATAGCCAGAGAGCTGCTTTGGGCCATCGCTGCTAGAAGTCACACTGAAGAAGCAAGAGATCATCAGAAATCCTTTTATATTAGTTAACAAGAAAAGCTAAAGAATGGGAGGTGAAGAATGTACTCTTCAGTGATCAGCTAAGCTCTCGTATAACAGCAACTATTTTAGACACTTAGGTTTAAATATTCTGACCTAAATCCAGTCAGAATCACAGGCCAAGTGACCATAACCAAGTTGTATTTCTATACTACACAGCCAGAGGGTGACAGCAGGATTTTAAAAATACTCTGTGACTTTACAGTACTAGAACTTTAATTTCAAGTAACTCACCTTCCTAACATCTTCACCCACTGATCGCAAATAGTACTTTTCATCCTGAAGAGAACACAAAGAAAATTGGTTAGGTTTTAGAATAAGAATTAAAAACCCATTAGAAAACTCTGTATTTTCTCATTAATGCAGGGCTTCATTAAAAAATTATATAAATAAATGGCATTTATAAATTCAGCTACTTTGTTGTACTGCCTTTACTCTACTGATCCCTGCTGTTCATCTCGAGAAATGGGGAAAATATGTTAGAGTAGAAGAGTAAAGTGGTGGGAGACTTGTCAACTGCTTCAGCATTGCTGTTACTGAACAGACTCAAAGCAAATGAAGATTGTAATTTAAGTTCTTCACAATACTGATGCAGGAAGCTATTTCAATTGGTTTCAAAACTTACAGCACACTACCTAGCATAAAAGGTAAAAAGCATATCTGCATTCAAAACTGTTTGCTTCCTAATCACAGTTCTCTGAAAATCCCTCTACCCCTCTGATACATGAAGATAATCACAAAACCACTACTCACTAATTATATTACATTACAATTAATCAGTATTTGTATTTTGATACCAAATGTAATCACATGCTAAAATATCTTCACAACATTTTCTTGCAAATGATACAGTTGTTATTCTAAACCAAGGTTTGATTTCTAACTTTTATGCTGGAATATTTGCTCATGCAAGCAGTTTCTGTTAACAGAAACAGGATGTCTGAAGTTAACCATACTGTACATATATAAAACAACTTCTTATAAAAATACTTCTCCCCATACTACTTCTCTTGGCTCCAAGCCACACAAAACACTTAAATCTAAGATCAAGTGCTTTACTGGAGTAAGACTTTAATTTACAATTCATCATTTTCTCTTCCATATACTGGCAAAATAACCAACAGAAGAAACCGTGACACTAAGGAAATTACCTCAGAAAGAAAGTACTCCTTGTGGTTGACTTCAGCTGCTCTTCGTACAAATACATCAAAAGGCAAAGTTCTGAAATACAAATATTTACATTTATACAATGAATCAATGAAACAACACATGGCCTATAAATGTCAGGTTTAAAATCATAAACTGAAGATTTAATATGCTGCTTTTTTTTTTTCCAATTTATTTAACATGGTAACCATGGCAGGGGGGCTGGAACTATATGATCTTGAGGTCCTTTCCAACCCTAACTATTCTATGATTCTATGACTAATCAGTGTTTGCAGTGGATGTTCAAAGAGTTCTACTGAGACAGAAATCCTACATTTACAAACCACTGTTTTAGTAAACTGTTCCCATGTATCCCAACAGAATCACCAATTTGCTGAGGCTGGAAGGAACCTCTGGAGACCCTCCAGGCCAAGTCCATGAATTTGTTAAACATAACTTCAGAAGATTCAAAAAGAAGCACTGGGCATTAGAGCCTGTCCCTCTGAAATCAATAGAAACATTACATATTTATTTAAATAATGGGAGCTTTCCAAATGATTACAGATTTTGGCATCAGTTGGTAGCTGAATGGCAAACCAAGCACAAGCAGTAATAGGACATATATTCATTGTTATGAATTCAATGTTAGGTTCATTTAACTCACCATCTCACATTGTCACTGGATAATGAATAGACTGCATGTAAACATCACATTTCAAGCAACCACCAAGTACCCAGGATTAAGAAGAAACTATCCTTAAACAAAATCTTTTGTGATCTTTTTATCCCTCTACCAGAATGTGATCTGCAACTGACAGTACTTAGAAAACTTCTTTAAACATTTTAGACTTGTCTATAAAAGTCAAATACAACAACTACAGTTAGTGGAAAAACAAACAAAACCCAAACTCTGACTTCAGTTGAACTGTTAATTATCATGCCATTTATACTTGCTCCTGAAGAAAGTGACAACACAGCTCTACAACAGCTTAAACTGATGCACGCTGGTGCTGCCAGAGCTCTGCCCTTGCTGTTTACCCTAATCATCCAATCTTCTCCCTTACGCTAGCACTAGCACTCATCTGACCTGATGGTGAACCTGCTTGCAAAGCTAAACCAGCAGAAAACCATTCAGATTTCTGTAGCACATCACAACCTGACTGAATGAGCTCCAGAACCAACACAAAGACGGGGGTAGAAGCATACAACTTACTGCAGTACTACTCATGTGCCTCCGTTTAAACTCATGGAACTACACGTTAAGTCTTATGTTTCTACTCTTTTATTTCTACTTATTCTCCCCTCATATTAGAATGAGGGACTTGCTGTGGAAAGGGTCAAAGCTTCCTGAATTTCAAGTGCAGTAGCTGAAACTTTATAACAAAGTACCATCACAGCACCTCTATACAACTGTCTACAAACCTGCTAAAATTAGTATGCCAGAGCAACTGCATCTGAATTCGTAGTAAGAGGTATTATGAAAAGAAACAAAATAAAGCAGGGAAATAAAAATCTGATGATAAGGCAAAATCATTCAAGTATGAGCTAATCTAAAAGACTCAAAATTTTTTTATGCAGTAAGCAGAATATAGCATAAGGTAGGTTTTTTCCTCTGAATAACAGGCTCCACTCATAGAGACTTGTAGCTTGTTTACACTTACAGCATATGCTTCTGCCTGCTTAAGAGCTGACTGAACACATCTTGCTCCCACTTAAGGAAAACAAATGAGAAGCAAAATAAAGGCATTTTCCCTTGAAGAACAACACAGTGACTGAGATTAGATGAACACTGAAAAAATGTTTTGGCAGCTACATGAGAGGAACTTCAGAGGAGACCAAGAGTTTATGTGACCCACATCAAGATTAAAGAGCTGGTGAAACGTGTGGCATCCAGTAGTTCGAACACTGTGAGAACTGCACTGCTAACTTCGAAAGGAGCTTTGTTTTAATCAGTAACATCCCTCCTAGAGTGGAATAGCAAGCCTGCCACATGCCAGCATTCAAAGAGGTTCAGACACATGATGAGTCAGAAACTAGCCCTACTCAGTAACACTGAAAACACACCATATAACCAGAACAAAATAGCAGATCAGGGTATTCATAGAATCAGTAGTAGCAAGGGGGGTTGGTTTGCTGTTCTTACCAATGCCAGATTATGCCAGGCTCAAATTTCCTACCAGAGTCAAAATATCTTTATAACACTTCTTTGTGCCATTACTTTTAAGGCCCTGTTTGGCCCCTTCTTTCACCATTGTAATACTTATTCAGGGTTTTGAGATGTTTGTGAAATGAAGAGGGGGAAGTCAAGGACAGCACTTCGATACATAATTTAAAGTTTTCACAAAGTATCTTCATGCTCTCACCCTTAGCTTCAAACAGATGCACTGTATGTCTGCAAGTTACAAGCACATAACTTTAAAATACAAGAGGCCTTGGAACAAAGTACCTATACACAAAGTTCTTACTGAGGAAATCCATCTGTGGCACTGCAGAAACATGAATCTTCACTTCTTTAGATCCTACGGCTTGGCTCAAATAATCTACTGTCCATTTGGTTGTGCAAGCTCCCAGTTCCATCCCTTTCAGCACTACTGGCTTTCTCTAATAAACAAAAAACATAAAAAAAAAAATCAATGGTGAAATAATTGCAGTGACCCAAAATCACAAAAAAAACAGAATTAATTTTTCAAACCAAGTACACACAAACAATCCAGTTGAATACCAGGACCCATTACACAAAGTCATAACTGATGTGTTTACACACAACCAATGTGAAACAGAATGCTGAATGTTGAAACAAAATGCAGTAGATAGTGGGGTTCTTTCTCTATTTACTATTCTCTTTCTTAGCAGGGTAAGGAAAGACTTGGAGGGGCAAAGACAATTTTAACACACACCTTGTGCTGGGCCATTAAGGAATCTAGCTGGACTAAGGAATAGCTTTAGTCAGTCTAGCCCATTCTTAGCAGAAAACAGACAAAAGAGACCACACAGTTAAAATCATAGAATCAAGTAAGTTGGAAAAGACCTTTAAGATCATCAAGTCCAACCTTTACCCCAGGACTACCAAGACCACCACTAAACCAGGTAGCTGAGGTCCTCATCTACACAGTTTTTGAGCACTTCCAGGGACGGCGATTCCACCACTTCCCTGGGCAGCCTGTTCCAATGCCTAATCATCCTCTCTGTGAAGAAATCTTTTTTAATATCCAATCTAAAGTCCCCTGGCACAGCTTGAGGCCGTCACCTCTTGTCCTACCACTTGTTACTTGGGAGAGGAGACCATCCCCCACCTCACTATAACCTCCTTTCTGGTAGTTGGAGAGAGCGATAAGGTCCTCCCTTGAGCTTTCTCTTCTCCAGACTAAACACTCCCAGTTCCCTCAGCCACTCCTCATAACAGCTGTGCTCTAAGGTGTACAGCGTGTGCTATGGTAGTGCTCTATGTTGTTATGAAAGAAGTTCTTTCCACCAAGGTTCCTTGACACTGACAGCCACAAGCAGGTTTGATGCAGGGCACGCAATAAAAAACAGGAAGAAACACCTTTGCTTTGAATTGGGATCTTGGAGAATAAACAGGAAGCAGCGATAACAAAGCAACAAAACCAGCAATCACACCTTTTTTTAACTACTGCTAAAGGAAACGAGCTCAGAGAGCGAGCAGTTGTCAGAACTTGTTAACAGTTTATCTGGCCGCTAAGCTCACATTCATCCTAATGGCTCCTCAGGAAAACACGTAAACCCGAAGCCTGCGGTCTACCTGCACTAACTGCCAGGTGAAGCGTTGCCACAGGAAACCCCCAGTCTTTCCTCCCCTTCCTTCCCCGCACAGTCTGAACTTGCTCCCGCAGGCCCACAACACCCGGTCTGCGCCCGCGGACCCGGCGGCTCGTCTGGGCTTGCGGAGCGGCTCCGGGCCGGGCCGTACCCGGGGGTAGATGTCGCTGAGGAACCGCTCCCGCGTGACGCCGCTCAGCCGCTCCACCGGCACCACCGGCCGCTCCCGCCGCTCCATGGCCGCTCCCGAGACACAGATCCGCGTCCGCCTTCCGCAGCTGCCCCCCGGAAAGAAGAGCTCGCGCAGAAACGTTCCTCGCCTCCCTTCCCACACGCACCGCTAGGCAAGGGCGGCAGAGCCGGCGGGTCTCACCGTGACTCTATGCTTCTCTAGGCCAACACGCTCGGAACCGCCGATCACCCAAACCAGCGCCAGCTCCGGAGCAAGCCCCACTGGGAGGGAACCGGTGGCGGCGGCTCTTGTTTCCCGCGGAGCGGGAGTTCCGACCGGACGGGGCGGTGGGACGGCAGCGGCCATCATGGCGCTGCGCGCGGCTACGGGCCGCTGTCGGTGGCTCGCGCGCGCGCTGGCGGCGCCGGGTCCGGCCCGCGTCCCCCCGATGCCGCCACTATCACCGCCCGCCGCTGCTGCCGCATCGGGCCTGCTCCGGGCCCGCGCCCGGTTCGCCAGCACCGCCGGGCAGGGTCCGGAGGGCGAGCGTCTTCAGCGGCGGGTGGTGGTGGTGAGGATCACCAGCCCCTTCGCCTGGCTCCGCACACGCTTCTATTACCTCCTCATCAGGCTTTACTTCGATCAGGAGTTCAGCATCGAAGAGTTCACGCGGGGAGCCAAGCAGGTGAGCGGCGGGCGGCGAGGCGCGGACCCCGGGCCCGGCGCGGTGCTGTGGGAAGGGGGAGCAGGAGGGCCGGCCGGCATGCCTGCCTGCCTGCGGAGAAGAGTGCCCAGTGGTCTTCGGAGGTGGGCGTTCTTCAGACTTTTCCTATTTTCTTTCCCAAATTCCAGCATCAAAATGAGCTGGTTGAGCCCATTCCGCAGAGTAGTATGAAGGAACATGTTGCCCAGTGTTTCGAAGACTTTTAAGGGGAAGCGAGTCTCCTTTTAGCTGGTTTCCCAAAATGACAACGCTTAGGCAGGTGTAGAGTTGGTGCCACATGAGGAAAGTCTGAGAGAACTGGATTTGTTCAGCCTTGAGACAAGGAGGCTCCACGGAGACCTTATCACCATGTTCCAGTATTTAAAGGGTAGCTACAAAGATGGAGACTCCCTTTTTTACAAGGAGTCACATGGAAAAGATGAAGGGTAACAGGCATAAGTTACTCCTGGGGAGATTCCAAGTGGGCACATGAGGAAAAATTTTCACAATGCAGACAATGACCCATTGGAATCTCCCTAGGGAAGTTGTGGACTCCCTAGTGTTGGACACTTTTAAGATGCAGCTGCACACAGGGTGCTGGGACATCTAGTCTAGGTCATGCTTTGCATAGAAGGGTTGGACCAGATGATCCTTGAGGGCCCTTGCAACCTGGTACTCTATGAATCTATGATAGATTTGTTTCTTAAAATTTACGAACTCAGTAAGCATTGTCAACAGTATGTGTCAAAGGGTAGGTAATCTTAAAGCTAATAACATAAAACAGTGTAACCTCTGTCAAGCTTCAATTATTGCATTTAATGTTAAAGAACAAACAGAAAATGTTAGCTTGAAACACCCCCCACCCCCCCCCCCCCCCCCCCAGGGGGTAGGGCACAGAACATTAAAATGCTTGGGAACAATTCAAGAGAGACAAAAAAACCTACACCAAATTAGGTGCTATGCATGCAGAATCACCTGATTTATCTTGCCCTGGGTTTGTTTGTACTTGCTGCAGAGTCCTAAACACTGTGTCTGCGTTTCATATGTAGCCTTTTTTAATATATGGAGGCATTATTATGTGCAAATGCCTGTGAAGTCAAGGAGGAAATGGGAATTTAGTTTCCTGAAGTGTAAAGACTAAACCAGGTTTATGAAGAAATTTTATAAAACTACAGCTTCTGTTATGACTGAAACCAGGAGAAAGGCTGGGAAAAGGGGCAGGGGAACAAAATGGGGGAAGATATAGACTCTTTGAATTACCAAAACCGATAAAACCAGCTTATATAGATTACTGTATGTAATGCCTTTTTTGTTTTTTTCTTTTTGTTTTTTTTTTTTTAAGTTATGCATTCAGGTGCCTGTTGTCAAAAGTTTTAAGGCTTTAAATGAGAGAATGAAAAGAAACCATGTTTTTATCAGTTCATAGAATCACTCTTTTAGTGCTGCAGGGTTTCCATTTCAGTGGTGATGCACTCTGCAAACATTGAAATCTTAAATCTTGGAATATTTGGGTAGCTTGTCACATAATGATAGATCTGCCTGAAAAATAAGACAGCTTAATGTTGTTTGTTCATCTCATTTTCTCTCTTTCTTCCTTTTTTCTTTTTGGTAGGCCTTTTCTGTTGTTTCAAAGCTGCTGTCTCAGCGTAAACTTGAGCTGCTGGATGAACTTGTATCAGCAGAGGTAAATGCTTTCCATGTCTCACTCTAGCCATTGATTTTTCCATTATCAAGTAACATACATTTAGCCTGTCATTATCTACAAATGCTGCCAGTTTGGTTTGATTGGGGAAAAACTGCATTATGCTGAGCTAAGCGATTGTTTGTCCTGTAGCTTTTTTAATGTTTAATTTCAAGGCATGAAACTTAATTTAAAGTTACTATATTAAAAAAAAAATAAAAATTCTTGCTGTGGAGGGTAAGCACCAATTGCCAGAAAGATTGCTGGTGTACCAGAAAGGGTTGTAAGGCAGTGGGTCCTGGATTTCGGATGGCATTAGATACCTCTGTTGGTGTAGGCAGAGAGCTGACGCTTTGCTCATCCATGCTGCACTAATCCATTCCTACCCCCAGGCAGACCATACAGCCATTTACTGGCTTCAACTGGAAGGCATCTGTCTTGAGTCATGGTCTCAGGGGTGTGGCTGGCCTGGCTGGTTAAACATCTCTTTGTTTTGTGTTTTTATGAGTTTTTAATGGCTGAAGTTGTCTGGGCCTTCCCAGGGGATGGAGGTAGCAGATGCATCATAGTTAGGAGAGAAGATACTTTAGACCTATGTTTGCCTTATTACTGGGGGGTGTCAGCTTGGCCTGCCCTATTGCCACCCATGCCTTTGCAGCAAAATAATTTGGTGCTGTTTGTTTACTACAGTTGGCTTTGAAAAGCATCTCCTCTTCTTCTGCAAATTCTTTCAGTGATCATGTCTCATCGAGAGACCTAATTTAACCAGAGCAATGTAATGGATGAGGCTGTGATACCATGCTACTTTGTTGTTGCTTTGGCCAGTGAATTTTATACCTGCACAATGTACTAGAAATCAGTGTCTTCTAGTGAAGATTGTCTCTTGCTTCCATGTGACCTCTGGATTTCTTTGTTATTCAGAAATGGCAATTCTAGTTAGGCTAAAAACTGAGTATGAGTTAAAAAGAAGTGCTGCGCAGTTTCATCCTTCCTTGTCACATGTTCTTTTCAAGGTGTTTGAGGTGACGCCTATATTCAGTGTGTGCACCACAGTCTTTTTCTACTTAACACAGCTGTGTAGGTCTTAGGGTGCCCATATACTATGTCTGGGAATGTGGTATGCAACTTAAGTCCCAGAGCAATGATTTTTCAGTCTTTCCTGATTTGCAAATGTGTAAAGTTTTTCTAATTGGAATGTGGATCACAAAATGGCAAAGACGAGCTTAGTGGTAATGGAACTGATTTGTGAAAAGTAATTAAGAGCAGTGAGAAGACAGAGTGTAAGCAAGATTGTAGAACTGGTGTTTTCTGGGCTTACAGGCCTTGCAACTTCTGTTTTGTCAGTACCTTTTCTAGACCTTTTTAAAAAATACTTAGTTTTCATTGGTGTGAGCAGTAAAAGGATCTTCTTTAATATCACCAAATTTAGGAGTGCCCAAACTTCCCAGTTTTTTTTCACTTTTGTTGTTGTATATATTACACAATACAGATCATTTTATTAACTGCAGTTGAAAGGATTGTTACTTCAATTTCCTAATGAAAAACTGACAGTTTTTCTGAATTTAGGTACTTCAGGTGCTGAAGGAAAAGATTTCTTTGCTCCCTGACAGCCACAGGGATGCTTTAGCAGCTGACATTGATTCAATCATGTACACAACAGAAGGAGATGTTCGCATTTACTATGATGATGATGGTATGTTTAGAATTCTAAACCATTTCAGCAATGGGCAGTCTTATTTCCTGATTTTGCTACTAAGCAGGTATTCTTACAGATGTGGTTTTGAGTACTGTTTCTCGTTCCCTGTTTTTCTGTTTGTAGTTCATCTATTTGCCCCATCCCTGGCAGTGTTCAAGGACAGGCTGGATGGGGCTTTGAGCAGTCTGGGCAACTGGAAAGTGTCCTGTCCATGGCATGGAGGTTGGAACTAGGTGATCTTTAAGGTCCCTTTCAGCCCAAACCATTCTATGATTTTGTATACAGTTCCTTGATTTCCTTTTAAATCAGAAACTGAGAGATTATTGCTAGTAAGTCGTGGTACCGTTTTGACTTCTGTTTAGGTTTTGCTTATTCCTCTTTTGTAATTTCAGATTTTTCATATTATTAGTCCTTAGCAATCTCAAACCACTTAAAACCAATTATTTTACTGTGTGCAGAAAGCTGTTTGCTTCAGCAATGAAAATACATCTGGCAAGAAGAATAGTGAAGGCTGAACAATGAAATGAATTTTGCTGTCCTCACTTCTATTCTAGTTTCATGGAATACACTTTATTCTGGACTTTTGAAGCTAGTGATGAGCTCAAATAATTTTTTCTTTGGGTTGAACTCCAGCATTAAGAGCTCAGGTCACTATCAGACACAGTAGAGACAGTTTGTAGTCTAACCATGGGTCTTCCAATGAGCATTTAAAATTGCTAGACCAGTGAAATTTTAATTTTTTCCTTTTTTTGGGACATAGGGATTTTTTTTTTTTTTATTTCTCCTAGATTGCTCCTGAGTTTAAACTACTCTCATACTTCCATAGTATTAGTAGTTGGCTTTGGACTTTGGTAACTAGCTTTTTTCACACAGTTTGATTACGTACGTTGTCACATGATACTCATGATAAAATACATGCCTTTCTACAGAGTACATTTTTATTGTTGCTAAACAGCATGAATATGATTTTAATTAGCTTTATCATTTATTATTCTATCATGCATTCTTCATGGCTGAAGTCAGCTGCCCTTCCAGGGTCTCACTAGAATATATGCTAGGTAACAGATAGGAGTATTTGACCAATGAGAAACATAAGATCTTACCTTATGCTTTGATTTATTTCCAACAGGAAGAAAGTTTGTTAGTATCTTGATGTGTTTCTGGTATCTGAATGGTGCTAACCTACCTGACAAAGTACCAGGTGAAACCAAAGTTTTCCAGATTGTGTTTGGAGATGAAAGTTCAAAAGAGAAAAAGCATCTTTTAACAGCAAACTATGAGTAAGTTTACTTGTCCCTTTTTTTCTTCATGTACATGGGCTAGCTGCATGGAAAGCAGTTCAGGAACTGAAAGCATTCACACTGTGCCGGTGCAGGAACTTGTTATGTTTTAATTTACCTTGATTCTAATTTTAAATTCTCATCTAGCTTTCCACTGCGCCATTTTTTTTAAGTACCCCTTAAAGTCATTATGTTATTACCTTACTTCTGAGTTGACATTAGTGGGAACTCTTATCAGGAAGAGCAGTAGTTGGAGCAGTGAATGAAGTTTCTGATCCTTTCCTACAGCTCTCAGGAAACAGGCCAATATCAGTCCTTGTTTTCCATCTCTTAGAGCACAGCTAAGAGCAATTCAGTCAAGCCAAGCGGTCCGGTGTGGTGCTGTTGACTTGTCATTTCCCACACAAAAGTCAGAACTGGAGTTAGTTGAAAAAGTAGCTCATGAAGAGGAATTTATTTAGCTAAATGCTTTCTGCAGAAAGTTAGCACAAAGCAACATCACCTGGTGTTCAGATAGTTCATACCACTCTGATCCAAGTACTCAAAGAACACATTGTGTAGAGGAATTTTCATAGGACTGCTTGTAAATAATGTCTCTGTTAGTGTACTGATGTTGGAGCAGTGCAGAAATACCTGCACAGCTGGCAAAAGGTACTGAAAATAACATTATTAGGGGAGAAGTGAGGATTTTTGTGTGAGAAATGCAATATAATCAATGACTTTAACACCCATGTTTGAAATGGTGTGAGACTGTGGGTCTAGTTGATGAGGAGCTCTGAAACAAAGGAAACATTCTGAGGACACCAGTGCTTTTTGCCTGAATGGACTTTTGTGGATCCATACCTTAGCTGAATTCAGAATCTTCCTTACATCTGGAGGCTTCTGAGGTTCCATTAACTTCAAGAGTCTACATAAAGCCCTAAATATCTTCCTAATCCCTAGCAGAAATATCTTTGCAAGTATGTGTTTCTTCTGCTATTAACAGTGCCAACCTAAATTCAAATTAGCAAAGATCCTGCAGGCCTTGGAAGCCTACTGTTAAGTATTTGGGTGTCTGGAGAAGACAGTTTCCAGTAGTGGCTTTGCATGTAATTGCAAAGCACTGAGGTTATACTGCTTGTGTCAACAATGTGCAGGTTACTTGGAGCATGAATATTCAGCTTGAAGTTCAGACCTGTCTTTAGATGGCCAGCAGTCAAAACTGACATGCTCAGGGAGGGAGATATTATGACTACAAAAGGAAGAAGACTGTATGAAAAGAGGTTTCATTTTCCTAGAAACAACTGTGAGATTCACTGATACTGTTAGCTTGATCTTCGATGTATTTCTGAAGATAATTTACTTTTAAACATGGTTCAGTAAAAATGAAAATGTTCAGGTAGAATGAATAGCATGTGATTTCCCTTTACAATGCAGTTGCCATCCCATTAAATGAAAACCATTATTTAGAGATGAAGATCTGACACAATGCCATATTCATAGTTACTGCTATGAAAACAGTGCTTTCTTGATAGCAGGGTCTTTACTATTGCTGCTTGATGCTGTCTGTGGGATCTCAACCAAAATACTCTGAAGTCAGTGCACTCTGTTTCTTACTATAGAATTAATTTTGATACTCCATTTTGGGGCATAAGCATCAGAGTCTAAGGAGCTCTTACAGGAATAACTTTGAAGTAAAGTATTTCTTCACAATTTCTAGTTGGTATTAGTAGCTATTTAAGGATCAAGTAAATTTTAACAACTCTTCATTTACTGTCTTTCCTTTTGCAGGTTCCAAAGGGAATTTACAGAAGGAGCAAAACCAGACTGGACAATTACACGGATTGAACATCCAAGGCTATTAGAATAAATGCCTTCTACAGTCTTTTTGTGTACCACTGTAGATGTTAGGTCTCTCTTCCCCCACCCCCCCTTCCCATCCGAAAGAGGGATGAATTTTGTATGTTTCATTTCCCCAAATTGTTCCTGAAACTTATTCTATGCTGCGGCATTACAATAAAGCCTTTTCCCTGGAGCAGGCTAGTACAAGTTTAATTGGTACTGATGCTCATCCAAGGCATTTACACAGCACAGTTTCACACAGGCCAATATTACGGGTATGTTGACTTCTTACATTATGAGAAGAAATGGTTCTACTTGAAGATAAACAACAGTCTTTTGGCTGATGGCCCCTCTGAGTTATTTTCCTATGTTTCTTTTTTCCCTAGGGACTGTACAATATGTAACTGAATAATATGCTAGATGAAATAGAGGTAGATGGACTTCTTAGACTGTCTAGCCTCAGCAGTTCATTTTGAGGTAATCTTGCTTTTGAATACATTTGAGATTAAAAAAGTTAGTGCCATTATCAGTATTTGGTATAGGACTGGAGTAAGAGAAAACTTCCAGCATTTCACCAGGAAGATGAATCAATCTGATACGTATATTTTGAAAAATAAAACCAACATTCCTTTCAATTCAGTAACATACAGGCAAGCTTAGAGATTTATGAAAGAAAAAGTAGTCAAAACCATGAATTTAAAAGAGCTACCGGACAGTGAATCTAAATAAACTCCCCTGAAATGCTTGTTGAAGAAATGAGCAAATCATTAAATGTTGCAACTGAACTATTTCCTGATTCTCAGATTATGTCTGTTACTGGCATATTACAGGTGAGGGTAACTTTAGTAGTTTTTACATGCAGGTCAACAGGAGATCATCATAACAGTTTCTTTTCTTCACTATCTCAACTTTAAAGATATAGCTAACTTTCTACCCAGGCATGTTATAGAGATCTGTGCAGTGTTTTGAAAGCATGAAGTATAGTTGCTGTGATTCACAGTAGTGATTGAAAGGTATAAGTTAAATTTACATGGCTCAGCTCTTTTGATACAGTGATTTGACGAGAAGAATGTTTTAACATTTATCAACAAGGCTTTTTATGTCTAATCTTGGCAAAATAATTATGGTATTTTGTTCTGCCTTAGCAGCAGCCTGGCCTTACAATGGAGAGTTCGTGATCTGTCCTCTGCACAAAGTTCAGTGATGACAGAGGTCCTTGTCTTCAGGGGAGAAACAAAATGCTGTATTTAAAATTATATATAGCCATTTTGTATGCAGTCAATCTGGAAAAGTTTGAGGCAAAGTGAAAGATATTTATTATTCTGTGGACCATTTGCTGGAGTGATGCTAGCAAGCATGTCCAGTGTGGCTACTGAATGATGTGCTGCAAGAAGCTGCAATCAGATGTATTTCTTTGACATAGCAACAGGAGAAACAAGCAGAACACTAGTGAAGTGTGTAGATGCACTTCTAGAAGAAGTCATTATGGAGCAAAAGAAGATAAAAGCCAGCAAAGCCATCTTTGTATTCAGGAGTGTCTGCTTTCACATTTAAGTAGTGGAAGTCTATCTAGAAATGCTGCTAAACTGTCATTTTTAATTTAGGTTACTTTAGTAGTATCTTTTCTGTTTGATAGATCTATCAAAATGGGAGTCTGTCATGACTGATAAGGGATTACCCTTTTACTAGCGAGTGCTCCATTTTTGGAAGCGAAGGCGGGGTAGACCCTTCTATATAACTAATAATGAAAAATGTTTGTTTTGTTCACTGTAAAATTGTGGCTTGGTATGAACATGCTCCAAACCCAACCTGGAAGGAAGGGACAGATATGCATCTTAAAGAATCGAAGTTTACAGGAAGGTTTGAATCTGTTTTACATGACATCTCTATATAAATTCTCTTTCATAAATCTCATCATCATAGCAGTTAATGAGACCAAAGCGAAAGTCAGTGAAGGGCCTTTGTCATCTTATGGTATCCATGTTTTCTCTTGTGGAAATACTTTTCTTCCATGTTACTTGATCAGGCAAAACAGGATTTTACAGTTTCTATGTTGCTACTCAAAAGTATTTCCCCAAACTTGCTGTTATTTAAGATAAGAAATGTATTTAGTGTCTTCAAGCTAGTTTCTAGTGAGTACATTTCTATATCAAGTTTGTCCCAAATTCTCATGGAAAAAATGATGAATAAAGGGTTAAGTTTGCTTCATCTTGATCTAAGAAAAATATGGAGGAGAGTATAGTCTTGTAATTTGGGGATGGCCATAATACTAACTTAAGTGTTACAGAATTTTTAAAGAACTAAAGGAAGTGTTTATTAGAAACATCTTCACAATTTGGGAATAATAATGCTGAACAGGGAACAGTAGAACAATGTGGGGGTCTCTGTCACAGCATGATAGCACTCCTGCTTTCTGTAGCTGATTTGTCTCAGACATCACAGTGTGTAAGGATTTGGGTGTGATTTATATCCTTTTTGTCTCCTTGCATGACTTCCACTTCTGCTGCTTTTAAGTCAAGGGGACAAGTACAATTGTAATCATGGTGTAGTGGCTCTAAATCCGCATACATACCCATCTAAAATATTCGCAGTTTTAGCCCAGTAATTCTTAGAAACAGTGTCACCAGGTTTGGTGGTGATTTTCAGGGTAGAATTCATCTCTGTTAGGAACACTGACATTTCTAATTCATTTTACACAGAATGGTGAGGTCACCAAGTGTCTGGACTATGCTTAAAATGGAGATTGAAAGGACCACATTCTTCTCCCTGGGGTGAAATGACATTTCTTTAGGTTCGTGGGGAGTTTGGGAAGCCTTATTTTTTTATTTGTTCATCCAAAAGTATGGTCATGTTTACTAATTACTGACAGCTGCTTAGTACAGTTCCAGTGCATGTGTCTGAATCTTGACAAGCACGGATTAAATCTGGCCAACAAAACCCCCATTAATTTGCAAACCCTACTCACCAGTAGATGGCCTTGGTCACAAAGTTATTGTGGCTGGGAAGTGACTGGCATTAATGAGAGTGTAGAAGGAATAAAGAATGAAATGGTAGAGGCATTGATTCTCATTTAAGTGCTATTTAAATCATTTAGACTTGTCTTATTAAAAAGTCTTGATATTCTTACTGACTTTCATCCTGAGTCAATGATAGTGTCTCGTACTCTCTGCAGTGTCTACCCATTTTGAAGTGGCAATTTAATACTGTCCTAATATGGGAAAGATGAGTTGTACATGCGAGTTCACACAGGTATTGCTTCTTTTCTCTCCTGTCCCAGCCTTGTCTGATTAATTCAGGAGCCACATTCAACTTTCTCCAGTTTTTAAGGCATGTTCAAGCTTGACCTTTCCTTCAGTTCAGGTTCTATTTAGTTAAATATTTTCAGGTCTTATGACTGGAAAGCTGCTTAATAGTAAAAGTCATATTGTTTTTCCAGTAGCGATCATATTCCTTCAAAACTCCACAAGTCCAGTGCTTCTCTTTCTAGTTGCATGGTTAAACTCATTTCCTGCCCCATGTGCTTTGTTGGCTGCAGGTGGGGCCATTGACATTCCTTATATGCTGTAGTCACATGATGGCTCCCAGCTTATATGAGATGGGATACAAGTGTGTGTAGTAGGAAGTGTTTTTAGATTCATTTCTCTCTTACAGATGGATGTAATAGTTGATAAGGAAGGTACTTAGCTGTTAAAGCAAGCGTTGCCTACACAGCTGTGGTTTTATTCTTCTAAGGGAAAGGCAGCTGAGCTAAATGGAGCTGTACAGTGAGTACTCACTACAATAAGTCATAGGTTTTTTTTTTTATTGTCTTTTACCCCCCCCCCCTTTTTTCTTTCTCCCCATTCCTGATGTGCTTTGCTTTTGGGTTTTTACAGTCCTGCAAAATAGGATGAATGTTGAGCAGGTCACTGTGTACACCTGCAGCATTGTTGAAAATACCCCCTTGTCACAACTTTCTTACGTATATTTTGTTTGAATTCAGTGATGTATGCTTTTCCTAGTATGAGGTTCTCCTATTGGAGTTGATGGGGAAATTGGAAAATATCATGCATTTTAATGGGAGCAGACCGCAACTTTTTTGCTGCCTTTGAAGTTACTCTGTCAGAAATAGAAGCAAGCTAAAATTAGACATGCTGTAGTTTCTCTTTTCTGCATTTCCTCCCTCCTCTGCTGTCACAGAACAAGGCTTTTGATAGTGAACTTGGTACTGTAGTGTTCAGGATCTGTGAGAGAAAGGAGCAAGACAAGCAAAGCAAAGTGCATGTGTAAGCAAGATCAGATCACAGTAGCATCAGGCTGTCAGAACAAGGTTGTCCATGTGGACAGATCTGCCTTTTTGGCATTGGAAATCTGTCCCCAGTTTGGTACTGATGCACCTGGCAGAGGAGATGGCATTTCATTAAGGTTGCAGCCATTTGTCTTAAGGACATGAAAGATTTGACACATATAGGGAAACAAGTGGTGACATGAATGGTCCTATAAATTATCTTCTGCGGTTGACAGTAACCTTTTACATAAAAAGCTATACTTCTACTCTGATTTGTGTATGAGGGAACAGTCTGAGTTTCCAAGATTCAAGCTGAAGTCCAACCTTAAATTTTACAGAGATTTCATAGTCTGACTGGGGAGGCATGGGAGAGACTGCCCAGATAAAGCTGAGGTAAATCAGAGCAGCTACAGGCTGTCTCTGCCTTACACTACTTAGCAGCTGGTGCATCCCTAGCAATCAGGAGTGAAACAGGGGAGGGAGGGAAATGCCTTGTTAATCCCTCCCTTCTGAACTTTCTGGAACTGCTTGGCAAGTGCAGCAATTGTGACGTAAGTACCAGCTGCCAAGCCTGGAAACAAGCTTCAGTGGTACACGGATTAAGTGGCTAGTGGCCTTGCAAAAGCCCATGGGTCTGTTAGAACAGCTGCTTCTGAGCTTGCTGGAGTGTTAACACTGCTTGAGGACCTTCATGCTTCTTATCTGCAGTACAGCCAGACAAGGTCATTACTTGTGATGTTACTTTTTGGTAATTTGTATCATTTTGTAAACTGAGAGCTAATGAATGTAAATAATGGTTTGGGGGACTTAATGTGCTTTCAGAGGGAACAGGGTTGAGGGAGTGAAATACGAAGTGAAGAGCAAACTAATGAATTTGTGTAGTCCATAATGTGTCATGCAAGGCATTGACCATTAAACAGGTGAACTTGCTGGCTTGATAGGGGTGGAAATTAAGTCATGAAGAGGTCTGCCTTGGATTGACAGCTGCCTGATATCTCTCATTTCTTGTATGTTCAAAGTGCATGTATTAAAATCTGTAATGAGCTTAGTCAGGCACTTTGACCTTTTTAATTACCAGTGGGGTGATTGTCCCTTAGGTCTACCTCAGGCTCAGCACCCTATCACAGAGCCTGCTGAGCTGTTAGCCTGTTCCCTGCATTTTTGTAATTAGTGTCATTAAGTCACCTTTTTTTCCTCTGAGATAAGAGGTATTTTTTGTAAGACAGAATAGCAGAGGAATCACTGATCCTGTGGGTGCAGTTTGCACTGCCTCTTGGTAGAGGTTAGGGTTCCTATTATTGATACGTAGACTTCTGTATGGACTTCTGCTGCAAAGTGCTTTCAGAAGGTGTCATTCCTGCTGTGGTAGCTCAATCTCTGCCTGTGAAAGTGTGGTGAAACTCAGTGGGGAGAGAATTAAACCGTGCAGTTTCACTCCTTCCGTAAGGTTCCAGCCCTCTGTCTAAGAGTATAGTAAAATTAGTACAAAAAGAAGTGCATGTAAAGATGGTAGGTTTATTGTTGCTTGGATTATAAACTTGATTGTGTATCTACTTTAAAATTTCAGAAGCAAATTGACAGATCATATTTTGAGTCTGAATTTATATCAGCCTTCAGATGCAGTACAATTATAATAAAATCTTAGGTAGCCTGATTTCTACTATGAGTAAGGGAGGGCTTTTCCATTATTATTCACACTACTCTAGTGGGTTTTGTTTGTATTTTGCTTTTGTATTTTCTCCTAAACACCAGCAGTTAGTCAGGGCTGAAAATAAGCCTTCCATTGCTGAGAAATAGTATAGACATCTAAGAGAAAATAGAATTTTTTTGTCTGGTCAGTCATTCTTAGTGCTGCATATTCTACTTCCAGATTCTGGCTTGGAAAGAAGTCTTTTTGAATGCCAGACTTGTGGCTCACTATCCCTCTCTGCAGTGGAGACTGTTGTTTCTTGATGGAATTATCTGCATGTATTTTGCCCAGGTTTCTGCCAGTACAGTGTCCCCAGGTACAGCTTCTGCTTCAAGGTCTCCTGCAGTGTACAATTTAATCTCTTGCTTTCATTTCACTGAAGTAGGTAGGTTTCAGCGAGGGCTGGGTGATAGTTAGTGCCTGCATTATACTGGAGGTCTGCTTAAGTGATCTAATGGCTCCTTCTGGCAAAATCTGAAATTATAAGAGCAGAAGTAGAGAGAGGAAGGGAATCAAAGGTGGATGGTAGCGCAAGGTTCGTATAAAGAGGAAGTGGTATGTATTCTGACTGTAGAGCAGGAGCTTTATCAGCCCTGAAATGGAAGTAAGTTTAGAAAAACTGGACAAAATAAAAACATTGTCAAGGCACCACCCCAGAGCTCTTCAAGAAGTTCTCCCTTCCACTAGCCTATTGTCAACCTGAATAGGCAATAGAATTTGTCTTGATTATATGATAAAAGTAAACTAATGTCTGTGTTATCAGGAGAAAACTAAGTCTAGAGGATGTACAGTGAGTTGTGTCAGTTGTGAGGGAAGTCTTCAGAAAATTTAAAATGTGAAGACACCTCACCTTCATTTGCAAGACCCCAGGTTACTTCTCATTAGCAGCAGTCAGTGACCACTCCTGAGGGTGATACATTCAGCCTGCAGTCAAATGGCCTTCTTGCTTATCTACTTATTTATTTTCACACAACCCTCTTCTTTCCTAACCTCCTTGCAGATCTAGCATTTGTACAGTGGCTAATTCAGAAGGTTAGCTGGTGAGACTCATTCACAGATGCATTAATCTCATTGGAGTCTCAGAATCATTTGACAGTCTTTCTCAAAAACCTTAGTGTCTCCAATAGCTTAACGAGCAGAGCACACTGCTGCATCTGAGCCTGCTGTATTTATCTGGCATTGGAATAATTTCCTCTAATTTCGTATTTCTGTTTCTGTATTCTCAAGCTTGATTTGCAGGATTTTATTTCTGCTGTTAAACACAGTAGCAAAGAGTACTTGTACTTTCTCCCTAGCATTATTTCTGATACTGTGGGTCACCAGTAAGGATTTCTTTCCTTGTTTCACTCTTTTGTTGACACCTTACCACTATAGTCTCTTCTCCTTTTGTTTTTAACACTGTGCATTCCTAGTCTTTCTACTATATTCTACTATACTTTCTTGCTCTGTTTGCTTTCTTTATGGTGCATTAAGTTATGATTTCTTTCATCCTGTGCCCAGAAAAGAAGATAAAGTCTGCTTCAAAGACTATGCCCAAAGCTACTTAAAAAAAAAGGGGGGGGGGGAGGAGAGGAAGTTTGCTGATTCAAGCATTCAGAAAATGCCAGAGGAAGGCCAGCATTAGTTTCCTCCTCTCAGATTTTCATGGGCTCTTATCTTGCTGCTGTCTGTATGTCTGCTGGGACAGGCATAGCTGTGTCACTTGAAGTCAGGGCCTGCCTGAATGCAAGTGATTCTGAAAACTGACCACAGTATCATGTCACAGTGCGTGCTGCTTCCTGCACAGGTCTCTAGTCATATTCTTCTTATGTAAATCGATATCCTAACTCCCAATACTGTTTATTTGATACGTAAAATGTCTGTGTCCATTCAAGCACTAATCCGGCTGATTGAGCACAAAAGGCATAATTGTTTGCTTTAGCTTCTGTGCTGCTTTACTAAGAGAGTGCCCCTGTAACTTACATTTATACGATCTGTCCTTATTACTAAAGTTTTTCTTGGGTTTTCACTAGACATCTTGAAGAATCCTCCCTTTACCATTTGGATGTAGAATGAGCTATAAAGTGTGGAGGATTGTACAAGGATTCAATTAGATATGTAGTGTTGCTTGCTTCCTTCTTAGCTGGTTTGCTGGGCTTTGTGGTTTGTAGGAGCTGTTGTGGGGGAGTTTTGAATCAGTTTCTCATCTCCTTTAATTTCTTGTTTGCATTCGCAAGAGGCTGCCTGTTTTAGTAGTCTTCTATATTTCTCCCCAGTGGACTATATTTCCTGTTTTCTTCGTGAACAGCACTGTATGTTAATTGTTTTACCATTTTTGCTTTCTTCCTGAATGATCTGGGAGCTATTTTGGGCTTTTATCCAGATATACATCTCTCTTGAAAGTGTGTCAGCTCTCCACATTCCCAAGCTGAAGAAGACTGTTTTGAAATCCACATATGCACTTTCAGATGTTTCCATTTTCCTTGCCCTCATTTCTGTGGCATTTCTTTATGAAGTCTTGACATTGTGCCTTTACTGACTCCACAGCAATTTGGAGCACACAGGTATCTGAGGGAGGTGGCTTGAAGATCTAACACCAGGTGTTATTAAACTGGTAGTTCTGATTATTGGTGAAGACCACATCTAGATATGTGGTCTTTGTGGTTTTTTATTGGGTTCTTGGGTTTTTGTTTGGGGTTTGATGGTTTTGGGGGTCTTATTGTTGTTGTTGGTTTGGAGTTATCTGTTTGCTTGTTTCTCAAGTGCTGCATCCAACATAACTGTTTTGTAAAATAAATCAGTGAATACGTTTGTAACTACTGTTGTCAGTGCCCTAAATACTTGAGGTGCTTTGTGCTTCATATTCACAGGGCTGACATTGCACATAATTAAAATCCTGACATTTCGGCATTAAATATTTTATTGAGTCATGTTTTATTCACATGCCTTTTCTCATTCAAGGTTCTCTGGTATGCATCAAATGCACGTTAGGCCTACAGTCTGCTGTAGCAGCTTAAGTATAGATTAATTTCTTATGCTCCTTAGTTTGTAAAACAGCTTGGGTTTTGAGTTTCAGCGTCCATGTTTTCTACACTCTCTCTTCTGTTTTTTTCTTCCGCCAAGAAATTGTCCAGAAAGATTGTGTTTTTGGTGGATATTTGGGTGTCTGTCCCTAAATGCAGAGCGGATCAAAGATCCTAAATAGGAAACACTGCATATGTTCAGGGGATTTAAATGTAGCATGGCTATTATGGCTTGCTTAAACAGCTTTTTACAATTTCCATCCCATTATTCGCAATGCTTTATTCCATCCTAGTATTCTTAATTGTGATTTCCACTAATGGAAACAAGAGCAACACCAAGTAAGTGTGGAAGGTAAGTCACTTTGGGAATACAGGAGTATTGCCCCTGAGAAGATAGTACTGAGGAGAGACACAAATTTGTAATTATTCCCATTTTGTTTTGTCTTTCTGGATGAGAGCAAACTGTGCAGCATGGAATTTCTTCAGACAGTGTGTAAGCTACTGCACAAGTAATATTAGACTGGCATGAGTCTGCCAAAATTCTCAAGCCATGCACTGGAGAGCTGTGTGTGGGCATCCTTACGCAGATTTTAAATAAAAGGCACCAAAGGAAGTCCCCATGTGGCATAAGGCATGAACACTTCAGAGGGTCAGAAGACATGTAAATGTGTGTCATGCTGGCGAAATAATCCTGGTGTTTGAGGAGTTGTTTCCATTTTGCTCACCTTCCTAATGCTTAGATCTCATGTGTAATGAGATTCCTAAAGAACAACGGTCCTTTATGGTTGCTACACTGCTTCATATTTTCCTGAGTACGTTCCCTCAGTATGTTTGTAGTTAGGATAAGGTACAGAAGTCTAAGCTGTATAAGCACTCCTAAAAAGGTACTGTGTACGTACAGAAATGTTAATCTATATGTTCCCTATAAGCCAACCGTTGTAACCAGTCTTTCTAAATCATTGAGACATGAAAAACCTGTTTTACCCGCAGCTTTCAGAGCTTTTTATTTAATATATTGATTTACAGATGGCAGTGGGGGTGGATGCGTGGAGGAGGTCTTGAATACCCAGGTTCACATGCAGAGCTGTTGAGACAATGCAATTCTCTAGTCTCTTCCTGGTGCAGTTTCTGTCGGGTCACAATCTGCCTCCAGTATTTGTGCTTGATTAGCATGTGCTTTTAAAGCATGAGTTTTGATTGTTTGAGGCGTGATGGTTCTGTTCTTCCGAGGCCTGAGTACCAAGCATTTTTCAGCGACTTAGTGAATGGTATTAAGCAGTTGTTCTGCTGAAGTCAGCTCACAGAAGACATGAGTCAAAACATATTGAGTCTTATAAATTACTCCCTTTGATTTCAGCATGCTTCAGAATAGGCTGTGATTCTGTAAGAAGCCTGGGCATTCAACAATATAAGGTGCTGCTGTGTGTACTAGCCCCAGTCCTACCAAATACTCCATACAAGTACCATTGTTTGCATAGTTTTACTGTAGCTTTTTAAATTTTGTGGATTTCTAGGAATTTTGGTTTGTTGGTTGTTTGGGGTTTTTCTGTTTTGTGGTGGGTTTTTTTGGTCAGAATTACAACCAGAGTGCCTGTCACATTGCAGGCTTTATAATTCCAGGTTTAGATTCCTTTTACAAATCCAAGCCTCTCTTTCCCACTTTGAGTTTTCTTAAGAACTACTCAGAATGTGTTCTTGAGGCTTACTGTGTGTGTTGCTTTGTCACAGAATGGGAGCTATGACTTTCCTCTCCTCCTGAGTGCAGTTCAAAGACCAGCTTTGTGTGAAACCAGACCTGTTCTACCCTTGCATGGTCTTGAAGCAGTAAAATGTGGTGTTATGTGGGGGACAGCCTGGGTACCCAGAGCAGCAGTTCCTTCAAGCAGTAGAGCTCTCTCCATGAATCAAATTACCCAGTGTTTGGGCTTTAGATACTTCCCTGACCTATATAACCGTTTAAAGCTTCCTGTTCTAATATTGATTTAAGACTTAAGTATCAGTGGCTTATTTTTCTACATTATAATTCTCTTTCCTATTTAACATGGACCTCTGGGATATTCAGAGAGCCAAAGTCAGACCTTCCTGGCAGTCAGGATGGGGGTTGGGGGGGAGGCATGTGCAGGCCATTGAAAAGAGGCAGAGCTTGAATTGCTGTGCAACACTTTTTTTGGTACAGCAATCAAACTGTGTATTGTACTTCTTGCCAAAACAGAAGAAACACATCCCTCATTCTCTTGCAAGTTCCCTCCTGTGTTTGTTAGGTTACCTTAAAGCTTCATCTTATTTATAAGCCCTAACCCATCCTTCTCATGAGCTGTTTCTGAATCACTAGAAAAAGAAAAGTAGAAGGTACTTCTTGCTTTATGCAGCTCTGGTTAACAGCTGTACCTCTTAGCCAGTGGTGATAAAATCTCACCATGCTCACTCTCATGAGTAAAGAGTACTACTGCAGCATATGCTGCTTCTCCCCAGGACCTCTTGTGTGGCAGCAGTCAGCATAATGCCGAACAATTTAATTGTGGGCAAAGACAGGTTTATTCCTCTCCTTCCCCCCTCTTGGCTATCTATTCCAGCTCTTGCTTCTTTGCTGGTTTTAATTTAGAAAATGTTCTGGGCTCCCAAATGACTCAAAAGTCACTGGCTTCTTTGCTCATTTATCAGCCTGGTCCAGCCGTCATGAGCTTTTTGGAAGTGTGAGAAATCGTTTATATTCTGTTTCTGCATGTGATTGGCCCTGCAGTACTGGGTTGCAAGGTTGTGCCTTCTTTCAGCAGCAGTTCTCCCTTGTGAAGCCTTGTCTCTGCAGTTGAACCAGTGCTTGGGCAGCCCACTGTCCCCAGATGAAGCTTGTTACGTCAGATCATCTGCATAGTTGGTGTCCTGGTGTTACATACTTATGTTCCCCCTTAGATGGTGGTTGTTCTGATCCACCATTGCTAACCACAAGCAGTCAAAATTGAGGGTAGTGGCTTAATATTTGTAAAACTTTTTTGTAAACCGAACTGAACTCTGATATCTGTTTGCTTTTGGTTTATTCTGGCTTTCCGAGGCTGTATGCTCATTAAAGGCATGCTTTTTAAGGCTTTTCTCTGTGATGCTGAATAATAGGCGTGTGTATTGTCCAGTGTCACTGAGACTGTCACATGCTTGTAGGAAATAGGGATTTAGGATCCATGTGAAGCATAGTAAAATCACAGGAGCTGATCACAGCACTTAACCATGTTTGCAGGTGGAAGCATACACAAGCATAAGCTAGTTGACTAGCCCTGCCCATGGAAACAAGAAAGGGTTTTATAGCTCTTTCTTGTCTGTGAATTTGCATTTGAGATTCCCTTTTCATAAGTGGCATACACCTCACTTAAAGGAGGTGGTGGTGTCCTTGTCCCAGCTGTACCTTGTAAGTCAAAGCCATTGCAATCCTACTAGCTACTGCCTCCTGAGGCTTAAAGCTTTCCACGTTTTCTGGTTAAGGGGGATTTTTAAAATACTATGAGGAGTTTACCTTGCGTGCTTTCTTCAGTCCTATTTAGGAAGGGAAAGCATGTTTAATCCTCCCAACACAGGAGAATTTGAATGCAGTAGGAACACTGACCGCCTCTCAATGTTCCCCTTCAATGTATATATATATATTTTTAATGCACATAACTATTAACAAAACTCCCCACTACTTACTAAAACTGCATCTTCCATAAGGCCAAAGTTCATAATTGTCCCATGGGTATAAACAAGATCAGCACCTGACCATTACTTTTTCTGATAGGAAGCTCAGAGTGCAGAAGGATGTGCTTGTATTGTGAACTGTTCCTCAAAAAGTTTGATATATGTGCCAATGAATAAAATAAAAGCCTTAATATTTAAACTACCCAGTTTGTATTCCCCTATCTAGAACATTACAGATAATTTTTGTAATCATTAGGGAGTTTATTTTCTCTAGCCAAAGAAGTAGGCTACACAAGGAAACTGGATCACTTTTTTCCAATGAACAGAAGATCCTTTTGACCAGTTTAGTTCTTGCCCTAGAATAAAATCTGTATGGTTCACCTCTGCTCCTGTGTGTATAGACACTTAAGCACATCTGTGGAAGTTTAGAGGAATTAACAGGGATTATGAAGCAATAAAGGGAATTTTTACTAATAAATTTCTAACCCTCAGTGTGCCTGTTGCCTGGAATTTGCTACCACTTGTAGAGATTTGCTACCACTGAAGGAGGCAGGCCACAAGCTGAAAAAATGTTTATTTGGGATAGCTTAAGGTAACTGGATCAGCTTGTTAAGAGTGTTGTTATTGGTTAACATGACTGTTAGAAGATCTGGAAGGGGGTTATCTTGATGACTGGAAAGTTATCCTCTTGGCTGCCAGAGTAAGTTAACATCCATATGTGGAGGTCATTGTGCCGCTGTTTTAGCTACAGTTGTACTTCAAGTTGGTAAATCTGTTTGAGTCCTCTCTTCAAAAGCCATCTTAATGTCTTCATTCCTTAAAACAAAATCATACCAAACAAACAAAAAACAAACAAAAAACCAAATCCACAACTCCTTCTTTTTTCTACAAGATGGTCACAGTTTTTTCTGGACTTTAATTTTAGTATTATCCATTTAAGGTGCTTATGAGAAGAATGTTGCAGTGAAACAGTGGATGGAAGTGTTGCTTTGAAGCTATCAACCAGTTGCAGTCCTAGGTTTTGTGACGCAAAGTTTCAAGCTATGCATGACCCAGACTCTCTTCTGACCTCTACCAGCTAGGCCATCAGCTTGTCTAGTTTGTAATTGATAAAGGGTGTCAGAACAGACGTGGTGTGTCTCTCTTATCTGAAGTAATTGTATTTCACATGGTGAGGCAGCAGAGGCAAGGAATGGAGCAATGGTGTTTCAGAGAAACTGGCTTGAGTTAGGGGACCTTTCTTGGAAAAATAAACAAAGCATAGGGTATAATAAGCATAGCTCATTGAAAAGAAAGCAGCTTCCAAATGCTGCAAGGAGCAATGCAGCATGAGTTGAGGCAGACATTTTTGCATGATTCTCCCAAATGACTCCCTATGATTAGACTGCATTGGCTCAGGCTGAAGAAGAAAGAGAATCTTGAAAGACAGAAAGATTTTATTGTTTCTGTATGGGAAGCGTATGTTTTCCCTTAGCATCACAGTTGCATTCTGTGAGTCTGCATACATTAACTTGAATTGATGGTTTATTAAGAGTATGAAATGCTCCCTGGTGTTAGCATTTATCCACTCCCTGTCTTCTTCCAGGGAAATAAATTCCTTTCTGGTAAACATTGTTCCTGGAGCTGGAAGCATCAGGGAAAAGAAGCTTGTGGGTGGGCCCTGAATCTGCAAAATACCTTTGTGCCTCACGTCTTAAAGATTCTGCTTGCATTCTTGCTCAGAAGGGAAAAGGGACAAGGAAGAGCTCCCATGAGGATGAGAAAAATATCACAGTGTAAAATATCTCTAAAATTACAAGACCGGCAGTGAGACACTGAGGTATTTGCCCTTCATAATGTCATGATTAATTGCACAGAACTGTGATGTAAAGCTGAATTCAATCCTTCTGCCAAGGTTTTTGCCTAAACTAATGCTTTTTATGTTCTGGTACAAGCTGTTGCTACGAATGCTGTACAAACAGTCACCCATCACTTAAAAGACCGAGGAGCACCATTGTCTCTAGTTATAGATGTGAACAATGATGCTGACATTAAGGACTGTCCAATGCTAAGTTGTTTTGTTAATTTGCTTGCTTACTTGTATTACAAGCTCAGTGAAGTTAACTTCCTTAATAAATCCTTTCTTTGAATCAAACAGAAGGCACCAGTACTGTCTTTGACTTGAAATTTAAAAAATACTGAGCTCTGGATGAATGGATGTACCCATGACGTTTTCATTATTTTACATTAACATGCAGGTGGTTTTCATTTAGAACAAAATAATCTTTGCTGTACCTTAGAGATAACTTTGGCCTTATGTATTTATGGAATGAGCCTGTAGTTAATTCATGCTGATGCTAGGAAAAAGTATGCAAGCACTGAAGTAGTTTAACTAAAAATAGGTAACATAATTTGCTGGTTTTATAACCACCATCTTTTTCCATCACAGTCAAGAATTGTTTTATGAACCTCTGATGTTTGATGATCACCATGTCAAACACCTTGTGGGGTGAGTAAAGCAGATAACTGAACTTTTTTGTATTACTTTCTTGCTTACTGCATATACTTCTATAGAGGGAAAATGTAACTCAGATAATATTTAAAGTTTAACTCTTTGTATGCATATCTGCTGATCAGTATGTGAAAATTAAGAACAAAGCCTGGTTTATGGTTAAAGGAAGAGAAGTTGTTTCATTGTTCCCTTCCCACACCAGCCACTTTTATGTAGCTTCCATTATGCAAAGTTGTAGATACCCAGGAAACAGAAACACTATCATGTGCTTTATCAAGTAACCTGTCACAGATGACAAATAATTGTTAGTGATCTTGTTACCATGAGCAAATGGTTTTGTACTTGAACAGTGTTGATAACGCATTTATAGAAAACACATTTAAGTCAGAAAGAAATTATAAGAAAAAAATAACGCTTTCTGCGTATTTCTGTTTTATTCCAAGTCATAGCTGTGGACATTTACAAAAGTGTTTATAAGTTGCTACAAACGGAAGCTTTTTTTCTTACAGACTTTGATGAGAATAATCTAATTTGATCTTTGAAATATTTGGAATCACTAAAGTTGATAGGGATTATTTCACCCGTATGTGAATAGTATTAAACAGTTTCTAAGGCAATGCAACTATTTAGGAAAGGAAGTGCTGTGTAATCGTAAAAATTGTAGGCAGAATTTAAGTTGGCAGATTGCTCTCAGTGCCGGTTGAAGTGCTGCAAGGTCACAGGATCCTTCCTGTGTAGCATTTGCTGAGAGAATAGTTCCTGGAATCCTTGATTATGGTGAGAAACATGAACTTCTTATCTGAAAGGCAGCATATGTGATGCCTTTAACATTATGTTTTGGAATTAGATCTTGATGAAAAGTCAGAAAGACCTGAAGACTCACCTGAAAAAAAGTTTCACATACTTTCTTTTCCCTGATATTTGGTCAATTACGTTTCAAAATGTCTCTAACTACAATTCATATTTCCTTGTAAGAATGTGTTACAAATAAATGTGAAAAACTCAGCAACTAGGGAGAAGAGTAGGCTTGAATGATGACCGGGTGTTTTTTCCCTTTCTCTGGGTTTATGTGGAGGAAATATCCATTGCTCTGGACCCGTATACCTGACAGTGGTATGTGTTTCCTAGGAACTCTCTTCAGAGTTGCATGTTACACACCAGTGCTACCATACTGCCAAAACTTCATAAGCATCGAAATAACCTGTACTTCCACCGCTCTCTGAATGTTGGTGAGGTTTATAGTGGGCTAGTGTGTTTCCATCACAAGCCAGGGAGCAGTTCCAGAGGCAGGCTTTGAGAGGAGACTCAGTGTATTGCCAGCAAGTTTGGAGCACATGGTGCCTCTTTAAAATCCCTTCTCGGAGAAGAGCGATACTTAAAATAGACTCCTTTTCTGTAACACCATATGTAAGCTATTATCAATCAAAAGTTCTCCAAACTCATTGTTCTGCGTTCTATAAAGGGAACCTTCTCAAGCAGCAGGGAGCCACCACCTCATGAAATGCAGAGGAAATGTGCTCAAAACAAGGAAGGAGTCCTACATTTTAAAACCCAGAGAAGGGTTTAGAGGTACAAGTAAACTAGTTTCTTATGATTGCATTCATGTGTTTTATACCTCTATCAATGTGGCTTTTAAAAATATAAAATCATACGATCTTATTCTGAAGAAGAGGGCTATCTTGTTCTGGGGGTTTTGTTTTGCTGTGTCTTATAAGAAGCTAGACAGTGGCTTATTGAAGTCATAGTTAACCCTAGTAACTTAACGATATCAAAACTTTGCTGTTTCCTTCAGTGTAAAGCAAGCTCTTCCTTTTCTATTTCAATATGAAAGCATACAGTTTATGAAGCTCTAATTCTCCTTGTTTTCCACAGCTTGTCTGCATAACATAAGCAGCACAGAAAAGCTAGGCTGTTAGTAGTACCTCTTGGCCACCATCAGAGTCTGGAGAGCAGTTCTGGTTTAACAAGTAGTGCTAGGCATGGGGCAGAGCTGGTAATGGCAGCTCTGCTGCCAGCTGTATCTTGGGGAGTTTGGGTGCTTCAGAGGGTTCTTCAAGCCTCTGTAGCTATTGTTGCTGCAGTTTTTTTCTTCATGGTTGTGGCAACAGTGTTTATTTCTGTCTTGGAGGTTGGCTGTAGAGGAAGCAATGTCAAAGGCATCAGGTAGATTAGAACAGTCTTTCTCTTGGTATTGCAAAACCATCACTTATTTCTTGACAAAACTTGCAGTGAAAACATAATACTACTTAGTGAAATGGTAGCTGAGTTGCAGTCTAGACTTCAGGGGAAAAAAGCAAGTGTTTCAGACCAGCATTCCTTCTTTCTGCTTTCAGTCCTGGGTTTTTTTGGAGGTAGGTAAATCCCTGATACGTCAGTGTCCATTAGAGCTGTGTTGCTACAAGCACATAGCACATCCTTATGTGACCTGCTGTCCCAGAAGTGGGTAGAGCTTGCACAAGGTAAGCCTTTTGAAGTTACCAGGAGCAGTCTCTTTGGCAATACTGTTTCCTGAAAGGGTGCTCTGATGACATCTTTGAGGTTTCTAGGACTAGGTTTCTAGGGCAAGTGCTAGGATTTGGGTGTATATTGTATTTAATTTAATGGATGAATAATATTTTTTGCTAGGAATGCTAAGGCTTTTAAGAACCTTATCTCAACAGCGTGGGTTGCCTGGCCTGTATTTATTCATCAGTATGATCTCTGTCCGTGTTGCATACTGTGAAAATCAGTAAAGAACAACAGAGAGGGTTTCTCTGCACCAAATAGTATGTGCTCAGACCCTCAGACTCTACGCAGGTAGACCACACTGGGAAACACCTTCTTAAGACAGAAACATGTACAAATACTCAATTAAGCTTTTAGCTGTGCGACCTGAAATTGGACCTTATACAGTACGTGGTCACTGAATGGAGCTGATATTTGCTTAGTATTTTTTCAGATGTGCTCAAGCAGGGAAGTTACCTAAAGTCCAGGTTTTTTTCATCTGACTTTAAGTACCAAACTTGGCTAGGTGGTCTCAGAAAACTCAGTAGATATCTAAACAGCTTTCTGTGTCCAGGCTGCTGGGCTGTGGATGCAGCTCAGGATACGGTTGGTTTCTGGGCTCCAAGCGCACACTGTTGGCTCATGTTATTTCTCATTAACCAACACCCCCAAGTCCTTCTCTGCAGGGCTGCTCTGAGTCTCTTCTCTGCCCAACCTGTAGCTGTGCCTGGGATTGCTCTGACCCAGGTGTAGGACCTTGCACTTGGCATCAGCCCACCTCACAAGCGTGTCAAGGTCCCTCTGGATGGCATTCCTTCCCTCCAGGGTATCAACCGAACCACACAGCTTGGTGTCATTGGCAAACTTGCTGAGGGCACACTCAATCCCACTGTCCATGTCAGCAACAAAGATGTTAAACAAGGCCGGTCCCAACACCAATCCCTGAGGGACACCACTTGTTACTGCTCCCCAATTGGACACTGAGCTGTTGACCACAACTCTCTGTGTGCAGCCATCCAGTCAATACTTTATCCAGTCAATACTTTTATGGTGGTCCATCCGTCACATTTATGTCTCTTTCAGTTCTTAATAGATGGCAGCTGAGATTAGTTATATGTAACTAATAGTCATTCAGGATATATGCCTAAACCAAGAAGAGGGAGAGAGAGGTGTGAGAGGCTCCGTCTGAAGTAGCATACAAAGAAGTTTCTGGCTGAACTCAGCCATACTTCCAATTCAGTGTGCTGTAACGCAGCTGGGAACGGCATTTTAAAACTAAAATCCTGAGGTTTTTCAGGTTCACATCAATGAGTGATTGATTTAATCATGAGTCCATAATAGTGAACTGAGAACTGAACAGAGTTCCACACTCTTCTTGCAGAATTTGATCAGTTACTTGCAAATGAAAAAGTAAATTCACTGTTTTGATGAATCATGTTTTAAAGCCTTCACTCTACCCCTTAAACCAACATTTCATTAGCTTTGGAAATGGTGAATAATCAAAATAACAAATTTGGTCAGTGGAGAGAGTCCACCTTGAGAAAGCTAAAATGGGAAAATAATTTGAATCAAGGAAGTTCTTTAATACATTACTTTGGAAAGCAGCCCAGTTAAAAACACTGGATCAGATTCACAAATCAGAATGTTGCCTTTTTCAACAGAGCAGGATCTCTGCAAAGAAGAGCAGTGACAGCTTGGGAGTACCTGTTTTCTCTCAAACCCTATTAGTCTTTAGAAAACTCCACGGCATGCTTCACTTTATTGCAGACTTTCTTGAGTCCCTGCAGGATTTCACTAAATTAGTAATCCTCCCTACGGGGGATTTTTCCTTTCTGATGTCTGTTATAAGCAGTTAAACAAAACAGGGGTTTGTAATGGGGGCTCAGGTCTGACAGTAGAGCACATTATGGAGATGGGCTAGAAAGAGGAAAGTACAAGTGTTCTGGATATGGTTCTGTCAATCCTGTTTGTAGTAACTGTACTGTAAACATCGGTGCATGTTAGCCACACTGGCTGGTGTGGTTGCAGTAACTGCAGGAACCCGTGCTTCAGGGCCTTGGGCAGTGCTCTGTGGGCGTATCTGCTGCTGGTGCCAAACCTTTGTGCAAAGAGCAGCCATGGTACAACCTGTATTTGGCAAATGTGCTCCCAGAACTAATCGTCTTGGTCCCAGAAACATTCAGGATACTGAGGAGGAGGCTTAGAATACTGAGCTGGAGCTGGAAGTTGTCCTATAAAGTTAGGAAATGTAGCCTTAGGCAATGCCAGGGACTGCATATGGTTGTTCAGGTGACAACTTCCTCATTGGAAGACAAAAGCATGTACTTAGATGAATCTGAAGCTACCTCACAGCACATAAAAATAGACAGAGATGGATAGCTATAGTAGAAGAAGTCATAGGTTCGAACTGACTATCCCATTTTGGACAAAATAGACATTACAAAGTCCATGTGGGTGACTTCCCCCTCCAAAGGCATAGTTTTCTATACTGGACAAAATTGCTTTATATATGTTGCTGGAAGCTTTTTGAATGCTTATCATGAGTCTGTATATTTTGAAATATTTATTTGTTTTTTCCCCAACTGAAGTCTGAATTTGCTACAATACTCTTTATGCCAGAAATAGCTGATAATAGTTTTGCCATTTCTGTACCTTTTTCTTAGCCAAGGCATTTAAGATTCCTACCAAGCTTGCAATTACGGGGAAGAGGAGTGAACAGAATAAGCAGTATTTCTAGAGAGATGCTGGATTTTAGCAGAAGTCCTACAAAGATTAAAGTTACACATGGTTTTGGGATGTGTAAACCTTTTTGTTGTTTAGTTTATTCAGAGTGTCTAGGTTTAGAATTGACTCATCCCTGTCAGTCACATGGTCACATACCCAGAACTTTGTTGTTTTGCTGAATAAGTGGCTTGCCAGTATTGTTCCAACGTTGTGTGGGCTTGCCTGCCCACATGTGCCTACAAAGCCAGCTGTTTGCAAACTTCTTTGTGTCACACATCATCTTTAAGAACAGTGTCCCATTTGGCACACCATGTCCACTCATGGCCATCTCTTTTTCCAGATGGATCGTAGCTTGTTCCAGTGGTGATCTCAGCTGGCATTTCTGTAGAGGAATAGTTAAAAATGTTCGATGTGGCTTTAAGCTGTCTTTAGTACAATTTGTCCTACTTGAAGAAATTCCACATTTCCTTTTTTCTTTGTTTTTACTCCTCCTTTCAAGAGTGATTCCACGCAATTTGCATCTTTCCCTATCCCTATTTATCCTGTAGAAATCACTGGTAGCACTGAGGAAAGCAGTGAAGTTATACAACAAGAAGCTAGGAAGAATGAGAGTAAGGTCTTTACTGTGATGCGTCCTCTTCTTGCCAAGGCAACGTGTATGGGCATTGGCTTTTTCCTGTGCCTTTCACTCTGAGCCTATGAAATGCTTTTGCTGCACTGGTAGTAAGTAAAATTCTTTGTGAATTTAGGTTGTGCAAGGCCCATGCATATCAGAAATATAAGCTAAACCAGTGCATCCTTAGTCCATCACAAACGTGAAGTAAAACAGCTTAGGTAAATCCACCATGAAGGCACTTGAGCGGAAAGTGACAGTACCCAATTTATGGGCTGTAATTGTTTTACCACCATGGAAGCATACTTTTAGTTTGCACGGAAACTGTAAATACTTCAGTCTTCAAAATACAAACAATGGAAATGACATGGCTTGAGTTACATAGCTGATGTTTGCTGTTTGTTATTGATCAGTTTTTTAATACGTGGAATAATGAGTAAGACATTAACTCAGACCCCTTATCCTTGCTCATCTGTGCAGGTTCAACCTTTCTTATTGTTGTTAATTTTGCTATTTTGTTGTTTAGTGGAGGTTTTTTTTCTTTCAGACATTCTTTTTTCCCCAAGAGCATTTCAGATAGATTTAGATCCCCTCTAAGGAGTGAGAAAAATGTCCAAAGCTGGCTGTGCATTCACACTCACTGTGGCATTCAATTCATAGTAAAACATGGACATTAATGAGTTGAGAGAGTGGACAAAATGAAAAGGATGCCTCCTCTTTTCCAGTCCCTTGTTAAAAGCAGTACAATCCATCCATCATGGTTGTCCTGGGACTTCATAGCCAGGCGTCCAGGCTGTAATTGCTGAAGATTTTGTGGGAAGAAGTCACTGCTATTTTTGTCACATAATCCTCAAGCCAGTGAGAATTTATTACTAGCTTTCCCTCATCCCTACTTCTCCACTCTAAATTAGAGCAGGTTTAAGGCTGGTTTCAAAGTACATTTGCTGCCCACCTATGGACTGCATGTCTGGCTATGGTTGACTGGAACACTTCTGGACTTGACAGGAAATGCTTTGAGCTGAAGAGTATAGACTGTAAAGCCAGATCTAAAAGTATGCTGATAACTTTTGACTAAGGAAAAACTGTATGGAGGTTACCTGACTCTCCTGACAAGAGGTACCACTAACAAGGGGTCAGCTTATGGTCCCTGTTGAGGTGAAAGCTAGAAATACCAATATAACTTGTAGCCTGCACCTTTTTTAAGATTTCCCTGCCAAGTATACACATTTTTATGCGTTTCAAAGGGAGCTGTGACCGGCTTTTTATATTCACTGAAAATTCAAAGCAAGTTTTTGTTTCATAAAAAATAGTAATACATAAAAAGAGGCTGACAGCAATAGCCAAGAAATGCATAATGCAGACTTGTTACCCAAACAAGTTCCTCCTAACTTACACCATGTCCTTTTAGTCCCTTCCCAGAGCTTGTATGAATGGTTAAAGCTGGTTGTTAGAGGTCACTGGCACCCTAAGCTTTTTCCAAAAGACTTAAGTTGCAATTCTGTCATCAATTCTATCATGAGGACTGTTTGTTGGAGTTGGCCATAGTAAGAGTGTGAATGCAGATCCAGCTTTGGACAGTCTTTCTTGATTCTTAGGGGAGATCCAAAGTAAAAGTGAGAGATTCTTAACTTTAAAGCAAAACAGACAAAAAGGACTTCTTTGGGTAAACCTAAATTAATACCTGCTCTGAAGCGATTGATTCGGAATTGCTAGTAAGGCTAATTCTTGTGATTAAAATCAACATCTGAGGAGTCCTGTCCAGTGTGTGGAAGGGAATAAACCCTTAAACTCAGGCTCAAGTCAGAAGTTAGGTTGTGAGCAGACAAGGTCTGTGCTGGGATGTATCTGTCCCCAAAATGAGCTTTTGCTTGGGGAGTTACAATGAAGACAGTGATGGCAGCTGTGTGATCAGCAAACTCATTTCCGCTTCCCATCTGTTTGAATGTATTTCCATGGACAGTCAGTTATGCCTGTACAGTATAAATGAAATGTATCACCAGTAAGCACATGACTGGAGTAATCTTTGGTAGAATAAGAAGAGTGAAAATAAGTTCTGCTCAAGTCCTTGAAAGTATGATTAGACTTCTTCATCTTCTCTTCATCCCCATCCTTCCCAAATTCAGTCTGAGCAATTTCATGATGGTTTCCTTCATAAATAGTCTTATTCATTTTTTAATGCTTTCCCTTCATTAAGGTGATTCTATGATTTTCAGACATAACCCTCAGATTGTCAGAGAGCTGTATGTATCATTGTGGCAAGAATGTAAATGACTTGCAGATGCTTTACCAGACTGTAACCAAACTTGGCCGTGTCAGTTTTAACATACACATGACAAAACCACATTGGCTCTGAATAGGACTCAGCATAATAAACTCTCTAGATTCTCCTTCTACGTAAACATTTTTATGTGCTTGCTAATTAGAAACAGGAGCCTGTTTCTTTCAAAGTTCATGTGATAGCAATCAGGCCAAAGAATGAGGCTCATGCAGCATCTAAATGGTTTTATGAGAATACTGTAAAGGATCTGAACTTTATTTTGGGGAAATATATATGTGTATGTATATGTGTGTGTATGCACACACAAAACACATATGTAAAAGCTAAAACAAGCATAACCAGTAAAGCTTCCTGGAATATTTAATATGGTAGATTTACAGTTCATTCATTTCAGTATATATTTCATGTGGCATATCATTGACCTTAAGTGAATGTTTTCTTGCCCTTATGTCTTAATGTCTTTCAGCATGAGCAGATCTTGAAGCTGCTTTATGAATTGGCAACAGCACTGTGGTTTACTGAAATAAAAATACAAGAGCAATCTGTTATTAATTATATAAATCTCCACACGAAGTCCTTCAGGTTGACTGTATTTAGGAGTATGGATCAGTAACTTTTATCATAGAATCATAGAATCTTTTATAGCACTACTTCATAATATGGCAATATTTGAACATGAGTACTTAAATAGCTATGGCTGATTTAACCCTGGACAAATGGCGAATAATTTCATTATTGATCATTTATTGACAGATAAACTGGCACAAGTAACTACAACAATCCAATTATCTAAGAATATTACTGACAAAAATTACTCATCTGCTGTGCCAATCAATAAACAAATAAGATTCAAGATTTCCTTTGATTATAAATCACCACAAAATGTAACTTTCTGTGCACTGATGCCACATGAGCTGCAGACTGGTAGGTGGTACAGAAGCCAGGAAAGAGGATGGAGAGAAGGCAGATGGTAATAAAGAAAGCCTTCTCTTACGTCAGAGGGTGTGTTTGCAAGTTGTAGTGACGATGGGGGTGATGAACAAGCAGAGATTTCATCTCCCTAGTAGGCCCATCTATTTGGGCTGTAATGTTACTGGAGAATAGTGGGAAATTCAGAGAAATGTTGACAATTCCCTAAGGTGATTGAAGAAGCCAGAAATGTTGATGAATTATGTGCTGGTTAATGTGGACTGTTTCATGAAGAAGCAGCCTGGCTTAGTATATGTAGTTGAATCTGGTTCCCTCCAGTAACTCCTCAGCATCTGTTTCAGTCCCGATTGCTCTACATCTCCAATTTATACCACTTTAAGCTCTCCCAAAAGACCAGATTAATATTTTCTAGTTCAAGTTTCCCTTGCCACCTGAATCCCACTCCAGTATAAACAAATCCTGCTGCTTTTGTCCTGCTTTGTGTGAGTGCAGCAGCAATGTTTATCCCAGGTGAACTTTTCCATTTAACTTTTTTAATTCCTTTGTACCTAAAAGGATTGTGTGATTTTTTTTTTTTAATATTTTTTTTCTTCATTTCTATACAATTCAAGTTCTTTTGTTTTTCAGATATTACTCCTTGTACTTTGTAAGTCACCTCTGTGCTTCATCAAGATGATGTTAAAATAGGTGTTTCAAGTAGCTGCTTCAGTACACCCATGGGAGCTTCTTTCAGAATCTTGGTTTACTGCACTGCACCCACCACTGATGTGGAAGGGGTGACTGTCAGTTACTTGCCTTTCTCTTGACTATAATTATATACGTGAAAAAGCCGTGTATAAAGACAGCAGGCTCTTACCATGTTGTTGTTATTTGCAGAATGTCTTCCCCATATTTTTATTTCTCTTTAGAAAGAAAGTACTTCAAGTACTTTTTTCAAGTAATCGCCACGTTACTCAAACTTTCTATGGAGTAGATTTGAGCAATGGACAATGGACACCCTGACAGTTAAAATTACAAAACCTGGGTGATTCCTACAGATGAAATCAGGACTACTTTTCTCTCTCTTTTTACACTGTGTAATTAAGAAATGCTGACTGTGTTACCCCAACTCAACTTAAGGTCTGGATTGTAGCATGTTTGTAGTATAAAAGCTTCAAAGTGAGCTAGTTGTAAAGTTGAAACTCTGGATCAGAAGATTCTACATTCAGTTTCTGCTCCTTCTGATATTTTATGTGATCTTGGATAAAATGGTTTCCCTCCCTCCAGACAATAAGGACCGATCTGCTTTTCATCCAGTACTTTCTTTGTGTGTGCACATGTGCTTAATTTCAAGCAACAACAGAGCACTTAAATGTGAACATGGCTTTATTGATACTGAACTGCTAAGATATCTATGTGTTTGTACAGTACCCTGCAGATGAAAAGCAGAGCATCATTTGGGACATCTAAACGCTGTGATAATACAAATGATGATGGTACAGTTTGACATATGACAGAGGGAGCATCTGTACTCTGGCAGTGAAATCTGTTTTAGATAATTATCTGCATAGCAGATTGGGAAGAATTTCAATTAGCTACAACCCATAAATGAAAAACCATGACGCTTTGACAAGGAAACATAAATTTAGGAGATTAATCTGCAGGGTGTATGTTGATTGTAATTTCAGAAGGAAACAAAAAGGCCAGTACTTATACTGGAGTTTGTATGGTGTTAAGGTAATTAGGTTGAGGTATCTTTATTTTTAGAAGTCATTTAATAGCAAAAAAAAAGGTAGCTCTACAAAACCTGCCTTACACTAAGGCTGCAATATTATTATTAGTCGTGTCAGTTCAGAAACTCATGCTGGATAGAAATCGTTTGACAGGAATCATAGAATCATAGAATAGTTAGGGTTGGAAAGGACCTTAAGATCATCTAGATCCAACCCCCCTGGTTTATATGTTGTACTGGTGTTGAGACACTGAACTATAACTGCTGTAGAATTTGTAATTTTTTTTCTAACTTTAAAAAATGTCAAGCTTTCTTTCCCTGTCAGTTTCTAGCTGTTGTTCCACTGTTTTTAACAACATCCGTTCTGTGCAAACTATAAGCATTTCCTGAAGTCTCTGGTTAAAGCTGCATTTTTTTCTTGGACTGATTCTATTTGCTCTTTGTCCCTGGCCATAGTGGGGAACTGGAGGCACAGGCTCATATGTCTAATGTTAATGAACCAAGTAAAGCCTGTGTATCATGAGGTATTTGCACAATACAATTTCTTTGGCTCCATCTATGAAGGTAGAATAAGAAAAAATCCATGACCCTAGAATAACATGTATCCTTTTCTGCCTGTAGTGGTTTTTCTGAATTAAAATACTTAATTTTTTTTTGTTAGTATCTGTCTCTTGAGGAATAGAAAATGAACCTAGATTTTCTGAAATTAGATAGTGTTGTTTACCCTTCCTTGGCTTTTACAGTGATTTACAGTATTGTCATTGCCTCAGGGTTGAAGCTGAAACAGTTAAGGCTCAGGCACACAACTGAGTCACTGTACCAGCTTAGCCGCAGCAGATGAAACTGGGCACAGACATCAGGTAAAAATCATGGGCCTAAAAATCAGTAGAAGTCGTTTTAAATGTTGTTTTTCTTTGTGCTTGTTGATATGCTCATGATTTCTACTGCTCTTCAGCATGTGCATGGTTGTATCAGCTGTGGCAGTTACAGGCTTGCACTCGGCTGCTTTTTCAGCATGTCTGTTTTCCATGCTGGATTGTTGCTGTCCAGGGCTGGTGTTTCTCTGCAATGCTGACCCTTGGTATGCCAGAATGAAAGTTCTGCTACAGAGGGCACTAATGCAGCATTGCATTGGTAGGTTGCTTGCTCTTAGCCTAACAGCACACTTTGTTAGTGTTAGATGCTCGTGAGCCTCCTTTGAACAGCAGAGGACATTAAATAGTTTGTCTCAGCCGATCGAGTGCGTGAATACCTACCTATGTGTGCTCTCTTCTTTCTTCATCTGCATTAAAGCACAGTCTTTTTCAGCAAAGCATCTGATTCATCAGACAGCCTTACAGGAGCTTAATTAGCAAAGGGGTGTGCAATGTGTGGCCATGTTGGATTCATCAGGTATTTGGAAAAGGAAAGCTAACAGATGTTAGATTCAAATCTGTCCAGTGGAAAAACACATCATAGCTCCCATCATTTCTCAGGTGGGGATAAACCTGGGTGAAAAAAGCCCTTCTGCTTTCTTTAGTGACCCGCGTCACTATGTATCCAGTTTCATGTTGTTAAATATAGAACACAGATTCTGCAAAGGCAGTGTGTCTTTGCGCTCGATCAGGATCCACCAAGACAGGCACCCTTTCCTCAGAAGAAATTCTCCAGGGTGACTTTGCAGGCCCAGAGGTGTTTGTGGCTGGCATCTCCTGACACAGAGGAGAGGCGAGATGTGTGAGTACCAGGAGAAAGCATAATATTTTTGCTTTTCAGCATCATCTGTAAGATTTACCCTGACCCTAGAAGAATGATAGTAAAGTGTGCATCAGATCCGTGAACTCTAGCTTGAGACCTGAAAGCCTTTCCCCAAGATCCTTTTATAACCCTGAAATTAAATGAAAAATATAAGTAAGACTGTAGAAGGACAACCTCCTTTGTGCTTCAAGGACCAGCCTGCTTGTTCCACCACAACTCCCTGAGCACCTCAGTCAGGCAGAAAGCCAGCAGGGTTCTGACGTGTTGTCGGCCAAGACTGAGGTGCATAATTCCAGTTTGAAGGTTACCTCGCACTTTCAGCACTGAAAATGCACAGCAGCAGGTGAAAATAAGCAAAATAACCTTTTCCCAGCCCTTCATGAAATGCCTCTGTGTTTCTCTTACTTGTAGAACTGTGTATTTCATAAAATACAGTTCCCTCTGTTAGATGCCTTAATATGCTAGCAGGATCAAGCATTTATGGAATGTGATTCTACTTATGCCAACTGTCATACTGGCAGCAAGCTCTTCTGGTATTGACATACCCACATCTCTGAGCAAGCAAAGCCAGTGTGTTTTGTTACCACAGATAGCAAAGAAAACACTTTATCGTTTATTAATTCAATGAAATTCCATGAAGGTGAAGGGCAAGGTTAAAGTAAAAATGGAGTTGAAAGAAGAATTCAAGGGAGAAAGGAGGCTGGTGCCAAGAATGCTTAAATAATATTTATCTGCCCCACTGTTTGTACCAAAGTAACCTCTTCTTAAGCCAAAGGCTGTATTTGTTGCTTACCATTCAGTCACTTACTCGGGGAAGCATTTAGTCCCACGTTTTATGTGTGCTGTGGTACAGTAATAGGGTTTGTGTACTACTGATAAATCAATGTGGAAATAGTATCCCATCAAGAAAAGCTTTGAACTTCTCTCTTCCTTTGGGGAAAAAATGAGCAACTGAAGTAACAAATCTGGTTTCTGTAGATTTCTACTTCATGATTTATACAAACTTTGACTTTTTTACAGTTGCAAAATATCAGTAGACTTTCAACTGTGTTCTCTGATGTTGTAACAAAAGCTGTTCCCTCAGCCAGACGCTGAAGATACTGTCCTCTAGCTGCCTATTTTCTCTCACTTGTGAATTGCCCATTCCTCTGTCAACTTTCTTTGAAACCTGCTAGTAAACTTGTAAACAGGAGGTGAGCCAACACGCACAAAAAATTACTCCTACATTGGAACCATTACAGACCCATTTCCTTTGGGAACCAGCTGATAAACCCAAACCAGAGAAAACTCCTTGAGCTGCCAGGAGGTGCTTGGTAGCCGAAGACTAAACTTTGGCAACATGGCTTGGCAAATTAGTGTGCTCTCATATCAAGTCAGTGACTGAATCAGGTCAATCTTCTTGTTTGTCTGAAGGCTGGGCTGTGAGATGTGTGGTTGTGTATAGAAAAGATCTCTGTATTTGTTGTGGAAATAGGGCCATATCCTGTAATGCAGATTCATTGGTAAAAAGGGCTGTAAGAGAGCTTTGGACTGTGACAGGCCATTCCTCCAACCTTGTGGTGGGTGGACATATGCTTATATCATGGTTTGCAGTCATTTGCCTTTCTTATTCTCAAGAAGCTCCATTATCTCTCCAAGCATGATTTTTCAGAAATTCCCTACTGTTACCAGAAGATTTTGTTAATAATTAATAGACTTCTGAAAGCTGCACACTTTACTATCAGTTATATCCAAGTGAGAATCTGTTAGTCTCAGAGGAATAAAGTATTAATTTATAAACTGTGTTTAATCCACTAAAACACACCATCCTAGCAGGGTACATATAGATTTCTTCCCTATAGTAAGACCTGTGAAGTATCATCCAACTTCTGTTTTGCATTGCTGGTTCAGTGCCTCTGGGAAGAGACTCTGATGGACCCTTGCTTCTCTGCCCACTTCTCTGTCAAGGTGAATCCTCCTATATGTCCGTCTTGGTGAATCCTGTTTCCCACTATATACTCATCCCTTTTTCTCTTGGCCCTACCAACACTTTCTTTCCTAAAGCTGTAACAAAACAAGTGTGCTAGTGATTGAGGTCTGACTGCACACTGTTTTAAAGATACTTGCAATGAGCACAATCAGTTGTGAAAATGGCACAATAAAGGTCTTGCTGGTTTCTCTCATAGACAAGGTTATTCTGCTTGCTCTACCAAAACACTTCAGCTATGACCTCAGACAGGAAAGCTGAAAGAGTAACAAAATCTGTTATAAATATCTACTACAAACTCCACACAAATGTCTAAACCTGCAGGGCTGTTCCCCGTGCTAGAGATGTGAGGACATAGGGATGCCAGTTCTGTGTTTCCAGACCTGTTTCATATGTGAATAACCTGATTCACTAAGGCAGAAATACATGAGAAAAATTGCCCTGCTAGCCCTGACAGGAACATGCATTCTGCTGGTGGAGGGACATTGTTTTCAGTGGTCAGTGATAACCTCTCCTCAAAGTTGGTGGCTTGTACTCTTCCCTAAAGCTCAGATCAGGTTATTCTGTAAAGCCAAGAGAGTTTTTTGCTGCCTGCTGATGCATGTGTGAGTGCAGAAACATACACAATTGAAGACCTTTACACGTTGCCTGACGTTCTGTAGATGTTGTTCATCAACCTGGATATTATTCAATAATCTCTTATTCCCACATCTCTTTATGTATGGCAGTTGTCAGGGTTCTTGTACTCAAGCTCCTGCTCTTGTGATCTGCTGTGTCTCTGCACTGCTCTACTGACGGTCCTGTATTTGGGCCCTGCTTTGCTAAGAGCTACTTGTTAAGAAAGGGACTGTTGCATAACAAAGAGTTGCTAGTATTTCCTGTCTTCTGTTATCAATCATAGTAATTGTTGCTATTTCACGTGTTGCTTAAATGTTACCTGGGAATGCCCTTTTTTAACGCTAGCCTTTGGAAAATCTTGACATCCCTGCCTCTCCGCAGTGTAAAACTTACAGTTCTCGAGAAAAGCATGAATTAACATGGTAGAACAGGAACTGGAAGCCATAATACCTAGGTGCTGTTACAAACTGCAATGGACTTGCCATGGCTAGATAGTTTTGCTTCTCAGGTGCTCTATTTCCCTTTACTTTTTGTCTGTTTAGATCACTGTTTCTGTGAGGAATGTGGTCCTGTATTATAGATCACTGTTTCTATGAGGAATGTGGTCCTATATCACATATGTTAGCTGACTTCTGCCTCTGCCAGAATGCAATTAAATAATGTTTTAGTGTCTGCAAATAAGCCAAAGTTTCTGAATGTTTAATGACACTCTTTCAGTGATAAATCTATAGTTGTCACAGAAAAGCAAACTTCAGTTAAGAGACTAGCCAGAAGTATCATTGCCCACTTGTTAGTCCATCATTCTTGCCTACATAGCTGCAAATGATACGAAGTGTTCTTACCACGCCGGCATCCTTCAGAACACATAAACACATGCCCTGGAAGAATAATTCTGGCCACTTGTTGTAATTGAAGGCCAGCTCAGTGTAAGGTCATTTATTCAAAAGAGAGAGTTCTGGTACAGGTCTGTCCTACCTTGGCAGCTCAAAAAAGGGGACAAGTGAGTTTGGTGGCTTCTGAACCAAATGTGGGACTACTAGAAATGAGCGCAATTCTGTTGAGACAAGTGGAGCCATAGACTTGTTACCATCTTTAATTAAACAGAGTTCATTATTACAGTGCAGTGGGGAGAAATCTGGACATTAAATAGGCTCAAGTTATTAACAGGTTAATGGCTTTTAAAAATAAAATTGCCATGTCATTAATTTGTATGTTACCTCAAGGTTACTGGGTTTTGATGCAGGTGTTCTGTTCTGAGCAATAATCTACTTATGCCACTTTACATTGAAAACAAGGTGACGGTGGTATCTGATGTATGAACTATATGCTGGAGAACAAGCATATAGAAAGTGAATACAAAGTGTGAAATGTAAATCAGGTGCCTGCCAAGCCAGGACATATGTGAAACAAATGTTAATGCAGTGGTGCTGACAGGTGATAGCAGCAGCCAGAATGGGGGGTTTCTGCTAGTGCTTTCTATTTACATCTTTCTAGTAAGTGAATCCTGGCTTCCGTCCTTTTGTTTTTCTGTATAACAGCAGGTAGGTAATGTGGTGGTGTGACTGGTTCTGGACTAGCGCAGGCCCTGCAGCCCCTCAGAGGGGTGGAAGGTCCTGCTTTCCTGCCTGCTTCTGGCTCCCTGTGTAGACTGTTGTCTGTGTGTCCTCAATGGGTGCGTCTCATTGTGTGATAATGCAGGCCTGGGGTACCCAACCCAGGCTGTGACTGAGGAGAGGTAATCCTTTAGGGTCTTCCTCAGGAGTGTTTGCTGACAATTTTAATTCCTTGTCTTTCCAAGAGGACTTTTCAGTGGGTTCAGTGTGATTTTCATCTCTCGGATCTTGCTCTGTGAAATGCAGGTTGTACAGTTATGTAACTTACAGCCAGTGGCAGACTTACTGTCTTCTGTTGTTTGTTGGGTTGTTACTTATCAGGCTGTTCTCTACCTTTCTGCTTGTTGCTCTCCAGTTCGCCTGTTCAACTGAGCAAAAGCATTCCCTCATTTCAGTAGCTGGGTATAGCTCTAATAGACAGGTCATGTATTCATAACCACAGTGCTGCCCTTGTTCTCATTTTAATTATTTATTGTAGCAGGCTGCAACCTTGTGTTTCCCTGAATTGCCAAAACCAAAATCAAAGCTGATTGACTCTTGGTGTCCTTGTAACTTATCTTAAATGGCATTAACGTTACATAGAGAGAGAGTTGACAGCATAAAAGAACACCTCATGAGCTCTTCTGGTAAAGAGTTGTGCCAATTTTTGCTGTGTGAGAATCTAATCCATTGTATGGCAATCTGTGGTATTTTTCTAGATGTACCATAACGCCTGGTTCCTGTGAACGTATGCACATGCATCCTTGCTTATTGGTGCCATTGCTCTGTGCTTGTCTGTCCACTTATTCAAAAGAATAACATTACAGAAAGTATTGCTGAATAAAGAGCTGTAAAAATCTGTGTTGAAAGGGGCAGCCAAGTTCTGTTTCCCCCAGAATTATAGGACCCATCCAAGTCACCTAGAAATATTCATGGTTGTTGTTAAATCTGTTGTGTGATCTGATGGATAAGCACACACAGAGAGCTATGTATTCCATGCTTTTAATTATTCACAGTTTCCCACAACTTTTGTCCATGGGCATCAAACGTCATTGTCTCAATAGGCAGTTTAAATTGAGAGCAATAAGAAAAGGTTACTGTTAGTGTCAAAACAGAGTTGATTATGTTGTAGCATGAACCAGATATTTCTTCTTGTGGGAAGACCCTTCCAGCTTCAGATTTAAAAACAGGCACTGATCCAGTATTTCCGAAGCTTTTACTGACAGCTGGAATAGGCCTTCAGTACTCACTGGCCCACTACCTGCTAAGTCCTTGGCTCCTCTGTTTTCTGGCATCTTCTGCAGTAGATTAGAGGGTATGAAAAAAAAGCCTTGGCTTCTAGTTGCAATTTCACATATGGTAAAGTGAGCTCAGCACTTAGTTATGTGGTGTTTTTCTTCATCTTCCCTCCTGTTGACAATTCCAAGAGCATATATGGAAAATGGAAGCGGAAAATAGGAAAAATCGAAACAAGTAGTGGAGATCTGACAGTATGTGGAGGTCTTGATACAAGCATTATATGTCAAACAGAAAAACCTCTTCAAACTACCTCTGCAAAGCTCACAGAAGAAAATATGATGCGTGGGGTTTTGAGTAAAAGATGAAGAGTCTGGAATGTTAATGCTCTGAGCTAAGTTGGAGGTATTTCTGCTGGCCTGATACAGAGGCAATAGCATGAATGAGGAGGATTCAAACCTGTTAGTTAGCCAGCACTTGCTGCAAACAGACATTGAGTGAAGCACCAATAGAGCCAACAGGACACGAAATATCTATTATACTGGCATGGTCAGCATTGTAACCAAAAAGGACCCTACCTTGCAGACTTTACTAGGGCGGGCTGAAGGATTAATGTTGAACTATATAGTTAACATCTTACAGAGCTGATTCCAACTTTTTGCATCCGTGACAACCATGTATTATTTTAAGCTTACCTTTGATGAACTAAAATGTATGTATTTGGTCCTGGATATTTGGTGGGATTTTTTAAGCTGCCCTCCTGATAGACCACTACTAAATGTCTTCCTCACTCATACACACATTTGCAGTTCAGCTACTGAATTAAAATTCTAGTTCTGTAGTCATGACCATTATGTTGAAACATTTATCTCCTTTCAAGTGCAGTTTTCCTAAAGTCAGTAAATTTTTGCTTTTTAACTGGGAGAAAAAGCAGAATTGCTGCTAAAAGTCAGACACTGAATTTATAGAGATACATCAAAGTACAGTAACCACAGTGAGTCCAAGTCCATCACCAGTTCCACTCTGTGGGATAATAATAGAAAGGAACTTGCTTGTTAAGACCATGTGCAGGTAGGATCACCAGATCACTTTACACAGGCTTACTGAGCAATTATCTCAGCTCAAGATGTAATTACCACTCAACTCACAGCATTTGTCAGGACATGCATGGTTTTGACATAGCTTGTAGCAGACGTACATCTGTCTTTGAGCCCACTCTCAATTTCCCTTCCTTCCATAACCGCTGCTGCTGCTTTAAACTACAAAATCATATTGCTGGAGCTAAATGTAACAAAATTAGCACGAAGATGTGATTGGGAAGTATAAAATAACTTTTCAGGTGACAAACATTAAATGCTTCTTAACAAACATCTCTACTGTGAGGCTCTGTTTACGTGTTTAATGGTTAAATGATTAACCAGCAGTCTGTTCCAAAAATGTCTTTCAGTTTGGCTTGCTCCTACTGGTTTTCTAGTAATTGAGGAAAGTGCTCCTAGCCATTCTGTGAGGCTGACAGAAGAACAGACCCACGAGATTTCAGGGATACAAGCAAGTTCCTGGTAGCTGTAAATAAGAAATGTATTATAATGTCTTCATGTTAGGTTGTATTTAGAGTTCTAAATATATGCTGCTGTGGGCTCTGTGGGAGATGTGCTGCTGCTGTGCATCTCCCCAGGGATGCCAGGCTATTCCAAGGTCATGCAGTGCTCCCAGTCCTGCTCTGTAGTGAGTTTTCCTCCCTGACATGCAGTGTCAGCAGTCTGTCCACAGCAGGGCTCTGCATACACACACCGAAGGGGGAGGTTTTATTTCTGCACTGTGCCGTATGGAGTTGTATGCTTTAATGCACCCTGATATGTTGGCATTCAGCAGACTTGTCTCAGACCATTATGGCTGATGCCTCGCTCTTGAATGCAAAGATCAAACAGCCATGATTATCAGCTGGGCATTTTGAAGAAGAGGGTGCTCAGCTCCTGACGAGACTTGAGACAGGTGATTTTAGATGCACAAAAACACTCTGAGGATGAAGGGAACTGGGTATCTGTGTAGCTGTGGTGGGGCTACTGCTGCAGGGGTCTGTACAGCAGATGGCTTCCTCCTACGCTGGTTGTTGTGGATGCAGGCACAGAACAACTGTGTATTGTCACTTTAGCATGTCCACCAAATGTCCTAGGAATATGTGCCCCCTGTGACAGGAGCTGAGAGGGAAGGGACAGCCTTCTCAAAGGTTTTCTGGTAAGTCTGCTCCAGATATGGGACACTGGCTAGATACTGTGGCTGTAGTGGATTTGTGGTTGGGTTGAAATTAACCTTTAACCTTTACAAAAGAGTAGGGTAAAAGAAGCGAAAGCTTCTTGAACTGTAACTGACTTAATCTGAAATCAATACCTACATTTCCTGGAACTCCTTGGCAATGATGACAGGGTTTGGGTTTCTTGAAACTGAGTTCTCATCAGCCTCAATCCTTGCTTTTGCTGGAATAGTATTATGTAGGTGCATCCTGGGACCATGGCATCTTACTAATGCAAAAATTAAATCACACTGATGCATTTTGAACCAACATTTTTGTTTGCCTGTTCCCAGTTGTTAGTATAGCATGGGAGTATGTGATGTGATTTTTGTTGGTTGTCAAGAGGAGGATGGGCTGAAGTCCAGTGATTTGTGAGACTTCAGCATGACTTTTGTATACAAATGTCTTAAAATAAAGGAATTGTTGTTCTTGAAGCTTTTGATAGCTGGAACTGCCTGAGATTGCCTTAATACTAAAGTTTTGCCCCACTTCTGCAGCAGAACAATGAACTCTTGTCTCTGTTACCTAGCAAATGTCAGCTTTTTAAAACAACCAACGTTAGCATCTAAGAATTGTGACAGTTTTAGTAACCATTATAGCTTCAGATGGAAAAGCAAGATTTTGCTCTTGTGAATTTTTCTTTCAAATGAATGATACAATGGCTAATCGCTGGCACTTAACTGAGTAGTTAGAAGAAGGGCTGGTACTGATAACACTAGAGTTGAACGATTTTTACTGTGGCCGAAGTGATTCAGTTCCAAGTGCTATTTATTTTCCTGTTTTGAGCACTGTTGGTATGTTTGATGCACCAGATAACCTATTGAAACCAGCAGGGAATTGTTAGGAATTTAATGGGTCACCCAGTAAGTTGCTGTTTCTGGAAGGACTTAATGATTCATACAGGATACATACATCCGTACATAACAGGATGACATTTTTTGTTGTGTGGGCAAGCACAAGGTACCTGAGTTCTGGCAGTGTATGTGGTACAACTTTGTGAAATAAGCCACTAGTGAAATGAGTTCCAAGAATCTATATAATTAATCTGCTGAAATACATAATTGAACTGCTGTAAAACCACTGTGTTAAAGTACTATGTACTTATTGTAATGGAGGATCTGTGAAGTTTCTGGGATAAAATCTAGCTACAAATTGCCAGTATTTTTTTAGTCTCTTATGCAAAGTGACTTTTTATTGGGAAGTTTTCGTAGTTTGATAGTAGCTTCGTTTAAAAAATTACAGTCTGTCCTCTCTTGCTACGAGGGAGGATTATCCAGTGGAAGTTAAAACTGTTAAGCAAGATAAGGATCTGAGATTGTTCTTCTTGCTTCTAATGTAAGTAAGTTTTTGGTACAACTAAGCCAGAAAGTGTTGGTTTATAATGTGTCACAAAGTATTTAAAGCTTTGCCATGAACTGCTTTATATGTGAACTGTGACTGATCTTCTGTGGTGCAGGTCTCTGATATGGAAAAAGGTGTGGGGGAAAGAGACAGATCTTTCCTGGTCTGTGAGTGTGGATCTGTAGGGAAAGGTTGTGAAGATTACTGAAACCATGAGTACTCAACTGCTTAATAAGTAGGGGAGAGGAGGATTCCTCATTCCAATACCCTGATATAAACTCATACAAAGCTTATTCGGGTTCTTACACAGGGGAAAGAAACTGAATCATCAGTACACATACAGCAACATTTTATTGCCTTTAGGAACTGGATTTTGCCACCTTTATTTGCCACCTAACAGTAATAATTCCCAGGTTTCTAGTAAGTCAGCTCATGGACTAGGACACAATTAAAGATATATGTGTACTCTGAATCTGGCCACTAAATGTTTAACAGAGGTTTTAGATAAAAGGTAACATATATGTTGTGAGGCTGCCTTGTTGAGTCACAGAACTGGAATAACAGGACCTTTTTGTCACTGTTCACTGAGCTGTTCATTTGCATGTGGAATTCATTTGCATGCCATTGACATTTGGGGAGAGTGCTGGGAAGCGTCTGGGAGGATCTGCACTCGATGCAGAACAGATCTCTGGCTGCAGTTGGACAGGAACAAAATTAGCTTGTCCTGTGGGAAAAAAATGACAAACTTGGCTTCATGAAAATGTCTCTCAAATGTACACTTTTGTTTGGAAAGATGCAGCAATGCCATGTAGCTAAGGCATAAGTCCTAGGTATTGGTGGGAATTGGTAAGAGAGTTTCATTGCAAATCACTTTCTGGGCTGCATGGGTAACTTCCGTCTTTGGGAAGTTCTTGGGGATTCACTTTTTCCATCTTCAAAACACTTTCCTGGTTTATTGAAGGGCTCTGTAGATCCTAAAGTTTTGTTCCTTATGGTGCTGACCTGGTTAATCTTGTATGAAAAAGACTTTTTCAGAGGTATCCTGTGAATGTTTTCTGAAATACACCAGCTGCATGCTTGTCAGCAAAATGTTCCTTTGGCTTAGTAAGTACAGGAGCCAGGAAAAGTTGCCTCATGTTTACCAGGACCAAACAGTCTGGTGGAATGAGTATTCAAGGTAGTGAACTATGGCTGGAGTGATGCAAATGTGTGTGGACACTCAAAGCTGCTCTTTTGCTTGGAGTGAATGTTCATGACACTTCTGTGTCTCACGGTGGATTCATTCAGACATTAAGTCACTGGAAAAAATACTCTCTGAAAAACAGGCACACGTTCCTCCTGACTAAAAGCCTTGTAATAACAGCATGGTTACAAAAAAAACACACTAATTATTTTGTGATCTTAATAATCAAATATTGCCAGAAAATACCCTGGATTCTGACTGACATGGTCATTTCAGTTTGTCCAGGATATTTAGCTTCCCTGTGGTTCAGTTAAAGACTAGGATCTGGGATGTCTATTGCGTATAACCGAAGATGGCTTGGAGCAATTGGTGAAGTTGGACTGAAGAGAGGATATTTATGTTAAATTGCTGTATTGGGTAAATCATTCTTTTGCAAAAATATTTTTCAAAGATGATAACAAGGTGACGGGAGTGATTTAATTTATTATTTCTGTAATAGCATTAATTTCTAGCCTGGCACTGAAACTGTGTAGAACCTTAATTAGTGGAAGACTACTGTCTGAGCAAACAGAGCAGCACCTTTGGGGCTGCACCTGAGGTGAATATATTAGGACATTTTCAACACAGTCAATTACAGCAATTACAGTAAAAGTAATTGCTCAGCTTCTGCAGTTGTGGTGTGAGTGTTCTTGGCAAGGAATAGCCAGTTCTGGATTTGATGAGTCTTCCTATGTGATTTTGGTCAACTTTTATTTGCTCTTTCTCTGCCTTGGGTACATCTGTTTGAGGCTGATCATTCTCCTAAATTTATTGGTTTGGTTGTTCTTTAAGGACCTTTACATTCTTCCAGGCAAAGCTGTCTCCTTCCCACTCACTGGGTGTATAGCAGCTGGCACAGTATGTCCTCACAGGTGCTATTGTAATACAGAGCTCACTACTATTAATAGTTGTAAAGAATTCCCATTCATGTGAGCAGGAGCTGAGCCTCAGTAAAACCGGGGAAGAGGCTTGATCAGGTAAGGTGGAGGGTGCGTTGGCCTTGTGCTGGTATCCCCCAGAGGAGCTTGAAGTGTCTCCTGCATAAAACAGAGTTGGCCACTCCAGTGTGTTTTTTCATGAGAGAAAGTTTCAGATTCATGATGAGCTTTAAGCTCTATATTTAGCACAGGCACCTGCTTCATTCACATTGCATGTAGTAACTGTACAATGAGAGTTTAAGGGAGTTCAGTTTAGGGTAGGAGTGGGAGAGGAAGAAATACACCTATTAAAAAATTCCTCTCCACTTCTACAAAGATGCTGGCCACATGAGCAGTGGCTGGCATCTCCTGAATGGGGAGTACCTGCATATACCATAGAATGGTTTGGGTTGGAAGAGACCTTAAATCTCATCTAGTTCCAAGCCCCCTGCCACAGGCAGGATCAGCTTCCACTAGACCAGGTTGCCCAAAGCCTTGAACACTGCCAGGGATGGGGCAGCCACAACTCCTCTGGACAAACCTGTTCTAGTGCCTCACCGCCCATATATGCTCATAAATGAGCTACCCTCCTACTAAGATGCTTCCTGCTAAGAAATTCATAGCAATATGCTTAAGCAAGGAACAAATAAAACCATCACAAAACAGTGACTTGCCATTTTCTCCTTGCAGGCTTTGTTGGCTTTAACATATATGCATGTTCTTTATATGTATTATTTTAAGTATGGGGACAATACCCACCAGCTTACAAATCAGTTCAAACCTAAGTGCTTATCAAGCTTGAAGATTAATTTGCAGCATAAACTGCTGCTAGCTGAACACTGAAAGGAACATTAGTTTCCAGTTTCTCCTTCAGTGAGTACTGACAGGAACATGGATCCCTCAAGCCTGACATAACATAAAACTGTTATTAGGATGTGGATTCCATATTTTGTCTTTTGGGTTCTATTCTGTTAGATTTAAGCATATAAACCCAGACCTTGGAAATGTCTGATTGGTGTTGATTTACGTCAGCTAAGGATCTGGTTCAGGGCACATGTTGGCATTCTAACTTGGACAAATTCAACTACAAAGCAGTTACTTTCAGTTCCTGTATTCCTATAGCGACTAACTTTGATTTTCACAGCACACTGTAACTGAAATATAGTTCACAGTTAATCCAAAGTCACTGCTGAAAAGCTGTTTCAAAAGGGAGTTTACTTAAGTTTGAAAGATATTCAGGCACTTAGAAATGGCAGGCAAATCCCTCAATGCTTTTGAAAATCCCATTTGGTGCTTACTCCTTGTTGACTTCCATGGGAATTGAGCGTGTTTGTGTTCTTTAAAAACCCCATGTGTACTTACATGCATCTTTACTTATAATTCTGACTCTTGTCATTTTGGAAAGTGTCATCTGATTGCTAGCATAACTGGAGAGTTCATTTGTGTTCCTGTCCTGGATTTCAGACACAGTCCTGTCTACAGGGTGTAGCTTACTCTTTCGCTTAGCATAAATATTACCTTATGGCAAATGCCAGTTGACTGATTTGTTGTTAATTATGCATATGTAATAATTATTCTTCTGTGTTTTAAGGTGTGTCAGCTGCATGGGACAGAAGGGATTTCTGTTCTTGGAACTAAAAGCATACAATACATGTTTATATACATACATGTTTAGAGATGCAGTTCCTATTGCATTGAGCAGATTTTCATGAAACCAGTCTGACCTTTAGAGTGGGCAGCACTGTATTTAATGTGCTTGTAAGCTATCTGAAGGCTTCACTGATTTTTGTTTTACCTTTTAATATCGGACACATTTCCATTAAAAGGGATTCTGTCAAGAGCAATCCAAATCACAGTTGAAAAGGAAAAGATGCAGAGACAAACACCTCATCCCCCTTCACTGTTCGTAGCAAATCTGTATGAATGAGTATCAGGTATCTGCCTATGCTGATAGGTTGGTGATTTTTAGGATGAGAACCAGCCAGCTTGCACGTGTAAAAAGTGTTTCTCTTCTGAAGTGCAAATAAATACCTAGAAATGCATGGTAAATTTAACTTTATGAAGTGTTGGAAGTGAAGAAACTGACAGATTGTGGAAGTCATCCAGCCAAACTAAGCTGGATTTGAGTAATTTAAGAAAGGTGCAGAGTAATTTGTTCATTGAGCGCTAGCAAGAAGCTATGATATGCAATGATACTCTGCAAAAATATGCAGCCAAGACAGGACAGACAACTGCAGCTGACACTGGCTGCTCAGTGAAAGAGCTCAGATGGGTTTTAGCCCTGTGGGTTTTTAGCTTTCTTACTGCAGTTCCAGACCTAGAAGTGCTTTGAGACAAGCAAAACTTCAATAGCTAATAGAAAGTCACAAACACTGAGTAGGAAGATTATCACTGATCTCCTGTCCTTTCTAACAGGGGAGGTTCAAAGGCCTCGGAGCAAAACACAAGAGTTACTGTGTCTGTGATGGGTCCCACCAAATACTCATCCATCTTATTATTCTTCTTAGCCTTTTGGCTACGATTGTAATGTCTGTTCTTGCCTGCTTCATAGCTCATAGGTCTTTGCTGTGAGGACTTGCTATTAAATAGATCTGTGGAGCTCAGCTATGGCCTGTGGCCTTGCTTTGTCTTCCCTGTTCAATGAAACCCTTCAATGACCCATCGCAGTAGAGTACAAGGGAGAACAAGGCAAATAAGGCGGGGAAAACACTGCTTTCCTGTATGTCCTCACATCTTCTGTCATTTGCAGCTCTGGGATTTCCTAGACCAGTGGCGTTATCCTTGTGATAAGCTCTTGATGGAATGTGATTGTCATCCTGACAGTCTTCATCCCTTCGGGAAGCTGGGGATACATGTAGTGATTAAGAACAGTATCTTTCACTGGCATTCTCTCTGGATCTCAGTGGATTGCTGATCTGCAGTACACAGGTACAGGTGGGGTTTAGAGGCTGACAGGAGCAAGCCTGAAGGTGAATTGTGTGAAGTGTCTGTGAGAGACTGCTGAGGACCAGAACCGTCTGTGGGAGCTGCCTCTGAAACAAAGGCTGATCTGCCGGGTGGTGCTGTGAGGACTGCAGTCATAAGGATTGTTTGCAGCAGAGTTTATAAACCTACACGTGGCACTGGGCAAGAGGCGAGCCGTGGTACATGAGACAGGAGGAGCCTGTGCAGACTTACGCTTTAGGCAAGCCAGAAGGCAGAAACCAGATGCTGGAGGGCCTGTTACCTGGATAGAAGACTTAAAAACGTGGCAGAGCCAATGGGCTCCACATCATGCAGCATTGCTGACTGAAATGAGTTATTTGCCTTCAGAGATGAGTAAGACTGTACAAATACAGAAAAATAGTGCTGGAAATGAAATTCCTGCCAAATTCAAAATTAGCAACCGTGAGTGACAATTGTTAGCAGATGTCAGGTTTCTATTTATTTACTTGTTTTCTGGGATGTTTATAGGTTTCATTTTAATCTTTTTTTGTACGTTAGTCTTTCAAATTTTCTCATGTGAGATGTAGAGAATTTGTATACCAGCTCTTGGCAATGTTGAGACACCTGGGCGAGATCCTACATGACAAGGAAAACTCTGTACGTGTTTATTGCAGCTGTAGATCTTGTTTATTTACTGAGTGACATGTTATTAAACAACTTGGGTGATAGGCAGAATAACCAGTCTACCCTCTCTGGGCTAGTATTGACCATCATCTCCCACCTGGCTTCGTTGCAGAGCCTGCAGAAAAAAATTAACATCCCTCCAAAACCTACGTAGCTGTCAGACAAGAAGCCTGGGCACTAGCAGTGCAATGGCAAAACCATTCCCTCCCCTGGAAGAGAAGAGCAGGGACTTGCAACTTAAGGATGCCACTGAGCCACAGTGGCTCAGTGCTCTGGAGCCACCCCATGAGCTGGTGTCTGCAGTGCAACTGCCAGGCCTCTGGGTCTCTCGACATTTGCAAGGAAAGCATGAAGGGAAAAGGAAGACTGTAAAATTTTGCTTCCAAGATGGTCCTTTCGCTTGCGGCTGTTGACACTGTTCTTGGTCCAATGAACACGGCAGAAATCCGTGTTAGCAGCTGTTTTCCCTATCAAAGCATTCTCTTTGGATGAGAATGTCAGCTGGCTGAAAACTGTCTCCAACCATTTGATTTTCCATGGTGGGGGTGTTACTTTTATCACCAATAAAATATGAGAACCTTTGGATGTGGTATTACCTGGCTTACTTACACATCCTGGTAAAATTTCCAACAGCTTCTCCTTTTTTGTGACTGTCAGCTTAATTTAAATCTCTTATTTTTTCTGTGCAGGGAAATGAGCAATGCAAGCTGAAGGGTATATTTTCAATATGCTTCTTCCCCAAAAGGGCATACACTTTGTGTGCTGAGTGGGGGGAGATGGAATGGGATGGGATAGGATGGGACACAAACTTGCTTCTCTGCATTTTCAAAGGAAACCTGAAAACTTGTTTTCAGTTTATGTGCAATTTCCTTGTGTAGGCAGCTAGACCCTTGGCAAGGACTTAGTGTCCCTCACTTCAGGAGGCTTGAGAATTTTCCTTGTTGACTCTGGTTTCATTCCATTTTAGAAACATATGGAAGAGGGGGGCAAAAAAGAGTTCAACAGCCCACTTCAAGAAAACAGCAAGGTGGACTGGAGAGGACAGTATGCTGGGAGGGCAGAGGCATAGGTCCTATCCACATATCTGTCATTTGATGCCAAGATGAAGGCAAATCTCTTTAGGTCTCCCTTACATTTTATTCTCATGCTTTTTTTTCCCTTGCCTATTGAGCGTTTGAATGTACAGCACTTAACACAATGAGAACTAGAGGTCTGGTTGGGGCTGCCATTACTGGTAGTCATTGCGACAGTGTCTCTGCAATGTGTCAGCTGTGAAACATCTGCCATTCCTATTTGGCAGTGGCAGCTTGTTTTTCTTACATATATTGTCTGATGAAAAAAGTAAATTTTGTTGATCTGGAAAGTTCTACGGTAGTGAACAGTTGGGCCAGCATCCAGGATTCAGACAACTCTGTTTACCTTTCCTATGCTGGTTGTCCTTAGGTTTAACCTGTCACTCGTGCTTTTTGGTGACTTTGTTCTCTCCTGAAATAAAGTGTTAGAAAAATCTCCTACATACAAAGGTGTTACCCAATATATACCCAGAAACGCTGTCTATTACAAGTACTGCTGTGTGTTTGACGTTGCTGTGGAGTATACAGAGAATGAGTGGTTATAGTAGAAGATACGTAATCTTTCTGAAGCCTTTGTATGGAAAAACAATGCATTACTCCATAATGCTCTTGCTTTTGGTGGGCATTGATGCAAAATGTTGGCATTAGCATTTGATAAATATCATCTTTTGTCTTAATGGGTGAAATGGGAACTCCAGGCAAGACAGCAGCAGATCTGTCAAAGACATAACAAAGAGCTCACCTTCTGCTTTAAATCGTGTTGCAAAGAAGAAAATTGGATTTGAGGCTGGAGGCCACTGTCTGCAGCTATTGCTTATTCTGCTTATTTAGTGCTCTGATATCTTGCAGAGACTGGAAAGCAGTTACGTATGTTTCAGTGCACAGGTACTCAAAAGCCCGTCTTCATTGCAATGCAGTGTTCTCCCAGCCATAGGCAGAGCTGCCGTTGCTTAGCCCTATCTGCACCTGCCCACAGAACAGCATCTTCCCTCTGTGCTGTCAGACTGCTCTGCTTAGTTGGCTCTGACAGGGTCTCCAGGGACTCTGTCCTAGGATTCAGCCTTAATTTGAATTTACCTCCACTCCCAGAAGCTAGGCTATGAGATTATTTTAGGAGTGTAAATGTATGTGTGATAATTCTCATGTGTCTGCCTCAGCAGGGTCTGATAGACTGCTGTGCTCTTTGACATCATGAATTACAGCCACACTTGCATAAAGCCATCTACTAATTTTTTCCAGTGGTGACTTTTTTGTTCCAGAAGGTCACGGACTGCGCTGCTGCTCGCTGTTTACTTAAAGAGAAAGAATGTAGTCACATATGTTCACATATATAAAGCATAACTGGTCTGATACTGTACTTTGTACATTGCTTTCCTTTGAATAACTGAAAACAGACTAGCATATGTAGCTTCAAAAGTTGAAGAATGAAAAAGGAGGAAAACAACTGAGTGCATTTTGTTTTTCTTTTGGGTTTTTGGTTTGTTTTTTGGTTACTTCGTGTGGTTTGGGGTTTTTTTTGGATTTGTTTAGTTGGGGTTCTTTTAATCTTATACCAAGTATGTGGGTACTGTAAAGCAAATAAATGTGTAACTTGTTTGAAGTTTCTGCCCAGTCAGGACATGGCTAACTGATAAAACTGAAACCCTTTTGCAAACGTTTGGAAAGACAGTTACAGTGATGTGAGAACCCCTGGCACAGTGTAACTGAAGCATTTCTGAACAGGGCAGGAATGGCTTTGTAAAATCCTGCTTCGGTGGTGATTTTTGAAGAAAATAGGTCAGGACTCTAGATTGTAGTCTTGTTGAGAAGTCTTTAGTGCCTTAAGATAACTTCAATACTTAGCTGAATGGCCTTTGTATCTTCCTGCCAAAGGAAGCATGGCTTTCAAATTAGAGTGAATCACACTAGTAGGTGATTTCTGAGGTCCGGTTATGACAGCTGAGTTCCAAAGGCTGAGAAGCACATTACATTTCCAGCTATCCAACTCTCTCTCTCCAGGACTGTCAAGTAACTTGACTAGTACAGTTCCAGAGACCTGGCAGAAGCTTCTTTTCTGTAAAAACTTGCTAGAATGATTACTATAGCTTTTAGTTTAAATTGCAGAACATGAAAGGGATTGTGCAGAAAACATCAGGTTGTAGATAAGACACTGAGCTGTGGGGGAAAATAAGCCACAAAACACTGTAAAGGAGTAACATGGACTAAACATGGGAAGTAATATGGGAAGAAGATAGCCTGGTGTTGGTTTATCAGAGGCTGACCTGCATACCAACCGTGGTTTAGTCCATGCATTATGTAACACTCGGGTGACTCAAATCGTGCATCCCCAGGACCCATGTGGTTCTCGTTGAAGCTTCTGAAACGTTTGATTCCTCTCCTGGTAATTCACAAGTGGTCTGCACGTGCAGACCTTGCTGCTTACATCATGGTATTGTCATGTGAACTCTTTTTGTTTAGCTGTCAAAAGTACATGATTTCATCCTTAAGAATAAGGAATGAGGGTTACAGGAGCAAATAGGAGACCTAATACAGGTCAGTAATTAATTTTATTTTTATTTTTTTTTCCAAGGCTTATAACTGTGCATTAAGATGTGCTAAGCATATGGATGTTGTTGTAAGTGTATATACAGCATATCCATGATCATAGAAGTGTGCAAAAAAATTATGCATGCACAGCTAGGAATGCACTTCACTAGGACATGTACCCTGGCAGTAATGCACATTCCCTGCTAAATGTTTATCGTATCGTATCTGTGTTTATTTAGATGCCTTAATGTGTTTTTTGAAGCTGTGGGGCTCCATTTGCAATTGTTTCCCCGACCAAATATTATGTGGTAGACAGGCAAACTAGCTCATTAGTGAAAGGCACTAAATAGAAATCAACACATTGATGTCCTCTGAGTACTGATCTTCTTCTGGATTGAAGGGTTGTGCTGTTGATAGTGAAATGATGGATAAGGACAGAGGATGATCAGTTAGAATTCAGTTGGAGTAACTGATCTAGCTTAAGAATGCTGTCTTTATAGCTGACATTGTCATTTAATGATAAGCATAGAGTTGTCCATTGTTGGACTGGAAACTATGCAAAGAAGGTTGCTATGTGGTATGCACTGCCTTTCCTCTGTGGAGTAGCTGTGAACAGACTGAACTAAGACTATCTGCTTCTTCTGAAGACCTGAGAACAGGATGTCTAACTAGCATGGTTAAAGCATACTTAAAAATAGCTGAGAAGAATGTGTCCTTCAGATAACCCTCAAAACTTCTTGAAGGACAGAGCGTTCTTTTACATACCAAGGCCCAAAGTAGTGAATTCCAAGGAGAATAATCTCTATTTCTACCATAGCTGCTGCCACAGGTCTGGGCTGCCGCACTCCATCAGATACTTAGTTATTTTGTCCTTCTGATTTATGCACTGTGCTTTCCTCCTCCTGATTTTTGCCCTGTGGTTTCCTCTGGTGTGTTTAAGTTGTCCATCACACTGAATGCCTTGTGACTAAGGAAAATAGGCTGAGGCTCCTTCAGAGCTCTTGGCTATCTCTCTAGTCATAAGGAAACTAATTGAAAAATTAAGCCCATTAAGCCTGAACTATTCTTTCTCTGACCCCAAGACTTTTCTTCTCCTCTGGATGCTGTGCTTGGGAGAATTGTTCCTTTGCTGCTTTGTAAGGGATTTCAAGGAGGATTTCAAACCAAATACTTTAAAAATGAAACAAAAACTAAACCCCACACATGCAAAAGAGTTTCTCACTCTGCTGTGAGTATTATGAGAGTGAGTGTAGCAAGAAAAATATGTGTCCTTTTAGGGAAGTAAAAAAAGGAAGGCAAGAACCCATCTGAGCTTACAAGAGTATAGAAGGAATTTCTGCTTTGAAACAGGAGTAATTGTGCTGAGAGAGGGAGGCTGACTTTATACCCAGTTACCTATCATGTGATTGCATTACTCCACAAGATCTCCTTCACAACTGTATGCAATATGATGCTGCAAAATCAATCTGTTGGTTTCTGTATGCAGTGTACTTAGTGGCATTAAAAAATGCAAATGATTTTGTGTGAAATAGAGAATAGTTTTAAGTTGGTAGAAAACTAAGTGAAGCTTATGGTGTCATCCAAAGTCCACTAAATTCAATAGCATGATTTGTATCGAGCCTAAAGTAACTAACTTAAATTTATAGATGATCAGCATGTTAATTTTCTTACTGACTTTCTAATGGAGAAGTAGATTTTTCTAGTAATGCTGAAAAAGACTTCACTGTCTTACTCACAAGGGGGAAGGAAGAACCTCCGGTTACACATTGATTTCAGTATGCATAATGCTGCATATTCATTTGAAATTGCTAAAAATTTTCCATAGGAAAAGTGCCATTCACGTGCTTAGAAAGTAAGGCAATCTTGAAGATAATTTATCTGCTGTCAAATTTAAAGAAGAAATCCACAAACGTTGTTAGTGAAAAATGGTGGATGAAGAACATTTCAGAAGCATAACATTCCTGTTCCACATCATGAGCTATAGTTGGAAAAGGCTGTTAAAACAAATCTGATTTCTGTAAATGTAAACCAGCCATCTCATGACAGATTTTCAATTGCAGTTTGTAATCTAGTCTTAGGCCCAGTTAAAAAGCTGATTTAGTAGTAATGTAACCAAGGTTACAGCATATGTGTGTACATAGTCACTAGATTCATAATAATCTGTGCTACATAATACAATGTGGATTACTGTGAGTTTAGCAACTATGAGGAATCTAGCTTAAAATAGAAGTACAAGCATTTTGATACTGTTTTGGACATGTGTATCTGTGACCTTTGCAACAGTTTTGCTGGAAGACAGTCAATTGTTCAGCTGCTGTAAATCTACCACATTCCAAAACCATCAGGGCATCTGCATTCTTTTGCACAAGCTGACAGTCTCTCTCAGAGGATACTGTATTCTTCTTATACTAATACTAATAGCAGAAGCATGTAAATAAATTAAGGGGAGAAAAAACTGTTGGGTCACAACCTACAAAATTAACTTCAGCTTAACTGGAAAAAAATAGATCATTGTTTTCTAAAATGGGTACTTAGCAATAGATTATGATATTCATATTTGGGCAACTCTGTGAAGGAAGGTGCTGAGAATTGAATTCTCCTACTCATATTGGCAGTATTCCTACATATTCAGCATACTAATCTGCTAGGCTGAGTAGAAAAACGAGTGCTTAGCTTTCAAGAAAACAAGAGCTGGGCATTCTTGGTCAGTGTAACTCCTTAATTTAGTTTAGTTCATTCTTCTGACATCATAGGAACAACTGCTTACCATTTCCATTTGCTCAGACTTGAGGCTTGTAGAAAAGAGATGCTGGGAATAAAGAATCTGCATAGGATTCAGTCCATGGAAACAGAAGCTAATTGTCCAGATGGTGCTGGGAGTGATGGTGGTTATCAGCAGTCCATCCCTGCACTGGCCTCCATTTGTAAACTGCAGGTCAGCACTACATTTCCTTCATCTCCCTTGACTTGGTAGGGTTTCTGCATTACTCCTGTGTTCACACTATTGAGAAGTCATATGATATGCTTTTCTCTGTGCTGTTCCATACTAACTAAATCCATTGATGCAGTGTAGGATCTGGCCAGTAGCATCAGAGCCACAGTTCGGTGATGTTTTACGTAGTCATTTGGTCTGTGGTGTGACAGAAACTTATTCATTTGAAAAACAAGTACATTTTTCTACTTGAAGAGACCCTGCTTTTCCCTTGTGTGTTCTTCTGTCACCCACTCCTTCTCAGCAGTTTTAGTACCCTGGCATTATGCTGTGAATAGCTTCAATCAGTGCTGTGGGAATCATGGAGCAGCAAGTCATTCGGGTATTGTGCATTCTTGTTCTACTGGCATTAGTCGCAGTATAAAGTCATTTCACATTCACATGAAATAACATGTAGTTCTACAAAAAATACCACATACCGTACACTACTCTAAATTGCAGCCTGTGAACCTGAGTCTAATACCTGAAGCAAGAGTGGGGTTGGAATTTGAGAAGTGGTCAGTAGTGGATAGTTTGTTTGGCACTGAAAGAAAAGTATTCCTGATTCTATCATCAAAGGAAGAATCTTTGTCTATATAAGCAGCCCCTGAAGCCTTTTCAGTGGGATTCTGCACTCTTTCACTGCAGTGTAAGGCAGCACTATTGGGCCTTCCAGTAGTAGACCTCAGTCAGGTGAAGAGCCCTATGACTTCTTCCAAAGCTGATTCCTTTACAGTAAAATTCTAATACAGTAAAAATCTTTCTGAAAAGGCACTAAAAACATTTACCATGACCCTGTTTTCTGTTACAAAATCTCATTACCCAATAGGACTTGCAGAAAATATCCCGAGCTATGGTCAGCCCACCTGTTGTGTCCTGGCCTGAGAGCGCCAGTGGTTCAGTGAGCAGAGCAGTCAGCTAAGAAATGCAAGATTTTCTGATTTGAGTTTGATCTGTGTTGACATGCAGGATGTGCAACTCGCTAGTAAGCAGTTCTGCCAAAATGTTTACAAACATCATGGTGTTCTCCCATCAGCCAGGTATGTAGTGAGTCCATCACTAGGAGCTGCAGCATGTGTGAGAAAGGGAGGGACCCTTTGTTGCTGTACCAGAAAATAGAAAGATAAACTGGTTATGAAATTATGTGAGTTGTCTAGATAAAAGATTAGCATAGTCTTTCAAACAGTGTCACCTTTTCCATCTATAATAGATTGCAATTATGAAATATGCTCATTTTGAGTTATATATATATTTTTATATATAAAATTAATTTGGTTCACATTATAAGTACCTCTCCAAGCTTATCTGCATATTCCATTATAATTCATAGTTTTCTACTAAGATAGCCCCAAACTAATCAGTGCTTTACAAGCTAATCAGCTCATACCATCACAAGGGGCATAATGCAAGTAATTAATGCTTTAATTCAACTTCCAAACAAGGAGAAAAAATCAGATTGAACAAAAAGAGGCTTATCATGAACTCATGAATTGATAATCATGCTTAATGGAGGTTCACTAGGAGAAGATGTGGTTCAGTCTCTTACCTGTGACCCTTTCATTGGGTTTTCTGTACGTCACATATGCATTCAAGTGAAAGGACAGACTGTTTCTCTAAAATGCTTAATTATGACAGTGGATTCCAGGTCCTGTTCTTCACTGTGTTCTTCAATCTCTGTAAATATATGGACAATAAATCTCTCTGTTTAATATTTATATAGCGATCTGCAAGGAAAGGTGAATAAAAGCACAAAATAGTTTTGCCGGAGAAGTTAACTTTTAGTAGGCATTTTGTTTTAGAAAAATGCTTTGAAAGTAAAGAGAAGTAGTAAAAGTTCCTTAATTGTGTAAAAAATGGTCCGTATAGTGCCTACTCTATATCAGAAATCACAAACCAGATAAACCGTTTTTCCCTGGAAAATGTATCAATATCAAGGCAGAAGCTCCATTTTATTTAGCACAGGTATGATTTTTCTGTAACTTGCACACATTAGGCTACTTAGAAGGCATTCATTAGAACTTCTGTTGCATTAAGACTGGTGTTTGAGGAATAGATGGATTAGACTTCACTTGTATATTTGCATTTGCCACTCGGCAGAAATAATGAATGGCTTAAAAAGGATAAATCAGGGTAAGATCCGGGCACGTACTGTCTGTCAGCTCAGCAGTTTAACTTTCTTGGGAATGAAATTGAGATCTGGTGTGCCAGAAGAGAGCAGGGGACTGACAGTGCAAACAGTGTTCTATTTCTCTGGACAGTGTGCAGTGTAATACTCGGGATTTTTTCCTGTGCCAAGAAATTCCGCATGATATTGGATTTAAAAATCTTATTATTTTTAGAATTTACCTATTCTCTAAACTGAAAGAAGAGAATTATAGTTATCCGATGAGACTGAAATAAAGATGTTTTAAACCAGTTAAATTAAATATGTTCTTGTATAATATATAGTGTCTTTTGGCAATGAGTTCCATCAGTTTAAGTCCCAGAGATTAACAGGATTTAAAAATCATTAAAGTATAGATGTTGACATTAACTGTTACATAAGCTTTTAAAGATTAGCTTATATACTCCTGAACCTTGCAGCTGGAGGATATGAGAAGAAATCTCACTTTCATCAGGTCTCCAGCGAAACCAACAGCTCAGCTAACCAGGCTAGAACCGGGAGAGCTTGGTTTCCATGCTATGCTATAAATGTCATTGTTGAAATTGGGTCACAGTAAAGAACTTTAGTGCTTGCGTTTCAAGGACATGAGCTTAGTCGAGATATTTTGTAAGTCTTTCTGTATTTGTAATTTCCTTCTACACAGGTAATATTTTTCTTGCTTTTCTGGAGAATGACGAAATAAGCAGGGAGTAATTGGTTTGTTCATTTATGTCTTAAGGTTTTATAATAGGTATATATGTAGGTAAAGTGTTCCTGAAACTGTGCAATATTGGATCTTGAAGGATTCTTGTACTGGCTGAAGATCCAGGCAGGTTCTGTTCTGGTTGTAGTAATCTGGGCAGTTGAAGTGAATGCAAACATTGCAGTTTGCATCACACGCCACCTGCCACAGGCAGACCAATACCCAGGCAGTCTCTAAACAGCCACTTTGGAAGCAAACCCCCATCTTTTCCTTCCTCTACCTCAGTTTATATTCTATTTCTGAGGATGCACGGTATGGAATGTCCCTTTGGCCAGTCTGGGCCAGCTGTCCCGGCCATATCGCCTGCCAGCTTCTTGCCCACCCTTAACCTACTGGCTGTGGGGGTAGTGGGAAACAGAGAAGGCCTTGACAGTGCGAGCACAGCTCAGCAATAGCCACAACACTGCTGTGTTATCAGCACTGCTGTAGCCACAGAACCAAAGCACAGCACTGCGTGGGCTGCTATGAAGAAATTTAACTCCATCCCAGCCAGACCCATCACAGCCCCAAATCATGCTACTTTTTAGTTTATCTTTATACATCCTACTTTACAAATTCCAATTTCCCATTTTCTTTGGGATCATTTTCTTGCTGTAGGGACATCGAATACGCTGTTTTCCTCAGGTGATTATCACATTTCATTGCTGCTGCAACTCCTTGGCCTATTCACTTCAGTTACTATTTCTATACTGTTTCCCACTAGCCCCCTGGGGCCCATATTTTCTTATATTACTAGCAAAATCTGTCTTGCTTAGCCTGGCTTTCTTCTTGGTACATGTAATAGCTCTTCACAGGTTCTTCAAAACTCTTTATTTAGGGCCGGTAGAAAAAGCTAGTAGCAGTCTTTGTTTTACTCAGTCAAATGTCTTTTAAATCTACCTATCTATTAAATATCTCCAAGCGATCTCTGTTAAGATAGACATCTAGCCCTGTTTTGGCAGACTGTGGGCTTGCAGGCACAGCGAACATGCTCACTCTATGCCAGTTGTCAAAGTCATCATGACAAGATTCTGGGGCAATGCTCCATCCCCATTACAGTTTACTACCAGGCAAGGTGTGTCTGGTTTTTAATCAAATTGCTGTGTATAATGCCTAGCTCTAGACTGCTGTATCACTGCATGTTTGCATATACTCTGTATATGCATTTGTGAGCAACTTATTTTTGCCTTTATTAGTTTATTTCTCCATGACTGGAACCCACTTAATTTCCTCAGGTTCTAAGGTTTAATAAATGTCTTTATTAAAACAACAGCCCACATCCATTGTTATCTTTGCACAGTGATTCTTTCAGGTTACTGGTTTGAGCAGCTGGATGCCAATTTCACTCCTTAATTCACAGTGCTAAGAAGTCTTTATTTGCCTGGAGGAACAACCCCAACCTTTCATTGACCCTCTCGTACCTATTACTCTGGCAAGGACTTCTTGCCCAGCTTCAAATATTCCTAAAATAGATGGCTGATTCCTTCTTCTCAGGTCAGTTATACTCTCCTCTAGACTTTCTCTGCCTATCTTTTCATATCCTTATGTTAAAAACATTTATTAGGTTCAGTTTTCACATGGAGTGAAATTAGTCATACAATTTGCCCCCTTCACCTGCATTAGCTGAAAGATACTACAAATACTTGGATTTGCAGAAAGGAAGGCTTTTGATCTCTTTCCCTTTCCTTGGCATCTGTGGCTCAAGACTTTTGAGCTACTCCCTAGACTTCTCTCTGAGAATAAAATATATATGTTTGTTGCAAATTTCGTCACCTTTGTAAGAAAATGAAACATTCCAGTCCCTTTAAAATGTTTAAAATTCAAAACTGCTATTGATATTATGCATGAGTTTTATAGTGTCTGAAATGTGGGAGGTGCATTACAGAATACGCATCAATAAAGTTCCTATACCAAATGTAATTGGAAAAATACTGCATGACAAGACAAAGACTGTTATGGAGGGATCATGACTCTTTTGTCAGTGATGAGACTCTTGATTGGCAAATTAATGTAACTATATTAAATGGTAATGTATTTTTTTCTGATGGACTTAATGTAGCAGTGCTGTTCATATATGTACTTTTTGGGGCATACGTAAAATAGGTCACCCGTTTTTTGTGAGAACTGCACAAAGAACCTGAGCCTGGGGAAACTGGGATAATAATGAAAGCGAAGAAAATGAGGTTTATGAGATAAAGCAAGGGAAAGGGACTTTTTAGTCTAAAAAAGAAAAAGCTGAGTGAAGATAAAAATGAGAATGTAAGAATTGTTCTAAGAGGAACAGTGATAAGTTGTCCTTCCACTGGACATGGGGAATTTGGTTTAATTTACAGAAAGGAAAAAAGGAGTTTGATGTGAGGAAAGATTTTCTGACTATACAGGCTTTGAAATGCTGGAGAATTCAAAGAGGCTCAGAAACTTCCCTCGGCAGTGTTGGAACAGGCACCTGCCAGGATAGGCTGGGTCTGTTCCTTTACTTGTGGGTGTACCTGGAATACAGTGCTGAGTCTGTCTCAACTGTGCTAAGTCAGTTTAATGTATTTTTCCAGTGTTTCAGATAAGAGAACTGACTGGCACGCACATGATTTCTGACTTCAGGTCCTATGCAGCAAACAGGAAATGTCTCCACTTTGTGCAAATGGCAGAAGTGCCAGCTTTTGTTAAAATGAGACTGTCAGGACAAGGGTTTTGTAAAGTTCTCTCCATTTATACTGATGTAAGTTGCTTTCATTGAAATCTCTGGGTAAAAGTGAGCTTGCTGAAAGCAGCTCTGTATTTGATTTACATCATTTGGCTTTTAAAACGATATATTTTTTGTATGCATTGCAAATTATTATGAAATATTTCTGCTCTGCATATGAGGAAAAGCCTAACCTGATACATTTGGCTCTTTCCCTGGAATTTGAGCATGTAATAATCATAATTTCCTTTTTTCCTTTAATTCTGTGTGTATATAATTTAGAGTAATATAGAAAAGTATTTCTCCCCTTCATTTATCTTATACTCGAGACAATATTTTCTGATTCATTTTACTGAGGGCTTTAAAAACATGCATTTTCCTGTTTGCAGGAAGCTCTGAGTCCCAGACTTCTTTTGGTGTTTCAAACCTGCATTCCAAGAAACAGTGCAAGAGATAAATATTCAATAATCATTATATGTTTAGTGTTCAAGAATTTGGGATAAAATTCTCCCTTACTGAAGTCAGTTTTTTTTAAAGCGGTTAGATTTGACCCTTTCCTAGGATTGAACAGAAAGTAAGTTTTCCTTTTAAGCTTCATTTGACTTAGGCTGAATTACTATAATGCTTGCATAAAATCTAGTTAAAGTTCTTTTGAAGTTTGCAGAAGTAGAATGAATGAAATTTCCAGAGTCTGGCCTGCTGTTTCTCCAGAGTGCACCTTCGACTAAAGACAGCCTTTGGAAACACCAAGAACCTAACACAGTTTAGGCTTACCTTCTTTCAAGCTCTGGCAGCCTCAGAGCAAAATCAGACAAGACCAAGAAAATGTCCTTCTCCTCTCCCTGTCTCTCAAGCGTTAATCTTTCAGTTCTGCAAGGGGCTTAGGAGCCTGGCCTTGGTCAGTATGGAGACTTTGGGATTTGTCACCCATATAAAGTGACACACTCCAGTGCTGCTTGGCATTTCTCTTTTTCAAACCCTGAAAGATTAAAATCCTGATAATTTCCACCATGCCAGAAGAAATGTGCCCTAGATGAACTTTTCTGGAAGCTGGGAAAGTTCAGTGGAGAAGGCACACTGCATGCTTTCTCTCATTACACTCCTTTTTTAAGCATCAGTTACTGACTGTGATTCTGAGAGATGAGACACTGAGGTCAGACATGTGACCTGACACTCTGCCACTGATATGCTCTTTTCTGGCTGAAATGTCATTTTTGCAGCTGACAGGAGGCGAGTCTCTTCATCTTTAAATTCTAGAAATGAGCCTGCTTTACAAGGTAGACAATATCTGAAAACCGTGAGACTGACAAATATGCCTTTAGACCTGGTGCTGCAGATTGCCAGGTTGCCAGGTTACAGAAGGCGAAATCCAGGTGGCACTAATGGCATTGGGCCCATTAGTTTTTCTCTCTTACATGTCTGATATGATGGGAAAAGATCTTGATGTCTTAAAAAAAGTTCCTAGTTTTTGCACAGTTAATATTCTTAGGATATGTGTTTTACCAGACCTCATTTCTGCAGTTATCATTCTAATTATTAAATGCAAACAGTCAGAAACTGGCAGTAAATGTAACTGTACTGAAAGTTTGTTTCAAGAACCCTCATAGAAACTTCTTGGCTCATTCAACAATCAGATGAGCAGGTTGACTAGCAATAGATCACACTTTTAAAGTGACAGTTGAATATCTTTTATTCGGAATGATGTATCATGGGGCAAGAGTAAAAGATATCACAGTGTTACATTTAAATGATACACAGAATGATAAAAAATGGCTGAAATTTGGAGGTCCTTACTGGGTTTTTGATTCCGTGCTCTACTTTAATGGAAGTGCCTGAATAAACATCAAGTAACAACTGATTCTGAACCTCAAAACGTGACCCGGTAATACTTACCACTTACGTTGTGCTCTAAACTTTCAGAGTTCTTCTGTGGGTCAAATCTTGAACACAAAGGGGCTATTGAAGTGAGCATGATTTGGTCAATTAACCTGTTAAATCTTTGTGTGCAAGGCAGTCGGAGGCCAACTGTGGTTTTGGAGAGGGGTTACTCTGATCCAGCAATTTACAATATGTTGAGAATCGCTTAGAGGTTGTATCCAAGTAAGGGACTTGTTGGACTCCTGCTCCTCATGGAATAAGAAATCACATGGTACTTTTTCAATTAGAAAAACATATTAACATATCTGCTGCTCCAGCTGGAGAGAACAGAGTCATACTGATGTATGATAAATTGCATATATTACTTGTATCCATACCATTTGTGAAATATTGTTTTCCCCTCCAGTTGAAACCACAATGACATGTAGAAAGGGTTCTCTATAATGCACCATCGTTACAGACTGGAGGAATATTAAGGACTAATTAAAAGCATAAGTCACCAAAGTTGATTACAATACAAACTAGGCCTGAGTTCATGCAGGATTTATTAAAGGCAGACAAGGTTGTAGTAGAGAGACAAAAAGGCTGAAGAGCTGCTATATTTAGATAAAAAAACCCTGTACACTTAAGCCAAGAATCCCACGGAGAAGAGATGAAGGGTCAAAGTGACAAAAGCAATAGGAAGCACAAACCAAAGAGAGGGAATACTGTTGCTGCATTTCAATCACATTGAAGGCTTCTCTGAGGTGACTTACTGGAGCAAGCTAAGCAGGATTTGGTTAGAGTCAGTTATCTTGAATTGGCCAGCATGCTGATTCTTTCTCCTGATGCTCCCACTCTGAATATAGCCTGTGTTTATAGCTGCTGGAGGCTAGTTACTGTGAAAGCACTGGAGGTAGGGCAGTGGTGGGGAAATCATGCACATTGCTCAATATGGACCAGGACCAATACTGACTGGGAAGAGAACTAAACTTTTCTGCCCAAATCAGGTGAAGAGATGTGTGGACACATCCTTTGTTTAAATTACAGCAGCAGACCTATTTTTTCCCCTTCAAAAATCAGCATGGCAGGATAGGGTTTGTTTTTAATAACCCTTTTGATATCCTTGCTGTGTTGTGGTTCTGAGCAATTACCATGCTGCTTTTCCCTTCATCCAAAGCTTTCTAGAGGCTGATAGCAGCTTCACATATTAATTCTTAGCACCATCCCTCCAGCCAGCTGTGTCATCACAATTGCTCAGCCATTCGACTCACTGTGGTTACTGGTTTGATGAATTACAATCAGGATTTTGATCTCAGAGCAGCTTTGCAATAGCAATGAATGCTGAGCATGACAAATGATATCTTCCTGAATCCACATTTGGCTAACCGTGAGAATTTAATCTTACTCAACCACTATGTAGCTTTCTATCTTGTTAATCACAATTCTTTGATGAGAGGATTGTAGCCAATTGTTGATGTCCCTGGAACAAGTACCAGAACTGCATTTTACTGCACTTTTAAGTCCGACCTTAGATTTTATTCTAAATCTGGTGTTTTCTCCCTTCATGGAGCCATTTTAGAAGAAATATGTACAGGCTTGTCTCTGTGTTATGTTTTGTTGTTTTGGGCTTTGCTTTTGGAAATGCAGCTGTTGCTTTACATAATTTAGTTAAAATTCACAACTGATTCCTAGCCTGTTTCATTACAACTCACTGCTTCTGGGACTTGAGGTTTGACATTGCACGTAGTCAAGTTTGCAATCCTTAATTTACAGCCGTTACTCATAAAAACACGACTGGCATTTGGTGAGGTCCTCTTCATTATTCATTGATCTATACAATAGATGCAGATCTTTAATTTTTCATGGGGAAGATGAAACTTTGGGAATTCTGACATGATTTGAGAGCTGTCAAATCTACAAAGTCTGGAGATGAACCCTTTAAATACTGAAGCAAGATCTATGCAGTAGAAAATAACAATGAAGTTCTCCCGTTGTTCTCTGTGGACATTACCCATTGGTTTGAGAGCTCCCTTAAGCATGCCTCCTCTTCTTCAACTTTGTGCTTTCTTAACAGAAGAGTAGATTATGTGGATTAGATTGGCAAGGCTACCATATTTCTTCAGGTAAGTGCAAACTTACTCTGTTTAGAAAGTTATTAGCATTTCTGCTTGATATTTATAGTCTAATTTTATGCGGTGTAGGAGACAGAAGGGAAACCCAGCTCAACAACTACAGCATTTATTTGTTCACATGGTATATTCTCTTCTGTGGCTCTTGATCTTTTCAACACGTGACGTTCACAAAGATGCTACATTATTTTTTACTGTAGTTTATTCAGGCGTTTCAATTGTGCAGCTATACCATTCAGCCTGTGGATTGTAGGGATCAAGGTGAAGTTTCTGAACTGTGCCTGCAAAACAATGTCAGCTGTTACTGTAACACTTATTACTGCCGCAGCTAATAAGTGTTGGATGCGGCACGGGAGCTGTGGGAATGGTGGGGTCTGCACGTAAATTTTCCACTGTTTTTTTCCAACACTGAATATCCAGTTTAGAGTTCAAGTGGAGTCATTTCTGCAACCATAAACAATGATGCATACTGAAAAGCTGTGCTTTTTTTTTTTTCACATAAAAAACCTGTTCTACTTCAAAGGGTTTATTTAAAGCTGGGAATCAAATGGCATAGCTGTTGCAGCCTGCAGCTTAGCTCTGTCTAGCTTTCTTTCTGTGTCTTTCTCTGCTCTGTTCCTGTGAGGAAATTAACTCTTACTTTGCTGTAGACAAAACACAGCTTATGTAGTACTTGTGACATAATGGGGGAACAGCTAAATACTTTGTTATTTTGTGGCCAGCTGAGCAAATGATGATAGGAGAGGTTTTACAACGGGGCACAGGTTGTTCAGGCAACTGTCTTCTGAGACCTGCATGAGCAAACTACTTTGTTGGGTGGAGAAGGCCATCTGGATCTTTCATGATGTTCACACACGCTGAACCTCTTCTCCAGGAGACTAAGACCTGCTTTATTCTGCTTCCCCTGCATCCTGTCTTCTCATCCTTCCATTCAGGTTGTTTTCCAGCCTGTTTGTGCCACAGTTCTGTTTCATCAAGCCTTGCTCACCTGATTTCTCTGTCTCCTCCTAATTGCTTCTACCCAGGAATGGTGGGAGAATTTGTATCAGTAGTTTTACTTGTGCAGCTTTAGTGAATGGGATTGGTAGAGGAATTCCTTTAATGTGAGAATCTTTAATTGTTTGACTTGTGTAGAGCTGGATAAAGAGCCCGACCCAGCTGGGAGGTGGTCGTTACTTGTTATCCATCTGTAGCATTCTCTCCCTCTGCTCTTTATTCCTTAGGGGTGGACTGTCTGCAGTGTGTCCAGTAAATCAGGAAATGCAGTTCTGATGCCCTAGCAGCTGCCTTCTGCACCAGTTGTCATGTTAATATTTCTAATCTATTGGGTATGCAGATCAGAAGTATAATCATGGCTGGCATGTTACATGGTCTTGACTACTCCTCACTGTTTTATACACTTTCTTGATGTACCATTATTTCATTGTACCATGCTCTTTCTTCTCAGACATACCATGTCCTGTAGGCAGCAGCAACATCCTGATCGATGCACTTGTTTGTGGGCAATAAAAGAAGATGCAGGTAGTTTCTGGCACATTTTATCCCAGCAAATGCTTGTTCTGAGTTTTGTTTGATTCTTCTTATCCATTTTGTACTGTAAACAGCACAATCAGCCTCTTAATGTTCAGTTAGCCTTATGAAAGGACAGCCTTTTGTTCCACCTTACCTTGTCATTAAATTTCGTATCAGATTGAGCTTTTAGGACACAATGCAAAATCTGGCCTCTAATTTCTGTTAAGGTTCTGAATTTGGAAGTCAACTGGCAGTTCTGCTGAGGGACAATGGAGCAGAACAAAATGGTCTTTGCCTTGCTGTCATGGTAATGGCAGTGAAGTGCTGATAAGCAGCAATATGCATCTATGTGAGTTAACTCCTTACATGTCCTTCTGGCATAGTGTTCTGGCATAGAATAATATTTTTCTTCTGAAATTCTGAAGCCAGCCTAAGGATTTTAATTAATAAAGAATTATATTCTCATATAATACAATGGGTTGCAAATGCAAAATGTTCATTACATTCTAGAAGATTTGGGAACCACGGCTACGGAAGTATTGCCTGAATTCTGTTACACGCAGTAGGGCACTTGTACAAAGGATGACCCCAGAGTTGTGTTGGGGTTTTTAATTATGTGTGTATATATATGTTGCTTTTTCAGTTTTGTCTTCTGTTCTTGTAGTGTCAGCTCTGTCTTCTTTCAGCCCATGAGCTGTTACTTCTGGTCTTTGACAGTAGTAAGCTGTATTTGTCATTAAATCAAGAAACTGCACATAGACAAGTGGTGTTCTTGTTTTAGCCAGAGTGCTGTTTTAAGTAGATTTAATTTAGGGTAACTTTCAACAGGTGCTATAAGGTGGAGTCCTGCTGGAGGGCTGCCTTCAATCCTTGGTTCTCATAAAGCCTTCCTGTGCCGCCATGGGTGAGGCACTCGCTGAGCTGGGACTCCCTCCTTGTTAAACAGCAGTGCTGCTTTCCTAGTGCACAGAGGCATGGGGACACTTTCCTTTTGCTTCTGAGGAATTTGGATTCTACCATGTTGAGCTTCACTTGAGTCTTTTCAGAGATAAATGAATCTGTGCTTGGCATCATTCCGAATTAAACCTTGTTACCTTCTAAATCACGCTGCTGGTGTATTTTCTGTTATGATTGTTATTCTCCTAAAGCACACTGATGATTGATCAAACCTTGTTACCCCTTGTTTTTTTGATACCTTTTAGTTTCATCCGTCATTATTATCTACTTTTTACTACTTTAATTCCTTGTGTGCTGTGTAATAACACTGAAGCTGTAATCCTTGCATCTACTGGGTGTTTTCCAACTTGATTATATGTTTCTGCTTGTTGACCAATCCTCTTTTCAAATATTGTCAGCCATTTCACTGTATCAACAACAATAATCTCTACCGCCAAACCTCCTGACTGCAGTAGTTAAAGTATGATTCAAATTTGCTGCTTCCATTGTTTACAGTACTTCCCAGGTAAGTTTCTGTCCTGGGTTCAGCAGTAGCAGTCATGTTTCTCCTTCTTGGTAGCTGGTGCAGTGCTGTGTTTTGACTTTCTGCCTGGGAACAGAGCTGATAACAATGATGTTTTGGTTTGGCCAAGGACTTTGTGAGCCTCATGCTCTGCCAGGGAGGAGGGGAAGCCAGGAGGAAGCAGAGACAGGACACCTGACCCAAACTGACCAAAGAGGTATTCCATACCACAGCACGTCATGCCCAGGATGTAACTGGGAGTTAGCCGGAAGGGCTGGGACTGCAGGGTTGAAGAAGGTATTGGCTGGTGCTTGGTCAGGCTGGGGGGGTGAGTTATCGGTTGGCTGGTGGTGAGGTGATGTATTCTCTTCCCTTGTTATTTCCTTTATCATTATTATCATTGGTGGTAGCAGTAGTGATCTGTGTTATACCTTAGTTACTAAACTGTTCTTATCTCAGCCTGTGGCAGTTGCATTCTTTTGATTCTCCTCTCCATCCCTCTGGGAGTAGGGGGAGGGAAAGAAGCAGGGGGAGTGAGTGAATGAGTTGCCTGACTGGGTTTAAACCACTACAGTTTTGTATTGAATTCCAGATTTTGAAACCACGCTCCAAAGCACTGAATATTTTTGCTCTTCTCTTTTTCCTCCTGGCGAGGATTATCTTGTGCAGATGACTTTTTCTGAGTACCATCCATATGCAAAGCCAGCCCGCGAGAGTAGTCCCTACTTTGCATCCTTCCGTTACACACCTTCTTTCATTACACCGATGTAAGTGTCAGTTAAACTCCCACACATCTCCAGCAGTGGAATACTTGCTATCAACCTCAGTGCTTAAGGGAAATTGTCTTGATTTGTGTGATTAGTAAATGACATGGTGCTCTTTACCTCAAGACTGTTGTTTGAATTAAGCCTGGCTTATTAGTAGCAGAAAGTAAATTACCATCTATAAACTCACCCAGCCCCTGTGGAAATCTGTTGTAAATTACTCTTATTAGCAGAAAGAAGGACAAGGGATGAAATACCATTTTGTACACTGCCTAGGACAGAACTCGTATGTAGAAATTGGAATTGCCACACTTGTTGTGGAACACAGAGTTTTTTTGTTCAGTGGTGTAGGAGAAAGGATTGTAAATAGTTTCTACTATGCTTCACACTGCAAAATTTGGAAGCAGTTCTATATCTTTGTGTGTCAAGTTTCTTCATCTGCATCTGTTCTTGGCTCCCACATGAGATTGATCAGGCACTAGGATTGAATCCACTTTAGGGAAGTGGGACAAGGTTTAGTAAATAAATAAATGAATTAATTAAAAAGTCATGGTGCACAAATTAAGCATTCTCACGGAGTTGCAGTATTTGTATACCACATCTTCAAAGCTGCGGTAATTTGCTCACTGGACTATGACACGGTGTTGAGTTTACATGTGTTAGAGTTGCAGTGATGAAGGACTTTTCCACTAAATTTTATTCTGTCAGTGTGTTTGCTTTACCATCAACACTGAGACGTGACCTTTGTGTCAAAAGAGCCAGCTCTCACAGCACCTCACTTATTTGTGCCGGGAAGACTGGGCTATTTGGTTATAAAATGAGAGTGTAACGTTCAAAAGCTCTCATTTTGCTTATGAATCTGCAGATGTTCTGCTCACAGTATTGAGTCCAGAGAGGGCAGCAATCTGCTAGTGCTACCAGCTAATGGACATTCCCTGTTCTTTTGTTGCTGGAGTTTTGGAGTGGACCAAAGCCCTTTTGGAACATAAAGCAGTAAGGTGCTGGAGTCAGACTGCGGCAGAAGGCCTCTGGGTCACTGAGGGTAGTTTTCCTTACAGGCAAACAATGCAAGTAGCACTGTGGCTGTTTAGGTCATCCCTGCACTGAGTTTTTTCACAGTCTAACGTCAGGCACCTGACTGGTGATTGTGTGGCTGAAGGCTCTTGTAGAGTCAGTGGGACACCTATAGCTTCCCTGACAACATAGGCACTGAGGCTGCTGGCTTAGGCACCCGTGTTGGATGCCTTAAGCTAAATAGTGAGACTAGCCTCTCTAGCCCAGTGTCTAGTCCAACCACAGAACAGAAGTTTACCATGGCTGTGAACTAAAGGATCTATCTCTTCAGCTGTTTCCTAGTGCTGAATGCATACCAGCATCCTGAATGCATGGTGGAAGTCATCAAAAGGTAAGAATACAGCTTAAGTGTCCAGGAACATTTAAGTGTCCAGTTTCAGCATGCTTCTATCAGAAACTCTTCAGCCAAACACATCCTTTTTGGGGGGTTGGCTGGTGTCAAGGAGCACTGAGGTGGGGGAACTTAAGATATGAAGCCTCATATGTTCACACACTCTGCTACAGCGCAGACTGCTGCTGTGCAGTGAACCTCTCTGCAGTCCTGGGAAACACGGTGAGGAAGAATATGAGGTTACTCACCCTGTGTGTTGCTTGAGCAAGAATGGGGGCTGAAGTCAGAGTCAGAATCCCAGGACCTGATACATCATGGTGTATTGTTAGCTGTGTTTGTTTTGGGAGGGGTTGGCAATTTTTCTTCTAGGTTTTTGTCTCTCTATTTAATTATCCTTTTCATTACTGATTTCCTGACTTAATCTGAATGTGCATAAATCTCCACCATAGATTTATCATCTCTATAGAAAGCGCTTTCAGAGTGGTTGTGCAGCTTCCCAGAAAAGGGACACTGTTGGCAAATGAAGCTTTCAGATTCAACAATAAGCCTACTATTATGCTGATTTTTGCCAAGCTCTCCCTCACTTCTTTCCCATTTATTATAAGAGCGAGCTCAAGGCTTCTTTTGGTTTGTTTTTGAGCTTCAGTCATTCTTAAGTGTTTACCACCCTGCTCAAGTCCACTCACTCTGAAACATTAGGCACCACAAGGTACTGCTGCATTGCTTCTGGAATGAGAAAACCCTCAGGTTCTTTTTCCAACTGCATGTTTCATTGAAGGTTCTAAACAGCTTGTTTGACAATCTTTACAAATAAAAATCTTTCTTGGAATATTGTACTTTGACTGTCACAGTTGTTTGAGGACATTTTGTTTTTTAACCAAACGTAAGATCTCAGAGCAGCAGTTGAAATTATCTTCAATATAAATAATCTCATTGCAAAACAGATTTTTGTTTATGTAGTATGTAGTCTGCATGCCCATAACCATTTAATCAAATTCAGGCCTTGTCTAAGCAAACATAATGGCCATTAACTTACATGTGAGTTGTGAATTATCCTTTCTGAATTTGACTTGTAGCTTTCAGAGCCAAAAAAAAGCTGTCTTCCTTGACTTCTTTGCTTGGGATCACACATGTAAATGCAAGGGCTTTTTCTAATATATCTCTGAATGTTGAATACAGCTTTCTGCTGATAACATGTAGCAAGACAGCCACTTGAGGTTTTTGGTCTATTGTGACTGACTGTCAGAATCTTTACAGTTATCACGAATCTTCTTTTTCTTCTTTCCATGTTGATATTCTGTATAATGCTCTCTATGACTCCACACAAGTCCCCTGAAAGGACCTTCTGTCTTTGCTTGGTAGCCTTCTCCTAAGCCAAGCATGTAAACATCTATCTCCTGAAGACATATCCCTGTTAATCACTTCTGGTACTTCTCTTTGAACTTTTTTTTCTGTTGACGTTGCAGTTTTTAACTGCAGTTAACAAAAGCCAGGATAAAATATTATTATCAGTCCTTCTCCTGGCTTAAAAGAGCCATGTTACATTTATGCCCCAGATTAGCAGCTGCTGTACAACATGAGCTATGTAATTTGCTGTTTTCCATATCTTCACCCTCAGATCTGTTGCCAGACCACTGTGACTGTACCAGTTTATTTCCAAATTCCTGTGTTGAATCAATTTTCCCCTCTGGCAAGCCAGAAACAATTTTGTGCCAGGGGAATTTCAACTGATTTAATTTGTTGCCAGTTAACAAACTTTTAATCACTGATTCTGGTATTGAAACCAACAAACAAATGCATGCTTAGAGCAATGCACCTCAGCTCCCCTCCAGATGCCTCTCCTCCCTGCTCTGTGGTCTCCAGTCCTGTACACTGCACATGACACCCAGTCCCTTTGGGGGGCCAATGGGCCTCACCAAATAGGTGAGGTGAGGCTTTGTAGCTAGTGCATTGGGCAGGACTTAGAAGACCTGTATTATTTCTGCAGCTGGGAAGTTCTCTGCACCATTTCTTTCTGTGCTGCTGTCTCTTATCTGTAGGCCATGAAAAAAAGCAGTGACCTGCTTTGGGCAGTACTGTGAAACTGATTGCTGAGAAGCAGTCCAAGAGGACATGGTGTTACTGATGTAACTGAAGCCTGGGACTCTGGCAGTCTTGTGGGAACAATAGGTGTTTGAAAAAGCAAGGAGATTAGAACAATTGCATAGGGATATATTTTATTACTTTGCCTTCAGCTGGTTTTTCTTCCATCCCTAGCCCCAATAGCAATTAAGTGGCACCAGACATAACCCCGTATCTGTGTGGCAGTGTGTTCTTTTCCTTCAAAAACAATGAATTTACAATGGTTGTGTTGTGACATCCCTCTGGATTACTGCAGTTCATTATCTCTTGTTAGAGTATGACATGTCAGTTTTCAAGGTCCTTTTCAGGACAGGTCACTAGCTGTTGGAGCATCAGTATCTAGATCTCAGTTAAAAAATCTTTACAGAAAAGGGGGGGGGTGTGGTGGGGGTGGGGGTGTATTTTTAGCCCAGATCATTTCAATGGTCTGGTCTGCAGGGAACTTTCACAAACTGAGTAGAATAACAGATCACAGTGCACGGATGGAGGCGGGGAGATTGCAAGAGAGCAAGAAATCACTAAGGCACCTTTACTGCCAAAGTTACTGCATTGTGCAGCTACACCTGGGGTATCTCATAATCTTTGTCATATACATGGAGTTTTGGAAATTCCTTTCTTCTCCGTGATCACATCAGAATTACAGCCATGGTTGTATAGGAAATATTGTGTACTGAGGATTTAATGCAAAATCCAAAGTCTGTGCTCTGACCAGGCCACCTCACTTCTAATACAGTGCAAAGGTTCCAGCTGGGATGTCTAATTGTTGCTGATTATCACTTTACATTTATCAGTGAATAACCTCTGCAGAGGAACTGAACACTGCAACATGTTTTGGCCATAAGGTTCATACTGCTATTTGGCATAAACAGGAGATGAGAACTAAACTCTGGGCAGCTGGTGTCCTCTTTTTGAAAATGTAGGCTCACCATACAGCCAAATATACTGCAAGTCAACATGGATTTGCACATTTGCTGCAAAATTTAAGAAGCTGGTGGAGTAATGCTAAAACTCCTTCTATACCAATGGAGAATCTCTGCACCTTGTCTGGAGATCAGCTTCTAGATATTGGCCCTTTATTCCCTACGAAAACATTGGCAGATGTTGCATCAGTCTCTGTATGAAGGGCTCCTGTTTCCTGAAGATTTGTTTGAAGCAGCCATTCATGATCCTCTCTGCAGAATATTCATGATCCCTTCTATGTTCCCATTCCAGCCTCTGCGTTCAGTTTCTGTGGATGGCAGTTTCCTTGTGCCAGATTTTGCATGCACCTGCAGGATTCCCAAAGCTGTTATTCCTTCTCTATTTGTTTACAGCTTAGCTTAGTACTTAGTGTTTTCCTCACTTGTGTTTAGTACCTAGACAATTCACTCTCAAAACTGTCCAAATTACACCATTTCTCACCAACAGTGGTGGATAAAAAAGCCACAAACAGGAACTGATTTCAGTGTACAGAGGGTACAAGGACTTTAGTGGAAAATACATAAAAAGTAGACCACTTGATTTTTGTTTAGCTTTCTAAATAAATTTACAGTTCATCTTAAATAATTAAGTCGCTATGTTTTAAAAAATCAAAAGTAAAGATACAGAATGAAGTTGCAGCTCAGGTTTTTCTTCCCACTATGCTGTCACGCAAAAACCTACGTTATTTCTGGCTGTTCCTATTTTTAGATTGTTCTTCATATACCATCTACCGTCATTGAAATTAATGAGAAAATAAAAGGAGTGACCTTTGCCTGAGCACATACAGTTTATGCATGAGCTAAACAGCAGGATCCTTTTTCATTCTTCTTTTTCCCACATTCTCTTTCTCCCTGCTCTCCCCCATCCAAACATAATTTGTAAAGCCTTTAAAGCCTTTCATCCTATGTGTTTCCGCTGTGTTTCTTTAGAGGAGTCTCAGGCCCATGATGCACATCTATTCTCTTGTACTGAAAGGTCAGCAGCACCCTTGTTTTATGAATATAATGTACTGTTCTCTTGAACTTCAGAATCATTTCCAGAACTCCGAGGCAAAATACAGCTCAGGTTGTGGATAAACACAGGAATGCTATAAAGAGCACTCTCAGAACACAAATGTAAGCGTGGACATTCAAAGTTACATTGTTTAAGGCAAACCAACATTTACTGAAGATCTGAATAGTTCGGAAGACATGATTCCAAGTTAAATGTTAATTCTGAACCTGTGGCTTCACCATAACTTGACTATTTAATTCATGCCCGGCTTTCTGCAGTAGGTGGATGAGTCCATTCAACAGATACTCATCCCATGAAGCCACTGCGGCTGAATAGAGTAGAAATTGCCTGGTGAGGTTCACTTTGGTACCACCATCAGAGGGAACTGTGTGTCTATCACACTTGGGTGGTTCTCTGCCAGCTCTCTTACCCACTGTGGGGAAATGCTGCCGGCTCTGCCTGATTCGCAGGATGGGTTGGCTGTGGACTTGGTGTAAATCTCACCTTGAATTATTTTCCGTGCTGCAGTTTGTGAATCCTTGGTTGAAAATAGTAAGAACCAAGTGCTGCCTTCAACCTGTGTTTGCAGGTGGAAGAAGTTAGTTTTCTGGCTGAAGGTATGGAGTTCAAGTAAAGGTGCGTTATGACCAGAAGAGTCGTCTTTGCATTAGCAGGAAAAGACGTATGAAGTGATTTTAATGGGTAATGCTATGATTTTCCAGGCTTTGTGGCTCTCAAAAATGAGAACTGATGTGTTTGGTGAAGGGAAATGCTGATTGATGGTGTAAGACAACAATACTGATAGTAAATCCAGATTAAGTTGTTTATGGAAAATGTGCTGATTTTTTTTTAGTTCCAAGTGTGTGGTTGTACCTCCACATTCTAGTGTTTAAGTGGATAGGTATTTATTGCTCCTTTAGCTTCGTGTTAACCATGCCTCTGTATTTTCTTTGGAGCTTTTCAGTCATATTTTAAAACACTGATTGCTGAAAACGTTATCGGTATGTTTTTATGTTCTGGTTGTTTGCCAAGAGTATTCACAGGTAGGAAGGCCCATAGGTTAGTGATGATTTATGTTGCCTGTTTCCTCTTGCTTACTGAGGAGGTCTTGAACAGTCTTTACATGAGCACTACCGGCGTCGCTGCACGTCCCGGACCCTCATCTGTCTGTGCCAAGAGGAGCACACGTAAGCTATAGTCCCGCTGCAGGAAATGCTCTCTCCGCCCCACAGAACTCTCCCCACCCGGCACCCGGGAAGCGCACGACACGAGCTGCGCTGTCGGAGCCGTGCTTCGGGCAAGGGCAGGTGCCGGGGCCGGGGCCGGTTCCGGCTGAGCCCCCCGGGGCTGCGGGCGGGGGGACGCGGCGCCGCCGCCCTTGCAGTGAGCGGGGTCCGCTGCGCCATTACTGAGGCGGGCCTGGGGCGGTGCGCGCGTGCAGAGGCGGGGCGGGGCGGTGCGAGCCCCGTCCCCACGAGCCGGCGGCAGAACCACAGCCGCGACTCGCAGCCGGTCGCTGCGCCCCGTGCGCCCGCAGCTTCGGCACCGGCCTCGCTGCGGCCCGGGCGGTACCTGGTAAGGCACCGTTCTGCTCCCTCCTCGCTTCCTTTCTCCTTCTCTGCACCTGCGCGGGCCCGCCGGGAGTTTCCTGCCGAGGGGTGCCGGGCGGGCGGGGCGGTTGCTGTGGTGCCGCGCGGCGCCCGCCCGCTACTCTAACGCTTCGGGTCCCGGCGCCGCGGCGGGAGCCCCTCCTGGTGGCACGGGGACGGCAGCGGGGCCCGGCTCCGGCCGCTGGGGCTCCGCCCGGCTTGCTCTGGGACTGGCTCCGCAGCGCCCAGGAGCCGCTTGTCGCGGCTTCCCGGCTCTCCGCCAGGCCCCCGGCGCCGCCGGAGCCGAAACTGGGCTGTGGCGTGCGAGGCTATTCAGTAACAGCCTTGGTCATAAATGATTAACTGCTCACCCCGGGAACGGGGAGCCTGGGCTTTCCGGACGCAGCCGTTTATCCCCGGCTGTCTTGGCGGCCAGACGCGCTGAGCCAGCGGTATGTTTGTTCCTGAAATGCCGCCTTACGTTTTTGCATGGGCTGTGAAACGCTGCTGCGAGTGCTGACATACCACAAGGCAGGGACGAAGGTTGCTGTGCCCTAGTTGCTGTTTTTGCACAAATCCAGCCGTTTGAGGGTTTGTTTTGTCAGCACGAAGATGAAAGACCGCTGAGGTGATAAGGGGAGTTTGGTTTTGTGCGTGTTTTTTCGTTTGGGTTTTTTTTTCCCGTGTGTGTGTGTGTGGGGGGGGGGGTTAGCATTCCTTTTTTACTGTGCATGAGAAATTTAATCATTAGGCGTGGAAATCTTTGATAAGCAGTGGCAGCTGGCAATATCCTTTTTTTCTCAGAGTGCAATGCTTCCTTTGTTGAACTGTAAACGAATAGTGTAGGCATCTTCCCCACCCTCAGCCTCATCATCCTGAGATGTGAATCACCTGTACCTGCAGATTTATTTTCTTGAGGAGAGCTGAGAGGCACCACAGCAAATCCATCTTTTTTCATTCCAGGACATATTCCCCTGGAGTGATTTAGTTGATTCCACCTTGAAAAACATGCTTCAAGGCAACTAATGATCTTCTGTGGGAATTCTTTTCTGTTAACTTTTAAATTTGGATTGCTGGTTTCTGCATGATTCATCTTTCTTCCATTTCTTTGAGCTTCTGATAGATTTTCCAAAATGTGATGATTCAGGGAAGGTAAATTGCAGACTTTATATGCAGCAGAAGACTGCTGCATACAGAATGTCAGGGTTAACTAGAAACGCGTTTGCACTGGCCATGAAAGAAATCCTGGGTGATCACCTGTTGAATGCCGCTAACTAGAGTCTTCAAGCTGCTGTGAGCAGGATACTGTGCCCTTGCCACAATTGTTTCTGTGAATGTGGTGAAACTGTGTAAATGCAGAATAATTTCCAGGTCAGAACAGGTTGATGCATTTGGTGAGGTGCCATCACAACCTGCTGGAGCTGAATGCTGCCGCTCGACTGAGCGCTCTCCCACTAATTGTGTTATGGGAGTTGAAGGAGTTTGGCCCTTCAGGAGACCAGCAGGATCTGTTAAAGGTAATGAGACACTAATCAAGATAAGGTTTGTACTGTGTCAGGTGCTGTATAAACATGTAAGAAGGTAAGGTCACAACTCTGAGAAGTTAACGATGTAAGAAAGTCTTATGATTAAGATGAAGTAAATTAAGTACCCTTCAAAATGTTCTCAGGGTTATCCTGAAGTGAAGGGTCTGTTCCCAAAGTCCTTACGCCCAGGCAGGTGTCTGAGAAGGAACATGTGCATAAGAGCTCCTGTTTTGTCTGACATACTGTAATAAGCTTAAAAATTGAACACAAGCATCTTCTGAGTACTTTCTGTGTTGAGGGAAGTTTGCATCTAGATCAGTTATTTAGTCCTTCTTGCTCAAAGAAATGGAAATGAGGCTATGTCAGGACACCTTTCTGCCATTTCCTGAATTTTAAGGAACTACCTGTCCAGTACAGAAATCAGTTTAGGCCTATTTTGAAAAGAAAGCACGACAACATTCCAGTGGCCTTCAGTGTGTTTTATATCTTTGAGTTTTCTTCTGGCAATGGTGGAAGCACCAAAGCTGTGCCTGTCAGCAGCTGTAGGCAACCTGTGTTTGGTATTAACTTCCCTAGGCTGTTATATTCATGTTCCTTTTCACCCACATGTGTGGCCTCTGTTGCCATTCTGGGAACTGCTTTTCCTAGTATCTTTTCAGGGCCCATGTCTTAGAGATCTTTAGTCACTGTTAAGTAATGTTAGTCATGCATAAAACAAAATCCTCAATCATTTTCTCAAAACAATCTGGTGTGATGCTTTACACATCTGAAGGGAAGGTCAAACTCCACTTTTCACTGCTCACTGGAGGATAAAAGTAAAACTGTGTAACAGTTTGGATCAGAGGACCCAGGAACAGTAAGGCTTTGCATAAAGATCAAGGGAAGAAAAATAACTAATAGTTAACTGTTAATTTTAGTTAACTTGTAGATAATATTAGGGATTTTATTGTCTGTATTACTCTGGGGAAATATGTCTCCTCTGTCTTCCATGTTTTTCTGCACTGTTTCAGTCCTACAGTTTCTCTCTTTTTACCTTTTCTTCCTTCTTCATGTGCTTCACCAGCTTTCTCACTTTTTTCTTCTTCATGTACAGGAATGAACAGTGCTGAGATAGTTAACTTTGATAGCAAAGTGCCTTTATTTTAGTCTGGGCACCTTCCCTGCTAATAGTTGTTTGGAAGCAACACTTCATAGCATTATTATATCAAAGCATTTGGCTCTTCACTGAGACTAGCAGGTGGCTGTGCAGTTCATGTCTCTTTGCCTTGTTTGTTTCTGAGTCCCTTGACCTTCAAGAAGGTGGTGGCACATTGTTATGCCTCTGCATTTGCAAGATCTTTTTTTATAGTCCTGAGGACCTCTGGAGGACTGTATGTTCATGTTTTACAGAGTTTGAGATGATGGGTGCATAGTTACCTTGTATTACTTCCAATACATATTTGAAAGAGGCATCCTGGGCAATTCCCACAGCAATGATTTTGGCCCTGGTAGTGCTTGTCTTGTAGCATGCTAAAGACCAGCTCCTTGACAGATTAACTTGATGGGGTGATCAGAAGAGCTAAATCCAGCTGGTACCTTGACCAATGGTGTGTGCAAAATACATTGCTTTTATTTCATGAGGAGTTGTGGCAGCACAAGGGATATAAATTCTGGGATGCAGAGAGAAGCTGGAGGGGTGAAAACTGACATTTTTTGACTGTTTAGTTTCACAGTCTATGGGTGGAACAGACGGGTGACGAGGGCAAGTCTGACAGCTGTGACTTTTCTTTCTGAGTGGAAGTAGAGTAATTCCCTAGTTCTGGATATGGATTAGAAGAAATCTGGTTTTGGTTATTAGCCCCCACTGTCTTTCCTGCTGAAAGTTTGTCCATGTGAAGCTTGTTTAGAAACTCCATAATGAAATCCTGTGTGCAAATCCCATTTTGGGTGTGTGCATTTGTGTGTAAAACCTGAGAAATGAAAATGTGATTGGGGCAGTTGGAGAAGTAAAACATTTCTTCTGAGAAGTTGTCAGCAGATGTAAGCTACTCTTTTTTTTTTTTTTAAGAGATTTCAGGAGGAGACTTCAAAATTCAAGAGTCAGATGTTGGTTTCTCAATGTAAGAAATGACTTCTTGTTGACTAGGCCACCGTATACTTTATGGGTGATGGCTCTATTACTCAGTTACTAAAGTCATTATTAAGCAACAGTGACAGTGCTTTCACTTATTCTTCCAGTGCAATTATACTTTCACTAGAACTCGTACCAAAAAAGTTTCTGATGATTTTTTGTTTAGACAAGGCAAATAGCGTTGCAGACCCTAATTGGGGTTTTGGAATAAAGTCAAAACTCTGCATGTGTTTTAAACATCTTGTAAACAACAGTAATACAGAATCCCTCCCCATCTTCTTATAATACGAATTAGAGACTAATCTAAAAATATACTTTGCCTATACACAGCAGGAAAGGACTGTGGCATAACATTTCCAAAGCTTGGAAATGCCTTGGTAAACCAAAGCTTGGTTTACTCTTAGCTGAAGGTATACAGTTTCTTCAAAAACCATGAGTTAGAAATGAATTTACAGTACTTTGTGACTCCTTGTCCTTTTCCTTCAGACAAAAGGCCCTTTCAATCCATTGTGGAACAGTCACTGATTTTCATGTGGTCATTCAAAAAAAGGATAGTGATTTGCCTTCATAATAGGCCTTTCAGTACTCTCTCTAGTGGTTTGTTGACTGAAAAAAATGCCTATGGCTGTGTACTGTGTCCAGTGTTTAAATTACTGATGAATCTAATTTCCCAAGTGTTGAAAAGTTAAGAGTTCAAATGGCAAGGAAGCCTCACCTGTTTGTGAAGACCAGTGTGCTGCTGCTCAGAGTTGAGGACAGATTTTGCCCTCTGTAAACTGATACAGTTTTATGTTCACTGCTTGAAGGTCTGCTCTGTTTATTTCATTTTTTTAAGAAACCTGGTGTTTCTAGGAGCTGTGCTTCTAAGAGGGCTGATGCAATGTTACTTGTTTGTGCTGTGCATGGCCAAGATGACTGAGTAAAATTTCTTGGGAGGTGTCTTATCCTTGAAAGCTGTGGGTGTGTTTTGAGTTAGCATTAAAGAAGCTGCTATCACTGTTGTGTTTACAGCACAGTCTGACTGTGGTGTTATCCTTCTGTGTTGGTAAGGCCAACCTGCCTGGCAGCATTCAAAATAAACACCCCACAGTTGGGGCAGGTAGACTGGTGGTTGTTGTTCCAATGTTATGCAAAATCCATGCATGGATTTATGATGTTTGACCTGAATCTTTCTTGGAACAGTACCAAAAGATGTTTGTGGTATGAGACATTTCTGAATGATGGTAGATCTTCAGGATCCTGGTTGATTTTGTTAGAAACCGGTGCAGATCTTGAAGGTTCAGTGCAGGAGTGTGTGTCTGAGTATTCTTTGTGGTATTTTATGGCTTTTATTGCTGAAGACTGATGCATGTTGACAGCTAATGGGGGTGGCAAATCAGGAGTTAAGGCTTTCTTAGGTACAACTAAGGCTGGTTTAGGTACAACTGCCAAGAAAGAGTATTTGGGTTCTGGATGACTCTAAGCTCAAGCAGGTACTCAAATGGTCATTTCGGACTGAATCACTTTTAGTAGTATATAAAACCAGCTTTTAGTATGTACTGACCTACACCCATCCAATTCATGGCTTTCACTTCTGCACTAGACTTAAACTATCCACTTAGTGTTTAAATTACAGTGCTGTGTATGGTTTTCTGTGTAAAATTAAATGCAATAAAAGCCTTGCATGTGCTGTCTGGGTGTGGTGGTACTTCTGGGTGGGAATGTTTCAAAGACTGTGCTTTATAGTAGTGCTGGAAATACCTGCAAATCCCAAATTGTCATTACTGTGTTGATGCAGGGGAATAACTGTCTTGTGCAGTAATACTAGCTTGCACAGATTTTGATTTAGTGATCTTTACAACTCTGTCTGGATGAAATGTTGCCTTTTCTGTAAGTTTGTTTTCCAATAATAACTTAGTGCTGGCTAGAAATTGTTTTGACTGTTTTTTAAGCTGCTGGCATGAAGTTGTGCTTTGGTGTTTAATATCAGAGCTTGTGCTCCTTGTTCTGAAGTTGATGAGGAGAGGGATGATGTGGACATAGACTGCTTGCACAGCATCCTTCTGTTCCTGCAGCTCCTGAGGTTTTCCATGTACTGCAGCCACTTTGTTACTAGAGTGAAAGAAGGCAACCTCCTTCTCATTAAAATCATAAAAGAGCTAGAGGGTTGCTTCCTCCACAATAGCCAAATTATGTTGTGTACAAATGCAGTGGGAGCCAGAAATGATTGGATGATTCCTTTGGCCAACAGAGAAGCAGCTGTTCCAAAAAAGATTCAGTCTGTGTTAGGTCTATTTGCCAATGGTGCCCTGAAGAGGTCTGCATTGTGAGGCAAATACAGATGAGCTAGAGCAGCTCCTGTATACGAGAGGCTTGTAGTAGCAAAGAGAGTAGAACACGGTGGTTGGAAGGAGCCTTGGTGAGGGAAGAAGGTCAGGGAAGATCCCATGGGCTGGAAGGAGCTTTGGCAGTAGGAAGGCACCAGGCTTTTGCTTAGGTCTGTTTAGATACCCAAGTGTGAAAGGGGAAGCTTGTGAGGTGAGTTGGGGGAAAGGATGGAATTGCAGGGAATATCTTTTCTGTGATGCTAATATAAGATCAGGGCTTCCCTGGCCCCAGTTGGGTTTTCCTCAGGTTTGGACATTTGGTTAAAGAACTGATGGAAATGGTGGGCTTACTGCAGTTCATATGTTATGGATTTACAGCCACATTCTGTTATGCACTTATGTCTACTGAAATCCACAAGTACAGAGTTTGGGCCATTATCATTGCTTCCTTGTCACTCAAGCAAAAAAAGAAGTTCTTCCTTTATTATCTCTTCCTGAAACCACACACCTGTCTAATATCCATGCTCTTGTGCCTCGTTGGCTTACATATGCTGTTTCTTTACCAAATTGCTGGTGGATTGGAAGATTTTGAGGAAGGCCAGAGAACATTGTTGGTATAGTCGATTGCGATAGCTGCTCTGACTTTTTTCAATGTGGTAAATATTATCTTATCCTAGAAGAAGTAAAATAAATATCCAAATGATGATGATCTGGGGAAACTTTGAGCTGAGTGGACAATTAACTTTACATCAGAAGAACTCTGACTCTAGAGTGTTTATCTTTGTGTGAAAGGGGACTACAGAGAAAGTCACCATTTTTCTGGCGCATGCCAAAGCATGAAATCCTCAACATTGGTGGAGTTGCACTTTTGTGGTTCTGGTGTAAAATCAGTATCTTGCCTTATGTAATCTTTCTAATATTCTTTTTGCTGTGTAGTTGTATTTTACATTAAAAAAAACAAGAATATGGCATGAGACACAGCTGTGGAGCAGGCTGCAGCAGTGTGCTGCCTTTCAATCCATTAGTCCTGTGTTTATCTAGTGCTCAGTCCTGAAACTTCTGGCAATCCTGTTAGAAGGTTCACAGTCTACAGAGTGTTTTGGGGTAAAGGGTACTCTCTAATGTGAAGTGTTGTATTTTGTAGTAAAGACTAAGTCTACAAAACCAAGGAAGTTTTGAACAGGCATTTTGCAGTCTGGAAGGTCTCTCTGCTGTTGCTTCCTCCGGCAACAGATGTTAGCGTACAAAAAAGTAACCCATGACTCTTTATCAAGTGGTGTCAGTGCAGTGGACGGAATTAATATAAATGAACAAGACAAATGGAGGTTCCCGTGTTAGCACATTGATATGTTACGCTGTACCCAATCCTGATTATTTTGCACATTACAGTATAGATTAGGAAAGGTTGAAAACATCTAATTGCCTTCCTGGTGTTGGATTTTCAGAGGTGTTGAGTGCAGAAAGTTTTAATTGGAATTGTGTGCAGTCAGGTCCTCATGAAAATCATGCTGTAGGTGAATGGTGGTACCTTCCAAAGCATTTTAATGAGAATTGCTAAAGAGCAAAACCAGATTTATTAAGCTCTAGCAAGGGGCTTGTTAAATGAAAGAGGGATCATCTTACGATTGCATGGACTATTAAACTGCAAAAAGGTTACTCATTACCATTGGTGCATCATCTTAAAGGAATGAAGCAGTGTAAATGCAATCATTAATTAAACTGAATAGCGCACCTTTAAACTATCATTCACTGTTTTAAGTGAATAATATCGTTTTCCTTTTGGAGAGCCACTCAGCCTTAAAAGATTCATTTTCTGTAATTAAAAAAGAAAAACCTCAAGATGTCTGTTTGTTGTCATAAGCAACAGCAATTTTGTATCATGGTATGATGCTCATTCTGGGCTGAACTAAGCCTGCTGAGCACTGCATCCTCACTGAGCTGCCTGCAATGTCAGAGCCTGGCTCTTCAGAAGCAGTTTAATAGACGGAAATGGTCAAACATCATGATAGCAAGAGCTCTTTTTTTTGCGGTGCCAAAAGACCTGGGCAGGGACAACTCATTTTGAAATCTTGGGCTACAAGGCAGGAGCCTGGTGAAGGCACTTGACCACACTTGTATGAGAGTGAGGCCCCTGCAGAGATGCACTCTGCATGACAGGCTTGGGGAACTGCTGGAACTGCCGCCAGCTGGCAGCTGGGCTGGTTTGGGATGGCTGTTGCTGAGTGTGCTGGTTTTGCTGGATTTTCATCTTTAAACAGATTTGGTACCAGACTCCATAAAAGGCTTTGCCTTTTGCTAGTTTAGGATTTTTATGAGAGGGACCTCAGGGGCTGTTATGTGCTACATTTTTGGACATTTTCAGTTTGCAGTACTGGCCACAGAAAAGAGCGTTTGGAAGGAATCTGCTGTTAACTGAAATGGAAAATACAGGGATACACAGGCTCTTGAACAGCAGATGGGCTCCTTAAGAAGCATGCCATAAATTATTAACTCCATGTGTTAGTGCAAATGTAGAAAACTACCTGTTCATGGGTTAAAGTTTAAAAGACTCGACAAAGCAACACCACTTCTTCTCTACCCCCAGAAAAACTCAAATCACAAAAAGCCAACCATCCCACACACACACTACACAAATGAACTGTGAGTAGTTAAAAGAAACATGCAGAGAGCAGTAAGATGGTGATGATGGGATGGGAATGTATCAGCCACTCATATTCAGCACTAGCTGAACTCTGCTACACTTGATTTTTCAGGACATATGATACATTAAACTTCTCGTCACCAAAATGACAGAGAAGAAAAGCACCCATACAAAGAGTGCGTCTTTCAGAGCTGTTATAAAAATGGTCCTGCAATTCTGTTTCATATGCAATATGTATGTAAAGAGTAGTGGCAAAGCAACACCTTGATCTCTGGAAGTTTATCTGTTGCAGATAAATGTTAATTTATTAATTTCTCTTGTGGCATTATTGCTGTGGAATTACTGTTCTAGTAAGGAAATAATTTGTCAGTTTTTAAGTTTGTCTCTTGCATAAAATATAAAAAAACACATCTGAACAGTGCTTTGTTTTATTGGCTTAAGTAGTATTTACTAAGCAACCTGGATTGCAGGTCCTGCTCAGCTCTGGCTATGTTGCCTACCTCATCCCGGCTCCCTTACTGGGACTTTACCTTAGTCAGATTTTGGGTGATTTGATTACTTTTTGGGGGTTTTGCTTGACTTTCTTTTCCCAGTGGCTCTCTATCTTATCCTCCCATGATAACATATTAGTCAAATTTAGGTCAAAGTAGTATCCTAAGGAGAGGCTGTTTCCAGAAGTCTTATCTTACTTAAACACCAGGTGTCTGAGAGGGACCAGCAAATGGTATTTCTAGTGAAATGTTAGACTTTATATTCTAGTACCAGACTGCCTTCAGGCTTTTGAATTTAACACATTATCTTTATTTTATATAACAAATAATAACTATAGATATATTTAGACTTACCTGAAGTTTAAAAGTTTTTCTTAAATTTCTGTGATCATTTTACTTAACCGTAAGGCATCAGTGCTGAAGGCAGACTGTTGCAGTGGTTTCATGTTTGTCCCTTAATGGCCTAATGTTGAGTATTGTGTTGTATAATGCTTCAAGTTTCACATTTTTGCATTTCCAACATGTTTATTTTTAGGGGTGGGAATGGACAGGTCACTTGTGTTGCAGACTCCTCCAAGTTTTTCCTTTATTCCTGCTTTGTGTTGGAAGTTCTGACAATGGTCATAGGGAATTGGGTACAAAATTGGCCTCTGATACAATGAAGAGTGGCTGTTTTGGTTTTATCTGCTACCCTTTTTAAAATGTAAGAGATTAAAATAATTATTTGCCTCTACCACCCCTTCATATAACATCCCTTGCCCAGATTAAAAGTATTTGTAATGAATTAAAAACTTTCTTAAAAAACAGTCATGTTTCTTCTCGTGTTTTGAAGGTCTTCTACTCTAAATAGGAATTGAAATGAAAATTTTTAAAGTCTGCATTTTTTTTTTCTTTCTTTCCTTTTTTCTTGTTCCTTCTTTCTAAGCTCATTCCTGGAAATCACATCATGTAGCATGCACCTGACATCCCATTTCTGATCTAGTGGGTCTCATAGTCCTCTAGGTTTGTCAGCTCCCTAATCAGATCCTGCTGGCAGGAAAGAGGAGTAACAGCAGTGGATTTTCAGCTGTGCTTCAGGCTGACTTGAATATGATAGTTCACTGTTAGTTTGTTTTATGTCAAGTGAGGCTTTTCATTATATATAAGGTGTGAAAAGTTGTAATCATTTCACCCTTGTTTTGTAACTTGGTAATTCTGCTTTTAATTTACAGCTTTTACCATGTGCTGTAGTCCTGTCATACACCAGGAGTTGCTTGTATGAGTTCTCAAGTGTGTTGTCTTCAGTAATTAACTAGGAGCAGAAATATACTAAGGTGGCTGAGATAAATTTTATTTTATAACAGATTTTTAAACCTTTGTGTTACTACAAATGTAGAAAGGTGCCTGTTTGTGGATACAAGGTGGTCAGGCAGCGTGCATATTTGAAATCTGCGTGTTAAGGTATTTGACACATGAAAGCTTCAGTTGTTCGTACTGAGGACTAGAGTTAAAAGGATGATGCTGAGTTGATTTTATGGGTGATGTGAGCAGAACCTATACCATGCAAGTAGATCTGTGAAAGTCGGGAGACTGTGGAAACACGACTAAAATGACTGTAGTGATTTTTATTGTGACCCCTCCCCCTTCAATTTAATCAGCAAAAATCTTAAGAAATAAAATGGAAAAACAACATCAATGTACTGTGAGTTTTTAAAGCTAAACCAGACAGAAGCCTGATAGTTCACAAAGCAAAGGTTGTTTAGAGATGGTAGTTTGGCCCTATTGCATGTGCGTAATGTTTTCCTTGCAGTTTTCTGTTAAGTGTAACGGTACTTTTTTTAGTGCATCATAAAATATGCAGACTATGTCTTGTGGGTGAGTGGATATTACTGGAGCCAGCTTTACTCTCAGTATCTCCAAAGCACTTGGAGCAGTGGTGCCAAGTCATACGATGGTTTCTGAGGCTCAGTGTCAGCAGTACACACGTTTGTTCTTAAGAAAGTAAATACAAACAGGAATTCTGCAAAAATGGTCCATACAGAAGGTGCTATGCCAATAAACTGAGGCAGACTGATTTCCTTTAGCATAGAGTCTGAGTTCACTGAACTCATTCCAGATTTGTACCAGCACTCACTTTTATCCAAACTCATTAATAAAAAAGAAAACCAAGCTGTATTTTTGCTTTATTTTAGCCAAATTCCTTTGTAGGTAAATGAGTGACATAAGTGTTTCAGCTGAGGCACAGACCAAAGTATTTTAAATCATCAAAGAAATGCTAAGTTCCAGCATGAGAAGTTTGCTTCAAAACTTTGGGGACTGTTTTGTTAATTGTATGTCATTCCCATGAAAAGGCTGCTTTGACGCACAAATGAGTGTTTCGTGGAACCTTCTGTCTGAGGCCTGTGAGAGCTCTGTGTGCTTTCCTTTGTGATGTGAAATACCACATGGGAGCAAGATTTCATTTATACTCATGACTGAGTCTGACTAAGATTCCCCTGGGTAATTTTGCGCTTCCTTCCTATTAAAACTTCAAAAGAGTCTAGAGTTATATTTACATTTGTAAATTGATTGTTATTCATTTTTGTTCATTATGATCCCATTCTTGGAATTTGTATGCAACAAGAAAAGAGGGTATTTCCCCATTCTAAATGGTGAGAAAGAACGATTGTAGTTTTGTGTAAGAAGGAATGTATCTAATCCCAGGAGCTCTGTACTATAAAACATGCTTCATGTTGTGTTCAGCTCTTGTAGGAGCACCAGGAAGGAGAGAGGAGTGTGAAACTGTTCAGTCAGTAGCTGTCTGGTAGTTCTCAGTCCTTTCCAGAGATCAGGCCAACTAGGATGGAGTTTGGCGGAATCAGACTTGAGGATCCTGTGGCCGCTGCTGTTCTAGACCCTGAGTAAAGTGCTTGCTCACCAAGCAGGATGACGTTCTTGTTCTGATGGGGATTCCAGTAAGGATTCCTAGGAGATGCTGTCTTGTTCTTTGGACTTCATGTCCACTTACACTGTGTAAAGGGACACCCAATACTGTCATTATGATATGATGTAGTGTTGATGGTAAGTTCTGCTTTTCACATTCATGATGTGATGTTTTTTCACAAGCACACAGAGTATCAGTAGATAAGTCCCCTGAAGCCCCCTTATCTCTGTGTCTTAGTGTAACTTGGAAGGGACACCCTTAGAAGTCTCTTACTGGGGCTTTTTGATTTTAATATAACTATATTGTGTTGCTTTTGGTACTGCTGCCTTACCTGTGATATTAAGCTGCTGTAATGCTGTTTACAAAATTGCAATGTAAACTCAAGGTCTGCAGCCTTGCTGTATTATCCACCATGCACTGATTATGTTCAGTAGATGTCCTTTGCCTCATAAAATAATCTCTCATCCAGTTAAAAGCATGAGCAGTCCTTGAAAGTTTCTCCTAGCAGAGAGCCAGCAAGCCACTCAGACGTATTTTGTCTGCCTGCTGCTGATTTGGATAAGCAAATAATTTTAAATTTTAAAAAAGAATAATTTATATTGATCTCTTTCTCAGAATACGATTATATCTTGAAATGTGTATAAAAATACAGACATTGGCTTTGTTATTAAGAAAATGTGTATTTTGGGTTTGGAGCAGTTTAAAAATTTGCTTTATGAAGTTCTGAAAGAAAACCATTTGGTGGACTGAGGGCATAACTGATATCACTGGTGTTCAAAATATGAAGTAATGCTTCCTTCAGAAGATTCTGTCTTTTGTTGGGAAGGCTGAAGACACTACATGGGGGATGTACCAGTTTGCAAGCAGTAGTGATTGCTCTTGAATTGAAAATTAGGTATTTGAGCTGTAAAATGCTTAATTGTTCTGATTTGCTAGAGATGAATGGGACCATAGGTTTTGCCCAGAAAATAACATTGTGGATAGTCTTTGCAGCTTAGTTACAGTCTTTATGATTGTCATTTGGAGTTAAAAGGTGATGTTCTGTGTAACATACTCCACTTTACATGGGTCCACAGTGAATTTTCTAATAAATCTGTGGAGGTTATGTTGAACTTGTTAACACTTACCCTGTCTGAGGCACAGTATTTTTGAGTTCCCCAGCCTCAGTAAGGGGAAGCTTTCCTGGCAGATTGACCTTTTACTGTGCAAAAATGACAAGTAAAACTCACAGTGGAATCCAAGTGGCAGCAGAATTCATTTCAGAGGAGGGAGTTTTCACATGGAGGCATGGAGAGTCCACACACTGTACAGAATCTTTTTGTCATTCTCTTTAGGATCTTGTGAGCCCCAAAGTGTACAAAAATGGAGATGGAGCGCTCCTATAGGCGTTGAACATATCCTGGCTCATCAGGGTATCAGCAGTTGTCTTAACCAATGCTTTCCAGCTTTGTGGTGTTGCTTGGTTACCATCATTCCCACAACTCTCAAATAAAGCAAAGCAAATGTAAAAAAAACCTGGTTTCTATTTATGGGCTAGGTTACTAGATCCAAACAAAACAGAATTGTAAATCCTCTACAGCTTCTTTAATGATCGTTTCTTTTCCTCAAGTATTCCACTTGGCTACTCACAAAGGCTTTCTATTTTAAATATGGGGTTTTTTTTCAATATACTGGACTATTTCAAGGATACTGCACAAACTCATTGCATTCAGAAGCTGGAATCCTGACGGGAAGCAAGGAATAACAAATAATGGCTTGTGTTTCAGGCAGTCTTGCTAACTCCAGCTGGGATACTGCCTTTTCTGATATACTTTATGTGCGCCCTCAGTTCAGGGCAGGGAAAATGTCGCAAAGCTTAGTTTGGAATGTGTTGAGGAATATTTTCTTTAGTAATGGTAATAATGAGGAACTGTCATAACCATTTGGCTGAAGATCTCATGTCATCTCATGTCATTTTGTGAATATATCCTAATGTAGCTTCGTAAGGCCTCTCTTTCCCTTAGGGGGAATAATTTTGGCATGTGGGCTCAGGGAAAATTCGCCTCTTAAATCAAATTAGCAGATCTTGACAAAGTATGCTCAGAGAACTGAATATAGCATAGGTGTCTGGCTGGCTATTCTGTTGTCCTGCTCCACAAAGACTTCTGCAAAATGAAAAGTATAATTTTTCTTTATCACCTACAGGTTGAAATGGATAGCTATTCTGTTGATTTGTCACAGTTGAATATACATTTCTTTTCATGAAGTTAATTCCCCAAATAAGGCATCTCTGGGAAGATGTGGATGAGTTTCTTGGTGAACGGAGAGCTTTCCCTAAATCTACTAGGGTCATTAACAGTATATTTAGAGTTGGTTACTGAAACCATCTTACTGTTTCTGAGAGTGGAGAAACTTAAAATAAATGGAGATATCTGAGTCAGCCAGAGACTGAGGAAAAAATAAACACATCCAAGTAGAACATTCCCAGCTGTGGAAAAAGCTATCCCCATCTATCAAAAGTATGGAAAGTATAGGAAACGGGCAACAATTCTGCGCTGCTGAGTGCGGCGTTATGCTCATTGTCTGAGAGCTAGTGCTTTAGTGGGGTCCACAACTCAGTCTTCTAACCATTTTGGGTTTCCAGTGGGTCATGTTCTTCTGACAGTGGTCTTTTTAAGAGAGATTTCTCATCCGGTGTGTAACTGCGATGTTGAATTTTCAGTGTTATATGGCTCGTGTGTCTGTGTTACAGGTCCATTCCAGCTTCAGTTCTGTCAGTAGGAACTGGATTAGGCCCTTAATGCTTTGGGAGGAAAATGTTGACTGGAATTAAGTTAGGAGGAATAACAGACTAAAATAATGACAGATCACTGTTGGGAATAAAGGTACTTACAGACTTCTGCATCCGGGCTTTTTAAAAAATGTGTATCTATAAAGAGTCTGAGGCCCATCTTGATGCTTTTGCTCACAGCAAAGTTCCCACACAACCAGGAAGACCTTCATAGGCTAGAAGGACTGGATATTCAAGTCTTTTAAAATGTATAGATCATAGTAAACATCAGAGTTGGTTTGGTTTTTAAACCATGCTATTTCATGCTGGCTGAAACTGTGCCAGTGAAACTGGCTGAAAGTGGTGCCAGTGGTATGTCTGATTGCATTGCTGGTTCTATGCTATGAGAACCTTCAGGAACAGTTTTTCCTCTTGACAAGACTACACAGCATTTGCAGGTTTTCTTCCTTATTGCAGCTGTTCTTCATTTACTGTAGTTCCCTCCTGGACCAGTGTTGAACATAGATCCTCTCCTTTGCCCTACTGTGATATTATTCTCCTATTAGTGTCACTGAACAGAAACCTGGCATAGGATGAGAGCTGGTCCAGTTCTGAAGCTTTTGTTTGGTTGTTTCCCAGTCCTAGAGTCAACAGATTCTTTTGCTATAAAATCTTGGACGAATATCAGATTAGGGTGCTTTTAGTCAGGGAGCTTATGCTGTTTTATAATCTTATGCATCTTTTGTTGTAGTAAGAAATGTGTGTTGTAAATGTCAATATGAATTGTCTTCTGAAGGCTGGATGCTGCTGAGTATGCTTAACAGTGCATTCCCTGGCTGGAGTTAGAAACTGCAGTGTACAAAATGGAACGCCGTGGGTTAGTTGGAAAGGCAGGCAGAGTGCAGCTTTGGAGGATGTTGTTATTAATTCACTGAATACTGAGATGCAAAACAGGAATCTTGCAACTGTATTGAAGTGTAGCAGTGCCAGACAAGGAGCACCCCTTATTTACTTTGACTACATCAGAGCTTAAAGTCTGTTGGGCATAAGGTTGAGGCTAAATGTCTTAAGATTTGACCATGTGTCAAAAGACATGCAGGTTTGCTTTCCATATGCTAACGAACTGCACTGGCAACTGGGGAAGTGTGATTGACTCACTAGCCAGGCCAAAATAAAAAAACAAAACAGGTCCAGAAAAAAACAACTGCCAAAACCCTCAATGACATCTTACTTTTTGTGTGTGTGTATGTACTAGCAGACTCCAAATAGCCTCTACACTCAGTCGTGTCAGCATTCAATAGAAGATTCCCTGCCTTCTGTTGTTTCTCACATTAGATGTTCTATCAGTGGCCTCACCAGAGAAATATCCTGGAACGAAAAATAGCTGTAATCCATTGTATCCTTGTGTTGCCAGCATTTATCGCAGTGTGGCATGCCTTTGATTCCAGCAATAAACCTAGCTTTTAATTTTTAGGAAAAGGGGAGAGGAGAGAAGGAAAAAAAGTGAATGAAAAAACCACACACACAAAGAAAACACAAAGCAAAACCAGATCAAACTATTATTAACATTAAAGGTACATTAAATGTAGAAGTAACAGGTAGAGACTAATATTAGAGGTAACTCTGAACAGTGGACCCTGAAAACTAGCAGAGTCGTCCACTCATTATGGTAGTCTTTGAGCTTGTGAATCTGTTGTGTTGAGTTCAGTTTAATGTTCAGCCCTGCAGTATCACTCTGTTTGTATGCAGGCTGCTGCAGGTAGGATCTTGAGGTTTCTGCTTAAATTTGGTGTTGTGGTGGATGATAGCTATGTTTTAAGTTGAGATTTTGGTTTGGGACTGGAGGACTTTAATTTACTGCTGGCTACCACAAAGGTAGGAGGTGATTTAGGCACTTTCAAGTAACTTTCAGTTAACTACAATGCTAATCTTTGGCACTGGGCTATACTTTACACTGTATTTTGGACTCTGGTTAGGATATGTACTGAGGAATGGAAGGATTGAAGGTTATGTTTACTGTTAGGATCTAGAAGGTTTATAGGTCTACAGTGGAATTAGCAGAGTGGCATGTTTAGTGTTTTGAGCTCTTCTGTGTGACCAGGTGTATTGTGAAACTTTAGGTTAAGGTTGGGGGTCAGGGTTAAGCATAAGAAGAGAAGTGGTCAGAGAACTTGTTTTGCTCTTCCAAAGAGTATTTAAACAGGATGAGGACTGCTGGTCAGAGTGTTACATACCTCGTGCTATGCTTTGATTCCACTCTTTAGATTCTTCAAGACCTGCAACTTTATGAATAGCTGTTGTGATCTAGATTTAATATTAGTATCTGGTTCTGGTGCTTTTTTGTGTCCTATCACTTTAATACTAGGATTAGGGAACTGTTAAAAAAGGTCAGTTCAAGATGGGAAGGGATTTAAGTGTTTGGTGTATTTATATGTTCTTCAGGGCTGGAGCACTGATTCCTGCTGCTTTTTTTGGCTTATGTTAGTTTTGGTGCAGTTGTTTGTCGCTGAGCTCTGCTTCAGATATTGCATCTGGTGGTGTGATACCTGAAGCTCTGCTTCTTTTTGTACCCTGCACTGGGGGCAATGCATTGGAGGTTCTGAGAGGGTGTGTCATGTCATTTCCACATGTATGGTCTTGCTGGTCATAGCTCTGCCACAGAAGGGGTATGGGCCACTGTTTTTAAAGTCTGTACAGAGCATGTTTTCCTGTTTCAGAGTCATTGTTGTTTGAATCTAAAAAACACCTTAAGATTTAATCTTTCATTATGATGGGAGATTACCTTAAGCATTTGCAGATATTAAGCAACAGTATTTTATTTGATAATAAGGAGGTGAACTAAGTTTCCTTTTAAGTGTTGTACCTTTACTCCTGATTTCCATTCTCCTCTCTCGAGTCATTATTTCCTGCATGTTTTCTTTGATGGTATGCCGTGGAACATTGAGTAAGGACAAAATGGTGAGTAGGAAGGTAATCGAATTTATTGAGACGTGTCCCGTAAGAATCCATTTAATTTTCTTCAAGGTATTACATCTTAGTCAGACTTCATAGATATGGTATTGTTTGGAAAGAACAAACTTTAACAGCATCCAATAAAACATGTATTTAATTTTACATAAGGTACATGGCTGTCCTATACAAGAATTACAATTCTAACTTGAATAATTTCATACCAGTGACCATATTTCATACCCGAGACCACATCAAGAAATGGGATTCTGAGATTACCTGTCACTTTGGTCTTCAATATTTCATGAAGTTCCAAGGACAAAAATTGTTAAAAGAACTCACTGAGAGGGGGGGTGGGGGGGTGGGGGGTGGAAATATGATATGATTTGTTCTGTTTAAATCCTAAAAATACTGGAAGGAGTTAGATGGCCATATGTTGATATAAGAAATGCTGTAACTATTAGCAATGTTGCTGTGCTTCTCTGTCTTAATTCAGGTGCTCACTGGGCAAAAGGGATGCACGACATCTCTCTTATTCTCAGCTCTTCCCAGTGCCCTTCTCTGGTGCCCTTCTGAAGGGAATAAATAGCTAAGTCTTCCCCTTGCTTGCTTGGAGAACAAAGCACTGGTGGGCTATAGGATAGGCCTCTTCCTGAGCTCTTGCTTAGGGTATTGTGACCAAAGGCAAGGAAGTGGCTATGCTTCCCTCACCTGGTTTCTAGCCCCTCTATTCATCTCATGGATCTGTGCCTGTTGTGTAGATTGCTTCCAACTGCAGTAAATGCTCTTTAACACTGTGACATGTGTGAGTTCTTGTATTTCTTCATCGAAGCATCACATTTCAAATTGCTCCATTCATTCCTTTGATTTTGAACATAACTGTGACTCAGCAAGCCATGCAGAAATGTGTGTTTAGATTGCAGTGGATTTTGGGACCTAAGCTGTGAGAGGCTTTGTTGTGGGAGCCTTTGGTAGGTGAAGTGCTGCAGGGAACATCTGGCTCTTTCAGATGCAGAAGCACTTAAGAACTTCCTACCTTCCTTTAAAATGAAACCTGTGACTGACAGGACTTTTGCACTCCAAAGCTTCGCTTTGGCAAAGTATGTCGTTTCAATAAGGATAAAATGAATTAAATAGGACAGCAGTCACACTCTTCTAGTCTGTTACAGAGTATTTTGTAATTCAGAAGGAAAAATAAGTTTGCAAAGACAATCCAGTACAGGCTGATTTCAGCAGTCAGGATGACTCAAGTAGGAACTGGAAAGGAATAATTCCTGTCTGGCATGCATAGTTAAATCATAGACCAGTTCATGGCTGCCTTCTCCTTGTAACTGCAGAAGAGAGTACAAAACTTATCTTTGCTCTCTGCCCCTCCACCACCCCCACCCCCTTCTGCTAATGAAACCAGGAAATCAGTTTTCATTCATCTGTTGTGTCCATAAATAGGCACTCAGCTGTCCATGTAGTTGTATGTTTTTAATTTGGGGGGGGAAATCCTCTGAAATTTGTATGCAAATCGGCAAAGGCCTTCTACTGTGAGCAAAGTGCTGGTGTCACTCTTGACACTTCCCTTTATTTCAGCTGAGTTAGTGTTCTTGAGATAATAGTGTTGCTTTATTGGAGAAGACCTAACTGAAACTGCACTGGTATTGCTCAGAGGGATTTGATTAGTAACTGGTGAGTTTCTGTAACTTGCAGGTATGGCCCTCTTGCATTAATGGGTAGAGAGGTTCACACTGCTTAGGTTTATCTTTCTGCGCATCCTCATGCGCTGGCTGTTTGAGTTTAAAGTGTTAGTTTTAAAAGTGGGTTTGTTTTAGCTGGGAGAATTGTATATGGTCAGGAATGGGCTAACAGCAAGGCTTAGTTAATTGCCTACGCTTGCACGGCAGTGAAGATAAGCCCTGTAAGAACTTGTAAGGGCATCTGTCAGCACCCCCACATGTTGACCAGAGCAGTAAGGTGATGAGGGATGTTTTTTTTGCACTAAAGTCTCCTGTCAGGAGAGAGCAGTAAAGTAAATCAAGAGTAAATTAACTAATTACTTTCTTTTTAACTTCCAGCTGTTTTTGCAGGAAATAGAATCTATTGGAGAAGACAGAATAAGAACAGAAACTGAAGTCATTCACAGTGGTAAGATAGCTTCTTTATCTCTTTGCTAATCATTGTGACTGACATGTGACTCGGTAAGTTCAGAAACTTGTAAGTCAGACTTGCAATCATAGCACCACATTCCATAGTGATTGTGGGTGTGGGGGCCAGACAGAATGGACGGAAAAATGCAACAACTAATAAAATGATGCTTTCGGAATTCCTTACTGTGTAGCTTTGACTTCCTACAAAGACACAGATTAGCGGGTAAGCACATATCTGCTTTCACATTGTGCATCTGCGTGATAGATAACAAATAGGAAGGTACTTTATAGGTCTGTCAGTTTGGGAACAAGAAGCCAGGAATTTTGGGGGCTCCTTTCACCAGGGCAGTGGAGTCTATCTGAACATCTTAGAAGGTGCTTTGGTTCCTGTTTTGCTTGCAGTCTTTTATCTTTCATCACTGCAGATAAATTTCTTTCCTTTATCTTCTTTCTCTGTGTCACTAAGTTGACCAGCTCATAGGATATTGTCCCACTGCTTCTCTTCATCCTTTTTTAATTGTGTGAACTGCTGTGAAGATGTATCATGGTTTGCAGCTGAAAATCCTGCTGAACTGGTATTCTGAAATCGTCTCTCACTTAGTCCAAGGTGATGTTCAGGTAGGAAAGGGCAGTTTTGTAGTAATACAAAAAAATAAATTGGATAAATCAACAGACTACAAAACTGAGAAATATGATCTCTGCAATTGCCTCAGTTCAGAGATGGTCTGAACCAACTGCCTTTGTTCTGAAGAAAATACTTGTTTAAGCATACCAAGTATTCCTTTTGCTGTTGTGTCTGAAAGCAGGCATTTTCTCTCTGTCCAGCATATTACAAAGGCATAAGTCTGTTTCGAACCTGAATCTGACAAGTGGGCTCATGACCTCATCATTCTGTGTAATTCTGGTGGGAATGACCATTTTTTCCAAATGTCTTCAAGGTTCTCCAGTTTACTTGCAGCTAAGGACATCTGGATTGTGTTCCCTATGAACAGTTTCCTGAGAAATCTTCAGTGAATTGCTCAATGCCTCATTTTTAAATCTGTAAAGTGAGATAACAGTACTACTGCACTTGAGCACGGGTGTCAAGATGATAAATAGGTTACGTATTGAGGTTCATAAAATACTCAGACTTTATAATAAACAGGCAGGAGGAGGACTCATTTGCACATTACTCACTGCATGCACACTGTTTCTTTGGTGGAGGGCACTTACACTGTTTCTTAAGGATTTCCTTTCTGCTTGAATTTTATTTATTTTTTTTTAACAGAGCTGCTACATGGCAAAATTCCAAAGCTTTTGGTAATGTGAGGCTTGCAGGGCAGGGAGTGGCTGGCTAGAATCAGTCTGTTGGTTAATAGTTCAGTGTGCTGAGCTCAGTAGTGTTTTCTACTGAAACAGTGTGTGACTTCCTCAAACGAAAGGATAAAAAAAGATACGGATGCCCAAAGTAGTTCTTGCACATCTGCTGATCCCAAGTGTGGCCAAGTGCGTGATGAAATATTACTTGTCTGGCTATGAGCTTTATTTACTACAGCTAAGTGAATCATCGGGTCAGTTCCTGACCAGACCTTGAGCTCTCAGAAACAGATGGCCTGCCTAGAGAGCAAGATACCTTGGAACCATCTCCACCCTTGTCAGCAGTGTTACATAGCACAGGGATTTCTCAGAAGAGCAGTGCTGGTGTTCAATGATTGCAGTGAAAAGAGGGTAGTTTTTCAGCTGTTCTTGGTCTTCTACATCAGAATAGTGTCTTGTGGCTCTGAAAATAAGGAAATTGTTGCTGGCTTGTTAGTGAAGATCCATGTTTGTGAACCAGGTCGTGTATTTGCAGGGGCAGTAGTAGGGAGGTCAGTGAAGCCTTCTTGTTTTCCAGTTCTGAGAAACCTTCAGGTTGCTGTTAAAAGGTGGCCGGTGCATATGAATGTTCTTCCTGGAAATGAGGCCAAACTTCTAATCAACTCTGAAAATCTTTTTCCGTAGACTGTCTTGACCTTTCTACCATCAGTGAAGTGACATTAATAATAAATGCTTCCCCAGACTGTAGAGTTGTGCTGAAGATTACGCTCGGCTCAGATACTTGGATGTGAAGTGCCACACAAATACCTACAGAATTTTAATAGAATATTATAGACAGTGAATACTGGGTCAAGTTATACATCAGAATCTGAAAACAGTGTCATACACCAATGTGGAGTGGGTTTTCTGTATGTGATGGATTTACCCTGGCCAGCAGCTAGGCACCCACATAGCTCCTTGCTCACTCTCCACAGTGGGACAAAGGGAGAAAACGGAAAGAACAAAATTCAAGCAAAGACTTGAGTTTTGAGTGGGAAAAAAAAACAAAAAACAAAAACCAAAAACAACCAAACAAAAAAAACCAACAACAACAACAAACCCCCCAGTTAAATAAATAAGTGAAGAAAATGGGGATGTAGGGGATATGGAAGCACAACACACACAAGTGGAGCAAAGGAGATCAAATACTATCTCTCATAGGCAGCCCAATACCCAGGCAATCTCTAAACAATTGCTTTGGAAGCAAAACCCTATCTTTTCCTTCCTCTACCTCAGTTTATATTCTATTTCTGAGGATGCACGGTATGGAATGTCCCTTTGGCCAGTCTGGGCCAGCCTCTTGTCCACCCTCAGCCTACTGGCTGTGGGGAGTAGTGGGAAGCAGAGAAGGCCTTGACAGTGCGAGCACAGCTCAGCAATAGCCACAACACTGCTGTGTTATCAGCGCTGTTGTAGCACAGCACCACATGGGCTACTGTGGAGAAAGTTAACTTCATCCCAGCCAGACTCAGTATGCTTACTTAATTTTTAATGTAGCACTAAAAAATTATTAGAAGAACAAAATCCTACTGTAAGATCATAAAAACAGTTTTCTTGATTAAAAAAAAATTCTAGGATGTGCATATGTGACATTTTCATTAGTATCATGAGTACTTCTGAAACAGTTCAGAAAGTATGAGCTGAATCTCATTTTTCTCTGAAAAATGTCTCAAAAGATCTGTTTAAATTTAATGGAATGTCATGGAATTCAGTAGCACTTGAGTGCTTTTCTGAATAGGGGCTGTATGTCCAAGCTGACTGTCCTGCTGTCCTGCAAAATTAATTCTGAAGAAAGGTCCAATGTTCACACTGAGCAAGTTATCTCAGAAGTGGGTAGTTCTGTAATTAACTATAGGTGCGTCTTGTTTGTATAAATCTGAATTTTCTGCCTTTGCTTTTGATCATGTATGCTGCTGTCAATGAAGAAAAACTGGCAGCTGTGTGACATAGAGAGCTCAAGAAATAATTCAGATTAGATTTCAGCGATCACTTTGATCAATATCAAAGTGTGAAACTGAAGGTTGAGCTTTCACAACATTTTCTGAGGAAATCATCGAGGTTAAAGGAGGCTCTTGAGATTCTTTATTTTTAGCAGCTTGGACTGCTCTGTTGTTACTGCTGTCCCCTTTTTATTCCACTTCTGTTAATGTTAAGATGGATAAAGCATTTGTTCCTCATGGTGAAAACATTGCAAAGGCTTTGGTAAATGTATAGCAGTGTGACAGTCTGAAAGTAAGACTGCTAAGTGGCCACCTTCAAATCTCTTACTGGATTTGTCAGTTGATGCTGTTCAATTCTGGGGGAGATATGATGTGGGATTTGGTTGGTCATGTGGTGAAACTGAAATTTCAATGTCTTCATAAAAGGTGGTATGTAATTTCTCATGGCTTATCAGTACTGAAGCACTGACTTGAATGATGGTTTCCTTGAATGATGGAGAAGAGTGAAATGATAAAAAAGCATCCTACAGTGAAGGCAGGACAGAATTGCTCCTCTCCATTACGTTCTGAAATAGTTCATCCTGTAAGGGTTCATAATCAGAGCAAATAGTTTTTCTTTGCCAGTGGTAGCTTGTGTTTTTGTGTTCTCTGTGGAGCAGGCACTTAAGAGTAGGTTAGAAGACCTGTGCATATCTTTATCCTCAGAAGCAGAGGAACAAACACCTTCTCTGAGGGTGGTAGGATGGAGTGTACATTCTGCTAGAATGGAGGATCAGGGCAGTAATTTGTGCCCTGTCCAAAAGCAGGGTGTATGTGGGGATAAAGTGGTGGAAGAGTTCTTGTATTTTTCCTCCAACTGCATGGTTCAGGCAGTTTTAGAAAGAGCCAGAGCATTCCCTGCTCGCTGTGCTGTGATTGTGAGCAAGATGGCTAGACCGTCTAGTCTCAGTTAATGAGCAGAACCCCTGGAAAAAATAATGATGGATAAAGTTCAGCTCTTGGAACAGCTCTACCTCTGTCAATATTATTGGGAACTTGCATAGTTTAAGGAAGACAGCCAGTGGGGCTGAGTCTCATCCTGTGTGAATTGCTTCTCACAGTCCTGTGCAAATTGCTTCTCATACATGGGTCTTTTTTCTTTTCTTTCTTCTTTCTTCCCACCTCCCTGCCCGCTGTTAGAGAGGAGAGTCCAAATATTGAGCAGTTATAAAGCTAACTCTCTCCAGCCAAAATCCTTAGTTCTGTGGATGCCAGTGATAGTGCTCTCTTAACCACAGAATCTGGCTGCAGCTCACATCTGCTGCGTGCGGAGCCAGCCCTGTGTGTTTTGCTATGTGGCTAAATGTGAATCTGTGGGGGTTCTGACTATGTGGTTCTGCCTACAGTAAGAAATGAGTGCGAGTGACTGCCAGTGACTGATGCTCTGTGTGCATGAAGATAACTTAGTGAGTGGCTTCATGAAAATATAGTCAGGCACTTAAAAGACTAGCTGTTCAGGATTAATTACCTTTGCATTTACTTTGAATGGCTCTTGAAGAGTGAAGGAAAGGCATAACTGATATAAGGCCTTATTTGACAATAATGACTGGTCAGCTCTTCTGCTTCTGGTTTGAGTGCACAAGCCACAGTAACTTCCTGCTTTGATAAGTTGAACTCCACTTATCCCAAGTTTTGCTGTGGGATCCGGAGAAGGATAACTGGCTCATAGGGAATTTGATTAGTTTTTTTGGAGGCGCCTTGTTCAGTAGATGTTTGAGAAATGTTTCAGTTATGATGAAGTAACTCCACCCACCCCATCAAAACCCTGGTTTGACTGGAAAATTCCTGGCCAGCCCAGTTTATTGTCTGCCAGTTCTTACAGCTTACAGGGTGGTTAGAGCAAACTGAGATCCTGAGCATTCGGCTCGCTTAGTGTGGTAACTCTGTTAACTGCCACTGTTTCTTTGATAGTGCCTGCATGCAATATATAGGAGCTTGTAAATGCTATTGTAAGGTCACTAATTAACAGAAGTGGGAAGAGCAGTTAGGACAACTTTGAAGTTCTATACAAAACATGCTTTTCTGTGTACTTCTGGCGAGTTGATCCCGACTGGATGCCAGGTGCCCACCAAAGCTGCTTCATCATTCCCTCTCCTTAACTGGACAAGTGGAGAGGAAAAACAGCAAAAGGCTCGTGGGTCGGGGAGAACACTCAGCAATTACCGTCACGGGCAAAAAAGACCAATCAAATCGGAGCAGGATATTGAGAAATAAACCCTAAATCTTAAAACACCGTCCCCCTACCCCTCCCTTCTTCATGGGCTTTAGTCCTGAATTCTCCATCTCCTTCCTGCCAGGCAGCGCAGAGGGATGGTTAATGGGGGTTACGGTCATTTCATCGCATGTTATCTGCCTCTTCAGGGGGATGACTCCTCATGCTCTTCCCCTGCTCCAGCATGGGGTTCATGCCATGGGAGGTGAGTCCCTTCCTTGGGTGCAGTCCTTCAGGGGCAGGTTGCTTCATGGGGTCACAAGTCCTGCCAGCAAACTTGTCCCAGCATGGGCTTCTCTCAGCTTGGGTCCACAGGTCCTCCCAAGAGCCTACTTCAGTGCAGGCTTCTTATGGGATCACAGTCTGCACTGGGCACCCAGCTGCTCTGGTGTGGGGTCCTCCATGGGCTGCATGGGCACAGCCTGCCTCACCACAGTCTTCTTCAGGGGCTGCAGGGGAATCCCGGCTCTGGTGCTTGGAGAGCCTCCTCCCCTCCTTCTGCACTGATCTTGAAGTGTGCAGAGCTGTTGCTCTCACATATTCTTGCTGCTCTCTCCAGCTGCAATTGCTGCTGCTCAGTAGCTCTTTCCACTTCTTAAAATGTTCTCATGGAGATGCTACCACCATTGCAGGTGGGTCTGTCTTGGAGCCAGCTGGCATTGGTTCTGTTGGACACAGGGGGGAAGCTTCTAGAAGCTTCTCACAGAAGCCACTCCTGTAGCCCCTCGTTACCAAAACCTTGCCACACAAACCCAATACAGCACTTATCTGAAATGTACTGCTGTCCATTTTTGCCCAAGAAAAGTGGAAATGGTATCCTTTAGCACACTGACAGTTTCAACAGTTAGGGCCTTGCTGGTAACTGCAAATGAGAGCTTAATTTGATGCTTTTGAACAATAGATTCTGTGGAGGAAATGGTATATTATTTCATCCTAGAAAGCTATGCTAAATATTCCTTTGCAGAAATTCCGGACAGATGCAAAGCAAAGGTCTGTCTAATGTGCCACAGATTTTATCAGTTCATGGATTCTGGCATGCCAAGGATTGCCTCCAGTGAATGGGAAAAAACAGAGGAGCTGAGAAATGCCCAAGAGTTACGTATCTATGCTGTATAGTGTAACTGATCTTACCTGTCTTCAAAATATAGCATACATTATTCTCTTTAAAATGTTCCTCAACAGCTGAACAAAATACCTTTCTTTTTATTCCATTGATGAAATTACTCCATTTACTGCCCATGTGTTCATTCCCATGGCTAGTCAAACAGCGTTCTGTATCAGGATTGCCTTTGTCAAGTTAAGAAACGTGTAATTTATTTTTTTCTTTTTGAAAGCCCCCTCATGCCTGGCTGAACAAGGGCCTCAGTTCATGCTTATCAGGCAACGCTTTATGCGCTGCTGACCTTCAGAAGCAGGAGAGTGTTCTGGTATTGTCTCCTGACTGTTGGGGTGGATGTGGGGGGAGACTGGCTGAGGTGCCTTTGCGTATCTTTGGCAGTACACAGTCTGCACTGAGTGAATGTACTTTTACAGTTAATTTTGATGTGCCTGGGTAGCATGGGTTTCAGCTGAAAAGAATAATATGTTTCCTTTTTGCTTTAAAAAAGTGCAGTTCAAAGCCCAGTAAATACTGTAAAAGGAACTTATTTCAATATGTAATAGTAATTAGGTTGAAGGGCTGTCTGAACAATAAGTAATTATAGGTTAATTTGCTGCTGTTGTTTCCAGGAATAGCTTTTGTTAACATAGAAAATCACCATTTTCCTTAGGAGTAGGAAGGTGGGGGAGGAGAAGGCATCTAGCATTTGTTATGAATCTGGGACTACCAAAATATCAGGGGTATTGTTTCCAGTGACTCCGTATGGGTGCTGTTAACATGGGAATACTGCTGGGCCTGTGTCTGTTTATCTTGGGCATACATCGGGTCATTTTAATAGAGGAACTTGTAAGCATTTTTAAGAGTTTATGTACATGCATTTTGTGTGTGTGTGCATATATATAAAACAGAATGTTGTTCAAGGAAAACCTTGCATATTCTTCAAAGGACCTATATGGGGTGACTTGGTCTTAGAAAATTAAAGGCTTCATTTAATTTTAGTGTTCAGTTTTGGAACGTTCAGGCTGCTCTGACACCTTTAGATCAAATACTTACCTAAAGCATATGCATAAACTCAGTGAATCATAGAGTATGCTTACATACACTTTGAACATACGTTAGTCACCTGGGGCTGGCTGCATTAGGGCCTCCAGTTGAGTATCTGATTTTATAAGTTTTCATCAAAGGCACTTTATTTCAGGAGCTCTCTCAGAGCTCTGGTAAAGTTCTTCCCTAAGCTCACCATAAACTTGCCATCTCATCATCATGAGCACGATGCTTCCCTGTGTGCTTGTCGAGCCCAGTTCTGCCAACTGTGCTCAAAATGCCACTGTCCAGAGGCTCCTCCTCTATGTCTGCAGCCAGGGCTGGGTGGGGGGGTTGTTCTGCTGTTTTGTCCTGTGGAACTAGCAAGAAGCTGGTTCAAGTCCATGTAGCTCCTTGAACTGAAAAGGAGTTGCTACAATCTGCATTTGCTGAGAATCAGCCCTGTGCATCTAGCAATGGTAAACTGGCTCTTCAGTGTATTAAGTATTGGAAAACTTAATAGAAGCCTGAAATGTGAATAGCTCTAAGACTTTCTTTGAACCTGATATTTATTCCAAGATTATGAGAATTTGCTATAACAATTACACTGTACAGGGCTGCTGGTAGAAGTTTAGTTCCTTGTGGTAATTTTATTTCTTAACATCTAAAGTGTAAATTTGAACTTCTCCTGACATTCACTTTTGTTCCTCTGCTCTTACTGTTTAGAGAAACCACTGTGATTGAGGCAAGGTATACTACTCCATTACATACTTTGCTGTTAGCATTCACATGCCATACGCTTCTAGCAGTCCACATTTGGGCAACTGCAGAAGCAAATTAACTGGCACTGTCTCTTGGCATGCTGTTCTGAGCTGAAATAGAAGCCAGCATAAATGACTTGTAATGATTTGAGCACCTGGCTAGAATGACTTGGACAATACTGCTAGTAGGTAAAAACTGAAAGTTAACCTTCTGTATTGTCTTTTGGTTTTGCAGGAAGTTCATGCAAATGTAGAATTTGAGTAGATTGTATTTGACTATTTCACTGTTCTTTATCAGTACATTTGGCAAGATTCCTTCAGTAGCTTGAGGAAGAGCAAGATGCTGATGTTTATATTGGCAAGCACTGCTGTAGAAAGAGAATTTTCTCAGTCAGAAGCTTTCTTTCCATATCCTCCATCCTTCCTGCATACCAGAGAGGAGCATTTTACTGGTTGTGTAGCTGAATCCCCATATTCTAAATTGGGCTCAGCCCTACTGATGAGATATATGTAGTAAATGCAGCAATTTTTGACATCTTAAGTTTATGCTAAATCAGAGTGATGCTCCTCTAGGATGCCAGCCAGCAGAACATAGGCTCTAGGTCCGCAGCAGTGATTCTGTGGCTGAATGGGGAGGATATTAAAGCCCCTGGGTGCAGTCCCTAGAGTGGAGAGCATTGGTAGCCAAGCAAGTTGCTACTTTATCCTGAGCACCTGCTGGTAGATATGGTTATTGATGGAATGATGCTGTGATTTTTGCCTTTGAACCTCTGGAGTGGGGAAATACCTTTGTTTGTTCTTTACTGGTTCCGGGAAACTAGTAAATGGGTTTGAGGAGATGATGAAAAATATTTAGAGAAATTCCCCTTCTCTTAAGAATGGCCCAGGGGTTAAAGCACGATTCTAGTGTAGCAGGAGACTTGTTTGGAACATGTACCTAGATCTTCAGTGTTTGTAGGCTAAAGACATTGTCTTGTCCCGGGGCTGATGGGATGATTTTTTCAGTCTCTTCTGTTTGATCTGTTTCATTTTGGTTAAATATCAGATGGATTTATAGGACAGGACTCTTCATTCTTTCTGAAGTTCTGATTTTAATGAATGATGATTTCCTACTCTGAAATAAAAAATTGTTGGGAGATCTGCTGACTCATCATATTTCAGTATTTTTGTAGTTCAGGATAGCTTCTTAATGTGGAGTAGAGTTTCAGTGCCACTGCTGAGTGTTTCCTTGTTAGGTAAAAGGGTGGTATAAATTGTATGGGTCAAAAAGAATGGGAAACACTGTAACCTCAGTTTTGAACTGAATGTGCATTCAACCCCTAGCATCCTTTCAGTGACATACTTGATAGTTATTCGGGTCAAATCAGATTGTGTACCTCATCAAGGACACAAACCCAAATGGATACGGAGTTCAAACATGTGATGAGATATATACTAGTTGAGGTGGGAAACTTGGCTTCAGCTTTCTGGCACTCCTCTTCAAATGACAAGTTGTGCAGCTTTTGAGAGGGTCTGGCTTGAAATGTTTGGCTACTGATCAGTATGGTAAAGAGGTTGGGAGAAATTTTCAGAGGCTGTGCTTAAGTCACTTGGTTGTTCACTAGGAAACAGTTCTTATATCATGTAAATGCCCTTTCATGGAAAGACCTGGTATTGTGCAACAAGACTCCCAGGAATTTGACCTTTTTTGAATCTGAATTATAGTTTAGTTTAAGAAACATACTGTTACATGTGTTTGGGGAATGTTTCTAAGTGTTTAGAATGCTTTGTTTCTAATAACTCTAGTTATTTTCAAACTTATTTTACTTAAAGTACGATTGTTTCATTAAACATTTTATTACATTCATAGTTTCTGAACACTGAACTACTATTGAACTGTCTAGAATGTGTTCTTAGAATGCACCAAGTAAACTTAATATCCAGTCTTTAACAAACACTTGATTAGCTTTTTTTATAGTGGAATGTGACTTCATGAAATTTGAACGCCTCTTCATCCTTATTATCTCATCTGAAAAAGATGGAGGGTGGGAGATTCATCTGCCTTGCAGCTTTATCTCTGGTTTTGCCAACTGCATGACAATCTTTTGGTTTTAATTCATAATATCATTAGAACTGCCATGACTGAATTAAATGCAATTTAATACAAGTTTGTCAAATAGCAGAAAAGAGAAAGTGAGCAGTAATGAACCCCACAGGTCTCAGGACTTATAATTGCCTGCCCACCGTGCAAAGAGATTGGGGATCGCTCATCCTAAATTCGTTGTCACCCTGGAATAGTTGATGCCATCCTCTGGACTCAGTGAATGGATCATAATAGACCACACAAAATCAGTCTTGGATATTTGTATTATATGTATTTTTAATGTACAGATGCAGAATCTGAGATAATGAATCAAAGATCCTTTTTATGGGTGGGAGCCAAGTAGCCATCAAAGGAAGCCGTACTGCTCCCATTGCATGGAAGCAAGTTGTTTATTAACTGTGTTAAGTACAGAAGGTGACTGCTGGTGTAAGAATGTTTGCTTATTCATATGGAATATATGTATACCCTCATAAGAGGGTTGCTGGACAGGGGAAGCAAATGTTTTTTTCTAGTGAAACTTAAATGATGCTGTGATGATTCTTTGTCAGACAGTAAAAAATGGGTGCATATATATATACTTATACACGCACACACTGTATTATATACCTTGGCTCATGGGTTATCACAGAACAAATTAATGGAAGTAGCACTTCAGGCGTGCATTATGTGCCTGCCTGTATACATGTCAGCAGTCACACAGTATCTACTTTGTACTGGTACCTGTCTGTTGAAGTATGGGTACTTGCTCTTCACAGAACATACATGTCCCTTTCTGTCACCCAGTTCTTCATTCCAGTAATTTGCTGTAATTAATGCAGAGCTGGCCTTTCTCTCCACTTAGCGGTGGGATGGTTTTTTTTTTTTTTTTAGTTCTTTTAACAAAAAAAGTATTTCTATTGCTCAGATGCAGGATGGTGTTTAATGACCTAAATGAAAGCAACTGGTATGAATCCTTCTCAGCCCAAGGTATAGTCTACAAAGTTAGCAGATTCTGATACTTGCGCATCTCCAGGATGGTAACTCTGGTAACTCACATGGTGTCAGTCACTTGGCACAAATGAGCATCAGCTTAGTACACTGACAGTCACTGATCTCTTGGGGAAGCCATACTGAAACCTGTGTTAAAGAAGAGCTTATCTTGGATAGGACATTTGAAGACTGTACAACAACAGAATTTGCAAGCAGCCTTTGCTGTAGTAGCAAGGATGTGTTGTGGACCAGTGACAGGAAAAAACAATCTTTTTTGATGTATTAAGATGTGGTCATACCACTGAATACTTTTGAATTGTTTGGATGAAATAGTACTGGAGCTTGGGAAAGATGCCAATCAAAGACTTTTTTTCTCTGACCCTCTCTCAAACTGACCTTCATAAGGGTTGGAACGTTCCTCTGCAGAACAGTCACAGTGAGGGCAGCAGCACCAAGTGTTTAGAGGACCTGAGCATCCATCACAGCACATTGTGCTCTTTCCATCATGAAAGCACAGAGGCCTGTGGTGCCCACATATGTAGTGGCCTGGTTTTGCAAAGTGTTACATCAGAGTGAGGTACAGGACTTGTGGGTGCCTGACCATTTTGTTGTGACACTGGTTGGACATCACAGTGTTACTGCGTTAGCTGCTGCCTTCTCAGATTGTAATGTTAGTCATTCCAGAAATCATGGAGGAGGTGATAAGTCATGGGGGAGCATAAGCCTCTTTTCTGAAGGAATCCAGATCTACATGTGGAATCAGTGAGACGTTTTATCTCCTGCATCCTGTTTCCGGCTCTGCTGCCAGGAGGTTTCAGTCAGAGTGTGGTGACCATCAGGGGAATTGGACTGCATTAGCTTAGCAGAAGGGAGAATGCAGAGGCAACAGCTGCATTCTGTGGTTCAAACAAGCATGACAACCCGGTGGTAGTGGGTCTGGGCTCTGCAGATGGGGGATATTCTGCAATGTTTATAGCATGCCTTTAAAGAGAAGGATACTAAAGAGCTCAGATATAATCAGACTTACCCAGAGGCACTTGACTAGCCTGAAGTGGGTAATTTCAAACTTCTGAAAACCCGGAAATACAAAATGGTGGTGTGCCATTTCTGGATACAGCCTTTAAAAAGGCCATAGAACAGTACTGGAAAAATAGCATTTTGTATTAATTATACTTTACATTGTTTTTAGTAAGTGTGTTCATTTATAATGAAGCAGAAGGCTAAAAGGACAGCTTGGGAGGACACTCAGTAATATGTCCTGCATGCTTTTGATGCTGGTTATGTTTATGCTCTTTTTACCGTATGCATCCTTAGTCATTAGACTACAGCAAATGAAAAATTACACCCATTGCTAATCTGAAGACAGTGAAGATGTGTCTTAAATCTCATGCTGCCTCTTGCGGTATTGCAACTGCAATGGCGGGGCTTTGTGCACAGCTAATGGTACTAATTCTTGTAACTTAAAATCATATGCACTCTGATGTTTGGCCTTTGACCTCTTGAGGTTGTTTTTTCTTCTCCTATTTAAATAAAATCTAAAGATGAGAAGAATGCCTTTCAGAAATACCTGAGTTTTGGAATCACACTCTTGCACTTTTGTTTGTCTTTCTGATACAATAATGTTAACTTAAAACTGCATTAGAAAAGGTGTCTTCATCTCAGCCTTCATCTGCAATTCTTCAGTAGCAGCTCTTTATAATAAAAGACAAAGTAAAGTGTGGAATGGAGGCCGTTCTCTGATTCTGCTGGTTTTGTCTTTACCTTTGCAAGCAAAGCAGTATAGTATAATACATGTAGGTAATTAGGAATCCCATTTAAAAATGCGATTGAATTCTGTAGAGGCAGTAGAAGTGCAGGCAGTGAAAGCATAGTGCAGACTGCTACAGTCTCATTAGATACTGACATGGCTTAACCCCAGCTGGCAACTAAGCCCCATACAGCCACTTGCTTACTGATGGGAGGGGGTTGAGAATTGAAAGGGTAAAAGTGAGAAAACTCATGGGTTGAGGTAAAGACAGTTTAATAGGGTGAAGCAAAAGCTGCGTGCACAAGCAAAGCAAGCAGTTCATTCACCACTTCCCATTGGCAGGCACCTCTAGGAAATCAGGGCTCCATCACACATAACAGTTACTTGGGAAGATAAACAGCATCACTCTGAATATCCATCCCCCCAGCTCCTCCTTCCCCCAGCTTTACAGGCTGAGCTGTGTCCCCTCCCAACTCCTTGTGCACCCTTGGCCTACTTGCTGCGGGGTGATATGAGAAGCAGGAAAGGCCTTGACTCTGTGTAAGCACTGCTCAGCAGTAACTGAAACATCCCTGTGTTATCAACTCGGTTTCTCTCACAAATCCAAAACATGGCCCCATATTGGCTGCTATGAAGAAAAATAACTCTGTTCCAGCCAAAACCAGCACAAATACTTGACATTTACATGTTATTTTTTTTTAAATTGGCTCCAAAATTGTGATTGCTTTGTTCCACCCGTACCTTGCATGCTAGCTCTTTGGAGCTGTGGGATTTTGACTGAACTCTTTGGAAATGAGTAAATGATCTTTAATTAAAAATAAAAGATCCACATTCTAGCACTGATCTACTTTATGAACATATGAGAGGGACAAAATTGTAAACTCCAGTTCCTCTGTTAGCAGTGAAAGCTTACTAGTGACCTTGCTTGGTAGGGCTGACAAATGGATCTGTGGCCCTACCACTGGTAAACTTAACGTACCTGTAGTTATGGGATTGCCAGGCTTGGAAGAGGAGGGCAGTGCAAAAGAGCCTGGCAGAGGGTTTTTAGGCAGTGCTGTGTGTATCTTTGAAAACGTTAGCTGTGGGACATCTGAAAGAAATTAGCACAGGGTGCAGCAGGTGAATACAGAAGCAGATAGGGGCTAGAGAAGCATTGACAAGAGTCAAGTCAGTTAGACCTGGGATTCCTGTTACGCTGTCGTGGAGGGAGGCATTAAAGGAGACGGTTGCAGTGGGCAGATGATCAAATATGTTATCTTTGGAGTGCAGGAGATTTCATCCATAAACATACAGGTGGGAAACCCTTCCAACACCGGATTATTCTGTGCTCTTTCATGGGGAACCTTCTGTTCCCTGTTTCCAAAGATAAATTGTATTCCAGATGTTGGAAATGGTGGAACAGGTGTCACACAATTTCCTCCACTCTGACAGAGCTTACTGCTGAGGCATTTTCACACATCCTGTCTTTCTGGCAACATTTCTGTTTTCATAAACACCTCCCCTCTGTGTATTTTTGCTTTGTTGGAGAGGAGTACGTTTCCTCTTCTTCTGATACTAAGTCTGAAAATGGAGTGTGGCTGGTGGTCATTGCCAGGGTTTGCTGGTGGGGCACAGCACAGACTTGCGATTCTCTGATGCTTGAGATGCAGGCAATCCCAGCTGTGCAGAGTGTAGTGTAAAATGGAGCATTTGTCAGCTTTACCTGAAGGCCTGTCTAGCTGGGAGGTGCCTGTGAGCCAAACAGCTCCAAAGCTGGTATTAGTGGAAACGTGGCAGGTGTTCTTTGGAAGTTGAACACAGCAGTAGGGGGATTTCAGAGCTGTTTGAAGAGAGAAAAGAAACTTCTGTAAAGGCTGGGCGAGCAGCCACGTACTTAGGGCTGTGACAGGTGAGCTCTGGCATATTTGCTGCAGTGCTTAGAGACTGTTCCTAACTGTCTGCCTTGCTGGATATTGCTGCTTGCAGTAAAGTCAGCAGGACGGAGCATGTGCCAGCACCATAGCAGCCCTAGTTCAGTTTCATGTTAGCTTAAACCTGTGTAGAATAATATGAACTGCTTCATTTGGTAGAGGGGAGAAGTAAAAGTTGTGCCAAACATAATCCAGTCTTCTCTGCAGTATTCCCCTGAATACTACAAAAATGCTTCATTTTACAAGGCAAGTAAATGCGTATAATAGGCATAGAAATAACACTCTTCCATCAGTATTTGAGGTCTGGGTGTGGCAAGCAACTGAGAGTGATCTCCTATTCCAGGTAGCACATTTGGAAATTGGTGTCAGAAATTAAGGACCTGTAGTATGTCTTTCATTCCTTTTTTGTGTGGTGTGACATGCAGTGACATTTCAGGAAGCAGAAATACAAGCAAGAGATGTGGAGAAAGACAAAGCATGTAAACTGACATTCGAGCCGAGAACCTCTTGTATAGAGGATGTTTTGGGCATTATAAATGTAGAAAGCCTGGAGCTAGAGCTTCTAAACTTCGGTGGGACTGTTTTGTTCATGAATATTTTCATGCGCTATAATCTTTTGTCACAGGATTAAAAATGAAGTGATTGTTCAGTACAGAGATTAACAATATCAGAGGAAAAATAACAATGTTTGTGTTACAATGAGAAAATTAAATTGATTAGCTATTAAGTATAGCTAAAGGATATTTTTAAGAATTAGTGCTACACTGACGTTTTCCTTTTAATGTATCATTTGTATTTTATGTAACAAGCAGTGCTGGACTGTTATGTAAATGAGCAAGTGTTTTATGCAGGTTATTTCAATTATCTGCCCTTGAAGAAGGTGAATGAAAAATAGCGCCAACTCAGTTTCAGCATCTTCATTTTGACAGCTGTAACATGCATATTAATGAAGAGTCTGAAGTGTAGAGGAATGAGTCCATTTGTAAAAGCTGATGTCCTCTTAGTTCTTGATCTTAAAAGGAAGAAGAAGAAATAAAAGAGGAAGAAAGAGAGAAACTAAGGGTATGTTTTTGTGACTGCCAGGTCTTCTTGAAACAGCTTCAGTTACAAGCTGACTGGGTCAACAGCACATTCATCAGTGGAAGACTATAATCATAGTAATACCTGGAGCATTACAGCAAAGAAGAGACAAGTCAAATCTGGCAAAGCGTTGCGTGGAGCTTTTATGTCTTTTTTAAGCTGAGTCAGAGCATTGCTACAAAGAGTAAATTTGGCTAAGTGCTATAGTAGGGTTTAATCAGTGAATTCAATTTGAATTTGAAGAATTATTTAATATCTTTGAAGCAACATCAGTTGAGAGGTGTGGGGCTTTCACAAAGTATGGTTATTGGGATTAATTTGCTTCATACAAGATGCAGTTTTAAAATGTATGGTTTTGGTATAAAGTTAGTAAATTATCTGCTGACAAAGCAGAACGTGAAGATTTCATGTGGCAAGTATCTCTTCCCATTATTCATTGTTTCGTTTTTTTTTTTTTGTAGATATTTTTTAATAGACTTTTAAAGCCAGAAGCATTTGTTAGCTCTAATCTGTCAATAAACTAGTCAAATTCCTTAACACAGGATTATTTATTGAAGAACAGTATCAGTCAAGTATGGTGCTGATGTTGCTTTGTGGAAGGCATGCTTTTTTGAAAAGCAGTAAGGGAGGTTAAGACTTACGGAGTAATCTTAGGGCTAAGTTTTCCAGTCTGCATGAGAAATGTGATGACCTATATCTCATGTTCTGTGCCTATTTGGCATGAGAAATAGCTGAGTGCAATAGACAAGAAGTACATAAAAAAAATGTTACATAGAGACTACAGACTACAATAATTTTTCGATGCTTTCCTTTAGTCGTTGAAACACACTAAATACGGGGAATAGGGTTGCCCTAAACTCATACTCTGTGTGATCTTCCTGCCTGCTCTGTCCAGACATTTTATAACTCTGGTTTTAGCTATTGGGTGGGTTTGGCCCAGAAACTAATTTGAACTCTTTCATCCTTGATTTAAGGAGTGACAGGGAGGGGAACCTTCTGATCTGAGATACGAGCAGACAGGAAGGCATTCAGAGTCACATTGTGGCCCAGTTGCCAGGAAGAAGACTTGTTGGGCAGAATGGGATTCCAGCTCAGTGCCTTGACAATGTGCTTGAGCCACTGACTAAAGACAGGTATGAGGTATGTGAGTTTTAATGGAGAGTTTCTTTTCATGGTAAAGTAAAATAGAGATGGAAGGAGGAACCTTATTCATTTCAAGCACTTTTTTTAATAACTGGCAATAGAAAGGGTTTCTTTTTTTCTCCTGGCACCTTATTTTTTGATTGTTTATATAATTCAGGGTCTGCTTTTCATCAGACCAACACTGCAAAATTCATTCCTTTTTCTTCTTCCTATCTTCTTTCTGCATTTCCCACAAAGTCACATTATTCTGAAAATGTGCTTGCTTGAATTTCATCTCTTCAATTAGAAAATGGATGCACATAAAAACTAATAACAACATTTAAATGCTATCAGTGGATACTGTGATAGAAGCACTAGTTTCTGGAGTTGGAACTCCACTGAAGTGCTGTGTTTTAAAGCAGGAGTTAAGGGAGGATTGTTTAAGTGCATTAGAAGGATTTAGAAGAATTATGGAAACTTTCATATCAGCCCACATAGCAAAGGCTCTCAAATGTGGACAAGGAGGAAGTGTTTCAATTTAAAAACTTGAACTAGATTTCACTCTCATTTATGTACATCTATATCTTCTTGTCAGTGTACAATAGAGTTAAATTTGGTGACTAAACCAAGCTTTTATTCCATTTGACTTAGTCTTTGCTGTAGTTCTTTGCGTGTGACTTAAAATGTGAAGATTTCAAGCCTGTTCCTGGAGCTGGTTTTGATGGCAGCAGGATTAAGCAACTGGACTCCTTTTCGTGTGTTAACTCTTCATTGTGTGTACAGTTTCTCTCACCCAGCCACATAACTGGAAATAGAAAGCATATTGTAGGATTTTTTTAATCACATGTAAATTCCATTCATGTGCCCAGGTTTTCAGAGCAGACTTGGAGATTTAACTGTACAAACACTGTTAGTTTCAGTAGGAGCTGTATGGCTAAATCCTCTGAGTTACTTTTGAGAAAACAAGAAAACCACCAAAACAAAACAACAACAAAGCCCCACAAAACCAAATGAAACAAACAAGGAAGCAAAGGAAAAAACCCACCAAAACCACCAGCCATGCAGCACTCATCAGTCTAACCGCCTGGCACATTTAGCTGCTTTTTTTCAGATGGGATCTTCAGACAGATTTCCTGGCAAAATTTAAGGTTGCTGGTGAATGAGGAAAAAGGAGCTGTTGAGTTCATCTAAGGTGTTCCTCCTCTTTAAAACCTCAAAGTAATCAAGTAATAGTGAATAGAGTCCAAGAGACATGGCTGGGAGAAGTATGATGCCTTTCTATCCAGATTCATATCTATGAGGCATTTTTAAAATGTGTTTACAGAACTAATCTGGGGAAAGTATGAAATTTGGACTAGCTTTGCTTTTTGGCAAGATTGAGCACTGTGTTCATTAAGTGTTTTCATGTTTCTCTAATGCTTAGAAGTAAGCACATGCAATTAGTCTTTGTAAGTATAGCTTTACTAGGTTGGGATTAAAACCTCCAAATTAATCTGTTTGGGTTTTTTCTCCTTTCACAGACAATATTCTCACCTGAAGAGAGATGGCAGAAGTAAATTCTCCTGTAAATATCAAGGAAAAGGTAGGTTCAAGTCACAGTACAGTGCAAACCGAAATGATATTTGCATACATATTTTATCCCTGCTCCATCAGACACTGCTCACATACGTAACTTTAATATGCGTTGACTCTGTGCATAAAGTTAAGTACTCAAGCAGCTTTTGGTGAGATTAATAGATTAATCTTGGTTGATGAGAAACTGAGAAACATTTTTGCTTTTCTGTAAAGAGGCAATGTTTTGTCAGACAGACTTCTATTCCTCTGTGATTCCTGTGCACGCTGATGCTGTGGAGAATTGCAGTCTGTGGTGATTGCTGCTGTACAAAACACAGCCTTTGGGTAAACACATCCTTTAGAAAACAGTTTTTCTGACCAGAAATGTTACACCTTTACTACTTAAAAGACAATTCCTAAAATTACAGGGTCTGAAAACAGTCGATTTTTCTTTTCTTTTTTTTCCTTTTTTTTCTTTTTTTTCACCTATATGAGTAGCTCTGTATTCTGTGTACTTGCGTATGTCCTCTCCATGTCCTGGCTGTTGCTAGGGCTTTACCACCCTTCCAGGAGCAGTAAAGGACCTAAACCTAATTAGTATACAAATATGAGGTAGGTCAGGAGATCTTTTGTGATTCTCAACAGGAAAGTTGTGAAGAGACAATTTAACGTTAAAATACTCCTCACCAACATCAACAGGAAACCATAATGCCTCATAAAGAGTGAGAGAGAAGTGGGAATATAACACGATAGGGTTGTATTTTAAAATAAGCCAAGATTTTGAGAATTCACCTGAATTGTCTTTTGTAAGATCAGGTTTTGTTCTATTTCACGTTTGGTAAGAGAAAGGGAGCTTTTCATTTAGGTATTCTAGAGAAGGCTAATGAGCTCCTTGATTTACAGCTTTATTAAGCCTAAGGTAACATAATAAAGATGCAGTTTTTAAGGCAGTGTGATAAATGCTGAAGGCCAGAATGCAGCTCTGTCAGTGAGACCACGTTTGTTCAGGTATCAGTGAAAATTTGATTAGGCCCATTCACTTCACGAAAAATGCGCAAGCAGAAAGGATCAAGAAAAAAATAAATAAATTAATTACCAAGATTAAATAGCAAGAAAACACAGTAAGGGCAATGTGAAACTGAGAAATGTAGTCATCTTGCACTGTATCATAAGACCTTTCTGTGGCAGATTATACATTTCGCAGGGCAGTAGGAATGTGAAGTGCTCTCTTCTCTCTAAGCCTGTTAATGGAAAGGAAAATAATAAAAATTTGTGTGATTCCTTGGATCAACTCTTTTCCTGAGCTGACAAAAACAGCAGAAAAAGATTTGCCTGCCTTCAATTTTGGCAGTTCATAACTTCAGTTTTGCAGTTAGGTGGACTGATAACAAGGAAGAAGATGCTATTTGGCCTGGGGAGCGTGTGCAAGGTACTGTAAATGTGACTTTCCAATCTGGAAAAGTTTAAAGAAATGATAGTTGACACAGCATGACAGGAAAAAGAAATAACCTTGAGGTCAGTATTCAGTTTTTTAGTTAACTTCCTGGTTTGCTTCTGAGTTCACAAATAATGAACTTTTGAGTTGGGTAATGTATTTCCCAGCACTGATCATGACTAGTAGTTAACAGACATTGCATTTGTTTTGTAAGAGTTGATAAGCCGTGGCAAGTAATGAGCCTGAAACTAGGTTTCCTCAAGTTCCAGTTTCCTAATGACGTTTCCTGAGAGAACAGTCACAAACTATTACCTGCCTACCAATACATGAACGAAGCTGCTGAGAAAACAGCATAGCAAGTGGTTCATACTAAGTAGTTCAGGTGGGAATGAGTTCCTGTTTGAACTGTTGTGTCCATCTTTCACTGCTTACTCACTTTCTTTGCTTTCAGAAGACAGACCTTTTTTGCTTCATATCCCTGGTAGGAATCACTCCCTTACCTATTGCTCTGCCCAGGTGCCTGCTTTTTGAGTAGTTTTTATATGTTGTAAACTACTGTGCTTGAGGACAGATGTGTCAACTTGAATCTGTATTTTTGGTGACGAGTATATTCCTTAGTCTTCAATAACAGCACAGGGTTTAAGTATTGAGCAGCATGATGGATTTTGCAACAGAAAGTAATGTCATCGCATTCTTTCCCCTAGAGCCAGAGTGCTGGAACATAAATTAAAGTAACTCTCAAAATGCAGCTCAGTAAATCAATTGAAGTTCTACTGATTCACTGTGTAGCCTGATTTTATTTCATTTTTTAATAATTAATTTAGTCAGTTTTCCAAGTGCAGGATTTTAAACAGCATCTGCTAGTTCAAGAATGAAAGGGTCTTTATTTACACTAGATATCTGCTATTCCAAGTATGATATCTGCTGGGAGTGTCTTAAAAATCAAATATTTATAGGCATATACATTTTAAGTCAGGAAAATAATTGGATCAATATACTCTGTTACAAATAATTCCTTTCTTTATTCTTGTATCTTCTATCAGTATTTAGTGCCACTAAATATCTATGCCAAGCAGCAATTAATATTTTACTGCAAAATCACTGGGTTTTGTTCTGGAAGATATAGGCTAATAACTTACTAAGTAAAGGCTTAATGACTGAACAGCATAAATCTCATGAACTCTACATACATCAACTGAGAAGCTAGCATGCTCAGTTTGCCATTTCACTTGGACAAGACTGTCTTGTTTTAAAATGAGACTGTGATAGCACAAGACCATTTGACATCTTGTATTTGGTTTACAGTATGGTGGCTCTTTCTGTCAGCAGCGGAGTAACTAAAGCAACTGTAGCTTTAGAACCCTCTGAATAATGCGTTAGAAATACGAGGAAGGGGTTGAACAGATATGTCCTGCAGAGTTAGCTTTAATTATATTTGCACATAGACTGCTGAAATGTAAGGGCCTCATTTGTATGTTTGAAAAGCAGACTTATGTACAGTGTCCTGGTAAAAGAGTCAAAATCAAATCCCTTTCTCACTTAAAAAAACAGCAGTGCAAGTTGCGGTCATGCTACACAACACTGAAGCAGCAACTTTAGTGTTTACTTTTACCTACCTTTTGGGCATGAGTATTTCTGGGAAACAAAATGAAGATTTATAAGTTTAGTTACTCTTGCTGAGCTCAGTAAAAATCCATTGCTGTCAACACAAATGTAAGCAGGCCTTGTTAAAAGCAGCAGAATAGAATACAGTTCCTTCCCACTTCTTTCTCTTCTACCTCAGTGCTTGCAGATCATAATGCATTTAAGACTGATCCTGCTAGGACCTGAATGAAGCCAAAGGAGCTGTACATCTGCACACAAATGCTTATTCTTGCAAGTTTCCGCAAAAGTAGAACACAAGTTTCCCCTTATATTGAACATTGTTTCTCTGACAAAAATGTAGTACAGAGCCCATGAAGTTTTAGCATAACGTTTGTTGTTCTGGTTTGTGGCTGGGTTTCTTTGTTGTTTTTTTTTTCTGGGAGGGGAGAGGAGGTGGCTTGGAGGTTTTCTTAAATGATGGCTTTTCCCCATGTTCTCTCCATGATCAGCTAGTCATTCAAGAATTAAGACCTCTGTCACTGTTTTAAGTGATGTGCATCTGAGGGAGACATTCTGGGTATTATGCTCACAGCCTCTGTAAGACCCTACTCTGAATTTGAGTCATAAAAGAATGCTACTGTAGTGCTGATATTTGTGTAATTCATTCTTGGCATTTTAGCTGAAATAGATCATAAAGTCAATAGGTTAAACATTCTCCCGCCCCTACCCCCCGAGAGTTTTATATGAATGTTGGCCTGTGATGTCAGGAAAGCTAATGGAAGTTTCCATAGTTGGCAGAGGCTCCTGCAGCTGTGATACTCTATGTGGGGAGCCAGGACTGTTCCAATTACCATATTTTCATGCATATAACCCACAGATTTTCCAGAATAACACAAGTTCAGCATTTCTGCAGCCACAAGGTTCATTACGTGCCTGCATAGCTAGTACAAGGAGTTTAACATCAGGGTCTCTCAGAATATTTCCCTCTTCCCTGACCCTTGCAATAGTCTTCCCGCACTGCGCCACTCTCTCTCTCGCCTCTGATTATATTGATGTCTGTGCCTGAAAATACAGTATAAATAAGAATTTATTTTCTAGTATCAGGGTTTTTCAGAGACTGGGTTTTACATAGTTTAAATCATATGGACACAAGTTCACTGGATTAAGGAATAAAATAGGCCAGATTTGGTGTTTTAAATCCAAAATAATTCCATAAAATTAATGGAGGTATTCATGCATTAACTTGGTGTATCACCAGAAGAGGTGCTGAGATTCTGAATGAGAAGGCCTCCAAAGCAGCAATTGAAGTGAGGAATTCAAGCACTGTGTTTTCTCCTTTAACAATTAGACCCTCTTAGTTTAACAAGAGAAGAGTATCAGGCACTCCCCAGGGTAACCATTTAGCTCTGGCACAAGAGTTTGGGTTTGCTCCAAAGAAATACTGGGAATTGTTCAAACTTTGAGACTTGTCATTAGGCCTCTTTCCCCGCCACCTCCAGCCCTCCCACCCCCCTCCCGATTATTGTGTATCTAAACATGTTTGAGCAAGTGAGATCTGTGTCAGCTGGAATTGGCAAAATACCCATTCAGATTAAGGTCCTTTTCGTGGGATTCTGTTAGGAGTGCAGTTTTGTTGAAGTTCTGAAAGGCTTGCTTTTTCATTTGCCATTTCAAGTGTCAGAGCTGTAGGAACAGATGGGCAGGTTTATTCCATAAACTGCAAGAAGGAAACTTTATTCAGATGTAGTTTTGGGGGCTTCACAGTTTTGTTTACATTATACCATAACTTAAGCAATAGCATGCAAGGACAGAGTAGGGTTCATAGTGGAAGGAATGGAACAGTATATAAATTTAAAATCACCCATTACAAAAGCAGATAGCTTCCAACCTGTAATTTCATTAGGCTTTCTTAAAGTGGTCCTTTGCAGCTGTTCCTTGCCCATGTGTTGAACTAGATGGACAAAGTTGAACAAAATGCACTTGTGTCACTTGATGAGCCATTTAACTTGGGTTAAGAATATTATAGATTCACATCTGCAAGTGTCTGCTGTCATTACTCAAGCAGAAGAGTTCTTACTGAGCCAAACTTCTTAATATACTCTTTCAGGATTCCTTAAATGTCTGGGTTTTCCATTTAATTAGTTTACGAATTGGCGGGACAAGGGTGACAAAATAAATCCATGATGACTGCCTAAAGTAGTTTATTGCAGCAAGTAAGTTGTTTTGTGCTTCATGGGGATAAATAATTCAAAGGTATCCATGTGATAAATGGGTCTTGTAGTGGAAAGAGACATGCAGACCTGATCAAAGCTGTTATTTTGCTCAAACAGGATGTTAACAACACTTGGTCAGTGTGTTGTGATGAACTGTTAGTGAAGTTTCTGGAAAATTTCTCTGATGTAACAAATGGGCTCTTAATGCAGCAAAGTCAAATCGTATTTATGAAATATGTTTGTGTAGGAGTTTTCAAAACCTCAAAGTTTTTAAATGCATTTTCCTTCTCAATGTAACCAGGACATATGCTAATGTCCTAGATTATAGAAACCAGCACGGTTCTGCAGACAGCCCTCCTTGCCTGTTCCTCATGCAGGATTTGAGTCAACTGCAACTGGAGGTGTAATCTAGTTGAGCATGGTGTACACTGCTACCTGTCCTCAGTTGCAGGGGGTATATACAATGTGTATGTGTACATAAAGATTTGCTACTAAAGTAGGAAAATGTCTGTGTATTTGTTGATAACCATACTTCTAAATGAATTTGGCACTTCACGGAGAAAATCCATTTATCTTCATGTTTAGTATAAAGGGAAGGTGGATCTGCATTTGATGTTCCTAACCAAGCATAAGTAAGAATATTTCTAAGTGGCCATGGTAGTAACTTACTACAAGGGAATTAGAACAGCTGTGTTCAGGGGTTTCAGAACAGCCGTGAGCTTTCAGCAAAGAATTTTAATTTGTCACTATGTCAGAGATATATAAACAAATTCTCTGAACCCCGGATATGTTACTTACTCAGGAGAAACATCCTCTTTGAGATGATGCCAAGGGGGAGCAGATGGAGTAGAGCAGCAAACAGGCAGCGATTGGTTTCATGTTGTTACGGTTGCCTGGGAACCATTTGGAATTTGACAGAGAACCTAAAGGACTCACAGGAATACACAGCAACATCAGCTTGACTCTGGGTGTGGAGTAGGTAATCTGCTGCCACAGTTTTCAGGCAGGCTGTATTTCTTTTTGAGCTTGACTTCTCAGGAAGGTCTCACGAGGCGGGTGTTCCTAAGAACTTTGAGTAAGACACCATGAGACATTAGAATTTCAGTGCCCTCTCCTATGTGCCGTGGTCCTCAGAAGTGAACTGATTTTTTTTGCTTCAGGAGAGCCAAAACTTTGCCCCAAGTAAGATTGCCTATAGTTTAACAGTAATTCTCAGAAAAATAGTCACTTATATCTGATCAGGCTTTGGGGATTTTATTTTTGGGTAGAAACAGCTTATCTGAGGGGACTTGGAGCCTTTTTCAATTTTTATATCACTTCTGGGCAGACCTCAGCAATTTGTGTAAGAGACAGATAAAAACAACCTCATGACTGTGGAATTTTGGTCTTGATGAGACGCAACCCAGCTCAACTTGCAGCAGCTTTAACTGTGCTTGAGCAAGCATTTCAAGCTAACTGTGTGCCTAAGACTTCAGCTCAGAAAAGTGGTTAAAACTCTTCTGAACTTTGAACTAACTTTAGACTTACCCAGAAGAGAGTAGGTAGGTCTGCTGGAATTAAATGCATGCTTTAAAAAGGTAGTCTCTGGATAGTGAGTTTAAATAGAGGTGAATGTGGGTTCTGCCTTCCATGTGCTTGAGCATACACAGTTGTTTTTGAGATTACATCTCTGTAGTTTAGATCTCTAATTGCTTTAAAGTAGCTTTTGTAAGCTGAAATTCTGAGCAAGTTGTCTTAGTAGTAAAGAAATAAATGTGCTTTCCAGTCAGGCTACAGGAGGGAAAGCCCAGGAATTTAAATACTCTCAGTGACACCTTCTGAACTAATGCTAACAGTAATGGCACAATTAACTGTGGTTCAGAAGGTATGTTACTGAATTATCTTCGTGTCCCGGAATGCTTGTCCAGCATCCAAATGGTGACAGAAGTTCACTGGGAATCTACACTGGATAAAGACGGGATGATTCACAAAATCGTTAGAATAATTGACTTCCCTGTTGTCTGTCTGGTAATGTTCCTCCTATGATCAGGTTTCAGTGAGTAGGAAAAAACTCTATTCTCCCACATACACAGAAGTAAATCTAATAAAGTAGACTGCTGTGAGTTTGTTCTTGCAGACATCTAAGTATTAATGAAGAATCACTGTATGTTAGGGGATTGTTTGGCTCTTGTACTTTTTTCATCCTTTAGGATGTTAAATAATTTTTCAAAGGAATTTGTTGATGAGAAGTTTTCACCATTAGATTATTGTAGATCCATAACCTGTTGCTTACTTGTTGAGAAGACGGGTGTTCTTGGTAAGTTTGAGGACTGAAGCTTAGAGAGATAAAGATGGGAATTACCTCCTGCCCTGGTATCTCCCTATCACACCTTTAATAAAAATAACTTTATAGTTTTCTGGATTGCTCTCAAAGCTGGAGACTTGTAAGCAGTTGAGGTATATAGCTGTACTAGCAAAAGGCCTGCTTTATGACCTGAACTAGCAGGTGAACCAGAGAGGAGCCAGCATACGTAAGCTGTCTAGATCCAGCTCAAATCCAGCCCTTTTAATATATCTCCCACTTGTCATCTTGTATTTCCTGGAGCTTTGTGGCTCCATTCATCACAGTCTGTGATATGTCTCTTTAAGGCCTTCAGCTGTAGAAGTGCATTTGTTAAGTTTACATGGTCAAGACGGTTGTCTACCCTCCCTTTAGCTTTTCCTTTTGTATTGCTGTGTCCCTTTCCAGAAATATATGGGACATATTTTGCATATGGGGATAGACCTGAGCTTCAAGCATAGAAATCTATGCATGTTTCTGAAACCAGGGTGGAAGGACTAAAAGGTGGAATATCAGGGACCTTGAAATTTGCATTTCTTGGCTAAGGCTGTCAAATGGCCTGGTCTCCCTCAACACACCTTGCCCTTCCCCGGATACACTGTCACATCACAATTTGAGAATTTTAACCATTTGTCAGTAATTTCTGGATGTCCAGAAATCACTGACTTTTTTTGATGTCCTCTGTACAGTAATTGCAGTGTATTCTGGCTGCAAACATTATTCGAACAGTGCATATGTTGGAGATCTGGTGCCTGATACATGGATCTGTATGTCTTGGAATTTGAAAAAAATTGTGGTAACATTATTCCATTTTGTTCCTAAAAGTTTTTAAGGCAAAATATTTTATTTTGGAACAAAACCTTTTGGGATTTCTCCGCTGTTGGAATTCTGGGTTTATATCTGCTTTTGTTATTTCTGAACAGAGTAGTACATTTATTTTTTTTTCCTTAATATTAACATATTCTGGTTGCAAATTTTAGTTTTCATTTGTCTTATCCCATGTAAGTCACTGAAGAAATCTGGAAAGCAGAAACACAACTTGTAGATATCGTGGGTATCACATCATACATACACAAGAGAAGCCTATTCGAAAAGTGTAAGCGACTTCTGATTTAGTGTTTCCTAAGCCCTGGATGCTGTTCTTTGCAATCTGATGTTCTTTTCTGAGGAAAGTTTTTTGATGAAACTTCGTGAGATAGAGAACTTCTAAATGGAAAGATAAACAAATGTATATTCTGTACAACAGTCAACAAAGGATATTGTTGGGGCAGTAAAATTGTTGAGCTCTGCAGTACATTAATATTACCTAAATTGTATTTTTACATAGTCCAACTAAAACAAGACTGTGTCCACAGTATTGGTCATATGCTTAATTTCCTTTCTGTGTATTGGCAAGTATTCTTCCTGAGGTCATCATCTTGCTTTTTTTGGGTTATCTCCACAACTGTAATGTTCCCATAACCTTTTTGTATTTAATCATAGTACTAGTCATATGAAACACAGTTTAGCTTTTAATTCTGGTTTTTCTATTAGTCGGAAATTTCTTAACAAAGACCACACAGTGCAAACAAAGTCTGCAGTAGGTTCTGTAGCCTAAAACATAGTCTCCCTGATCAAGTTCCTGTGCCTTGGTGTTCTCCACCCCACAGATGTTCTTAATGTCTTTAAGAAGTTTCCTAGCTGCAGTGTGTGGCACGTTGCCTGATCCATCCTGTGGTCTTGGCCTCACTTTGTTGTTTCCAGATGCTTCTTGAGGCTTCCAGACCTTTCATAGCAGAGAAGGACCTAGAAGCCTTATGATATTCCCATGCTTATACTTAAAGCTGGTTAGAATACACTAGATATTTCCTTTACTATTTTTCCTGTAAGCAGTTGCCACAAGGAGATTATGCAATTTTGAGTAGGCAGAGGTGATCCACATGATTGTGAAAGAAGATGGGAGGTTTTTGTGAGAATACGGAAATGTAGTCCACATGGTGGAAACCTTTGGCATCTACCACCATAGAGCATAAACTAGACTGCAGTTTGCAGCCTGATCTACCCTCGGGTCTTTGCCAACTTTTATTGTTCATATTTGTTGCAGCTTTATCAGTAAATAGCATGCCTGTGCCCACAATCAGATGAGTAAGACTCCTTTTTCCAGGGCTTTTTCTGCACCTCCTGTTCATCTGGGTTAGTTTTCACTTGAATGCCTGCAGCACACAGAGAGCTATACTCTCTACTTCCCTCCCCATGTGCCCAAATCAGCTGAAGAGATAAGCTTGAGCAGAGGTTTTCTGGGTAGTTTCTGGCAACAACAGCCAGTTGACAGCCTAGCCTGTCTGAACTTCCAATAGTCACTTGTGTTTAGTAGAACCTCCAAAGCAACTAGTTGTTGAGAACTAGCTTGTGAGCATAGGGCAACAACATTAGACAAGTTATTAGATAGGCCTTTGGAAAAGGTCCTTGGGAAGCAGAGAAGCCATTTAACTCCACTGCCCTCTATGCCTGTGGCCTGAGTTGTCCAAGGCTAGCCTTGCTACTTGAAATGTATTGTGGGCAAATGTGAAGCTGCAAAGACATGAGATGATGATAGGATGACAAACAGAAACAGGGTAAATTGTACTAAGTAGACATACTAGAGTTCTGTGCTGAAGTCAGAAAGTGACCTTTCTTACACAGTGAAAGAGATGAGCTAATGTGAAAGCGTCCCCCAGAAAGTTTGACCCCATGTGGATTTAGCTGAAGCAAGTATCAACTTTTTGTGGTGCTGAAGCTATGTCCAGCAGGTGTCATGAATCAGAGCTCTCAGTCGCTGTGTATTAACAGAGCTTGAAATGGGTCGTGGCTTCTGTTAGTACATGGGACAGGGAAATACAGTGATTGAGGAGTGGGGTGAGCATACGACAGCAAAATAAGATTCTTGGTCATAAGTCAGAGCACTTAAGTGTTCTGAATCAACTTCTGGTGCCTCCACTGATGGAGACTCCACAAAGGGAATCTGGAAATATTGGTCTTCAGCGTCTAAATGGTCAGCTAAGACAAGGTATTGTGAATGTTCTCACCATGTAACCCAGCCTAGTTCACTTAAAGAGTTCTATCTTCATGTATTATTTTTTCACAATTATTTTACAGTACAATAAAAAGACCACCAGTACTTCACAATCAGAAATTAGCATGATGACACTGTAACACAGTAAATAAAGTACGCCCTAATCAAGGATGTGTCCCATAGAAAGAAGGCCATCCACAGGGGAGCTGGATGACCATTTGCAGTACAATAAATACATGGTGGATAGCTTGACATGGTACTCAAAAAGCTGATTTGGAACAACTAGATTGGTTTTGGCATGGATTCTCTTGTCTTTTCAGAGTACTACCTTGCCCTTTTGTTAGTTTTGCTGATTATATTTAAGTATTTTTATTTTGGTACTACCTAGTAAAGCTTGTCTAGCATTAAAACAATATAGCACTTATGTTACATGGGCAAGAGAAAGTAAATCATCAACATGATTCCAGTAGGAACATTTTATTTAAAGCATAGTGGGTTGAATTGCCATTTGGTGTAAATGGATACTGAAGACAATACAGCAGTAGGAAATGCTGTGAAATATAAGCATGGTGTGCCAGAATCATGGGTGGGTGTAACACCTCGTCCATCAGCAGTTCCCTGAAGGAAGCATTTGGCTTCCCATATCCTTTGTTCAGGATTTTGGTACACAAGCTTCCTGATCACATATGTATGGAACAGAAAACTGAAATTATGCTGAGCAGCCACTAGAGCTTTTAAAACTTATACTGTTTTCCCTTTAGCCTGTGACTGTTTTCATGCATATGACTGTTTTCCAGATGTCAAAAAGCACTGATCGTAACTAACATAGCAAGGCCATGCAATAGCCTTGTCAAAGTACTTGTGTACTCCGTAAGTTTGTATAGGTGATGTGTCTTGTCAAGTTGCATGGGAGCAAATAGAACATTTAGGAAAAAAGCATAAGGTCAAATTCTGTCAGTTCGGATAAACTAGTTCTCCTGCTGTGATTGAGGTAGGATTTGGTTCCAGGCTTACTGGCTACCAGTTCTGTGATTCAGTCTCCTGAGGAAATTGTTTTCATTATTTGCATGGGTCAGTTAAGGAGAGGATGGGTATTGTTTCGTACAGACACACTGTTGTATACCTGTCAGTATGTCATGTATAACATGCATATATATAAACATCTCTTGGCACAGATGTACCTTGCTGTCTAAAGGAGCATGATGAACCCATGTGTTAACGTATTCCTGTTTTTTCCTTCCAGATCAATGCAATCCGATCAGTTGTTCCAAACAAAAGCAATAATGAGATAGTTCTGGTGTTGCAGCAGTTTGATAACAATGTAGACAAGGCTGTTCAAGCTTTCATGGATGGTGAGTAGAGCATACCTTTTTCACTAAGGCATGAGGCATTCAGTTGCATGCTGAAGTATTCATTGTCTTTAGTGGCTTAAAAGTTGTTCTGATAAAATACTGATGATTGTGACACTTGGAAAGCTCATTAGTTATAATTGTTACTTCTGTCTGCATCTTTACTTCTTCACAGTATGAGTTTGACATGGCTGTTTATTCTACCTAACTGCCAATTTTTGGCGCCATTCTTTTGCAGGCCTTTTTAATTCTGCATTAAAGTTAATGCTTTTTAAAGTGAATATGTCAGAATATGATTCGCTGTTGAAGATACAGTAACTAATAAGAAGTTGGAATAGTTCTGAAGCAGATAACCAGGCCTCTAAACCCCTGAACTTGATGCATACATTGACATTCAAACCTCAATCTGAATTTTGCAAATAGCCTTGACATTTATAATGGCTGAACGAAGACTCCATTGAAAGTTTGAGCCATTCTAAATCTGGATCTGTTCGTATTTTGCATTGTGAGACCAACTCTAATGAAAGGTCACTTGTGTTTAAATAACACTTCTGATAAATATATAATAGCAAGTATTTTGAACTTTCACCAAAGACTGTGGGAAACCCTCTGCAGGAATAGCAACATACCAGGAGCAAAACCTCTCAAAATCTTTGTAGTTTCGGGCTACTTAAAAGATACCGGAAGTTCAGTGGTTTTAAAAGCCCTGTATATCTGTCATGGTTTAAGTCCAGCTGGTAACTCAGAAACATGCAGCCACTCACTCACTCCCCACTCCCTTCTTCCTCCCCCCAACTCCCAGAGGGATGGGGAGGAGAATTGAAAGAATGTAACTCCCACGGGCCAGATAAGAACAGTCCAGTAACTAAGGTATAACACAAACCACTGCTGCTACCACCAATAATAATAATGATAAGGGAAATAACAAGGGGAGAGAATACAACTGCTCACCACCCACTGGCCAATACCCAGCCCGACCCAAGCAGTGATCTAGCCCTGACGTGCTGTGGTATGGAATACCTCTTTGGCTAGATTGGGTCAGGTGTCCTGTCTCTGCTTCCTCCCGCCTTCCTCTCCTCCCTGGCAGAGCATGAGACTCTGACAGAGTCGGAGTAAACGTTACTGAGCAACAACTAAAAACATTGGTGTTATCAGCGCTGTTCCCAGGCTGAAAGTCAAAACCACAGCACTGCACCAGCTACTAAGAAGGAGAAAAATGACTGCTACTGCTGAACCCAGGACAGTATCCTAGCAAATGCCTCATAGTGTTGAAGTGCCATCTCAAATTTGCTTATTTCTTATCTATTTTACTTGAGAATAGTTTTGCATTTGGTTTGGAGTAATTTACTAAGAAGCATCAGCCAGAAAGCTCATGATGTACTAGGAATTACTCACCAATACACAAAAGCAAATGCAAACAAACCGGACTATTTATAAATACCTCAGAATTCTTCCATCCCGTCTATATGATGCCTCTTGATTCAGGTATTTGCATCAGTCATATTCCTCTGGAAAGAGGAGTTTGTTTGTTCACACACAGAGAAAGGAAAATGTGATGCATCAATTAATTTTGTTCTCCTGTAATACATGGCTTGGGAAAAGTAGTGGAGAGGTTGCTCCCTAATCGTTCACTAAGTTCCTTTCATGCAATTTATTTTGTCTTAAGTTATTACTGCTTGCTTGAGTTGTTTCCAGTGATTCTTTCAAAGGGGAAGTGCTTTCATAGCCATGTGTTGTCATCTGCTATGAAAAAGAAATAGGGCAAAAGCAAGTGCAAGAATGCAACAAAGTCTTGGAAAAAAGTAAGCTGTTGTAACCTGAGTTCAAATCATCTTTGAGCTTCACCAGTTTATGATCACTGTGTATTGAGTTCAGAAGTCTTTGCAAGTGAGCATTTGAAAAGAGACAATATTTGTAACTGTCTGGAAATGGCATGAAAAAGGTCATGTCCTTTCAGCTACCAGTATGGATAGAATGACTCTAGCACTTTGAGTGCCTTTTCACATGAATGAAAAACATTGCTAAGATTGAAATACCACAGTCGCAGAGCACACATTGCTACAAGCAGTGAAAAACATGGGGATAGCCATGCTGAGTGAAAAGGCTGAGCACCTCCATTCAGTGGTGCTGCATGCTGAACCAAGAAATGTTCAAATTTAGTTTTCTGAGATCAGCTCCTATCAGCTTCATATCTGGAGTGGTGTATAGGTGATGTCTGTATTATAAATTTACTTCTATATTTGAAGTATGAGTTGAGTTAAATAAAATAGTGGTTCAAATTTATTATTTGCAATATTTTTACCTAATTAAGCATAAACAGAAGGGCTGTTCAGCTGCTTTCTAGATCTAGTCAAGAAAATATACTGGTGGGTTTAAATGAGGGCTTTGGGACTTGCAGTTAGTGCACTTCCAACAAGAAGAAACTAGGGTTAGTTGGGTGAATCCTTAAAATAATCCTCACCGTGCATAGTATTTGCAGGGAATCTGAGGGAAGCAAAGCTAAGACAACACCAGCCAACACAAAAAGAGTGTTGGATGATACTGTGAAAACAGTTAACAAAGCTGTCAAGTAAAATCACGTATTTTCAGCAGCACAGAATAAAATGGGCAGGAAGTGTCTGGGTTTGTTTCTTCTTTGTGAAACGTGGTGTCTATTGAAAGACAGCATATCTCTAGGAGAGGGGATTGCATTTGTATTTACATAAGTATGTATCTGTGTAACTAAATATAGTTATATGTATAGTTATACACATAAGTTTTCTTAGCCTTTGGTCTGCATTGTAATGGAAACAAAATATGGCTTTGATGGATTCACAGAATCATAGGATGGTTTGGGTTGGAAAGGACCTTAAAGACCATCCAGTTCCAACCCCCTGCCATGGGCAGGGATGCCTTCCACTAGACCTGGTTGCTCAAAGCCACTTCCAACCTGGCCTTGAACACTGCCAGGGATGGGACAGCTTCTGTGGGCAGCCTGTGCCAGCGCCTCAGCACCCTCACAGGGAAGACTTTTTTTTCCCCAATATCTAATCTAAATTTGCCCTAAATTCCATACATGTTTTTTTTTCACAGTTTAACAAATTTGGCTTAGCACTTATAATGTGCATGGTAGACTTGCCAGATAATTTTGGATCTGTATTATTGAGATAGAAAAATTATTCTGATACATTTGAAAATCTCACATGTCTTTGGCTGAATCCAAATTGATGACTCATGGTTATCTGAAAACAGGATTATTTCTTAATGCTAATATTGTCAAGAGTTCACTGAAATGAGTGAGAAGAGTATGAGACCCATTTGGAAAGGATGATAAACAAATATTTACTAGAATTATGAAGGGATGATAAAGTGATTCCTCAAGCAGAAGACCTTTAACCTGGTGGCGATGAAAAAGGGTTATTGTGGCAGATACTGCCATTGTAGTTTGAATGATGATTCGGACTGCATGCTTTCCATTGTCCTGGGTTCAGCAGTAGCAGTCATTTTCTACTTCTTAGTAGCTGGTGCAGTGCTGTGGTTTTGACTTTCGGCCTGGGAACAGCGCTGATAACACCAGTGTTTTTAGTTGTTGCTCAGTGATGTTTATTGTGACCAAGGACTTTATGAGTCTCATGCTCTGCCAGGGAGGAGGGGAAGTCAGGACAAAGTAGAAACAGGACTCCTGACCCAAAGTAGCCAAAGAGGTATTACATACCACAGCACGTCATGCCCAGGATGTAAACTGGGGGCAGTTACACGGAAGGGCTAGATCGCTGCTGGGGTTGCGCTGGGTATCGGTCAGTGGGTGGTGAGCGGTTGTATTCTCTCCCCTTGTTATTTCCCTTATCATTACTATTATTGGTGGTAGCAGTAGTGGGTTTGTGCTATACCTTAGTTACTGAACTGTTCTTATCTGAACCCATGGGAGTTACATTCTTTCAATTCTCCTCCCCATCCCTCTGGGAGTGGGGGGGAGGAAGAAGGGAGTGGGGAGTGAGTGAGTGGCTGCATGTTTCTGAGTTATCAGCTGGGTTTAAACCATGACACTGTGAGCATCTGTTTTCAGCTTTAGAGTCCAGGAGAATAAAATGATGGTGTTAACTGGGTGCAGAAGAGTTTTCTACTAGTATGGCAGCTAACACTTGTCTAAACCAAGGCTCTGCTTGCTTTGTTCCGTAGATTTCTCTAACTAACTCATTAAGGCTGCAGACAGAATTCCAAGTATACAAAATTGTAATAATTTTTCAAAATTCATTTTTATGTTCTTATGTCTTCTGACTATGACAGATGACACACAGGAAGTATATGATAAAAATGGCAGAAGATTTAAAAACTGTGGGAAGCTCTAGGGTCAGGGTAGTCTATGTATTTTACACAGTATTTATACTAGCATGCTGAGATACTTCGCTTTTTCAGGCAAGAGATTTGAGTGTTAATTCTTCTAGGGCCTATGCTAGTGCTTTAAGTTAGACACCCACTTAATCACTTTGTGGAATGAAGACCATGTAAAGCAGTAGTGCCGGATAACCCATGTAGCGTAATCAAATAAAATGGTAACTAAAAAGAAGAAAGGCAGCAGTACCTGCTTTGTTCTCCCCACATAAGCAAGTTCACAACAGCAAATGGAAATGCTGCCCAGGGTAGGAGAGTAGAAACTGCTCTTGAACACACTTGTTCTTTTTCATAGCTGAACTTTTCTTAAAATGTTTGATCTTCTCTTTCTCTAGGCAGCGCAGCTCAGGTTCTAAAGGAATGGAATATGACAGGGAAAAAGAAGGTAAGAACTTGCTCTTGAGAATAAAGGCATTCAGACCGTTTATCAGCTGTCTGTAGTTGAATGTAGTGCTTTTATTTTGGCCACTGCTCTGTCTGCCTTTGCTAACATAAGTGACTTCATTCACACCTGTAGTCAGAAAACTTGAAAGCAAATGTGTGTGTTATTTCTAATCTATTCGTCTGTTGTCTCTCCAGCCCAGTGTTCTGAGAGAATTTCTGGGACAGCGCACGTGTATACATGTGTGTGAAACCCAGATGCTGGACAAGTACAGAATGAATCCTAAACCAGCCCATGTTCAGAAGCACTTATGAGCAATTGTATCCTGGATAATCACAGCCAATTATAGTGCTAGGGATTTTGCTGACAAGTGTAAAAATAACATAAGCATAGGAGTCATCCATTAGGAGTCACGCATTACTGACACCATCAAGTCAGATACTTCAAGTATATATTTGGGATGTGATCTTCATGCATATGTATCTCCAAGCCGGAGCTGTACCAGGAGGCTGCCCTGAGAGTCAGTGTCATGGAGGCTCCTTTTTAAGGCTGAGAGAGCTACAGTAGCAGTGGTCAACCCGTGTCCTCTGTGATTACTTTCTACCTGATCAGAGTGATGCCTTAAGTGTTTGTCTCTGTTACTGTGTGGATGTCCCCTGAATGGTTAAGAACTGCTTGTCCTAAGTAACTGCAAACAGTTTGAGCAGCTTCTTAGCAGTGGTTTTATTATAATTTGCAATGCAAGCGTTTTGTGTGGCAGGGAAAACCAGTTTGGGGCTCCAGGTTTTGTTTGAAACAGTTTATATGTTCAGCTGAACAGATGCATTGTGTTTGTATAGCACAGCATGGCCTGTAAATTGCATTACTCTGTTGTCACTAGTATAGCATTTTAAAAGCATGGGCATGTTACTGATTGTATTTTGAGTTTATGAATTGCACTGAGTGATGTCTCTGTTCTTGCACTGTTTCTCCATTTAGAACAATAGGAGAAAAAGAAGCAAATTTAAACAGCACCCGGGCAATAAAGATCCTAAAACTAAGAATGGTGGACCTGAGAAGGCATCTCACGAGCCCCAGGGAATATATGATTGCCATCTGAATGGATGCTCCAAGGACAACTCTTGCAGGGCTTCTGCCAGTCAGAAACGGGAAGGTGCTTCCCTTGAGAACAAAGGCTCAGGGTTTGCAGACTCAGCACTGGTCTGTCCAGAAATCACAGGTCAGTTCATCTGGCACAAGACACCTTTAACTGGCAATAGCTAAGCCCCCATTTACATTAAGAACATGGCATGAAGCCATGAAGCAGAATATAATAAAAACAATAAATTGGAGGGAGCTATTTATACAAAATAAGGCACCTAGCTATTAAAGTCATGCAAGTAGTTCTATATCTGGGCACAATTCACCTTGCAGTATGTTTCCTTGCAAAATGTGTTTTTTTTCTCTTCTAGAGACAAAATGATCAAAAAAATATAATTAAAAGCCCATCTGATACAGAATATTGCAGATACAAATACACAAGAATGCAGGGTTAGAAAATGGCTTGAGTATTAAATGTTTCCACATCTGGAGCAAAGATATCAGGGTAGTATGAGCTTGAGGTGTACCACAGGATTTCTTTATTACCTCATTCAGACTAGTCCATTTATTTTTTTTCTCATCTCCCCCTAATAGGCTAGTGGTAGTAGATCTCCACTGGCTTTCTCTGACAGGGAAGGGCCTTTGTGTTGAGGGAAGGCAGCCTGATAGCCTCTTAGTACACACACGTTTCTGCTAGGGTGTAGGTTCTGATTCTGGAACTCTGGGGGACAGTAATAAAGAAAGGTCTTTCCTACTGGTTTGTAGTAGGTACAGAGTTATGGTTATAGCAACATCAATGACAACAAACTTTCTCCTCTGGGGAAGAAACTGTGTGAAAGCTTTCGCCTTCAAGTATCCTTTCATAAAGCTCATATTTAATTGCTGTCAATACTGGCAATGATTTTTCAGCTCTTCATATTTCAAACTTCTGATAGCCCTAGACTATTGCTGCTGCTAGCATTTTCTTCCTGTGTTTTAAGCAGTATGTAAGACTGCATTAAAAAAACTTTACTTGAAATCCCTTTTTCCATGGTTGCAAATACAGCTCTCAAACCTCATTTTAAAGGTATGTGCCAAATGGATAATTGTCCTGAAATGAATTCTCTGCAGCTTCCAGATAATTTTGGTGGTGCTAACCTCTGAAATGAAAACTCTGCAACCTGTATCAGCCAAATAGATGACTACTTACCAAGAAATTTTGTCCTAAGTATTTGGTGCCTTACAAAGTATCAGAGATACTCTTCCTGCCCCTGCCAAAGACTCCCACTTAGTTTGGATAGAATATGCCATAAACCAGAAAATTCTGCATTTCCATAATACTAAATCATTTTTGGCACTTACTCTGCAAGACATAAACATTTGTGGTATAAATATATGTTATGTCAAGCTCTCATGTCAAACTTCTTAGAGTTGCTGGTTTTGAAACGATACATGTATGAATAAATATACATAGACTGAATCTGTCCATACGTGGGGAGGAGTTCTTTCTAGGGAGTAACAGACCTGAATGCAAGAATACCCATGCTTTAGTGATCTTTTCCTGCGGCATTGGTATTGAGTTCTTTCTTTTTCTCTTTGACATGATACAGTGAAGAGTTTTACATACCAAAGGCAAAAATTATCACAGAATTTTACTTTGTTTTTATAAGTGACAAATGAGGTATTACCACAGCTTTACAATGTTTATAGACATTTACACATATCCCCTGTTTCAGAAACAATGAGAGAGGGGCATGAAAGTGAAAGAAAAAGGTGGGAAAAGAAAGGAAAGGTAATGGAGAGAAAGGAAAACCTGAAACTTTTCTATTCAAGTTTCCCCTGCATAGTAAAATAAGTTCCTGGCAATTTGTTTAATACAGAGAAGGAAAGAGCTGCTGCTTCACTTTGAGTTGCACTAGATTCCTTGTCTTTACAGCCAGTATAATAGCTACTTCCTTAAGGTCAAAAGCCACCTATGTACATATTTCTAAATTTGTGCTGAAGTGCATGCTACTAAACAGAAGGGTGATCAGAATTCCTCGGGGGCCAGCAGCTCAGCCCTTGTGGTTTCTGAGCAAGTCACACAGACTTGGAGTTTGGAATGCTGAAGTCAGTCCAAGGTGCACCCGTTTCATATTGCTCCCTCTTGTGTTGTAATCTCCTTTGTTTTGTCCTTGTCTGTCTTGTTTGTTTTGGTTCCTTCTCTATCAAATTAATGTTACTGCAGTCATTTCACCATCACCTTCAGACAGGTCACAGCTTAGAATGATCATAGTCGGGTGTCTGCTGACAGGCCCCTATTCTTTCCTCCCCATGAGGAACATGAGATTGAAACTTTGCTTATACCAGCTCACAGTCTGTGAGATAAGGTCTTTCCGAGCCATAAATTCCTGGCTGCCTGGAAGGGACTTCAGGGACTAGAAGTGAGGATGCAGTGTGTCTGGTGTTTTTCCGTGAGGTGTCCCATGCTAGAAAATGACAGGGGAGAACATGTGGCTCTTACTTTTAGTTCATATCTGCTTATTTCTTGCCATTATTCCATCTTTCTTTCTCTCAGAGGTACTTGGTTGTTGCTTTTTTGTGTTATGGTTTCCTACAGGGAGTTAAGACCTGCTAGAGAAAATGAAGCACACAATTCAAGGCCCTGGAAAGCCGAATTACCTCATCATGGAGGGCCATGGGGAGTGTTTTGCTTAGTTATGAGTCAGTTCAAGGGCTCTCCTCAGTATCTTGAAGGGGAAGAGGCCTTCAATAAACCATATTACTTCAAAATGATGGCCATAACAAACTCTCCAACTTTCTTTCTTGTCCTTGACAACACAGGATCTGAAGGACTTAATGGCTGCGTTTTCTGTGCATGCCCTTGTAAAGAGGGGGCATGAATGTGCTGAAAGAATATTTAATGCTTCCTTACCATGCTTTTTGCAGGCACTTGGGTAAACCCAGACACAAATCAAATAGTGATTTCTTGCCTACTTTTTAAAATTGTTTTTCATGTAGGATGATTTTCAGTGAATTCTTTGAACTTTCTGTTTATATCTCAAGGGTTTGGTTTTTTTTCTTCTTTCAGTCAAAGAATCCACAAGGTTCACTTTATTTAAAAGGTGTTAAATGGCAAGCTGTTACAAAAAGATAAACCACTCGTTTTGAAGATAGTAGCTCAGCAGATTTCAAAGGAAGTTTATTTGGGCTGCTGCCACTACGGGCAGGTCTGGTAATACTTAATGGCTAATACAGAGGAGGTCACACATTAGACTAGTGCTGAAATTCTAAGCCACCATCTACTGACCGCTGCAACAGTTTACTTGTAGATATTACTACCCAGAGGTTTGACTTCTCTTTCAAGTATTTGAGAGAGACAGAGTTTGTTATACATGTTGCTTAGCTGGCCCAAGTCTTCAGGGATTTGATGCAGGCTTTCTCAATCTATTTTCAATTGTGTTGATTGTCCTCAATCAAATTTGAAAGTTCAGTAGCAGCATACTAAGGTATTGTCTGCTAGGTGATATTGATCATTGTGCTGCTGGGTTTCACAATAGCTCATGTATCATTTGGAAGAAACAGTGTCGAAATATATTGCAGAGAAGAGATTTTAGAGTATAACCGTTCTTCTAGATGACTTTCTTTAAGAAGCTGTCAGTTTGCCATTTGTCTTGGCAAGAATACTAAAGCTTCTAGTTAAATGCAGTAAATAACAATTTTGCACTATAACAACAAATTTCAAAAGGTCTTGAGGACAGTAGGCCTGGCCTTTCTCTATAGTTTAGCAGACAGATTGTTTATTTCTAACTATCTTTTGGAGTTATTTAATAAGGCCGATCTCAACTGACAGTGGCCTTACCTGTCAGTTTTCATAGTCATTCTTTGACTCCTTGGCCCTCTGTCATGATGCTGGTGTCTTGAATCCCTTTGGAGTCTTGGAAAGAGTAAACCATGTTGTCTTGTGACAGCAAACAGGCTCAGGCATTATTTTAGCCCTCTCAAGCTGTTGAACCCAAGAGCCTAGTCTTAGATGTTGTTTCATTTCCTGCTTGGTCCTCTTAACAACTGCTTGTGATAGAAAGCTGTAGTCAGGCAAGGTAAGTATTTCAGATAGGAATGTTTAATTGGTGCTTTTAAAATGCTGGCAAAATGGTGAAAATTGTTTTGTGTGAAGTAGATACATACAGACAGACAGATATCAATATTAAAGTCTCATGCTTTCCATAGCAGACTTCCTCTCTAGTTCTGTTCTCTAATATTTGGGCAAAGATTACAATTATTAATATGCTTTCTATGTTATGAGGTATTTTTTCAAGTCAGCATGGAAGAGTTGATTTTTTTTTTAATGGGTTTTTCTTTTTAGACTGTTGAAACATAGGTGTGTTCAGATTAGTGTTTAATAACCAAAACCTTTTGTTTCCGTTCTGTTACTGCTTTTCAAGGTTCTGTAGAATGCCTGCCAGTGGGAGGTGGGGTGAAAATCCACAAAACAACTTGAGTTTTCCATTGTATTAAGTAGTTCAGACTAAACAATATGTCTTCATAGCTTTCTTAATATTCTAACTCCCTGTTTTCTACCTTAATGCTTTCTTGCAGACAGGGAACGAGAACGCCAGAGAGTATCCACGGAATTAAACCCAAAGACTATGAATGGAGTAGAGCAGCATGAGTCTCCTCAGGCATCAGTTCAACTCCAGTGTAACCTAGGCAGGCCAAAGTCAAAATCTTCCTCAGTTAAATCACCCAATGCTACAACCCAACTTGAGACAAAGACAGACGATTCAGTCAAAAAAAGAGGTAAATTGGGTCCCTGGTTACTGTGTGCTGAGGTGATCAGACAGTTGAGGCCTCAGGGGGCAGGGGGAAGCACCTATGTGAAGAAGAGATATGTTGGAAAGTGAGAGCAGAATCATACTCAGCATAACAAAAATGAATAGAACAAATCGTAGTCTATTTAACTTTATAGTGAATGAAATTAAAAATAAAGAATTCGAATCAATAGTGCTGTTTCAACACTCACTTGCTTTGGAGAATGACTTTGAGCAGCGTGTTTAAAAAACTGAAAAGCACCATGGAAGGACTGTGGAAAAGTTGAATCTTTGGACTTCAGTAGGATAACCAGTTTGCCCTAATGTGGGCAAATAAAATGTTGAATTATTCCTGCTCCCTCATTCAGAAAAACAAAAAACAGATTTCTGACTTTTGTGCAATTTTTGCTTTCTATTTTAGGGCCAAACATTGAAAAATCAGTAAAAGACTTGCAGCGTTGCACTGTTTCTCTAACCAGATACCGTATGATGATTAAAGAGGAAGTGGATAATTCAGTGAAGAAGATTAAAGCTGCTTTTGCAGAATTACACAGCTGGTAGGTAAATCAGCTGGAGAGATCCATCAGTACCACCTGAGAAGAGGGGCTAATGAGGCCACTGGCATTGGTGGGGAGGGGTCACTGACGCCCTGTGTGTTTGCAGCATTTTGGTTTCATCAAACAAAACCCATGTGGTACCCCCAAGTAATCCTCACCAACCACAAATATATGCATAAGTGTATATTTACATACATAAAAGGGGACAAAACTACAGTTCTTTGGGGAAAAAAAAGAATCTCATTATGTTGTTTGGGTTTTTTTTCCCCCAAGTGATCCATCTTGACTTAATTGTTTTGTATCAAGTTCAGTGGCAGCATATCTGATCTGCAGCTTTTCTAAAAATCCTGTCTATGGGGTTTTCTGAAATCTCTTTACCTTCTTTAAATCTCTTCTTTCTATACTACTACTTTGATCTTATCTTCTTTGGCAGACAGTCCTTTACTGTCTCTTCATTTCCCATTATCTTTGCTACTTATCCCACCATTCTTTGATTTTTCTTTCCCTCATAGTTTCTTCCCCCATCCATCACTTCATTTCCAGTTCTCATCTCTAATCGTTCTTTGTCTTCGTTCTTTTATCTCTTTCTTTTTTCTAGTTCTTTTCTATTATAATTTTGGTTATTCCTGATCCTCAGCGATGTCTACGCCCTTTGAAAATTTGTAGCTGAAATAATTGCTGTAGTAGCGAGCTGTATATTTTGAATATACTTGTCATAGAAAAATGTTTTCTAGTTTGAGTTTTACTTGGCCTTTCGTTAAGCATAGATCCTATATAAAACCCATGCATTATACAGCATTGCAGTAAACAAGGAATCGTATTAAAATATACAGGATTTGGTTACAAATCACAGAAAAGTACAAAAACCTTTCACCCTTAATTCATCCATAATATTTGTCAGTATTTTTATGAGCATACTTTGTATTATGAGCATACTACAAAAGTGCTGTAGTATTAGCAGAATTTTAACTCTGGACTTCAGTGGTGCATTCGTTGTCTTCAGTGATGCATCTGAAGTGACTTCTGTGCCACTGGGGCTCCGCTTCTATATGGGCAGAAAGTCGAAGCACTGCTGAGCTGATTAGTGGAAGATTCTGTTGCACTGAGCCAGCAGTGCATCTGGCTGTCTAGCAGAGAGTCTTGTTTCTGTCTCTGTACTCCAATGAACATAGGCTGTGATCATCAGTTGTACTAAACTCTAGTATTGTGAGGAGTGCTCTGGAGCCAGCATAGCGATGGTTGCTTACAAACTAAAGTGCAGTAATTATATTGTAATTATAGAAAAATTAAGTAAAATTCATCAGTCCCCTGCACTTTTTTATGGTAGTTCTCAGAGGTGGTTTTATATGGCTTTAGAAAATTTATGAAACATTTATGGTTTCTATTAAGAAGGCTGTGACCTTTTCTCTGAGTAAACTTACAGTTTGGTCTCATTTGCTGTGTAGTTCTCACTATAATATTTTTTGTAACAGTGTTAAAAATACATAATGTCCCTTGTATCTAATCTTGTTTCCAGGCAGTCATGGTCAATTCGGTCTTTAAACAATAGTCACTCTGGGCATGGAACAGGCTTAAAACTATTGTAATCTAAAACTGTGGGGTGAGGTGCTATATTAGTAACTTCAGAACTGAAATTCTTCATTATTCGTGTTTTAACTTGAAAAACACTGAAGTTGCATTGCCTAATCTATAATATGTTCTTTAATAGGTCAGCTTAATAGGGGAAACAACAGAATGACCACAAAACAGTATGTAAATCCAGGTCAACTTTAAATGATGAAAAATAGCCTGGAAGAATTTTGAACATTCTTCATTTTAATTTTTCCTCCTACCAGCTTCAGGGCATAAATTACTGGAATGTAACAGACCTGAATATTCAGGCCTCACAAAGCAATTTCATGCATGTAATATTGCAACATAATATTGCAACAAGAACAGCATAATGTCAGGACATATTTATGAAAATCTCAATGTGGGCTACATTGCTTTTGTCATCTCATAACCTAATATTTAGGGTTTTTTTCTTCAAATGATTGAAGAGAAAATTTGGTTTAAATACTAAAGTGAATGACTTAACACCTTCTTTGCTAAAATGAAAAACAGGTTTGATATATATTACGTGACTTTGTGGCTTAAACTCTGAAAAAGATGGGAAGAGCTGTCTTTAGTATCTCATTTATAAGAAGTTGCTGCCAACTGCTCTATATTAACTGGATTTGAGTAAAAAATCACCAGGGCCAGCGATGCATACAGCTTCAGACCTCATGGAGTCAAAAGATCACATTCCCAGGCTGAACAGTTTAGTTTGTGTTATTTACATGGCAGTTTCCTTGCTTCAGAGTTGGACAAAGCTTCACTAGTGGTAGCAGGAGGATAGGGTAGCTAGGCATGCAGACTCTTGCTTATTTATCACCCTCCTTGGGCATTGGAATTCCGCTGTGGCAGTCAACTTGTTTATCATGGGAAAAAAATTATAGAATCGTAGAAGTGTTTGGGTTGGAAAGGACCTTAAAGATTATCTAGTTCCATCCACAGCTGAACTGTTGTTCCCAGGATGCTATGGAGTGACCAAAATGACAGTGATATCTGGTCGTCTTTGTGAGAGTGATTCCAAAGCTTTTTGCAAGTTATTCTTCCAGTTGCTGCTGGAGTGTGGATTGGTTGAGGTGTAAAACAGATAAACATACAACAGCGGCTAAGTGCTGTCTGTGGTCAGAACTGCAGGGAATGCTTTAATGGGATGAACACAGTAACCAAGATGGGAGCTTAACCGGTTCGTGTTACACACAGCTGTCACCACCCAAGAGGTTTTAGCGAAGCTAAATGAAGTCGGAAGCTTTAATCTTGTATTGCAGCTGAATGCTAAGGCACATTACTACTTTGTTGTTGTTCTTTGGTTTTCTTCCTTTGGGAGTAGGATAAAAGATCCCTTTTTTAGCCTTCTTTTTGCATTTACTGTCAAGATCAGAATCAAAACTGCATTTGAGGAGGCAGTAATCTTCTGGACTTCCTTATAATCTTTTTTTAATCTTTTCATGATTTTACCAATCACAGAAACGATGGAGAAGTGAAAAGATAACGTCATGTATCTTCCTCCTACCTCCAGATAGTATAGCAAACCATGATCATGGAGATAAATGAATAGCATGTGTGGCCTAAGATGTCCCGAAAGCTTCAGCAGAAAAAATCACAAGAACTTTCCCTTTTAAACAGCAGAAACTTCTAAGTGATAGTTATCAGTAGAAGTCCATGTCTCTGTCTTGCTCAGTATTTCACAGCTTGTCCTAACTGATGAAGGGAAATTACTCCTTAATACTCTCAGTCAGCACTGTACTGCAATTTAAAAGTCACCTACCAGTGCATACCACTGTCCCACAATTCAAAAAAGGAGTGGTATAGAGCAGCATGCTGTGGACACTTGTAAATGCTTGGGAAAGAAAATACAAAGCTTGCTTCCAGGTTTAACCGTTTAATGAAATGGGGCCAGAAAAAATCCCATAAAGATGTTTTTTTAATAAAGCTGCAGTGGGCTTACTTTCTCTTTCAGGAGTGTCCCAGTTGGAGTTCCTGCCAACTGGAGTAATTCTCTGAATGCTCAGAACAAGTGATAACAACTTGCTTTTACACAATGCTTTTCATGCCAGAAGTCACCAGAGCATTTTACAGGCCATGGGCTGGACCACACAAGGCACTTTGCCCTACTCTGTGAGAATTCTTTTGCAGTCTCACGTGGATTGTGCTTCTGGTACGATCTGGCACTCTCATCACCCCTGCTCGTGCAGGGCTTTCTGCCACGTTGCTTTCCCCAAGGCTATGAGAGCACAAGGCGGAGCAAGCTGAAAGGCACTGTTTCTCTGATGTGCATCTGAAAATTATGAGGAAGATTCTTCTAACAGTGCTTCTTGAGCCAGTATTTCTCCCCATTGCATCTTGGTTTGGTGTATGGTTCTCAGGAACACTTGTGTGAGTAAGAACGTAAGCTGCTCTGCTTACTGCTTGATGTAAAACATGTTGGAGCATAGCCATGTCTCACAATAGTGTAGGGCAAGAAAAAGAGTAATACCAAATAGTGCTTAAGTTGCAGGAAAAGGTCAGAAAAGCTAGGTGAACTCTCTTCTCAATAGAGTGAGCTTGAGGCATTTGTTGCCAGGGTTAAAGCCCATCTGATATAATTATGCTCTTGCTTTTCTACCAAGAGACTGAATAATAATCTTTGGGGTAAAAAGAGAGCCCCAGGAATCCGAGTGAAATGTGTGGAGCACAAAAGAAGCCATAGTTCCCCATAACACCTCTTGCCAGAAAATCATTTTCACATACTGGGCATCCACACAGTCATATGGAGCACTAAAAGGAAACATCTGCCACTTGCCCATACAGTCTGCTTCCAACCACAAATGGAAAATAGTCTGTAGAAAATATTAAGGCCAAGTTTAATTACACTGCACACAGAACTGGACCAAAGACAGACAAGCTTCCTCTACTCTTTGCATCTCAAACACATTGGTATGTTTTATAAAGAGCATGAAAACCAACACAGTTGATTTTTTGAATGAACAAAAAGCCCTTGAAAGCTGCACCATAGGCTGGATAAAAAATTGCCTCTGACATAATACTGGGGAAATTGAGTTTGGTAATACTAACAATTTTTAAATCCATTTTAATGTATGTTTTATATTTTTACATGATATTTTAATATGTATTTTTATACATTTAGGGAACAACTGGAAAGCAAGTACTGTATGTTTTGGGAAGATAAAACAGTTTTTCTATTGCTTTCTAGGTTAAAATCAAAGCAAAGGAAGAATGGGGAAAAATGGGTCATTTATAAGAACATAATTGTGTCTGTACTAACTCAGTGCTGGGCGATGAGCAATGCTGCCAGTGCTCACAGGCTCACAGTTGCAGAGCAGTGAGTGAACACAGTCGTCCCTTTTCTGGGACCCTTACTTGGCAAATGGTAAAAGATGATGGTTTTCTGTTACTCAGAGCCCAGAAACAGTGGCACCAGATGAAGAACTGCCTGTTTGTGTTAGTGATGTGGCAGTATAGAGCATGGGCAGATGGCTGGAAAGGCCAGGACTGGTATTGCTTTATACTGAACAGAGTTCCTGTGCTATTTCTTTGTGTTTCCAGGCAGTTCGCATTAGCTTTCTGCCTCTGTCTGTCAGCTGACCTGTGGTAGTCTTTATGCCTCTGAAGTATGGATTTTCAAATCCTCTCGCAATTTGTTCTGATATTTGTTTGCCTGTCAGTCACGCAATGCAGTCTGTAACCTTGCCAGTGCGGAGAAGGAAAAAATGGTCTCCCAGATACTTAGGTTTCCTTGAGCACAGGTGGGTTTTCAGGTACCTTCAAAGCCCCTGGACCCTGCTTCTACTGCCTGGGGGTCTGGGAGTCTGATCTAATAGCTCTGGCCTCAGGCTCACTACTGCCTGCAGAGCTACAGCACTGGGAGAGGGGCTTGTGCTTGCTCTCTTCTCATGACCTCCAGCAGTTTGGGGTTACTCTTGCTGTGTATTGGCGGAGAGAACAGACAGAGCTCATGAAATTGGAGGAGTTGGGTTTCAGTGAGATACATCATGTCCCGCTTCTGGCCCCTTTGTCTTTTACAAATACTTGTTTTATCCCTGTGTTTTTTACTACACTTGTGAAGACAGATTACAGAGGTGAAATCCAGAGGTGGATTACGTTGTCTCTTAGCATGTTGTTCATACTTCATGGCTTCATGTCTCTCTCTTTCCTCCCAGTCATTCGTAGGTATTTGTTGTCCTCAGTAAAACACAAGCACATGTCGTTTTTGGGGTCCTGCAGGTAGGTTGTTGCTTTTCATGCATGTCATTGTGGATGTAAAGTGAATATATCCTTTTTGATCTCATCAGACTAAGGAGAAATCTAACTTATTAAACATATGTAGGGAGTAACAGTCTCAACAAATTTCAACAGATGTTAGCCCAAAGAGCCAGACTCTTACTTTCTTTGTGGCTACTTTCCAGGGTGCTTTTGGGAAAGTTACCTCTCCTCTGTAGCAGAAGCCCAAAAAGGACCACAGCCTTCTGCCTTGCCAGAGTGTATTTGGGCTAAAGTATGTAAAACCAGTAAGATATTCTGGTACCGCAGTAGTTGTATCAGAACTGAGGGTCAGATAGGAAATAAATACTTATACAAATTTGTGTCAAAATGCGCAGGATGCTATTGAGCCATGGTGCGACTCGCACTCAGTTGTTGAAACTGCCAAATCCAGAGGTGCAATGCCTTCATTTCTAAATAAATAAAATTTGGAAGCATTCTTTCAGGAAAAGGTTGTCCATGTCAGTTTTCAGCTTAAACAAGTATTTATGATCAGGCAATAAACTTCTAACTGTTTGTAAAGAGATCTTAAAAATGCAAAGAAACCTTCAATTACGATGGCTTTGCCAGGCCCCACTGTGATAGCTCTCTGCTAAACAGAACATTAGTGAAGGTACATAAAGAATAACACAAAATCACTTGAATAACTGAAAGCCTTTCAGTATTTTTACTTCTACCAGATGGTACACTGCAGAGGGAAGGATTTCAGTGAAATTGATTTATTCTGTCTTTTGTTTGTCTCCTTATTGTCAGACTGTATTTGTGGTCAGAATGAAAATTCATGTAATCTGGTTTGCTGTGTAAACATCCTGCGTGTGCTAATACAGTGATCAAATAACTATTTTCAAGCACCATGAACATTAAAATACCGTTGAGCTAATACTGGAAGAATATAATTTCCTGAAACATTGCAAAATATGTAATGTAACAACTGCTATTCCTACAGGTTTATTAACATAAGGAAAACCTGAAGTATCATTTCTCCAGTTACAATATAGCACAGCTGTTCTGTAATCCTATACTATCCTATAAATCCTTTTTAATCCTATAAAACTTGTAGTCACCCATTACAGGTTATCGGGCTTTATACTTACGTTCTCAGCACATCATTATAGCTCCTTATGTTTAAAGTCCAACAGAGTTCTGGTGTTTTGGATTCAGGTGGGTGATTTGTTGTGAAGTACACAGTTGGTTTAGTGGTTCTTATCAGTTGTCTTTTCACTCCACCTTTGGGTCAAATATGTTCATGCTAGAAGGGAAATGTGTACAGGAAATAAGGCGTAATACTTAAAAGACCAACACTGATCTTGTCAGGACTATCCCATGAATTTGTATGTAATCTCAGTTCAGATAGAGCAGCGACAGTAACTACTGACGTCCCTCAAACTTGCTTAAGTTTGGCAGCAGGTTGTTAACTAGCACAACTTTAAGGAGCTACTGGGGTCTGTTCCAAAGCCCACTAACAGAAAAAGTTACTGGAGAATAGTGTGTGTTTTGGGGGTTGGTTTGTTTTGAAGCTTAAGCTGGCAGACTCTGGCTGTGTCCCACAAATAAGTCCCTAATGAAAAAAGGACTTGAATTGTACCTCAGTGTTCTGGTGTCTCACCTGCTGAAGCAGACCCCCGAAGGTGACCATGAAAAATAAAAGCTCTTTTCCCCTACCAGATGAAAAGCCCTACTGCAGTTGTTCAGAACGCCACACCTCACTGCTGACTGTGTCTTCCTCAGTCTCCAACATTGATTTCCACTGATAGATAAAGCTGGTTCAGGGCAGAGCAAATCTTATTAAACACCTCAAGGAGAAAATTGGCATTTTGGGGAGTTTAAAAGGGTTTTGAAAGGACTCATTTGAATTACACTCTTAACAATAACTTCTGTGCCATGCAGCCGTGGCTTACCTTTGTGATTTGTGTCAGCATGTGTGCCTCCATGTCAGCTTGGTCTCTTTATTTCCCCATCTTTCCAGACGCAATAGGTTTATCATTATCAGAAGGAAAAAAGATTCTGGTCATCTGGAACCCTTGTGACTCTCATCAGTAAAGCTATAATTCAGCCAGCCTAGCAATTGAAGCAGCTTTTCTGAAGAGGCACTAATAACTTTAATCATTTTTGTGGGATTTTGAGGTATTGCAGCTGACTGAAAATTTCTTTTTCACTGTGCAAGCACCAAATTTCATGCAGTAAACTAGAGGAAGATTAATCGGTTACCAGTAATGTCAGAACAAATTCAGAATTTGTTCTGAGTGTGAAACTGTGAAATGAGGCAGCTGTCAGCGTAATTTACCCCTGTCATTGCTGTGCTGGCAGCTCACTGCAGTTTGGCATTTGCAGCTCTTTTGCCATTGTATGCTAGTGTGAATTCTGCCAGCCTGCGTAAGTCCAAGGCACGAGTACTGTCCATTTGACCAGGAATACGACACTTACACTCTTGTCTTCAGACTCGGTTCAGCAAAATGAATTCTCAAGAGCTGCTATCTCTACTGCTGCATCTCGTATCTCTACAGCACGAGCACTGGCTGTTCCCTGGTGCCATTTACATGTTCTCTATATTAAGCCTCTGCCTTGCTGTGTTCCTTCAACAAAATTGTCTCCTTCCTGAACCCCATCTCAAAATTTCATCTGGTTATTAAAATCAAACAGTGCTGAATCCTGTGCTGCAAACTACAGATACTCACCTGCGATGAACAATGATACGATGCTGATAGCTTGAGCTTGGTGCCCGAGTCCTGATCCTGAAAAAGTGAGGGGTGAGAGAAGAACAGAATCAGTTCTTTCAGAAGAGGGGTGTGGCAAAGGCAAACAGAAAAGAAAGAGGTATTTCTTTTCTGGCTTAACCATTGGTCATGGATTATAAGACTTGCTTGATTCAGATCTGTCCTTGAGCCTGGTCAATGGGAGATGGGATTTGAGTCCCAGCATTTGCTCCAGTGTGTATTGTAAATGTGTATTATAGATAAAAACCTGAACATCTGTAGCAGAACTGACATACAGTACAGCAAGGGATCCTACAGACTGATGATGAGGGCGTGGATTCAGGTACACGCAGAGAGGGAAGTGGTAGAACCAAGTTCTGCAGTTATCACAGGAGTCTCAAATGGTATTATGGAATATACTCAAGTGCTGATATTGGGAAGGAGAAGAGACAGCTGAAGCCTGATAGAATGTTAGTGCTAAGAATACTCAGAGAAAATTGACAGTGCTATGACCTCTGCAGAACCTCAGCTAAAGAAACATCTTTGTGATCTTAACCCTGGCTCCTACCATCTGTAGAAGACCCAAGAGAAACAACGTAACTAGAGAGGAAGGAATTAGCAGAATGTTTGCCTTGAGGTGTCTTTAGATCTGAAATGTACTCTGTTCCTTGCTCTGCTAGAGTTCGAATCTGGTGATACGTGAGTGCAGAAAGTTCTAATAGCATCATCCAGTATCCAGTTCTTCTCCAAAGCACAGCAGTGGCTGCAGGCTGTGCACTGGAGTGTATCAGCTTGGTGTAACATGTTGGTATCAAGTGGACACTAAGAAACAAAATGCATTTCCAGGAGGCGTTGCTGAGCCAAGCTTTGAGTGATTTTCAATGATAGTCAATGATGAACACTATGATCTGATCATAATCAACCTACTGAGCCTGAGTAGGGCATTATTCCAGAAAATACAGTAAAACCAGTTAAACTTCTCATGAATTAAGAAGCTGCTCAGCTTAAGTGGCTCTCTGAGCTTCAAGTGAAAGCAGTAAGATCTTAGCAGGAGCTAGAGATAAGATTTGAATTGTTGATTTTTCCATAGTGTTCTTGTCCTTTCTTGTATATCTGTTAGCATTTAGTTTTCTCTTTGTGTTTATCTTTTGCCCTTTTTTTATCCAGTTTTCTAGCTTGCTTTGTTACTTTCATTTGTTCCTAACTTTGCCAAGTTCCTGATGAAGAGTTGATCAGTTTTGCACTGAAGTTCTCTTATGTGACTAGAAAGTAATCAAATTGATTCCTACTCCATTTCCTAAATAATTGACCCTTAAGCAAACTAAGAAGAAAACAGCATTTCCTCATGCTAGTTGGCCTATGACATTTCTAAAGAAATATTAACTTACCCCATTATTCTGTGATAGTAGTTCTTGATTTCCAGGCTGAGAAATGTGCCTATACGCTTCCAGATGAGGAATGAGTGTGTTTCTTTCCTTTTGTTTAGAGGGAGTTAATTTTTTCAGCTGGTATAAGTTAGTACAGCTGCATGGTCTTCAGGGAAGGGCAACCTCATGAAGATCTGTCTGTTAAAGAAACTAGTCTTATGTTGGCAAAGGCACCAAATACTCCTCTTGTTTTATTCTTCAGTTTTCCCAGTTAGTTTGTATCTACAAGCAAAGTACTCAGGTGCTTGTTCTTCAAATTCATCGGAGTCCTGGCATCTACTACTACACCATCCAAATGCTTTCCTGGAATGTTCATCAGAGACCACACAAAAACCTTAGGAGTGGAAAACTGTCTAGTAACAGATGAGATATAAAATACGATAAATACAGGACTGATGTGTTATCATTCTCATTCTGGTGTTAAAAGTGCCTTTATTTGGCATCAAAATAAGATATTAGGGGCCAAGCAGTTTAGCAAGGGTCTGTTGTTGGAGTGGGCAGAGAGCAGCTATGGAATGAGCTGGGACAAAATACAGTACTGATGAGCTCTGCTGTTGTGAACTGGCTGCTTGTGTAGTTTTCCAGCCAGAAGTTTATGCTTATATAACCTGTGTAGTACACTAGGGAGGTGCTTTTGTGACAAAGATGGCTAAGGAGAAAACACGTAGACTCTCTAAATTTAGGAGAAAGTACTAAAGACCATTAAAATCTTGTATTTGTGTAGAGGGTAGAAACAGGTGAGAACTTAAAAGACTCATTTCAGCCACCTGCTGTGAAAACCAAGAAACTTTATTATATAATGTAGTTACAAAAGCTAATTGAAAACAGATTAATTCTGAAAAGCTATTGGTATTTAGATTAGCAAGATGGAATCATCACCTGCCTGTTTGGAGTCCAAGCTTAATGCCTATACCTGGAGAATATTGAGGGCCAACTGGGACAAGTGTGTCCTTTCAGTCCTTAACTGATTTGCTCTACCATAGAAAACCCTGATGGTTTATTTCCTCTGGTGTGTAGGTCAAACTAAATTGATCAGGCAGTCCAAAACAATGGTTTTAGTGTTGTTTATATGTATGAAACAGAAAAATGTGCTATGCTCGGTTTTATTGTATTGCTGCATGCTTTGCCATCGCCCAACCTGCTTCTGTCCCTCTTGTTGGCTATTGGGAGGCAAGGTAAAGGTAGTAGCCTCTCCTCCTCCAAGTGTCATGGTTGATTGGTCAAACCCAAGGGTAAAACTTTGCAGAACTTCTGTTGCAAACCTCCTGTACGAGCTTGGTTAATTTCTGGGAAGATTTCAAGGAAAATTGCATGGCACTCAAAGATATTCTGGCTGGTTAATTTCTGGTTAAGTCAGCTGCCATGTGTTTGCCACACTGCAGGCTCCCTAATCTTTCTCTGGTTTAGTTAACCCATCAGTCCTTCTCCCTTCTGTAAGTCTTCTATCTTTGATTTCTGCACACTGAACTCTATAGGATCCTTCTTTCTTTCCTAAGGGCATTCTGGACAAATGTTTTGTTCTTGAGTTTTCTGTAATGTCTTCCTTCTGATCAAAGCTAGTTCAAATACAACTCAGTGTCTTCACTGGGTACAAAAGCTTATGTTTAAGGATATATTTTAGTGCAAGGGTTGAGAACTCCACTCTTCCCTTGAGTGTGTGCCTGGCATTTACTCCTGATGTTTGACCTGCTTTTTGCGATTTTCCCCCAGCTGCCTGAGTTTACTCACTTATGCAAACATAAACATTAGCATTGGTGGTGTTTATTAAACGTGAACATGACTAAGAATAACCCAGTGAGGGGAAAATGGAGTGGCACACCAGAGCACTCTCCACTGGAGCGCATTCTGCAGTGGTGCTGTTTCATTGAACAATGTCTCTGGGTTGATGATGTGAACAATTTACCAGACCTGCTGTCTGCTTTCAGTAGACCAAACTGATCACGTAACACTTTGATAGCTTAAAAGCACTATCAGTGCTTGCACACTAGACATTTGTGAAAGGAGAGTCACAAGAGACCTTGGGGAAAGCCAGGTAAAAGTGGAACCTCACCTTCCCAGTACTGGAGAGAATTGCGGGTGGGGGCATGAAAACTGATCTCCATTATGGAGCCATATTAATGCTTATTTACATCACAATTTTCTTGTTACCCTGCCATATTTTGCAAGAATATCTCTGTTTAAGGAAGAGAAGAACTTCTTTCCACACAGCTCTCACTTTGTTTTGTTCTTAATATTGTGCCAAGAGTTAAGATGGATAAACCTGGGTGGATATTCTGCAATGGAATATCTAGCTTAATTAGGAAACAGGCTGTTTAGTCATTTGACAACTGCTGTGCCCAGGTAAAGCCAAGTGACTTCCACATCAGAGCAGACACATGGAGAGGCCAGTGAGATGGTTATGTAAATCAGCATACACTGATGATCACTAATTTCTTGTAGCCAGCTTGCCTAGCTGTTTCTTCAGTTTTCATTAAGTCATATTAACTTCAAAACTGCCCATAACTAAGGTCTGAAGACTTTGTGTAGTTATGTCTTTTGATACTGATGGAGTTCTAGCATGGATTAAATTATGGGTTTTTTTCTTTTTTTTTTTTTCATTTTCTAGCATCGTAGACAAAGAAGTGTCATTAATGGCAGAAATTGATAAAGTTAAAGAAGAAGCCAGTAAGTAAAAATATACACAGGGAACTTTTGGTATAGTCATGGAAACATTTGTTTTGTTTGGCAGAAAATTGCACAGTCTGTAAGTTTGGTTAGCAGCTTTCCAGTGTCTTTCATATAAGGATTGTGCATCAAAATTTCAGGATTATGAAATTAAGATAAACCAAAGGTTCATCTGAAGTTAGATTTAAATTATTTATTATTACTGACTGCTCCTTTTTTTCCTATTGTTTGTCAATTACTTTGTTTCTATGTCTTAATCACTGTTTGTTTCCTTATATTAGATATATGAGTTAGAATACTGAAACCTACTAGAGAGTAAGTTACTGTGTGACCTTGCATAGCTTTAAGGGATAGTCATCAAGCATATGTATTAGAACAACAAATAAAAATTAAACCCCCCAGATGTTTACTGGAGCCTGTTTTCTTAACTGTCTGTGGGAGTTGATCTGATTCTTGGCTTTCCTCATCTCTGATTTTTGCACAGGTAAGATATATTTTGGTTTGTGGGAGGAAAAAAGAAAGAAAAGGCAAGATGAGCCATGTGTCAGAATACCACAAGATTTGGCTTACGCTCCATCTGAGACATGGTATTTGTGGCCCAGTAATCCAGGGGATGTGTTTCAATAGAGAGTACTAAGCAAGAAACCAAAGACTAACTGAAGTATTATTAGAATGATACCTTGCCTGGCAGATGACAGTATCACTGATGTGTATGCATACAATCCTTTTATTGATTTGTGAATTTAAGGCCATTCCAAGGAGGATGAAAAATATATGTAACATTCTTGAATGCTTCATTTGCATTTAGACCTCTCATTTAGCTCACAAATGTATACTAGTTAAATATTTATTTAAAAAACATCTAAATCTGCCATTGCTAGGCAAGTGTCTTGCGATTGTGTATGTGTGGAAGCTAAATGGTACAAGATTGCCAATAGTTTCAGTTTGGAATTTTGTATTCTAACTTTTCTAGTACTAACAATAAATAGATGTGGATTTAGAGGTCTCTGTTATTCTCGGGAGAAGTCGTGGATGGAAATATACCAGCAGCATTTTGGTTATGTGCAGAGAACAGATAGCCGTAATCAGCTACAGAGCATCTGCTCACTCCCAGGAAAACCAGTGGTAAAATTCCCATTAATATCAGCAGACATGAATTTAATCCCTAACTGCATGAACAAACACGCTCTGGAAATCCACTGACCTGGGCTGATGGTATCCTAGAGCCCCTTCATTAATTTTGGCCAGGTATAATAGTAGTTTTTGTGGAAAGTAAACCTAATTCATATCTAGAATCAGGCATGTGAAGTGCTGTGTTTGCACATGGCAGGTTGTTTCCCTGCTTTCATGCCAACTCCACATGTGACACTGGATGGCCCCTGTACCTGTCTAACAGTTTCTGCTGTCTCAAGATTTGTAGGCTTATAAAGTGCCTTCACAACCTTAGGCAGAAAGTTGTTTTAGGACTGTAATATGCTAACTGAGATTTACATTATTGTTTATTTTCACATCTCTTTGCTGCACTGGAGGACTGTTTTACAGTGGGTAATATTATTCTTACTGTCAATGCTAGGAAAATTCCAAACATGATAATTTCAGGGTCTTTTAGAAAATGGGTATTTGACTGACATCTCATGTGGCGATAAGTGCCAGTATGAAATGACATGGTATGGTTTGGGCAGTCACTTCAGCAAAGGGGATGCTGACCTTGGGGGTAAACAATATTAGCATTATCTAAAATAAGCAATAAAGCAAAATTAATGAACAGGGGAAAACAGCTAACAATAAACTGTTCTTTTAATCTGATAAAAGTTTCTCAGACTTGTAGACTGTATTCCACAAAATGAAATTAAAGGATCAGCTAGAGACATAAATACACACCTGTTGGTAGCATAAGTAACAACATAGGGACAGATTTATCAACAGGGCTAAAGGAACTATAGCCACCCTCTGCCTTCCCTGCCTTGTGAGACACACGCTTCTCTATCGTACGGTTTGGTTGCTCGCACACAGCTGTACAGCCACAGCTTTGTCTCCCTGTGCCTGCACTAGAATAGGTTGCCCATAGAGGTGGTAGATGCCCCATCCCAGGAAACATTCAAGGCCAGGCTGGATGTGGTTCTGAGCAACATTATCTAGTTGGAATATGTCCCTGGTTATTGCAGAGGGGTTGGACTACGTGACCTCTGAAGATCCCTTCCAACCCAAACTATTACATGATTCTGTGATACTTTCAAAAGAAGGTGATTAAGTAAATGCTAATGGGTTGAGAAACAAACTCTCTCTGAAATATCATTATTTCTCACCTAAAAAAAATGGCATTATGAAGTATGAGCTAGTAAGGTGACTTTCTAAGTCTGCTCTGGAAATCTGTGGCAAAAGAAGGCAAAGAATCCAAGGTCTCCACAGCTGTAACGGAGTCTGTGGTCTCAGGGTAGTTTACAGCAACTACCACTTACCCTGGCTATAGGCGTAAGCTCTAGACAAAAGACTGTTTGTTATTATTTTACCTTTAGATGCTGTCTTTCCTCTCTGCCATAAATACTGATCCCAGCAGCCTTCAAAAAAATCAGTTGTTGCTTTTACATTAAGTCACCATGTAGGTAATAGAGTTTGCATATATTAAATTTTCCACAAAAATTGTAATGTCATATTATCCTGCATGTAAATAGACTGTTGCTTTGTGGTTTGTGATTTATCTTTTCCTAAAGAACACAACTATTCACCCTTTCCTTATACAAAATACACAGGATAGGAAGTAGTGAATATTTAGTATTTTTCATAGAGACTGTTGGCCTTTGCAATACTGCTTTGCTGTTGAAACAGCAACTGTGTATACTCTGTACTTAAAAGCAGAATTGCAATGCAGGTGATTTTCAAGTCAGCTATATATGAGCAGACTTTTTTCAGAGGAACTGAAGTGCCTCTGTGTAAATAAATACAGTGTGTCTTCAGAAACAGGCTGTTGACTCAAGGTAATGCTGCTTTCCATGTCTCCATGGAAGGCTCCTTGATCTCATGCTTAAAAATAAAGCACTGCAAATCTCAAAACAACGTGTCTCTGCCCTGTTTGTCTAAACGTTGAAAGATTGGTTTTACTTTGATTTTCTGAGAACTATCCCATTTCCAGATCTTTTTTTACCATCAGGCAGTTCAGTTAAATATGCTGATTGACTTAATCTGTGCAAGCAGCATATTGGAAGTCCAGTTGAAGTCAGAGATCAGAGATGTGTGTTTTCATCTCACTTGTGATGTACAGTGTTAATGCCCAAAGAGTAATGAATTACAGTGCACTTTACCTTCCTGGCATTAATTATTGACTCTTGGTATTTGGCAGTGGAAATCCTGACTGCTCGGCAGAAGAAAGCTGAGGAGCTGAAGAGACTGACAGACCTAGCCAGTCAGATGGCTGAAGCACAACTGTCTGAACTCAGGGCTGAAATTAAGGTCAGGCATTGACTTCTGCTTGGGTATTTCTTCACATAAATGCCAAGAAAGAGCTGTCATGTTGACATGCCCATGCTGTTCATTCCTGCTATGGGCCAAAGGGTAACTAGTGAGTAACTAGTGTTACATGGGGAAAGCATAGCTTCTTAAAGCAGCATAGCACCTGTGAGCAGTGTACAGCCACTATCAGAGAAATGTAAGCTATCCCTTCGTAAGTGTAGCAATGGAGAGTTTTGCTGTTTGTGTATCATTTCTCAGACTCAGTTAACAAGTAAACGTGTTAGCATCAGCTTCAGTGATCAAACACATATACTCCATTGAAATGACCCACTTCCCAAGTGTGGGAGTGATCCACCCATCATTGGGCTATGAGACATGTAATTTGGTAAGGATGGGAAAATACTTGGTTCTGCAAAGAGATCCTGCGTACTGGGCAGGGTCAAGAGATTGCTGAGCCTTGAAGTGAACTTAAGATAGAATTTAGGCAATCCCAAGCACAAATACAGGCTGAATGGAGATGGGACTGAGAACAACCCTAAGTACTTGGGAGTGTTGGTTGACAAAAAGCTCAACATAACCTGGCAGTGTGCACTTGCAGCCCAGAAACCAACCATGTCCCAGTCTGCGTCAAAAGGGGCGTAACCAGCAAATCAAAGGAAATGATCCTGCCCCTCTACTCTGCCCTTATGAGACACAATCTGGAGTACTACATCCAGCTTTTGGGGTCCCCAACACAAGAGGGACATGGGCCTGCTCAAGCGAGTCTGGAGGGAGCCACGAAGATGATCTGAGGGCTGGAGCACATTGTCTGTGGAGACAGGCTGAGAGAGCTGGGCTTCAGCCTGGAGAAAGCTCAGGGGAGACCTGATAGCAGCCTTCCAATAGCTAAAGGGGGCCTACAAGAAATCTGGAGGGGACTTCTTACAAGGGCATGTAGGAATAGGATGAGGGGGAATGGCTTTAAGCTGACAGAGGGTAGGTTTAGATTAGATATTAGGAAGCTCTTTACTGTGAGGGTGGTGAGGCATGGGGACAGGTTGCTGAGAGAAGTTGTGGCTGCCCCATCCCTGGAACTGTTCAAGGCCAGGCTGGACATGGGTTTGAGCAACTTGGTCTAGTGGAAGGTATCTGTGGAGATGGCAGGCAGATTGGACTAGATGATCTTTTAAGGTCCTTTCCAGCCCAAAGCATTCTATGATTGGTTTTCTATACCATCCATGTAGTCTTGCTCAGAATGCAAATCACTGTTAACTTGTCTGTATTTTTGCAGCACTTTGTGAGTGAACGGAAATATGATGAAGAGTTGGGCAGGTCTGCACGATTTTCCTGTGATACAGAACAGCTGAAGACCCAAATTCAGCTCTGTGGAGAGAGTAAGTGCTGGTGATTTCTCCCACCAAAGTTCTCACAAGATAGTGTTCCACATACCTGTTCAGGAAATGCTGGCAGAAATAACGGCATGTGCACTGCCAGTGTGTGTGTGCAGCAAGCCTGACATGAATGGTGTGTCTGGATGCAGCAGTCTTGCTGGTAATTCGCAAGTCAAGTTTACAGAATGCAATATGTTACACTCGCTTTACATGTGCTGCACAGTCAGTCCATCTGCATGTGCACAGTGCCCTCTTTGTCAGAGATTTCTAGGCATTACTCGGAAGGAAAACAGTTTCAGGAAGAGAGATAATGTTTTCAAGCAGTTACTAGAAATAGAAAAAAGATAGAATATCCCACAGTCTGCCAGTGATCCTGTGAGTGCACAGCTGCAGAACTGTCGACTTGAGGCATAACCAGTGTAACTCATTAGACTGTTAGAATTACTTTTGCAGAACACTTTGAAGATGCATCTAACCCCGTATCCTGTCCCTCATTGAAGCCAGTGACTCAGGATGTGTCAAAGGAAGGCATAAGCTTCCCAGTAATATATCTGATTGTTCACAGTCACTTCATAGACCCTTATACCCTGAAGCTTAAGAGATTGAAAATTCTACCAAGGTTATCCTGGGTAATATAACCACAGCTGCTGTTGATACAGCCATGGATGATTTTTTTTTAACTCGCTGAACTATTTTCCTAAATAACCTCCAGCTGCAGTTAATTCTGCAAGTTAATTATTTATACTTCATTTCAGTAAAGCATTACATAAGCATAGTTTGCAGACCTGTTGAAATCAGGTCAGTAAAGTCAAAAGAACAGCTATTGCAGGGAAGCAGTGCAGTCTTACAGATGACTGATAGTGCACTGGCCTTCTGAAGAATTTAACTGTAATCTGCTCTTTGTGACCTTAGATAAGCAACTCATGCTGTTGGCATGTCTTTGATAAGAGCTGCTTGGTGCAAAGCATGTTTCGGTTTGGAGCATCACACAATGAGGCCTATGCCCAATGGTGGGATGTACCTTTCTTTTTACATCTTTTCTGTTAAAGTACATTTTTATGACAAGCACCTGTTTTTTTTTTATGTGGGCTTCCATGTGCAGCAGTCTGGTTTAGACAGGAGACAGGAGTAGTATTCAGTGACATCTGCCCTCACTAAAATTAGGACAGAAAGCTCAGTTCTTTGTGCAGATTGTTGCATTGTTTTTCTGAAGAGGACACCTTGTGGGAGAAATAGCTGATGTTGATGTAAGTAAGAACCTCAAAAAACCTAACAGATTATGTCAGTAGCTAAAATTATTCCGCATCTTTTTTTTTCTCTGTACTAAAAGGGGAAAAATAGAAGTACCTTTTAGATAGAACGAGAGGTGTCTCAGTGAAGTGAGCCTCTGGTTTGTCATCTGTGCCACAAGGAAATGGGAAAATTCCATAATCAGAGAAATCAGAACAGCAAATTAAGATCAAGAACCTACTTCAGTATCCTCAGAGTCCTCTTTGAGACTGCTTAGGGACCATTGCACAGAAGCAGGCAGCTTGGAAGAGCTTGTGGAAAGGCAGAGAGGTAGGAATCAAGTATTTGACGTGCTTCACATCCAGACATGGAAGTGGCTAAAAAAACAGGCAGTCTCAAAATACTAAGAATTGGGAAGCAGGAATGTACAGAGCAGAGGTGAGCAATACTGGTTCCTGATGGTGCTTACATTGCTTTCAGTTCCAGTTTGTATAGATATACATGGTTCAGAAGAACCTTTGTTAACCACCTCCTTGAGAGGAATGAGCCTAATTCCAACACTAGTTATCTGGCTTACTTCATTATTTAAAGTAAGGCTGAAACAGTACTACCAAGATAAACTGTAAGCAGGGTAAGAATAGAGCCTTGTGTTTAGATGTTGATATTTAACTGATAATATGGAATTCTTGGTTTTTTTATAGTTTCCCATCCAAAGAACAACTATTCCTCAAGAACACCATGTAGTTCGGTGCTGTCTTCAATGACCTCGCATGCAACAACTGGCAAGCAGAATGCTCACACCAGAAAGTTCTCTAGTAATGCCAAGAACTCTGATAATAAATCAGCCAGCGCTAAAGTACAAAGTCATCTTTCTCCCAATCCTACAGAAGCTGCTTCCCAAGGAATCCCAGCAAATAAGCAGGTAAGAAACAAGTTATGAACTAAACCAAATTATTCTTAAAAAATCAGAAAATAGGCAGCATTGACAGTTGTTAATACAAAATCAAATACTGGCTTGCAGTTTGTATATTTAATGCCTAATTTTTGAAAATATGGAAGTATGTATTTTCCAGCTTCACTTTCAATGCAATGTGAACACACAAGGTGGAAATACCAGAAATGCCATAGCAGCAAAGACCACTGTTTGGTTTTCAGAAGTGACTCATAGCAGTTAATAAGTGAAAAAGAAAACCCATCCGTAATACCTGCTAATTGCCCTATGTGCTACGATGGAGAAACATTTATTCCTGAAGCTTGACAAATGTTAAAGCATGATTATTAGATAGGCTTCAAAACTGGAATCCTGCCAGGTTTAAAAGCATGTTACTTCAGAAGCTTTAGAATACAGCTTTTAATACAGCTATTGTGGTATACTGGTACCTGTTTCATTATAAGAGCACCTTAGAATGTCCTTGTACTGTTGTGCTTAGGTAAAGCTGCCACTGAAGTGTCTCTGAATTTTATCCCAGTAAGGATTTTAGGCTCAAGTAGGTGCTTGAAGGGAATCATAGGAGCATTACATAATGTCAGTGCATGTATGGAATCAGCTGCCTTTGCAGTCATGCAAGTAAAGCGATTCAGCCACTCCCACTAAGGATCAAATCTTCCTCTGAGCAAGGTACCACAATGAACATCTCTCCCACCATGTGGATTTTTAACTTGACTTTAATTTACATATTTCTGTTCTTCCTGCTTACTGTAGTTTTTACACAATACTAGCAGAGGTATTTTTGTGATTTTGGAAAAAAACAGCATTAAGTTCTTCAATGCTTCTTAGCTGCTTGCTGTTGAGATGTCCAGTATTTCATTCCCTTCTCTGTATTCTCTTGAATCATGGCAGATTTTAATTTGGCATCAGTAGTGAACCTGCCATCTATATTTCCAGGCTACTCAGATGTAGCATGTTACTCACAGTTCAGTTTTCAAGTGTTATAAATAGAGAGCTCTAGCAACAATTGAAACCGTATAGTGTTTTCCCCTCTCCTAGTTATGCTGTAGATTTTATTCTGCAATTTTTGGTAACTGATTGCTGTATTTCTTGTCCTGTTGGAAAGACTCAGATAATATAAAAGTTATCAATTTCTTTCTGGGTAGAATGGGCCTTCTAGCCAGAGACGAAGATTCAACCCACAGCACCAAAACATCCGGCTCAATGGATCTCTTAAGTCACAAGGTGCCAGTAATGAGGCAGATCAAAATAATATAAAGAGTGGTTCCAGGTCTGAACACAGAAGACAGCAGCATAACACCTTCAGATCAAAAAACAAAGGAGCTATGAAAAATCAAGAGCAGTCTACAACTACAAGGACCACAGAGAATCCAACACATTCAGAAAAGACCCGGCGAAAGCATCATACACCAGACACCGCAGATCACAGGCCTTTCCAAGGCAGTGTTGGCAGAGCGTCTCAATGCAATTTATGTCCTGCGAGGATGGAGGTCTCTACTGATAACACTGTTCTTTCAGTTCCAGCTGTGACTTTGGTGGCTTAAAATGTTACCGTGATGCCAGGCAGAGAAGTCTAATCTCTCCATTTTAGTTTCTTGCTCAAGTTGCCTGTTGGTGAGGAAGATAAGTCAGAATATAATCATTTAAAATCTGTTGCTGCTTAAAAGTTGTTGGTATTTTTATTATTTACTAATTATCAAAATTAATTCATACTTTCAGGGCTTTCCCCAATATGTTCACAGTTATTTTCTCATGACGGTATAGAATCTTATCAAAGCAGCGTTTACTACTTAGAAAAATGATTGGAGAAATGAATTGATAATTAAATTCATAATAGTGAAAACCTGTTGTAGATACGTGGTTATACCAGTCAACATTATTGGGTTTTAGAGAAGCCAGTGTTAGAAGGATCCCAGGAAGTTTGTCTGCTGTGGTCTGCAATGAAATCAGATAATCTTGTAGAATTTTTCAGCAAATCTCTATACACCTCTTTCTTTCTGTGCGTGTATACACGTACATGCATGCACACTGTATACACAGAGTATTGGTATATACGAGAACATTTGAAAAAGCACTACATTTGATTTTAGCTTATTATTCCATAATCTGAGATCTTTAAATTCAAGTATAAATTGTATTAAATGTCTTACATATTGGTATTTTTCATTGACAAACTATTTTTATGAGGCTGAGGAAAATCACTCATTTCTTGAGTTTGGAATGTATATAGTCATGGCTATTCAGATGCACAACCCTGTTTTCCATCCTTATCAGCCACTTTTCTATGACTAGTTGGATTTATTTTTTTGCATATGAAAGCTGCAGGTCTTCTAGACTTGAATCCAAATTATTTTTCTATATTTTTGCTGTAGGAACCATCTGTCCATAACGAGAGCTATGACTAATAAATTTGTTACAGCAACATGCACCAGAATGTGGAGGTACATATTTGAGCAGATGCTACATCCGTCTGAGTTTTTTATTGAAATAAAAATCTTACTTAGTCTTAATGTTCTGATTCTGTATTTCAGAAAACCTGTTTCTTCAGAAAATTAAAATCTTCTTTCTAAAATGCTTTGGTGTTTGCTGCTTTGCAGTGTCTAACCTTTGTGATGTCATTCAAACGGTATTTGATTAATACAACTGGTATCAGTGAGAGGCTTTCAGATGAGTTTGGATTAAGACCAGGCTTTTGCTTTTAGCTACATTCTAATACCTCAAGTGCATGGAACAGAACCTTCACATGAGAGCCGCTCCATCCTGGACATACTTCTAATACAAGTTATTATTTAACACAGTAAGGTGCCAGAATCCAGACCTGGCATTAAGTGAACTAGTGGCCTGAGTGTCAGAATGAGAAAGGTGTAAAAGGTCAGTAGGACAGATCTCCCACTTAAGTCAGTAAGAGTGGGACACTTGTGGACAATGGCAGAGGGATGGAAGAACATGATCTTTAAGGTCCTTTCCAACCCAAACCATTCTGTGATCTTTAAAAGTTTATTCCTGGGTTATTGTCTGCATAATTTCTGTTAGCTGACTGCATGCTTCCTTAGGACTGACTGGTTTATTTGTCCTCTGTGGCCTGTGAAAAACGGTCTCAAAGTGTAGCGTGAGGCACATTCCTTATCCGGGCTTATTAATTTATTATTTTTATTTCTCTTGATATGTGTATACAGTTTTCCACCTGACTCTAAAAGGCAAATATCTCATCTTCATCTGGAAGACTGGTGAAAGAAAAATAAACATGCCTAGGTAAACACTGGCTTTCTTAGCATTGTAAGCACTGCTTCTATCCTAGTTGATTACCTACCCTGCTTTAAAGCTGAATGTTTTGAGTACATGGAACTGAAATTCCAGAATCTGTGTGATGCACACCCATCAGATAGGCAGCTTTTCAAAATCTATCTTCTGCCTTCAGTTTGACCTGTAACCTCACTTTAAGAGATGTAATCATAATGTCTATACAGATATTACACAGGAATTTTATTACATTGTCCTTGCATAATTCGTGAAATCTGTCTCTTCTTCTAACCCCTCCTAAGATAAGATAATCTAATGTATAAATAATGATGCTTACTCCTTCCTTAATATCTTCTCCAAATGACAGGATTATTGAAAGTTATTTTATTCCATAAATCAGCTTCTCACAAGCAGGCTTCTGCCAGTAAATAAAATCTGTAACATTAGTCATAGCACAACAGGACCACCTTGCACTCCTCAGTCCCAGCTAGCCTTTGATGTACTGGAGGCTCAGTATGTGACAGACCCAGGACTAACAGGTGAGAGAGAGCACTTTCCTTCAGGCTGTGATACAAACACACTTTGTTTTGAGAGATACAAGTGTAGGTTTGAGTGGGCTGGGGAGCAGGCTGGTTCTGGGAACACTGTAATCCTTGCACCTCAAGTGTGGGTTAGTATCACAGTATATGTTTTAACAGCATTCCATGGCTGTGCCCTGAAGTGTAGCTGTGTCAGAATGGCATCTCTTCATTTTCCATTTCTTGTGTCTCTGTATGCTTGGAATGAGATCTGCCAGTTTCCAGGAGGTTTATTTTACTGTTCACAATACTTTTAATTAATCGGATGCTCTTGGGCCCATCTTCAGTAGAACTCTCTATCTCCCAATTACACAGCTAGCTACATGTGATACTGCTTTTAACACAAGGATTTGTACAGGGGTCAGTGAGGGAATTAAGGGCAGGTCAAGGCTTGACTTTCAAGCCAGCCGTCTTTTAAAACAAGATCCTCAATTTGCAAAGCAAATGCAGCTGTTTGGCATCACTCAAACACAAACACTGGAATTCTCACTGCACTTTGTATGCTCTTTCAAAAGTGGAAACACACCTTAAAGAGTAGTATTTTAAAGCAGATACTTCTGTGTAAGATTAAACTTCTGTGTAAGATTAAACTTCTGTGTAAGATTAAACTCAGAGTAAGAGCAGAACTCAGCAAACTGAGGGACCAGATACACAGTTGGAAAATCAGAAAAAATAAGGTAACATAAACAGCCATTTGGAAAAGATAGGTTATTTAGGCATGTTTGGGAAAAAAGACAAAAAAGAGGTATCACACAGTGTGTTTGAAAATGTGACTCTGAAAGAGAACCTTGTAATTCTGGAAGAGAAACGTTATCTTGTAGTGCTTTAATGGACACTCTTGTTGTAGGGGAGAACCTGGGCTGAGCTTGTACAAGAGGCAGTTCTTACTGTGAGTAATGAGTGGGCTGCATCAAGATTTTCTGACATCCTTCCTGTTCATGTACTTGTGACTACAGCAGAGGCACCGCAGGATCCAGAGGTCTCAAGTTCCAGTACCACTACCAATTACCCACGTGAGGGTAGAATAGAAACTTTCTGGAAATTTGAGACAGTACAGCTGTTTTATTATGGAAAACTACTAAAACTGAACTAAAATGATCATGTATGTTGTACCAGAGACTAGAATGAGTGAAGATATATATGTATGTGTGTGTAGGAAGGGGGAAACTTTGAAAAGGGCCAAATTCTGATCCAAACTCTGGGTACACTACACAGCTGATTATGTGAGGCATGAATTTGAAAAGTAATTTTCAGCCAAGAATGATCAATTCTGGTATGAACAGCCAGATTTTTTTTGGCATGAAGAAAATTCTGTAAGAAGAGATACCCAAAAAGCTCAGAAAGCAGCAAAGGTCTGTAGCATTGGCCTTACTGTTTGTACTGCTTAACATCTTTTATTAAAAGCTGTTGCCCAAATGAATCTAGGGTTTTGTGGGGATTTATTATCACAGAGTGTTTACACGGTTTTACCACACATTGACTCTGTAACTGCAGGTAAAGAACAGGCAGCTTCACTCCCAAGTTTCTGATGGCACAACTGGCTTCCTGTTTCTGTCATGTGAGAATTTGTCCTTCGTGGATTGGGAAGAAGTAGATGAAATCTGCTTACTCCTGGGTAATGTCAGTATTTCTTTTTAGCCATAGTAAAATTTGAATTATGTGTTTATTATCTAAGTGATTTAATGTAATTCTATTTTACTTCCACATTTTAAAAGGCTTTGTGTAGATAAGGGCAAAGCTGTTTTTATTGTGAAAGTCACTACGAAGGTTAATGCTGCTCAACTGTCATAAAACTGTTTCGTATCAGTCCATCAGTTAAGAGAAACTTGGCAAGATGCACAGGTATAAAAAACACACTGAAAGGGCCTACTCTGATCTAAGTTACAAGGTCACGTTTGCACCTCATCCGATTAAAAATAAGGAAATAAAATCAAGTCCCTCAAAAAGTAATCTTGCTCTGCTTCCCCACCGCAGCCACTTTCCTGTTTCATCTATTGAAAGTCAAGTGAGTTTTTTCTTTGCTTTTTTTTCTCTCTTTCAAACATAAGCCAGTATGTCTAGGATAATGAGAAGACTCATTAAAGCAATTCTAATCAAATGATGCAAATGTTACCGAAAAAATACTCTGCTACCAGAATAATTAAATAACCACTGGGCTAGTGCAAACTCGGGAAGTCCTGTAGGATTAGTCTCAAAGCTTTTTTGTCTTGTACACATGCAAAATTCCATACTTTTTGCAAGATGTAGCATGATACTGGCTTTGATGATCTTTGTGAGCTTTAGTGCTGGTTGAACCCAGTGATCTTACGGGTCTTGTCCAACCTACGTGATTCAATAATTCTATGTTTATAGAAGCCTTCTAAATTCATCAAAAGTTGAAGAGGAGGGAGATCTGCTTAAGGAAGCATTGTAGAAAAGAGTTAAAGATGCATGGTATAGTGCTCAGCTATTCAATAAATAGTGAAGTGGAAGTCCCACAAAAGGTAAGTATTAAAAACTGCTTTTTGATCAGATTATTATGAAAAACAAGTATCACAAACTTGACATCAGTGATGAACTGCATGCTCAAAGAATAGGATATTACATTATGTTAGTATCTTTCCATAATTTTTGCCTTGTCCTTCAGTGAAACCTTATTTTGTTGGAAGAGCCTTGAGATTGGTGCTCATTAGGTTTATTTCATAAGAAAAAAGCACTAAAGATTCTAAAGGTAAAGCTGGTCTCCAGTATACACACTGATAGCAGAAAAGCACAATGCTGTGCACCTCTGCAGTGACTTCTCTTCATGACAAAGCGTCTCCTTAAATCTATGTTAGTACATAAAAGTTTGGTATTTTTACTTTTGCAAATGATGTTTCAAGTCCTTGTGGTTAGGACAAAAGCCTGAAAATGGCTTCAAAATGATCTAGAAAATAAAATGTTTAAAGAATCCTTCCGTAACTGTACTAGTCTCAGGAATGTTAAGAATGTGGCATTTTGGCAATGTCATAGGACTTCTCAGTGTGCAGGGACAGCTGTATTTACTGGGCTGGAAAAGCAAATGCAGTAGCAAAACCAACAAAAAACACGAGCACCCAGCTGTAAGCGAGGAGGGGCACAAAACAAAGCCAAGGTTTCTTTCCCAATTTAAACAACTAAAAGGGCTTTTTAAAATCATCAAGCTGAATTCAGTTTTCCTCTGCTGATAGACACATACAGCAACTCTTCAGTGTCATTACTCAGAATTCACCCTGGCACCAGGTGGTCTCCTCTGTTTTTCTCTGGGGGAAGGAGGGGTTCTTCTTTAAAGCAGGGCACCTCTATTAATGGCTTTGCTGCACAGAAGTGGAGGTTGTCCCCTCCTCATTTGGAAGGACAGGGGAAGGCCAGCTGTAACTCAGACCCGTGAGCTTCCCTGCAGCTGCAGAAAACACACCCCACACTGGTGCAATATAAAATGTGAAGGCTGCACCAGCTGCCTGCAGCAGCCTCAGCCTAGTAGCAGATCATACCACATCGGGACAGTAGCACGTGTATGCCTCAGGTTTATGGGAAAAAATGTCTTGTTGCTCCCTAGGCATGCTTCTTACCTGCCTGAATTTTCTCACAGCACACAAGCCAAGGCGGTCCCTTTCATTGCTGTTAATAATACAGTGACTTATCCATGTGGAAAATACCAGCAAACGCATTCAATTTCTGGAATCTTCCCAGTACTCAGTATGTTGCACACTTGTGGCAAACTTGTTCCTAATGAAAGCTATTGTTACCTATTTTTACCCACTTTAAAGATACAAATTAAGGAAATCGACTCAATGTTAACTGTGATTGAAGTTAATAAAGAGATCTTTTATGCTGTGCAAATACACCCTTCAGAAGGTCAGTTGTACTAGTACAACCTAACAAATACAAATGTGAGATACTGAAACATACGACTGCACTGTGTTTGAGAGGGTTTTTAATCCATTTTAATTCCTCCGTTTCCAACATCTAGAATATATTTCGAAGTAAAGCAGAAAATACACTTCAGTGCTCACTTAAAAGAGTTTCTTCCTATGCTTCTCACAAACTTTTTCATCACAGTTTTCTAGCAAATCTTTGAATAAATAACCACACGTTGATGATGATCCTCTTTGACCAGATAATGCAAAGCTATCCAGTCTATCAGGCTGAGTCAAACATTATCCATCCACTTTATCATTCTTAGGCTTAACACTCTTGCTAATACAGCTGGCTCGTTCATGTCTGGTACCATAGAAGTAGTAGGAGTTTCAACAGCAGCACCGTCCTGTTTGCTTGTTTCACTGGATATAGAAGAAGATGTCTGAGATGGTGTCCCAAGAAACAGGGGAGGTCGCTTCAGCTTTACTACACAGTTGCTTAGGGGCTTCTTAGACATTGTGATCTTGAATGTTGCTTGATGTGGTGTCCCATTGTCAGCACTCTGCCTTCTGCAGGGTGCCTGGGAATTGCTGGGCACTGCTGGGCACGTTGTGGAATACAGTTTCAGAAGCTACTCTGTGCAGTGTCACATTTTCAGTGTTGGGTCTTTTCAGAGTCACTGAAGAACATGAAACATGGCAAGCAGCTGCCTTATGAGGCTGAATTCTTGACTTTGATATGGGTACTTGTTGAGGGACCTGAGAATCTAATTGGCTTGGGCCCCACTTTACACGGTAAATAGCCTTCCTCTTCAGTAAAGTTGATTAATCGTCTGTAAAACAAAGAACTTCAGTGAAAGAAACTAATTATGTACAGAAATTATTCTTTTATAACACTGCTATTAGACAGCCAAATGCAACAGCCATCCACAAACCTGAAGTGCTTTTAATTTCTGCATGTTATGGTATCATTTATGGTTCCTAACTGTTCATTGCTGCAATCAGTGATGAATACTACCGTGATAAGTAATGTTACTTATGTAATATTTACCAGTATAAGTAATATTACACACTAAAAACTGCAAGAGATACAGTGCACAAACAGCTGAGTGAAAATCAATGAGAAAAAGTTGGAAGAGTTAAGAGAAAGAAAAGACTAAAAAGCTACAGATTCCATCAGATACAAAGTCCACTAAATACTGGTCTGATGTGGTGTAAGTTATCTACAAAAATGTAAGACCCACTTGCACATAAAGACAAGATGTAGCATTCCACATTATACAGTTTGAGAAAAAGACAAGATGTAGCATTCCACATTATGTAGTTTGAGAAAATAAGAAAGATACTTCTGCTTTCTCCCTCCCCCATTTCTTTTCAATGCAAATGATTATGGATAATCCTTCAAGAGAAAATGTTCATATACAAAACAAAGCACCTACATAAGAAAGCCTATGGAGTCTCATGGCAACTCTAATTGGCAGCAGTTTTTAAAGTATTACATATATGCTGTTTCTCAGTGTTGGCAAAGAAGATACCTAGAAGATTTTAATTCCTCATGGAAATAATAAATGATGCCACAGAAATTCAGGTCATGCTAAAACAGCTGAACCGGACGTTAGAAAATCTGAAACCCAACGAAACAAAAACTAGACCAGGCCAGGTCAGAGGGATGATCAGTAAATACCAATAATTTTTTTGAGAGATGAAGAAGAAGGGGGGAAGGAAAGAACATGGAGACCAATTTAAATGCAAATGCATTTAAAAATAAAACAAAGGCTTTCAAACTGTGGCTCTGTTGATGGCTCCTACGTGGGGGAAAGCTACTAAAGCCCTGAAGTAGAAGAAAGAACATGTTTGAATCAGATCATATCTAGATTTTCAGCCGACAAAGAAAAGCTGTAATTTTAATTGACCTGATTGTTAGGAATGAAAAAACTTTTAGCTGGCAGGTCAGTACTGTAAACAGGCTATGAGCTGTGAGAGCCACTGACAAACAGCTTAAAAGATACTCTACAAAAGCACTGATACTCTTCAGGGTACCTGCATTTTGGACTGTTAAAGATCTGTGAAATGTCACAGGGATTCATACAAAAGAATAAACAGTATCTGAGGGTAATATTTCTTCTTATTGCTCTTGCAAAACTGTTACTTGGTGACACTCTTCAAACAGAAAGCCTGCAAATACCCCAGTACTTATTACAAGGATTCTGGGGAGTTCTTCCTCAGAGCCACAAGATGAGAATGGATTCTCAATATCTGCACATTACAGACCAAAAGAACCACTAAAATGAAAAGGAAAGGTTGAACGTTCGAAGATTTTGTTCTCTAAGAGTAGCAATGAGGTACATGTAAAAGAGAATCAGTAACTAGGTTCATTTACAGTATTGCAAGACACTGTATGGTCTCACCAGGACCACTGCTGCATGTCAGGAGTTTTAGCTGAAACCTAAATGCAGCATTTTGGGAGGGAAGAAATTGTGCTATATATCTGCTCTATTTTAAGCCACCTAGGGAAATCAGCGTACCTTTTACGAACTGGAGGCATATGATGCAAACTGGCTTCCAAAGGGCATTCTTCAAGAGTCCAACATTCTATCAGCTCCTGAGGTACTCTCCAGTAGCTGATACCTGCATTTTAAAGGGACATTCTATTGATTAGCTGAGGGAACATAGTGTTATCTGTACATACACCTGACTAAATGAACGTATGTATTTTATTACGTAGAATTTCAGCTCTGAATCTCTGCTCACACGAGTGTTATTTACAGCCAGTGTGGTTCCAGGGCTTCCACCAGAGTGCCCAATGCTAGCAGGCTATCACCCCTTGCATGTGGTAGCTCTTACTACATCTATTCATTCATGTAAACTCATTCAAGTCACCTTCTTGGAACAACCCTTAAGACCCCACTGTCCCCAGATAGCCACTACTACAGAATATTTTACAACATGTCACTTACTGAATGAGTGAAAACATATGCAGAATCTTTATTACAGTAAATTGGCAAATATTTTTATCTTTATATAAAAAAGTAATACTACTGAAATAAAAAAATTAAAATAAATAAATAAATAAATAAATAATACTCTACCTCTCCCATCCCAGGCACTGAAAGCATCCATCATCTTTCTTAAGTCAGGTACTGAATAATAGCTCCAGATGTATTGGATGTTATTTCCAGCTTCTCTAGAAATATTGTTTTACAGGTAACAGTGATGTGATAAATCTGGCTAAGTCCTTACAAATGTACACTGCTGAAATGCATTAAGTCTTTTTACCAAATCCTAACTATAGCAACTTAACAGTAAATGTTTTGTAAAGTAAATGTTACTTAAGTTTCATTCATACAAAAGGTTCCAAACAGCCATCCTTCTATGATCTGTATGCCTCTAAACACTGCTAAAAATGGGTATTCATGAAAGAATAGATGTTCATAAAAGAATAATTACAAAATTAATGATGCAAAATTTATTCTTCTGCATCTCAATCATTTATTCAAAGGGAAAACACAGGAGGAGGACAGATACCTGATGTTATGTGTTCACATATTCTTGGAATAAATATTTATGTTCCCAGCCTGAATTTAGGAAAATTTACATCTTAATTATAAAGATGAAACATCAAAAGCTCTACTGTAATCATACACAGATACACATAAAGATACACAGTGAAGCACACTAAGTGGGACTAAAAGAAAGGCAAACTGCTTCCAGACACTCGTAAGTACAGGTCTACCAATAACTTATAATTACTGTCATAAAAATACATTAATAGTGTAGTAGAAAGATACATGTTCTAGAAAGAATTATAACCATTTTCCTTCATCTTCAGTTCTTTTTGGTGTTAAATATTTCTTCCAGCTGCCTAAAAAGACCGTAAAATACTATTACATGAATCATGACCAACATTGTGAATATTTCTGCAACTTTTTCTGGATGGACATTCATTCACTGTATTTAGTGTAAATATCATCCTAAATTAGAAAGCAATTTTAAATGGTTGAGACATTTTAAAAAATAGCAAGTAAAACAATGAGAACTTAAAGCAACAGCATGCTAGCCACCTTCTGTGGACTCTCAAATTCTTGTACTCCATGCTTAGTTGTTAATCTTTGTTTATTTGTTTAATGTGACCACTGTATTGGGCAGCTGTTTTCGAAGCTGGAAAGAATCTGATTTCTTTCACAGATTTATAGTACATTAATGCTGTAATATGCTACATATAATACTATTTAGATATTATGTGAGTGTTCATCCTCACTTCATACTGCTTTCATGTGTTTGACAGTCATCTTACCTTTTGTAAATGCTTTTATGATTAATTTTTGTTCCCAGCTCCGTATTAACTGCATCAGTCCCATCAGCTTTTGTGGCATACACACCAATAATTTTACTTTCACAGCTTGCTCCAGAAGTGTTGAGATAGTGCAGGACCCAAACTGTGGGCTTGGTACAAACCAAATCATAAGAGTCACAGAAATCTAACAAAGCCTGGGGAAGAAAAAAAGAGAAAAAAGAAAATAAAAAATACCAAATATTAATAAGAATACAATGGTTTTAGTTGAATAAGCTTTCATATTTAAGTTTTCTTAACTGACTGGTGAAATCTGTTATGCAAATTAAGGAGGTGGTTTATCCAGAATAATGTCTGCAATATTTCTCATCTGATGTTACAGAGAATATTGTAAAACTAGGAGAAAGTCACAGAAATTAAAGGCATGGCAGATCCCTAATATGGAGAAAAACTTAAAGACCTGGAAGTATTTTATACTTTTCAAAAGGAAATGAGTAAGGGAGAATGTGAAATACGCAGAACAGTAGCTTACTAAGAGAACACAGATGACTGTCAAGACTAACACAGACCTGGTAATATGAGTTAATTTCTGATCAGCAAATTAGAATTAGCTTTTAAGTTACAATACTTTAAAACAGACAAACCCTAGGGTTTTAAATAATACATTCACTTATTTCTTGTTCTAAAAAAATGGCAAAGTACATTTGTATTCTGAGTTTCAGGATAAATTTGTAAAATTGAAAAAAGGCCAAACCCACAAACATCCTGAAGGGATCAAATCTAATCACAAGTAAAATTTGAAGGCATACAGGGAGCTAATGTTGTTCCTATTGCGCAAGTTCTCCAGCAGACTTGCAAGTAAACAGAGTCAATTTAAACTGTTGCTGTATTGCAATGGGAAAAGCTTAATTTAACATGTCCTTAACTACTGTGGCTGCATTATCAACTCTTAAGTTTCCTTAACCTAAACCTTTGAATTTACTGATGATTAAATATGGTAATTAAGAAGTGCTAACTTGCATATACTACAGTTTTAGTATCTGATGCTAATGAATGATGTGGATTAGAGAGCAGATCTTTAAAAATGTAAGAAATGTCAAGACCTTTTTAAGCTCTATATTTGACTTTAAAGAATATGTCTCCATTTCATTGGCCAAATGGTCAGACAGACTGTATGGGTAAGGGATGCCAAAATAATCTGCTTCCTCCTGCAGTGCAGTTCGAGTTTGTTCATCTTCAGGAATCCGAACTTCTCCATGCAGATAATCCAAAAGATATTTAAACAGTCTTCCATCTCGGTCAATTACACATGCTCCTGAAAACATAAATTATTTGAAATACTGCTTCCAGCAAGAGAAGCCGGACTACCAAATCATCAAGTAAAGCCTTTATATAAAGTTTCTGTACTAGTTTTACCTGCTTAGGAGGAGTAAGTTTACTGTCTCTGTTCTTTTAAAACTACTATTTCATTTCCCTGGAATATTTGTTATTTGAAGATAAGATTCTCAGTGCAGTAAACATTTCTTTGGAATTTCGGTGAAATCACCGATCTGCATAGGACCATGCCAACATACAACCTCAGCTGTATTGCACTTCACTTAAAATGCTGAAATCTAATTCTGGATGCATTTCTAATTCTAACTGCAGATACATCTTTTCTTGCTATTGCAGAGTTTGGGTTTTTTCCCCAGTTTTGGATCTAGGCAACTAAAAGTGTTAAAAGTAACATCAGCTCCAGCACACATCTAGTCCAGCCTTCCCTGAATATTGCTCTTTTTCTCTCCTTTGCCTGCTAGGCTAAAGGACCACAACGGAAACTGACCAGACTACATGCAGCTGCATACAGTGGGCTGTTTACTGCAACTGAAAGATGGCAGCAAAACCCTGCCTAGAAAAATGTCAAACATTTCAGATATTTTAAACAGTCAAAAGCATACAACAAGGAATTACTGTATCTATCATATCTTTAAGCTGGACATATTCTGGCAGGATTTCCAAGTCACAAACAAGTGTGAAATTTGACCTATGAATAGTTTATTCAAGCTTTCCTATTAAGCCATGGTAGTGAAATATGCAATCTTTACCAGGTAAAGAAGTATTCTGAATCGATTGGACCCAAATCTCCTTATGTAATGAACAGAGCAAGGTGTCTCTGGAGAATATAGGGGTTCATAAACTTCAGTTTCATATTTTTACTGAAGAAATACATTCCAAAGCCCCAGTTTGGTCTGGGTCAAGACACAGTAAGCACTGTACAAACATGAGTAGTGTTGTGAAATCCAGATTAATTACCCCTAAATCACGCACACTTAATCGTTTTACATCCTGGAATTAAAGAAGCCAACTGATGCTCAGCAGATTGGAAAAGAGATACACTGTAAAATGCACAAGTATATACAAAAGCATGTATTTGCCACAGAGCTCCCTGATCAGAATCATATTTACAGCTTGAACATATTTACCTGACTCATCCACTTTTAGAGGAAAGCGTCCACTAAACATAGAAGCTAGCATTGAATCCTTAAAACGGCATAAAGACTCAAGCCTGGCTGTGTACAAACATCCCTGCACATTAAGTTGTAGAATACCCTGGCCATCTTCAGTCTTGTCCCCTTCCATTGCATTTGCAAATGATGATGCTAATTGTGAGCTATTCAAACCTGAAACAGATATAAACAGAAGAAAACCTAATGCCAGTTAAGACTGGAAGTGGATGAGCTCAGTCCTCAGATGTTTTTACGCAGCGATATAGTAAATCAGCTTTGAAAACAGTTCAGGAGATATATTGTTGTAAATAGCCAAATATTCTACACCTTTACTATAAAAAAACCATGGCATTTTACTTATCTAGGAAACACAAAGGTTGCTTCTGACACAACTATGTAAGCAGAATTTCATGGTGAGAACATGTGAGAAGAGCACTGGAGGGACAGTGAGAGGACACTGGAGGGAAAGGAGAGAAAAGATTTCTGGGAAATCTTGCTTCGAGTATAGTTCACAGCACTGAACATGCAGTAATTCTGCACGAAAACCGACTTCTTTAAAGTCCAACCTTTAATTAGGGATGCTTTAACTAGTTGTTGAAGCTGTCACATAATTCATGCCACATTGCCAATAAATACTCGTGCCTGCCTTGAGCTCCCTGCAGAGGGGGCCCCTGTCAGGGCAGAAAAGGGTGGCACAAGAAGCAAAAGAAAATATTTTAAACTTTTTTTTTTATTTTTTTAAAGGTTTTTTGGGGACGACGGGGGATGTTTTGGTTAGTTTGTGGGTTTGGTTTCTTTTTTTGGGGGGTGGGGTAGAGCACGCCCTTTAAGGGTTAATGACTTGCTACGCGCCTTCCGCCCGCGCATCTGCTTTGACCCGAGGCGCAATACGCCGCTGGTGGGGCGCTTACCTGCGCCACCGCCTCCCGCAGCCCGGCCGCCTTGCTGGGTCGCCTCCCCGGGCCTGGAGCGAGCGAGGCCCCCGTGGTTCCGCAAAATGGCGGCTGGGCGGTAGGAAGGGCCGGGCGGGAGCCGAGCGGGCAGAGGAGAAGAGAAGACCTGCTCGCGGTCTGGCGGGTCAGCCGCCTGTAGGGGCGCCCACGGTCCTCCCTCCCCCGCTTAGCTCGGAGGGGTCCCTCAGGCACGGCGTTGGTGTCGGTGTCCTGAGGCTGACACATGTAAACTCGGCTATTCTGTAAGGTGGAAGCCTTTCCTATTAATCTTACTGATTTTTATTTATTACAAGTAAATGTTTACTCGGGTGGGTTTGACTCAGTTGTGTTTCCTGTAGTTTCAATAGTATCACAGCTTGAGCTGTTCTAACCCATAGTGTTCCCGTTTTACTTCACAGAGGCTGCAAACCCTTTCTGGTTAGCTCGGGCTGGGACACCACCTTTGGCCCGAGGTGGAAGCCCAGATATGGGCGCTGGTTTCTCCTGTTCCTGTGCATCTCGAGTAGCAGCACTGAGATGGGTGATTTCAGAAGGGTGATATGCTGGTACATGCTCCGAGTTAAGATGGAAAAGTCTGCTTTGGTTAAAATAGGCAGCAATGGCAGAAAAAAAGTAGCCTCAGGTCAGCTGGTGTTTTCTGCCCTACTTTGACAAGACTGCTCATCCCTTTGAGCAGACTAACTTGCCAGCTGTGTGCCAGTAGCAGTCTCTTTAGTTCTGATATATACAAGTGCAGGCATTGTAGCTTCTAATTTGCTTTTGTGCTGCTTGCCTATGAAACGGGGGTGCGGTTCTGCTGCAGACTTCTGTACTTTTTTCAGAGCAAATTTTATGCATTAGAACGGCACAGAAAAACGGAGTCGAGGTGCTTCACCCCAATACAGCCATTTCACAAAGACTTGCAGAAGCAGTGTCCCGTTAAATTGTCTGTGTCTGACATATGGTTGGCTTGCTCATCAAAATGAAGGCACAAATAATGGAAAGGTAAAGAAATTAGATTCTCACTATGCTTTTGTCTCAGCCTCATTATGCCAAGTTTCTGTACAGGTGAGGCAGCTGTATTTCCCAAAAAAAAAAAACTAACCCCAAACTAACAAAAAGTTTGGAACATTATGTGTAATTCCTGCTTAACTTTGTAATCAGATAGAGAAAAAACTCTTTTTTGTCATAACATATCCCTGTGAATACAAATGCCAAATAACAAGTAGTTCCTGCAAGCTTTCTGGAAAGCATAGGCTATTATATGTTTAGAAGATACAGTAAGAAGTAACTAAATCCCAAATGTCAGCAATATATTTTAATTGCTATCCGAGGTCCACTAAAAATCCAGTTATTTAGCTGTACACTGCACATACAAGAAACGTACCTATATTAAATAGCTTATCTGTATTTACATAGCAAATTAGCTCAGTCATAGCTGTAATTCATGTTGATTTTCATCCTGTATTGTCCTGGGTTTTTACTCATTGACATTTTGTTACCACATTTAAGGTATTTAAAATTTCAACTGCAAGCTCATTTGCTACAGGGTCAAATTAAAGGATGAGTTAACAGTCACAGAACAGCTGCTGTTATAGCTGTGCAGCTTGCTGTATTCTGGTGTGTTACTACATTTTGATTTTTGAGAATATGTAAATATTTATAAGCTACTGTGGTTTCAGTTAATATTTAGGAGCATAGACTTGTAATTCAGACTTCAGTCAAGTGAAGGACATTGAAGGGAAGAGCCATCTGAATCAGACTGCATCTGGTATGATTTAGATGGCTCGTAAAAAGGGAGAGGAGAATTTATCTTTGAAATTGTGTACTCTGAGTGATCACTTGCTACTTAGAACTCACTTTTTTATCTTAATGCTGATTTGCATTGGTATGGCAGTTAAAGCTACAGTAAATATATACTTCACTTTTTTAGCAACTAACCATGCTACAGTTGCAGAGCTTAAATGGCTTGCCACAAGCACCGTGGCTCTCCTGTGCTTTCTGAACAGTTCTTGGCTAAGAATGCACCCAGAAGCCAGGTCCTTAATGCTTAATATCTAATTAATTAAATAAACACACAAGTTACAAGATGCCACTGAATGTGATACAGACTGATAATTCATGGATGTTGGATTTACTATAACCTAAGTAAAAATAGGTATAATAGATTATTTTTGTGGAATAATGGTGTCTGGTTTAGCTGTATCTTAGTAAGGATATAATGTCTGTTGTCCCTACTCTCTGTGAATAGTTCATAAACAGGAGTTGCAACTTAAATGTGGTCATTGTTGTCATGTTACCATATGCTGTAAGTTTAACCTCCAAATTTTCTCATTGTAAAACATTCACTTAATGAAGTTGCAGCTTCCTGTGCTTGTTTTCTCCTTGTGTTAGTCAGTATATGTACACAAACAATGCAGTATGTTTTGGACCTCACATTTAACTATGTGAAATATCATTACTATTCAAGGTCAGTACAGCATGTATTTGGTATAGACGCATGCAGCATAACAAGCCTGCATGAGCAAACTGCCTTTTCAGCTACATGTTCTTGGGAAGTGAACATGGTGACTTTGTTTTGTTTTTCACTAATTTCCAAAGGAAGCCAGGCTTACACACATCCTCTGTATATTTGTGTTTCAATTTGCTAATTTCAGTCAGATCTTACAGAGGGGAAAAGGCATTAAGAAATGGATTTTCATTAAGCTTCTGCAAAAAAAGGGTGCGATTAGAGGAAGGTGTGGTCTTAATACTAAAGGAAAAACTGTAGCACAAGCTCAAGTCTTGTTAGACATCAGAGAATCTGCAGAGGGAGGAGATGTTCTACATAATCTACATAGCAGTGCTTTAGTAATAACTCATGCTTTACTGGACCCTATGGAATTAATTCTTCCACCAAGATTCTTCTCAGAGATGGATTTGCAGGTATGTAGTAAGATACAATTTCAATACAACACTTCCCACATGGTTAGGGCTTCTGCAGCAGGTCTGCCTCTGCACGTCTGTCTTTCTTTGACTACATCTCATTTCTGTTTATTTTAAAGACCAGTCATAGGATCCCAAATGCCCCAAACCCAGAATTCCGCTCTTAATACGTGTTTAAGATTTACAGGCTGTGAAACTTGGCAGTGCTTTAAGCTCTTCCCCATTTTGAGCAGCTGGCAATTAACTAGAGATTTTTACATGTGAAATGTTACAGTATGGGAGTTCATCGGTGTAGTGTAAAGGAAAGTATGACCACAGGTGGAAACGCAGTAATTCACATTTTGCTTTAAATTTATCGCCCGCAGTAGTGACATAAACATTAAATGGAAGCAAATTGGCAATTGCCCCTGCAGGACTTTGGACTGTTGTAAAACTGGAGGAAATGAAAACATACGATTGGCTCTGGAGGAAAACACTGCCTTCTGGAAAGAATAAGGAGGTAAAGCTTTATTTGATTGGTTTTCTATTTTTAAAGTTATGTAAGGTTATTTGCTCTTCTATTTGGCCAGACTTTTACAGTGGCTACAGTCTCTTCCAAGTTGCCTAGTAAGGGGAAATGTACCAAAGGCATATAAGGAGTGCTGGATCAAATCTGTGTTTTAAGGGGATTGCTTAGAAGTACAGGATTTGCAGCTTCAGGGCTACACTGGGAAACCATGCCATGTATCATATAATTAAAGAATATATATTAAAGAATATATATAAAGAATAATAAGAAAAGAGGGACTCTCCAGATGCTGTTTGTAGCAGATTGTGAAAATCGTAAGTTGATAAAGACACATTCTCAAATAATGCCACTGATGCTTATGTATGCTTTCTTTGATTTACTTTATAGCATATTGTAATGTTAGCATGTGGAAAGGTAAGATTTTAATGATGGTTACTGCATTATGGAACATAATGCTTTATTTCAACCTTCCACATCTATAAATCATCAAGTAAATTAAAACTCTAATTCTCTTGAGATTTTCACAAACCCATTTACTATTAATTTGTGGATTTCTGGATCAATATTAAGAATTAATGTCCACCTGAGCTAATGGGAGGACTGGGCCACTGGAAATGAATGTATGTGAAGGGAGTGTTAAAGAGCAAAGGCCTTTGGGCTCAGAACACATTTTGAGGAAAGGCCTTTTATTAGACTAAAATACTTCCTTGCAATTCCCAGTCCTGATATTACCTGAACCAAACTAAAAGTGGGTTTGCTCACATTCTAACATCAGAGACTCCTACCCTTACAAGTTGGTAAGTATGCAGGCAGCCTGCATACTTGCTATAATATATTGGTTTTTAAATTTAGCGCTGTTGTTTTCATAACTGTCTTGATGTCTGTCTATTCAATTTTTGTCATTTCATCTATTACTAATAGCTAAAGATCAGCCAGAAGTTTTAACTTTCCACTGAGAAGGAATTAGTGGCTTTCTCCTTTTAACCTAAAGGAACTCTTTGAATGGAAAGTGTAGTGCTGTCAAAATCTGACAAGTGGACTATCCGTAGTTCCCTGCTCTCTTCATCACAGCATACTGAGATTGATGCTAAGTGTTTATACAATTAATACTTAGGGGTTTTTTTAACATTACTAACGGTTGCTATTTAAAATGGTTTTGCAAAGACACGTAGTTGAAGAGTTACACACATCCCACTCCTTTTTAAAAAACACTAAAAGAACTAGAACTGTGGATTAAAGGTTAGTAACTTAGCATATCCCATTTCTGACGAGAAATGACTGTAACCGCATGTATGTAAGAGTACCCATGAACTATTCTAACATGGGCGATTTTGCATGTACGTGACAAAACCACTATAGCACCTTTCCTGTTTTATCAGCAAAGCATCAGGAAAGGTGAATGCTGGTTGTGGTATAAATCCAGCTGTAGATACGGGCTGGGTTTGTATCCATCCTAGCTGTGTGTTTTACCTTCGAATTATGAAGCACAGAGTGTTACTGATTCTCGGGTAGTTTCATCATCTTTTCCGGCTTTCCCCTGTTGTTTTATTAAGACGTTGCACGGTGGCTTAATTCTGAGCAACGCTCCATCCAACACGAAACGCGGGCACGGTCTGTTTGCAGGTGCAGGGCCGCGCTCTGTCCCCTGAGGCCTGACTAGGACCGTTTTCTCCCCCGCCGGCCGCGAGGCCCGTCAGCAGCGGTTGGGCCCAATGGAGCGGCTGCCGCCCAACGGCCGTTGGCGGGCGCGCAGCCGTTGGCGGCGCCTGCGGCGAGGCAGGAGGTGGCGCCCTCGAGCTGGGTCTCGCCTGTGGGGCCGGGAGGGACCCGAGGGCCGGCGGGCGGCGGCGGGAGTGGGCTCCGCTGTTTGCTTAAATTTGTAGCATTTTCAGTGCGCTTTGTTCAGCTGCTTCGAGTTAAAATCGGTCCTGAGGAAGAACAAGCTGGTATGGTCATATTGTGAAGGGATAGAACTTTGTGGTTTTTCCCTTTTAAGTGTAAACTCCAGTAGATAGCTTGAGGGAATGGACAAGCTCAAAAATCCATGATCCTTTTTAGTCTTCATGGTTATTAAATATTTTGCCACTCTGTCATAATGTAACTTAAGTCTCGAGCAATTCATTAACCTGACTGAATTGATTGAACAGAGGTAAAGACTGAAGCAATTTTCTCAGCTTCAGAGATGACAAATCCTGGTAAGAGATAATGAAATTTAAATTTTTAAAGTGTGAGAAAGATCATGTATTATTTGGACATTCCCTTTGACAATGTACAGGTTCATTCCGATGATGGATAAAAAAGCAAATGTGAAGTCATCTATCATTTTCACCTCCGGTGCTGTTAAAGGACACATGAAGAACAGGGATGGAAAATTAAGAGCTGCAAAATGGAATACTTCCTTAGCATCTAAAATTAAGACTAAGTTAATAAGTAAGTCCTATTAAAATAAAACCAAAGCCGTCTACTGTACTTAGAGTATATGCCTTCAAGAGTAGTAGCAGTTGTATTTAACATGATCTGCTGAATTCCTGCCTGTTAAAGACATTAATGCAGAGAATTTTAGGAGAGTTTGACACAACACATGATTGTAAGTTGTTTTATTTATCCAATTCTCTGACCATTTTATCATAGAATCATAGAATGGTTTGGTTGGAAGGGACCTTGAAGATCATCCAGTTCCAGCCCGCTGCCACGCACAGGGACACCTTCCACAAGACGAGGCTGCTCCAAGCCCTGTTCAACCTGGCCTTGAACACTGACAGGGATGGGGCAGCCACTGCTTCTCTGGGCACCCTGTGCCAACGCTTCAGCACCCTCACTGTAAAGATTTTCTTCCTAATGTCTGATTTTCAGTGCTTGCTCTTTGGCACATACTGTCTTGGTAATATGCAGTGTCACTGGGGGTGAAAAGTAAAATATGAGCAGGCAGGTTTTCATTAGGATAATGGAGAGTATGTTTCTGATTTTAATATTTTTTCTTTCTGTTGTCAGAACTCACGTTTATGCTTAAAATGTTTGAACTGTTTCATTTGTAAAATGCCTATTTGGTTTTTAGATATTTGGAAACATTTTTACACCTGTGAAACTATAAATTTTTAAACACTTTCTTCTTAAAATAACCTTATTAAAAAAAATCCAGATTAGAGCAGAATCCCTGCATGAAATAAACTTGAACATGAAGCTGACAGAGCCGTCATCAGAATGACAGCCAGCAGAAACAGTTTTATATTAGGAAGTACTATTGTTCCACCAAAACCTACAGATGGAAATGTCATTATACAGTGATAATTAATGCAGAGAGGGCCTGCACTGAAGCTGTTGAAAATAATTATTTTGTCTCCTTTAGATAACTCATCTGTGTTAAAAGTATCTTTAAAACAAAATAATAAAGCATTAGCTGTGGCTTTGAGCATGGAGAAAGAAAATTCTCGGAAGCTAAAGAATGAGAACATCCTTCTTCAGAAGGACATAGAAAAGCTCCAGCTTCATAATATCTTCCTTCGTCGAAAACTAAGTTCTTTGGTATGCTGCAAATAATGTGATTTAAACTTAAATCAGCTAAACCAAGCTTTTTTTTTTTTTTTTTTAACTTAATATTGCTTCTTAAAATGGTGATTTAAAAAATATACACCTCAGATCTGTGAAGTTGTCTCATCTGGTAGCATTCATGTTTGATAATGCTTTCGTGGAATTTTTTGGTACTGTTTTGTCCATGAGTGTATATGTCTATCCATAGCTATTTTAGTGTCAATGTCTCCTTTATATTTAGTGATATTGAGATGGTATTAAAAATGAGTTTGTGCTCAACTGAGTGTTAAAAATAATACAACACAGATTCACCTCTAGATCTTAAGTCAGAAACCACTTAAAATACATCTATTTAAAATTCATTTTTCTTTTACATGCAGAATACAACTCTTATAGAAATAGAAGCATTTTTGAATTATAAGCTCTTAAATGCAATAGAAATAAGCAGTCTTTCTGAGGTAAGATTTTTTCACACTATTACCATATTGAACTCACTTTTCAGGATAATATATTCAAAGGATCTAAATGAGTGCAATGTTCAAAATATTTAAGTATTTTAAAACATTTACCACAGTTCCTTAAAACTTGGGATGAAACCCCAGTCTAGTGAAATCAGAAATCAATTAAATTTTGCTGTTGCTTGCAGTAAAAATTTAGGATTTAATCTTGTTTACAAAGTATCTGAAAGTTAAATATCAGCCCTGATGAAGTCATGTGGTTAAAAAAAAACAACCAAAGCATAGCACTTCAGTATGTGGCATTCTTCACCAATGAATGAGCTACTTGCTTTCTTTGCTTGGTGCTGCAATTAATATGTTGCATGTGGAAACTTCTCTAGAAAACATAATCCATATTATTCCTTGTGTCATGACAAAATTACAGTTGATTTTAAAAAAACTAATTTTATAGTCTGTTCTGCAGTTGCTTAGAGTTGCTCTGTGTTTCTATATGTATAATACGGTTTGTGTTAGTTACAGCTAAGTTTTAGAAAGTCTTTACATTGTTTGGGATGCAGGTAGGTTACAGGTTCTGATAAGTTTTGCTACAAAGTATTTTGTTTAAAATTACTCTCTCTGTTTGAATATCATACATCTCTCATCAGTACTTCTGGTTTTTGGCCATATTTTTTTTTTCCTCCTGTGAATGTTACTGATACTTAAAACATAAGAGAATGTTCAACTGTTTCTGTTCCCCACTGTTCTTCTTTTGGTTCTTCAGAGTTATCTTCTGTCAGCTGGTCCAAGTAGCCCTACTGATGACGAGTTCAAGGGTACCTGTCAGTCTGCTAGGTAGGTGGTTGTATTAAATGTGGAATTTGGTAAGTGACTGTGGGGTTTTTTTACAGCTAATCTTTGTATATTGTCCTAAAAATTTTTGAGGTAATGGGAAACAATTTCCAGTCTAATTCAGAAATTACCTATTTGCAACTTGGAATTTATATAGAGAGCAGTAGACAAAAGTTGTGTTTTAATAGCTTGCTGGTTTTGTCGTGGGATCTCCCCAGCACAAAGCAGGATTCTCTATCATTAAAAAATATATATTTGCCCCTGACTTGGAACCAGAGTGCATACTAGAGTTCTTTGTTTTCTGCTTTTATATATTATTAAGGAAATGTTTTAAATGATTGAATGTTATGACATAAACTGTAATAAAATTCTTCAAAGTAAAATTTCCTCTTTTCAGATCTCTAAAATTGCCAGTGAAGCTTCCTTTAAAAGCCACAGCTAATGCAAAACAGCAAGATAGACCTTCTGTGTGTGAATTACCAAATTCTCATAAGTGTACCACTGTTTTGCCAAAGGAAATGCATTCAGATCAAGTCAAGTTTGCATTATCATTGCCTTCTGGTACAAATCAAAAGTTAATTGAAATAGACTCAGTGGAAACAACCATTGACAAAAATATATTTTTTAAAGGTATGTTGTATTTCTGTACAGGTGATTTATTTTTCAGAGCTATCTGAGAATTAGTATTTAATAATTCATTACTTGAAGTGTGATACGGAAGGTATAGTAAGATTCTTAAACTGTAATAAACTAACAAAAAAATGGAATTCTCACCCATAAGTAAAGGTGTGCTGACAGTCACTTGCAGAATAATGTTCATTGAAATAACACAGCTGAAATGTAACAAAATTGATGTGAACAGAATAAATTTAGTAAGATAACCAAAGATGAACTGTATTTGTTATAGAAAATTACCTTTGTATTTACAGACAATTTCAAAAATCCAACACAGGTAAAATATAAAGTTAGCTCTAGTTAATGAAATTTTTAAGGACCAACCACAGAATGTGTGTATTCAGTTAAAAAAAGTTTGTAATTTTCCATGCTTCTGGTCCAACTTTCCATAATCTTATTCTGATAACTATGCTCCAGCCTTTCTTTCCCCAAGCTGTTAAAATTTTTCTTTTTGCAGAAAATCAATTACACACCGAACTAACTTGCGATAGTGCCCTCCTGACTCATGTCAAAAATACACAATCTCTAAGACAGCCTGAGGAACTTACAAAACAACACAATGATAGTTCATTGCCACTCAGTGGAAATGTGACTGAAAGGAAGAAAGACAAAGAACTTCATAAGTCAACAACTAAACCTAATATAAAGGATTTTGATAAAAAATGTAGCTCAGATAATCTGCCGTTCCATGGTATCAACAGCAGCAGCAACACTAATGATACGAATTTGCAGGACAGTTCAAGTGACTCATCTCGCGTTATTCCTTCAGCTCTTAAATTTAACAATGAAAGCAGGACAGATTTTAAGAAGCTGCTTTTGACTGATAAGATGAAGCGTGAAGAAACTGTTTATGGTGCAGATATGGAGTTGACTGCCAGTGATGCAGGAGAACTACTTGCAGTTACAGTGAAAGATAAAGATAAGTTACACCAAAATAAAAATTGTAATGCCAATTCTGATGATAAAATATTAGCAAATTTCAGAAAAGTAAAATATTCTAAGAAGGATAAAGAGAAAATTAAAAGCAAGACTGAAGTCCATTCAGATTTATATGCAGAAGAGAGGCACACAAGGGCTGACAGCAGTGAAGTTTCAAAAACTACCGAGTCACAAACTCAGCTATTCCAAAATCAGACAGAACAGCTACCTACAAGAAATCCTGTAGGGAAGGTGAGTTTGCCAAATACCAGCAAAGATTGTCAAGCACAAAATTGCCCAAGTGAAGCTAAATATACTTGGAGGACAGACCAAGTTAACTTAAGGAGTCCAAGAAAACAGGAGACAGATAAAGAAACTTGCCCAGAAACATTTAAAGACATGGAAAGCAAAATACAAAAAGCAGACTCAAACTCATCTATTAACCAGATCACACCAGAAGTTTACTGTGCTGAAAATTTACCATTCCAAGATAACACTTCTAATGTATTGCCTTTACAGTTGGACTTTCTGCATGCAAATGAAAAACACAGCAGCCCAAAAATAAACAGGAAGACTTTTCAACCCCCTTCTAAAATCAACACAGCAAAATACTGTAGAAAGGAAAATGGGCAGTGTGGAGGATATATTTCAAAAAAGCCTCAAACAGACATAGACCAACATGACAGCAAAAGAAAACAAGACCAGAAGAACATCATAAAGAGAAAATACAACAACAAAAGAAGTCACAGCCAAAGTGAAGAAACTGAAAGTGACAGCATTCATAAAATTACTCAGAAAGCAGACCAAAAGCTTAGACATTTTTCGCCAGGCAGATTAAAGGGTACGTTGGCGAAGGCTAGCCGAAAAGCATTTATAATACCAAAAGAAAATCATACACAGTTCTCACTTCATAAAAATGAAGCACTAAAAAATCATTTGCATGCAGATGCTGTTCCTGGAAATAAAATAACTGAAACTCCGAAAATTGAAGCAGCTTTAGTTACTCAGAATGGTGTAGCTATGAATACACCGCAAGATAAAGAGCTAGTTGATGATGATGCTAATATGTTAAAGAAAGTAGATTCTTCAGCAGCAGCACATAAACAGCCTCACATTAGTAATTCTCCTGATAATCGGGTAAAGTGCAAACAGAGGTTTAGTTCTGATACTACTGAGACCAGACCAGAAATAAATTATTCCAAGGATCTTAATCAGGGGCCACAGAATAGCTTGGATGACCAGGAAGTCCCTCATGGGATAGATTCCTTTATGATCAAGTTAAAGGCCACAGTTCAAAAATCAGAAGTTTTTGACTTCTTACCTGTCAAGTGTTCTAGGAATATGCCATTAAATGTAGATAGCTTTTTCCAGGAAGGTCTTTCCAGTGTGGAGCTCCCAGTTCTTGATAACCACAGTGGTTCCATGAACTTCTCAATACTGAAAAACTCTGAAACCAGTGGGGAAAATGATCATAATAAAGCACTGGATGCTGGAAAAGCAGAACAAAAAATGGATCAAATTTCTAAAGAGACTCACAAAAAGACTCTGACACCTTGTCATGGTATGTGAATGGGTGAGAAAAAAAAGTAGCATTTTGAATTAGGTAGTGCCTGAAATAGTGGTAAGTTGTCTTCTTTTAATTCTATCCTACTCTTACTGCTTGCTTAGAGTGGATAAAACGGAGTTTAAAAAGGTAGGACTGAAAAATTACCAAAAATATTTATATTCTATATTGATTACCAGTCATTGTGGGAACTAATATCCTTGTTACTTTTCAATATATTCCAAGATGACATTTAGTTGTGCAGATGTAAGTAGTCAACATTCTTGAAGAGCAATTATAGTTGGAGCATTTTTCAAAGAATGTGATGGAATTCAGAAAGTTTGAGATAGAAAGATGCAATAGATGGAGCTTTTGTACAAGGGTAATAAGAGTGAACTGTACACTCTTCCCTTCATAAACGGAGAACATAGCTGGACTTTAAGAGTTCATTTGTATTTCTTCAGAAACACTGCAATTCAACAGGAATTCTGAGATCTAATAAAAAGTACTTTAAGCAGGCTTTCTATAGAACCTACCCATGAGCAAACTATCATGAGACAACCTCTTTATTAAGTAAGATACATTGAGAAAAGAAACTTTAGTGTAGTCTGAATGATAGGTTTAGATTCTTCTGTAATATAACAAAATTACTGTAATGGAGCTAAAAGAATATATGTCTAAACATCTGTGCTAAAGTTTAAACATGCTTTAGAATGTAGCTTTGAAGGTTCCTGTCACGAGTGGTCTATTTCGTAAACATTTATTCCCAGCAGGTTCCCGTTTACTTCATTGTCTCTGAAAATGTCCCAACACCTAGACTGTTTCCTGGCTCAAAATTAATGGTTTGAATCCCAGACTATCAAGCAAATGCTGCCTTGGCTTCTTTTGAATACTAGGACACAATGGCCAAAAAAATAAAATCTACTGTTTTACATGATCACAGAATAGGAATACCGGCAGAATTAGACCATTGTGCAAGGTATTAGTCCTGGTAATTTGTAGTTGCATCTTCTCATCTTTGATTCCTTCTTTGGAAAGTAGAAGAAGGATGCCATAATTGTATTACCTTTACAGATATATTAGTAAACCCTTGTGATCAGCAGTATCAAAGACTACTGTCATAAAAAGCAAGCCAGTCATTTGATCTTCATCCATTTAAACATAGTTCAAAAATCAGTTCATTTTTCATTCTGTATCCAGATCTGTATCTTGAATGAAAAGAAAGCCAGGAAATGGCAGACTCGCTGATGAAGACAGGCTGAGGAAGTTGGGGCTGTTCAGCCTGGAGAAGAGAAGGCTGCGTGGAGACCTCATAGCAGCCTTCCAGTATCTGAAGGGGGCCTATAGGGATGCTGGGAAGGGATTCTTCATTAGGGACTGTACTGATAGGACAAGGGGTAACGGGTTAAAACTTAAACAGGGGAAGTTTAGATTGGATATAAGAAGGAAATTCTTTCCTGTTAGGGTGGTGAGGCACTGGAATAGGTTGCCCAGGGAGGTTGTGAATGCTCCATCCCTGGCAGTGTTCAAGACCAGGTTGGACGAGGCCTTGGGTGATACGATTTAGCGTAAGGTGTCCCTGCCCATGGCAGGGGGGTTGGAACTAGATGATCTTAAGGTCCTTTCCAACCCTAACGATTCTATGATTCTATGATGCCAGCTCTTCTGATCACTACCTTGATCTGTACTTAGAAATATACCCTGAAAGTCTCCTGTGATGAAAGTCTCTATATAATTAGATCTATATGAACATAAATATTCATGCAGGCATTCTGCTTTCTTAAATAATGCAGGCTTACAGATGTCTCAAAACTCTTCGTGCTTAAAAGAATCTGAACTGATCTCTAACCTTAAGCTTTAGGAAAAGCTTGGAGTAACAGTTTACTTTCACTTTAAAACCAGTACAAATGAAGATCTTAAAGCCAAACTTGGGAGGTTTTTCATAATCAGAGAGCCCTCTTGTTTGCACCAAATGAGCATTGCTCTTCTTTAACAAACTCCTTCAAAGACAGTGCTTTTTCTTTTGCCTTCATAAATCAGGTGGGATTTGCTGCAAGCTGCGCAAAGTCACCTTAATATGTCTCTCAGAAGTTAGCAGAAATACTCTGACTTGACGTCTCTGCTTAACACATTTCAGAAAACTGTTGGTGAGATAATCACTCTTACCCAGTGAGATATTTTACTTGATCTCGGTACAGAATTCTACTACAGGGTAGTAGAATTCAGCTTTATCATCTTGACCATCAGTTAAGAGTGTGTATGCTAGGTTGGGCAAAGCCTTTAGATGCTATAATAAAGTCTTCACTTTTTGACATTTTATTAGTGTGAAGATAAGCACAACAAAAAGTTCATCTTTTATCCCATATGTCTGTGAATTTATTCTATGAGATAAATAGCATCCGTTTGCTGCCACAAAGAATTTAAGGTAAAGCATTCAAACTTGGGAAGTGAAGAGTGTTTTAAATTTAGTTCCTTTGAAAAACTATATACCAAACATTCTCATATGGATGCAGTAAATCTAAACCTTGACCTATATCAGTGAGGAATGTACACTCTTTGAAGAACTTTTAAGGAATAAACAGATTAAGATTATTTATTTCATCTTGGATTGCTGTCTGCATTAAATCTTAGTGTTTTTCAGAGACTATGATCAATAAATGGGTTAGAACTTTTCAAAGTGTGGGCTAACAAATAATTTCAGTATTTGTCCCAAGTTATCAAAATACTTGTTTAGTCTGGCATTCTGAATTGTCTTAAAGGGATTACAGAAAGCTGAAACAAATAGTACTACTTCTACCAAGGTTGTTTATTCTTTCTCAAGGAGTATTCCTCTTGGGCATATTCAGTGGCTCAAAATATGAGGCATTGTAAATAGTTTGGTAGTGTACAGTTTTGAAGATAAGGAGGCCCACTTAATCACCTTGCTATGTTCTTTTTTATGCATATGTGCCCCAAGAGCAGGCTTAAAATTGGAAAATGCAGGACTAGAGAATGCTTATACAGGTTGCATCTTTATATTGTACATGTATGCCCCCTGCCCTGCATTCAAGGTCATGAGCTGTGTGCAGTTCTGTCTTTTTAAATGCAATAACTCTTGGGAGTTCTAAGCCATTGGCTGCAAATTATGGTGCTTATGGGGCTTAAAATGTCCCAAGAGCCATAGCAGACCTCAAACAGCTCCAAATCTGGGTAGGCTGAAAGCTGTTGTAGTTGCCTTTCCTTTGATCATCTATCCATTTTCATTGCGCATCTTTAGAGTAAGACCGGTAACCAAAGTACCTGAATTAATAAAAACATTTTTAAATAAGTATGAATTAAAAGTTTACTCAGTTCTGAAAATACTTAAAGTGAGGCATCTACACTTCTGTATTCACAGGAAGAAAGGTCTTGGAAGATGTTACAAATACTAGTATACAATCTCACACTTCTTCACCTAAATCCTGCAAAACCTTAAAAGAAAACTCAGTAGCACCATCTGGACGAACAAGAGCCAGTATTTGCTACAAAGAACCCAGACTAAACAGGTAGGTTTATGTAAATTAGGGCTTTTGTGCTTTTGGTTTTTTTGAGTACCTACCTATCTGAAATAAAGATTTGCTATTAAAACCCCCAAATAAACAGCTGAACTATTTCTTTCACATACCTCTTTTGGAAAGATTCTTCAGTGTTGATACCTGTTAGTGTGGCAGGATCTCCAAGTGCTGAAGTAAGACACCAACGTACGAAATAGCATATAATGTAACATTTAAATATAGCATATAACATTTGATACTAGTAGTGAATAAGTGAATTCTTAATACATAATACATGATATAAACCCTTTTACAGGCAGATAATGTAAATGTTAAATGTAAGCTTGTACCACAGTAATGTCCTTGTAATACTGTCAAGTGGCAAGATAGTTTATGCACTAATAATATATAATGCAGTCATTTTGCTTTAACTTGCTGTGTCTAATATAAGAAATACTTTCGAGTTTAAGATATTTTAATTCCATTATTAGTTACTTAACTCTCAGTGTTCTTAGCAGATTTACTGGCACAGGATTTACAACTGTTAAAAGATAACACATAAATTTTGTAATAATTATTAAAATTTAAAACAGGATTTTAAAGCCAAGCCTCCATTAGGAAAACAAATATAGTTGCATTTACATGAATACATGTAAATCCCAGTGGACCTTTAGGTTGATTATTTCTGAGTATGTTTTGAGAGTTTCTTGCCACTGAGTCGGTTGTGGTTTTTTATTTGGTTTGGTTGATTTGGTTTGGGGTTTTGTTTACGTAAAATATTAAGGAAAAATTAAGCTGTGTTTTGTGTGTATTAGCAGAATGCATATTCGTGAGGTAAAGACAATATTAAAATTTCCCCATAATAGTGTTGAGACTGCAAGGATTATAGCAACTTCATGACAAAGGTTTAAAAGGAGTATGTCTTTTTTTTTTTTTTTTTAAATTATTGTATGTTCTTATACACACCCAAAATATTTTTGTTTACCTCTGTAAGGAAGCAATAAACTGCAGCCATGAGACTGTGGACATATAGGAGCTAAAAGTAATGTAGGAAGTGTCTTTTCACTTTACTGCTGGCTTTTCAGAAATATTTATGCCAGATAGCTTGTAAAAGAAATGCACAGGGATTAGAGTTACGGTTTTATTTTACTAATTGAACTGAATACTAAATGCTGTAATATTATGATGTTTATACAGTCTCCTCTTATACCCAACAATGGTAAGGTTCTGTACTTCTGGAGAGAGTCAGTACTTAACAGAAAAAAAGTGTGGATGTCACTCAAGATTTTAGATTCCTGTCTCCTATTTATATTTGATTTTCAGGTATACTATCCTGAATGGATGATGTTAAGCTTTTGGTATAAATAATTTTTGAGTTTTTTTCTTCTAGGGAATGGAGTTCCAGTTACATATTAATATGATACAGGACACATAAAAAGACTACTATATTTAGCATTTGTTCGGAAAATATCCATGCCTTGCTATTTCAGACACATTTCCATAAATTTAATTTCTTTAGTGTATCAAGCTTTCACTGAAAGTATTTACCATTTGGAATTGGTAGTATAATTGTAGTTACATAGGTGCTCTGTGATATTCATACATTGTCTTTTATTTCTTTTGTTTACAGCAAATTAAGGCGTGGGGATCAGTTTACAGATACACAATTTCTGAATTCTCCAGTCTATAAAGTAAAAAAAAGGAGCTTTAGAAGTAAATCCAAATTGATTTGAAGAAAAGCAAATTGCCTTTATGAACAATTCTTCTAAAATGGGTACAATTTTTGAACTATATCTATATGGTTAGCTGTATAGAGTGTTTATTGTTCTTTGATTAGTGAAAGTCTTCAGGTATGGAATTTCCTGGAAAGGAGTCTATATAAGGAACACAGAGTACTTTACTGAGGAAGGCAAACACTGAGGTTAGGCTTCACTATATTTTTCATTTCTGATCACCAGTTTATAATTCTGTTCAAAGGGCTTGCAGCACTTCTTAATTTGTAAGAAAATTGTATGTTTTAATGAGAACCAAAAATAAATCACCTTTGGGAATTTTAATGTGAGTTTTTTCATACTTACCATGAGTAAATGCTGGTTGGAACAGACACAAGCATCCCAAATTTTGATTTATCTACTGAAATAGTTGGAGACAGTCCCTTTTAATGTGCATGTGTGTGTATATTTGTGTGTGTGATACTTGACTTTCGGATTTGACAGAATCATACTGAAATTTGAATGAGGAAGTCTCATCTTGAGGAACAGCAGAGAGAAGTCTTGTGTCCAGAGTTTGTGCTGGAGGCAGCCAGAAAGAAAAGAGCCCTGCAGTAGAAATTTTTATACTTTTTCCAAAGGCATTCACTGTTGAAACTTCCAGAGACCACACCTTTGGTTAGCTATTCCTTTCGTGTGTTATGGTACACCTCTTTATAAGAGATGTAACTGATATTCTTAAATGCATAATATAGTCTTAAAAATACCAAACCAAACTGTACTCTTTGTACTTCATTGTAGCTCCTATTGTACCCTGGGAAGCTGTTGGAGAAAATAGTCCTGGAAACTGTTTCCACACATTAAAGACAAGAAGATGATTGGGAGTAGTTCTCATTGATTTACAAAGGGGAAATGATGCTTTATTAACCCATTGGTGTTCTGCTGTGAGAAAACTAGGTTGGTGGGTGAGAGCAGTAGATGTTTGTCTCAACTTTAGTAAGGCTTTTGACATTGTCTCTGACAAAACTCCACAGACAAGCTGACAAAGTATCTATTAGTTAAGTGCAATATGAGGTGGATTGAAAACTGGATGAACCACTGGTCCCAAAGGGTTGTGATCAGCAGCATCCAGTTTGCCTCCGGCTGGAGGCAAAATACTAGAGCTCCCTTGGGTTTCACACTGGGGCCAGTACTGTTTAATATAATCATTAACAACCTGTATAATGAAACAGAGTTCAGACTACACAGATTTGCAGTGGATACAAAAATGGGCGGAGTGTCTGAAACACTAGATGGTTCCATTGCCATTCAAATGAACCTGGACAGCCTGGAGAAATGGGCCAAGAGGAATCTCATGAAACTCAACAAGGGGAGCTGATGTCTTTCTCCTGTGAGATACCAGAATTTCAGCTGCATATTTTGACAGAAAAAAACAATTCGTACATGGAAAGCTAGATACAGCTTTCAGGTGGGTCCCTTCTACATGTAGGTCTTAAACTTTAACCATAAGGAGTAAAGGGGCACAAAAACATTATTTACAGGTTTTTGTTGTGGGTTTTGTTTTGTTTTGTAATGAGATTCTGTAGCTCCAAGGCAGTTTCCCAAAGATCCTGTTGTGGGGGTTGGAATGTATCAAAGCTGGCAATTAAGAGTGACCATGGGAAGGAGGAACTTTAGTAGGCAGTTAAGAGTGACCTGTCCCTGACTGGTACTTGGAAGATGTTGGAACTGGCAAGGAACAAGGACTACGGAACTGGAAAGAGGATGTCGATAAGAAAATCAGATAGACCTTTCACCTGATGTAACCGCAAGGCAAACACAGATGGGCTTTGCTAATTGCTTGGAAGCATATAGATATCGTGTAATCTTTTCAATAAACGATCCAGCTTGCACTCTACTTCTGGGTCCGTGCCTCCATCCTCACATCCTGTAGAACATTCCATATATGAATTTGGAGTTAAATATTCCACTAGCAAGGTAGTTTACAAAGGGGGCCTTATCCCCTAAACAGAGCTTGTCTAGCTGTGGTCACCAGTTCCAGAGAGCATGCAAAGATTGTAAATGTACAGCAACAAGGACAGCAAGAACCTCACGGGAAAAAAGTATTCCACCAATATGGAAATTCAATGTTATTTTAAAAATAATTACACATAGAATATACATTTTTTGTATTTTTTACCAAGTTTGTATTTAATTGCTTGGTTTTTTTTTAACTGAAATGTTCTTCTAGCTTTCACTGTTTATCAGCATCACCAGCTGTGTTATTAGAAATGCAAAAGAAGTATCTGTTACCACTTGTGCTCCCTATGCTGGCACTGCAGGAGGAAAACACAGTGATTTTTAAAAAGCATTTGTTTTTCTCTATTGGCCAAGGTTTGAAAGCTGGAAATAGAAGCACACGCTTCATTTTCTCAGAAAAAAAAAAAAAAAATCCCAATCTTTTTCAAAATGGTCCTAATTCTTTTCTTAGTGAAGGTCATGTTACTCCACACAGCCTCAGGTGTTGCCAGCTAGGCTGCTACAGTGTTGCAAATAAAAGCATCTCATTTGCAGTAAAAGTGTAAGGCCTAGGGTTTTATGCCTTAGTTTCTTCTGTTCCATTTAGTATAAATCTTTCCAAGTACCGAAGGATAAAGAAAATGACTTGAAGATGTGCAAAGTTATTTTCAGTAACTCTGAAATCATGTTACTATTACTACTGCCCTTCTTCCCTTGGTTTCTCCAGCCTTACTTGTTTTGTTGCTAAAATTGATGTTCTATGCACAGAGAAAATTGACTTTGTTTTCTAGGACGCAGTTCTTTTAATTGTTCTGCAAAATGGTTGCATACTTTAGGTACTGCATGAATAATGAGACACTGCCTGTTGAATCTTTACCAAATGTGCTTTTTTTACCAGATCAGTTGATACATTAGAAGCTCTTGCCAGGAAAAAGAAGTAAAAACAGCTCAGTTGAGATAAAAATTAATCTGCAGCTGCCTCAGGGATTAAAACTATTTTTCTGAGGATAAGGTAATTTGGATTTCTTTTTATCACTTCAAAGTTGCTTTTTCTCGTATTCATTCAATCACTTTTTATTTTTACCCATTTTTTACATTTAATATTTTAGTTTACTACTACTAAAGACTTCAATTGTTTTAAAATTTGTAGGAAAATGAATTCTATGTATTTAGATTCAACAGGAAGAGGAAAATATTTATGATTTTATAAATCCTTGCTTGCACAAGTAGCCCTTACAAATGCTTGTAATACCTGGAAGTTACTGTGATTATTTTGTGAGTGCAGATATATGCAAAATTCCCACTGTGATCATCACCACTACATTGTTGGATTCTACAACAATTTAAAATTACCTTCGGAGATTTAATTGCTAGTGTCACAACCGTTAACAACGCTCACGTTGCCGTTTTGCTCTGGAGGAACGAACACGTCCTTTGGGAAAGCGCGAGGTTTGAATACACTTTAAAGGGATCCAGTACATAAACCGCGTGATTGACTGTCGATGTCAGGAGCAACTGACGAGTCACGTTTTGAGGCACGGAGGCTCAGCCTCCGGCGGTGGGCGCGGTGACGCTCGGGCCGCCCCTCTCCCCCGTCCCCCGCGGCCCTGGCCCGTCCGGCTGTGGCTGGTTGCGTCCGGGGACGTGATGTCTGTTCGAGGAGCGGCTGCCGACGACCTGATTTTCTATGTGAATGGGAGGAAGGTAAGTGTTGTCCGGAAAGAGTGTGGAGAAAGGGCGGCTGTTGGTCGAGAAGTAACCCCGAAGAGTGTGGGCACGGATTTGGTTTTCTCGGACTTAACTGAATGCTCGCACAAGCTTCCAGAAGCACTCCTTCCCATCTCCTCGCTGGTAGGAAGTGAATCCACCTCCACATATTACTATGCTCTTCTGCGTACAGCAGGTGCTGTTAGAAGGGGAGAAGCAGCAGAAGAGGACAAATACGATTACAACATCCCGTTTTACTAGCTCTGCTGCGTTTGAGGGAAAAAACACATCAGAAGGAAATGAATTTTCAGTTGGGTATCAAATTTGGCTGGCAAGCAAGCTAGTTTTTCATGTGTAAATGCCTGGCTTCTCATCTTCAATGCTATTGGAGAAGTATCAGATAGTATTACAGTTTCAGAGGCACAACAGAAAGTCAGCAAGACTCATGTGCCAAAATGTGGATTGGCCAGCATACTGGACAAAGATAATATTGCAAGAATTAAACTGGCTGTTGATTCAATGTAAGTGGAATGGACTAGCTGATTCTAAGCAATGGAATAAGAAATACTGTAATCAGTCAAGAATGTGGACTTTTCTGTTGCTCTCTATTGCTAGTCTGTTACAGCAAGTGAAAGTTTATATAAAGCTAGAAGAAAACTGGATCCTGCTGTTAGTCTTACAGGCTTCTCTAGTGGTCATCCCGGTAGCTTAAAGTGTCAGGAGCACTCTAAAAATCTGCAAAACATTCTTTATGCTATGCTGCCTCTATCGTAGGAAAATTCTCCTGCATTTTTACTTCTAGTGTGGCCTCAGTATGACCTTTCACTGAGCAGCAGTTATTTTTAGTAGTTGGAAGGTGCCCTGGCACTTCTTTTCTGGAAAGCCTATCTGTCTGAGAAGAAATTTCCAGGAGCCCAAACTGTTCCGTGGTCTTTGCAATTAGTCTAGTTCTAAGAGAGGGAACTAGAGAAGTATTCTCTTCTGGCTTTGTGGGAATATAGTCTGTGCCCTGTATTTTGAAAATCCTTGGTTTCTTTGTTAAACCTTGTTTTTCATTTCTTATTGCAGGTAATAGAGAAAAATGCTGATCCTGAACAAATGCTGTTATCTTACCTGCGAAGGAGACGTATCCTTTTCTTATCTGTTCCCTTATTTGAAAGTCACTTCAAATACATCACTCTTTTGAAAGCCTTATCAGAACAAAATTCTCAGAAATTATAATTAAAAGGTGATTTTCCAGATTAAGGAAGTTATGACTCCCTTAAGATAAAACAACTGTATTAAATTGTATGTCTTTCTTAAGCCAAATATTCTTCCATGCACTGCTGTATTTTTAGCCTAGTTTCCTAAACAAAGTTATGTCATCAGGCATGATCCGTATGTGTGTACCTCTGCCCCCATAAAGAAACCTAAGAACCTTTTGGCTGGTATATGTACAGCTTGATAGAGTAGGAGTTCTGTAGAAGTCTCTCTTCCAGCTGGATTAGGGTCTCAGCTGCCAAGTAGTCAGTTCATAATTAGTTAGTTCATGGAAGACACAGGTGAGAAAAAGACTCAGTGCAAGAGATCTTGGGTTTTGGAGTATGAAGAGGAAGGACAGAAGAAATAGGGAGTAAGTCATCTTCCTTTTGGTGGCTGTAGAACATCAGATTAGCTGTTTGTCAGTTCACAGCTTCAGGTTGGCCGCTGTTACAGATTCATAGAAATGAGTACTTCTCTCATAAGTGTGATTTTTCAGACGGGAGGCAAGGTTAATATCATGACTATGAATTGGCTCTCTGGCAAAAGAAGGGATATTGCTTTTAGTGTTCCATTGGAACTTCAGGAATATAGCTGTTTTGCCTTTTACATATGTCTTTCATATTTTCAATTGGGAAACTATTTTTCACTTCCTCTTTCTATCCAAACTTACTCCTCTTCCAACAGATGTTGAAATCAAGTTTTCTGTTTTCTTGAGACCAGGATTTTTGTCATGTCATTCCTTAGATTCAATCTTACTTTCACTGAAAATTTTAATCCAACATAGAAAGGAGTCTGATACATATGCAGTCATACCAAACCAATTGTATGTTCCTTAGTGGTTCAGCAAAAAGATGGCCTCAAGCTTTTGTGCAGAATGAAGGCCAGAATGCAATCTGATTTATTTTTTTTCCCTAATGACAGTGTTTTCAGTCCATCTTACAGGAACCAAGTATGGCTGTGGAGGAGGTGGCTGTGGTGCCTGCACAGTGATGATATCAACTTATGAGCCAGCTTCAAAGAAGATACAGTATCCTTAACAGATAATTTGGAAAACCACACAATTTTGTGGCTGTAGATACCATTTCCAGATATGAAACTGTATAAATAAATTTGTAGAATCTGTACCTAACAGTGAAAGAATCCAAAGGATCACTTTAATCCAAAAGAGACTGCTGTAAAAAAAAAATACTGTTGATTCAGCTATGATGCAAATTTGCTAATATATCGTTCTCAAGCACTTGATTTGCTCATGTATGCTGGTAGCTCCTGTGAGGAGTTTTCAGGAGGTACACATTTAACACCCTGTTCACTGACAACTAGAATGTGGCTTCTACCTGCATCTCTGTGTCCTGGTTTAACCCCAGCTGGCAACTAGGTCTCACACAGCCACTCACTCCCCCATGGTGGGAGAGGGGAGAGAGTTGGACAGTGAAAGTGAGAAAACTCCTGAGTTCAGATAAAGACGGTTTAATAGGTGAAGCAAAAGCTGTGTGCACAAGCAAAGAAAAACAAGGAATTAAATTCACCACTTCGCTTTGGTAGGCAGGTGTTCAGCCATTTCCAGGAAATCAGGGCTCCATCACACATAGCAGTTCCTTGGGAAGACAGATACCATCACTCTGAACTTCCCCCTCTTCCTTCTCCTAGCTTTATATGCTGAGCTGTGTCCCCTCCCAACTCCTTGTGCACCACCAGCCTACTTGCTGGTGAGGTGGGGTGAGAAGCAGAAAAGTGAGAAGCAGAAAAGGCTGTGACTCTGTGTAAGCGCTCCTCAGTAGTAACTAAAACATCCCTGTGTTATCAACTCAGTTTTTAGCACAAATCCAAAACATGGCCCCCCATGGCTACTGTGAAAAAAAGGTAATTCTATCCCAGACAAAACCAGCAGTGTCGTATGACTGGTGGGAAGATAGGGCAGGCAGAAGTTTGAGTCTTACGAGCCCTTTAACTCCATTTGTACAGCCCACCCACAAAAGGACTTTGATACTCAAGAGTTGTAAAAATTGGAATAAATTACTTCTAAATTGAGAAAACACCAGTCAAATTGTTAAACAGTAACATGTCATTGTCAGTTGAATATTTTTTTAGGTGGGGAAAAAGTCAAAATGTTCCAGGTGTTCATTTTGGCAATTGCATTATATTGGAATTCAATGCGAATGAATAGGTTTACATTTATTCTAAGAGTTGAAACTGAAGCAGTCAGAATGACACTTGACAAGAAACATTTTAATTATAGTAAACCAAAGCATTATATTGCTGATGCTGAAAAGCTTTGAGGAATTTTCATTTTTAGTGTATAGTTCCTATTCAGAATGATATTTATTTTACGTAAGAATTTCCTTTGAGTCAGAAATTTTATTACAATTATGCAGCAGTAATCCTTTACTACACCAGCCCTCCTTTCCTCATCTTCCTGCTCCAAAATGCGCTTAATGAGTTGCTTGTGAGCAGGAGAGACAAGAGGGCAATTAGAAAAGACTGAAGTATTCAGAAAATAGAAATTCTGCAGAACTGTCCTCACAGATGTGGGTTATATAGTGGGGACAAGAGACACAGCTAGTAAATGATCCCTTCCATAAAGCTTATTCTCTTCTCATTCCAAATGATGATAATGACAGCTTTGTAAGCATAGACTATGCCTTGATTGATTGCAAAATAATATTAATGAATATGATAATAAAATAATATTCATGGTATTTATTCTCCTTTATGTTTCAAAGACATTACTCGGCAAATGCATGTTTGCTTCCCATTTGCTGCTTGTATGGTGCAGCAGTGACCACAGTGGAAGGTGTTGGAAGTACAAAAACCAGGGTTCACCCAGTTCAGGTGAGAGTACAGTATCACTGTGTAAAAGTGTAAGAGTAACTGATTTCTTCCTTTGTATGGGCTGGCTTGAGTGGCAGTGCTTTTAGGGCTTGGGAGTTTCAGATTATGATTATTCTCCCTGCTAAATGGTAACAGATGACAGCACAAGTTTCTGATGGTTGGTTGATCAAGGCTGATGAGATATGCTTTGTGGTGGATCTTGCCTGATCAAATAGTATCTAAGAACTGTTGGGGTGGATCGGGTTTGTGCTTTGTTTGAGGTAATGACACATCTTGGACAGTACCCCTTTAGCTGATGTTTTAGTATGAAGGCAAAAACGATAGAAGTCCATTGAAGGTTAATTAGCTTCCTTGGTGAGATATGCTTGGACATCACACCCAAAATAATTATTCTTTTTTGAGATTGCTTAAATTGTTTTATTTTAAAAATCTGATTTACTATGACCATATTTGGTATGGTGTCATTTAGGAGTTCCTTAGACTGGTGATGTACGCTGGAAGGAATGATAGTTACGGTGTTTCATTTTAGGAGAGGCTTGCCAAGTGCCATGGCTCCCAGTGTGGTTTCTGCTCCCCCGGAATGGTGATGTCCATATACACGTTGCTAAGAAACTACCCAGAACCAATGCCAGAACAGATGATTGCAGCTCTGGCTGGTAAATATTGCCATTTTTTAATTTGTAGATATGTCCTCAAATCATTTTCTCCAGATACTTTGTGTGAGTGCATGTCTGTATCAGTACACGTGCATGCATGTATGTATGCACTTCACACAAATAGTGCTCCCAAGCAGAGTTCCTCCTGGATACAGGACTTGTATTCCTTGTCATTCTTCAGGAAAATGAAGCATGGATCTGTGGATCATTTCAGGGACAGTTGTTCGAAACATCCCCATATATATCTTTTGAAGTACTTTAAATCAGATGTGCAAAAATTATGTCATATTGGAGAAGTAATTGCATCTGAACATCTCTGAAATCCTGTTACATCTGGAGTTACAGTGTCATAAATCTTACAGGACAGCCCTTTGTAGTAGGAATAAAGCAGTCAAGGTAGAGAGATGCTGACCATTTTCAGTAAGGGAAAGAGTGAGCATTTATTGCAGAGTGCAGGTAAAATAGCCTTCTGTCATCTGTTGTGCTCTAGAGTCCAAGTGGAGCCAAAAGCGTTTCCTGTTATTGTGAGATGAACTTAGGTGGAAGTACCATGCTAACGTCCTTCACTATTAGAAGTAAGGGAAAGGAGAAAAACATTCTGAGTGGGTGAAGAATATTACACAATTTCCTATTCTCCTGCATACTAAGCTGTAGATGGCATTCCCTCTAGTGCAACTATCAAGTATGCCATACTCACCTTGAAATAGTAGCTTTTTTCCTCAGGGGCTGCAGGTCTTGTCCAAGTCTTGTCACACTGATCTTTTTTATCTTTTGGAGAGCTAAGCTTCAAAACCACAAATCTCATATAAAGACATTTTAAAGCCGTGTACTTTAGAACAAAACTGTGTCTTACTGATTTCCTTTTTTTTCAGGAAACTTGTGTCGCTGTACTGGGTATAGGCCAATCCTAGATGCCTGTAAAACCTTCTGTAAGGTAAGAAGTAGTGATAATAGGAATACTGGATTGTGCCTATTAGTGCATATCTGTATACAGACCATCAAGATTTTCATCAAGATCATCTCTTTTCTCTGTTAAGAGATGTAGATCTGAGTAAGATTTGTAGTGGCCTAACACATTACGAAAACTGATTTAACACATGAACTTGGTGTCTAGCTTAGGTTATGAAGAGGAATCTGAAATAACTGTGTGTGTTTTACTCTGGTTCAGGACTGGCATAAATGAAAGCAGAATTTGCATTAATGTTCTTAGTAATTTAACATGTAATGCAACATTTCAGAAACCTACAGTGAAAGATGAGAGAGTGGACAGTGAGTAAAAGAAATAATACAAGCCATCTATGTGTGCTTTCACAAGGTCAGTTGAATTTCACATAGTATGAATTATTTTGTATTAAGGACTTCAACATCTGATGATTTTAACTTGGTTTTGAATATTACTTCTTTAAAACACAGTTCTTCCAATTTAGCTTATTATTAAACTTCATCTAGAATTTTATTGAAATAGACACTTTTACTGGCTTAAGCAGACTTTAACTGATTGACATTCTGGACAGTGTTTCACTAATGGAATATTCCTACTTTAGGAATCCGTTTGTTGTCAAAGAAAAGCAAATGGAAAGTGTTGCTGTGATCAGGAAGATGATTTGTTTGACAAGGAAGAGAAGGTAGGGTTTTAAGTATTTTACCTGTCCTATTTAAATATAAAAATAAAATAGTGCTTGGCTTTTTTCTTGTAATTAAAGTAAATGCAGTACAGTCTGTCATTTAATACTCTACCTTACTCACATAATATTAGCTGTAAAATAAGATACATTATTCCTTGCAAGATATTTGGAGATATTTCTAAAAATTAAGGATTCTTTATGTATATTTGTATGAGGTGGTGATGATGTGACAGGTAGTTGGTATAAGGTAGATTGGACCTCCAGAGCTGAGATCTGAGTAGTTCTTCAAGTTCAGGAGTATCATTAATCTCAGCTCTGATGAGATCACCTACAGTGATCATCATATCATGCAAGAAATCAGGACATACGTGAAATTGTCTGAAATTGCTTATCAGTGATGATCTGAATGTAAGCACCAATCTCTTAGGAATCTAACCACTGGCTTGAGTCTGAGGAACTATTTTGGTCTTAAAATCCAGAGTTATGATTGTAATTTTATATGAAACCTCTTACCCATATTAATATTTGACTTTGTTCTCAATTTTCTGTACTTATGTCTTTCAGTTGCTTGCCTCTGCACTGTCATTTGTGTTAGTAGTGAACTTAGAGAAACTTACAAACATTTCCTTCACCTCAGCAGCTCCAAATGGTGCATGGCAATTTAGCACCAAATCCAAATAATAATGGAATGACTAATTTTCTACTGACTTCAGTGGGCCCATCATTGGTTAGGTTTTGGGGTTGCCTTATTTTATATTTATGGAATTAATGATGACAGTAATTTCTTTGCCTTTGCTTGTTTTCTTTCTTTTTAAGGTTTCTACCAGACTGTTTTCAGCAGATGAATTCCAGCCCTTAGATCCCACCCAGGAGCTTATATTTCCTCCAGAATTAATGGTAATTTTTGCTGCTTATAAGCTATTATTTGACTCTGTCTTTTGCTTAGTAGTCTATAGTTCAGAACTTGTTCTGAAGTCCCGTTTAGCAGTAATTCAGCAGAAAAAATGTCATAGCATTTTAATATAAATCCTTTTTTTTTCCTCAGTGATCTTATTGAATATTCACATTAAAAAAATAATCATATTCAGAAAATGCAGTTGCAGAGTTAGGTATTAGGTGAGAAGTCAAAGAAGTAACCTAAACTGGGTTTTCAGTGCAGCATCTGAAAATACAAATGCTTCTCAGCAAACTGAATATGAAATACATTTTAACATTGGCAAAAAATCCCTGCATTTTCCCCATTTTGTGTTTTAATAGTTTTTTTTGTCTTTTCTGTCAAAGTGGCAGCCTCAGGTAGCCACCCAGACTGGGGAGTGTTTAACCCTAGTGATTAAAGTATGACAAAGGTATAACCAGCTGAAACAAGGGCACTGAAATGGAAAGTGTCAGGCATCCTTAATTATTGACAATGGTATTTGCCCTAGAAAAAACTAAAGCTATTTTCTTTGCATTATTATCAATCTATGGATTCAAAGTCAAATTCTCTGTAAGTAGCTGGCAGCTTATGGAGAAAGGTTGATTAACTGTGGAACAGGGGTTCTTGACCATGTATTTGTACCACCACCAGTTCACAAGCTATTTCCAAATGATCAGTGAACAGTGCCAGAACAGCCAGACATCCACATGCATGCTTAATCTAGAAGGGGATGCTGCTTCCAGTGTCATTGGTTACCTCCAAGCAAGCTAAGTGTGCAGACACCTCCCTAAGTATTTTTTACCACTTTTGTAATAATTTCAGCAATTGGAGGATCTATTCCTACTTTTTTGCTTGGGGGCTATTTATTATCAATCTGGTTTATTAGCCCATTGTAATTAATTGAAGTCATTTCCCCCATGTAGTCATGTAGTCTTGAAATTCACCACTGTGTGAAGAGTCAGTATAACAGTCCCATTTCTGTCCAGTTTTGAAGGATTAAGTAGAACTGCCATTATAGAATCATAGAATCATAGAATGGTTAGGGTTGGAAAGGACCTTAAGATCACCTAGTTCCAACCCCCCTGCCATGGACAGGGACACCTCACACTAAGCCATCTCACCCAAGGCTTTGTCCAACCTGGTCTTGAAAAATTGTTTAAGAACCTCATTTAACTTGAAGTCTAGTGTCTGTTAGACCTTGCACCTATCTACATGTCTTAAATATTTAAATCTACCGTATTTCCCTATCAGAGAATGGCTGAAAATCAACCAAAAAGAACTCTTTTTTTTCATGGCGAGCGAATGACATGGATTTCTCCTGTAAGCTTAGATGAATTACTGGATCTGAAAGTTGCCCATCCCAAAGCACCTCTTGTGGTTGGGAACACCAGTGTGGGTATGTATACAGCCAGAATGGCTCTTGTTACCATAGTTCCAGTGTGCCGGGGGGGGGGCATGGGGCTACAGATATAGTTCTTTTTACATTTTCATTCTTAAGGTCACTCTTGACTAAGTTGGAGTTGGCATTATGGAATATGTCTTTTGTCTAAGTCTATTCCTATCTGGCAGGCCCTGAGATGAAATTCAGAGGCATGTTCCATCCAGTTGTTATTGCTCCTGCAAGGATCCCAGATCTGAATGTGGTGAAATGCACAGAAGATGGTCAGTAGACTTTACTTTGTTCAGATGTAGGAGATTCTTACGCAGTAAGGCACACTGCGTCATTCCGAAGTGCTGAAGATGTGAAGCACTGTGCAACTTACTCCTAAGCTTGCTTGCTTCTTTCCCAGGTCAAGATGGCTGTGGCTGCTGTACCAGTGCATGATACAGTTTTGTCTTCATGACACAGTGCAATACTGACCAGCAATATTATCTTGGGCCCCTATAGTCATAATAGTGCAAGGATAATTATTCTCGTAATACTGGTTATGGTGCTAAGTCATGCAATATTTGCTTTGTGATCTCTGTACCACACTGTGCTATATAGCAGAGAAACACTAATACAGAACCACAGAGATTTAGCAACATTGCGTGCTTGTCTGCACTAGAAAAGGGGTGTGATTAAACTGGCATAGCTAATATTATTCTCAGTCATAACAGCATTAATTATGGTAGATTAAAAATTTTGTGCCTCAATTTATATATTTAAGAGAAGCGCAGAGATTTCTTTTTAGTTAAAGTTACGCTAGGTTTTAGTTTTTATATAAATAAATTCTATTGAAATTAGAAATAGCAGCTAGAAGTGGCTTTGAACTTATTATAATAGCCTGAATTAATAAAATATAAATCATGTTGTGGTAGTTTACTGCCAAAATTTTAAGGAAAGTGAATCTTTATATCTGATGAAAATTACTTGCTGTATGCCTGAAGCCACTTTTTGAAGTGTAAACTCTATTTGACAGGCCTGTCATTGCTTGTAGAGTACCTCTTTAATTTCAGATCAGTCATGCAGTTCTAGTAAACTACTAGTTTGTTCTTAACTGAAGAGTAGTTAGGAATTGGAAAGAAGCAGGGAGAATGCTTACTGGGGTTTTAAATCTATAAATCTAGTTATGAGAAGGTGAGACTAGTTCTAAAATGAGATAGGCAGTTTAGCTTGTCAGACAAATAGTATTTCTTCTCTTTAATCAGATTTAAATGCAAAACAGTTGATTATTTCTTTGTTTTAAATATACAAAATTTAGTATTGCTTTAAATGGTTAACAAAAAGCCATTTAAAATGATGTATCTTTTGATTTATAGTTTTTATTGAATTCCAGTGTTCATTCATAACATTCATACATTACATGAAATGTGTTAATAATTTTGAATAGAAAGGTGCTGTTTACCTCTTTACAATACTGATATATTTTAAAAGAATAAACTTAAAAAATATAACTCCTTAAATAAATGCATATAGTTATCAGTTGTCTTCTTCTAGTGGGAAAAAGAACACTGTTCAGTGTTAGGACTATTTGGTTTTTTTTTGCAAAAGCTATCTATCCATACTGTAGAATAATATCTAGAATGTACATATGCAAAGCAAGATCGGATTATGATGAAAATCATGTTTAAAAATAGGAGGAGCCTGTTGAAAGCATTTTGAAGCTGACTTGCCTTTGGGTGAGATGTCACCTAAACATTTACTCAGTCAAAGCTAGTGCAAGATAAGCAGGTTCAATGGGCAGCTGGAACCAGAGAAAGGATTGCCCTTACAGTAGAACTGGTGAGCTATAAGCTCGATTTCATCATTTCATGAAATTTTATCCTCAGTCTCCTGAAATGAAAGGTCACAGTCCCTGTAATATGCAAAGGCCTCTCCCTTTATATCTGCCTGTATTCTACATGAGCAGGCCTCCCTCCAGTCTGCTGGAATAGACCAGAATATAATTTAAAACCTAGGCAATAAAATAAATGTGCACATCACTCTTTCATAATCTTTTGCTTACAGGTTTAACTCTGGGAGCTGCCTGCAGCCTCTCTGTAGTGAAAGATGTTTTGACAAATGCAATCTCAGAGTTCCCTGAAGAGAAGACCAAGGTTTTCTGTGCTGTCTTGCAACAACTACGAACTCTGGGCGGAGAACAGATAAGAAATGTTGCTGTATGTTGTGCGTTACTTGCAGTAATGTTTGTAACAAATGTGAAATGGCTCCTGAGTGCATGTAAAACTTGCATTTTTATGTCTGTTGATAGCAGTGAATTTTTTATCAGTACATCTTTTCATGAGCTTCAAGATGTATAAATTTATGTATTGTCTGCATGTTATATTGTCAGTTAACATAAAAATGTGAAGGTGATGGAGAAAGGCTACATAAATTTCCTTTTTTTCAAGTCATTAGGTGGAAACATTGTAAGTAGAAAATCAACCTCAGACTTGAATCCTATTCTGGCAGCCAGCAATTGTATGCTCAGTCTGGTTTCAAGAGGTAAGAGGACATAGCCTGTCTCTTTAGTAGTGCTGGAGGTACAAGGGTCCTATTTCATGGGGAGGGGGGACATAACAACACCTGGGAATTTGTTAAGGAACCCTTTTCCCACTCTCATCTGCAAAAGAAGCAGTTTGCAAAAGAAGAACATGTCAAAGCTTCTCATGTCAGGGATAGGCATTCAGACCAACCAGATCACATGTATTTCTGTAGGCAGTGAATTACTATAAGCACTCCTAAAACCTCACAATTTGAGTAGCTGTATATTACCACCCCACCCCCTGGTATTTTTTTTTGCTGTAATTGATCCTTTGCCGCTGGTTTAAAATCACCCTCTGGCCCTGGTAAGATCTCTGGCTTTTTGCTCTTCACAGGTACTTCTGATACAGGTGTTCCTAGTCAAGCACCTTTTTCTATGTTCATTTCCACAGTTTCCTTTCGTTGCTGTATATATACTCCCCTCTACCTGTTCTTTTTCTTGTACTCCACCTTACCAGTGGAAGGTTGATGAAACTATTAGTAAACAGGAGCTATCTGGTAAGATGGAATTTCATGCTCTCTCTACCAAATGGCTTGTGTTCTCTTTGCCCTCGATCTAGACAAGAGTGGATGTTGCCGTGTCAGACCACCTAATACTCTGAAATATATGTTCTATAAGGGGTTATTTCTGAGCCAGAATTTATTGGAATAGGTACTTAAAAACTTTTGTTGTATGATTTCAGTGAATTCTTCCTTCATAGATTGACATTGAGAGGAAAAATAGCTGTCAAGACAGGTTATCTTTGCCAAACAGTAGTCCGTGAAACACAGGAAAAGTGGATTGTTCAATAAAAGGAGGTGCAGAAGCACTGTTAATTTTTAGCGTTTATCTTGGATCACAGTGTAAGAGAAAATGCATCTTCCTAGGGTGTATTACTGCCCAATCATAGGTGGGATTATACAATAATCTTGCTGTATGTAGACCAAGAACATTGTGGATGGAACTGCAAAAGCAAAACTCCAGAAACACCAGTGCTGCTATTCTTAACAATGCTATTTCTCAGATTCAGATTTTAGCAGAATAAAATTCCTTTACTAAAGTTTTGCTGTCACACTAGTTATATCTGAGAAATGCAATTTTAATGCTGAATTATATTCTAGGATGATCAGATTACAGTATCATCATCGCATGGCATTAAAAACATGAAGAAAATAATCTTTCTGTAAAGTTCATTGTTCATGAATGTGATTAACAATGCTCATTGGATGTGATGGGAGTATTTTAATATACGAGCTTTTTAAAAATGCCACAGAAGATTATCTTGTTATAGAAAGTCTTGTGATAGGTCAGGGCTACTGCAAGATAAATAGTGTCTAGTAATAAGAAATCATTTACTTAAAAACGCATTGAACCACTCAGGCAGCACGTGAAAAGTACAAAGGACACAGAAGACCAGTAAAAATACACCTTGACTTCATCTGCCAAACACATGGTTAAATTCCACACTGGTGAATCGCTGTAAATTTTCTGTACAATGGTCATACCTCTGTTCTTGCGGAACAATGATGCTACTTGGCAATTGTGTTACTAGTACAGTTACAGCTCTACCAACAAAACTCTTTGGGCCAATTAATAGCATCAGTTATATGTGTTAAAATACCACATTTCCAGAAGGCTTGCTAGCTTAGCTGAGAGTGGTATTGGCAAACCTGATGTAGCATAGATGAAGTTTAAGTTTTCAATTGGCTTTTATGGATTCAGGTTCCTTGCAGAATTTTGTCCTCTTTCCTTTTGAAAATTCCATCTTTAATAGTACATATGCTAGAATATCAAACATGATCACTTTTAGGATAATCTACCAAAAGAGAAAGGAAAAGGCAATAGTGTTTATTCTCTTCTGGACTCCTAAAAATGTTCGAAATCTCAGACCAACGAAAACACAAAAAAAATCCACAAACACAAAAATGATTTTTGTTTTTCAACTATTGCAACAGTTCTCTCCCATTCAGTTTCCTTCTTAATTATTTATGTTTTAGAAAGAAAGGTAACAATGACAGCAGCTGAGGAGATTTGGAACAGATTAACAGAAGTGGGGATGGGATCACTTTTTTTTTTTTTTTTAGGAAAAAAGCGACAGATTCCTTTGAGTGATATTTTTGCAGAAGGAGTTGATAACAATACCATTACACCAGATGAGATCTTAGTCTCTGTCCATATTCCCCATTCTAAGAAGGTAAGGTACTAGTTTGTTTAGGTTTGCTTTATACAGAGTTAAAGACTGTTAAATAAAGAGCAGGTGGGGGCATAATCCGTGTGTTTAAAGTAACACTATTACTGCTAACTTTCTGAATTCCCTTCATTTGACCCTATCACTGCCATACTATTTCCCAGTTTCAGCCAAAGTACATAACTTAGCAGGTAGCTGGTGATACATAAAGAGTGATATTCAGACAGAAGTTTACCCTAAAATGAGGGCATCAAGCAGGTATAGCATTGTCATCTCTGGAGGATTTTTCTTAAGGTAATATTGGACATGTGTATGGTCCTTCCATAAATGTTGCTGAACTGAGTAACAGGATCTTAGAATTATGGGTCATGTTATCTAAGTACTGAAGTTTGGCAATTCTTGGAAGCCTCTAAGCTTTTGGTCATGTTATAAATGCAGCTCCACTTCGCAAGATCCCTGTCTTCCAGCTAGCTACCATGAAAAAGTCTTAAGTCATGTGAACCTTGTAGATGATGGAGGATTGGTATGGGCTGCTAGAAAATCAAAGATGGTAAAGCTACTGAAAGGTGAAGAAAAGGAAGTGTATGGTCTTGAATGCTCAGGAAGTTCAATTTGTGCTCTTCGTTATTTATTCTCTTGCTTCACTTAATGCAATAACAAATTTTACTTTCAGATATATACATGTCTGCACTTCTGTCTGATCTTCCCTAGGGAGAGTATGTCTGTGCATTTCGACAAGCACCAAGACGGGAAAATGCTCTCCCAATAACCAATGCTGGGATGAGAGTGCTTTTTGAAGAAGGTACAGACATAATAAAGGATTTAAGTATTTTCTGTGGAGGTGCTGCCTCGACCACAGTCTGTGCAAAACAAACCTGTTCGGCACTTACTGGAAGGTACAATTTCTCTGCCTTCTCTGTATCTGTGAATGAAGAGACTGAGAGCTTGGATGTACTTCTTTAGAGCATGAAAGGTTTCTTTTGCCTGGCTGATATGTTCAAGTGAATGATCTGTTCAAGCCTTAACAATCAATCACTTTTCAGAATGGTTACACTTTGGAGTCTGCACATGGGTGCAACTCCACTGTGAAGTATCCAGAGAAATGAGAGACATAAGCTGTGAGATAGGTGAATGAGGTATACATAGTCAGTTGTGCACCTGGACCCAAGCAGCGGTAAATGATGCTGATTCCCATAAATTTGATAATCCCCTGGTATCAGCGTTCTTTAGTCCTTAAGTTTGGCTCTGATAGATACAACGTTTGAGAACCTCACATGTGCCCGATAAACTTAGGAGCACAAGTTAAAACTTAGCCTTTTTAATATCTCTCCACCCACAAGATCCTGGATTTAATCCCTGACATTCCCTCCGAGTTTGCACCATCTTTCCAAATTTTGGAGGAAAAAAATGACAAATAATTCAAGCAGTATAAAACCATTTATCTAAACGGAACCCTGCTGGACTGTTTTACCATTTAATGTGCATCTATTTCAGGAGTTGAAGTACTCATTATTTTTTGCTGTTCTACATGATTAAATTTATTCTAACAGATTTATGTTTTGATATCCAAGGTTGTGTGGAAAATTAACTGTGTTGAGATACTTCAAGGAGACAGCCGTTCAGAAAATGTTGCAACTATCCATCACTAATCAGATCCTTTGGAGGCATCTATAGTTTGCGTCAATATCGTTATCCACTTGTCTTCAAATATAGGACAGTATCTGCAGAATAGTAGGACTGTTAAATCAGCTTTAAAGCTGTACGAGGTTTTATTTATTTATTATAAAAACATTGGCATGGCAGTCAGTTCCATAGACCTAAGGGACCTCACTTCAGTGAGAAACATTGACTAACGCTTTTCAAAATTGCAGACCATTATTAAAATCAATATTTTGGCTTCATTGTGAGCAGGATTATGCCTATGGTCCATGGTGCAAATGTATTACTGCAATTCATAGTTATTTTTTTGAGTCCTGGTCTGACTGTATCTGTTATTCTTCCTGACAGACACTGGAATGAACAAATGTTGAATGAAGCTTGCAGACTAATTCTTAAAGAAATTGCTATTCCAGGCTCAGCCGGTGGTATAAAAATAGACTATAAGAAAACTTTGATAGTCAGTTTCTTCTACAGATTTTTCCTGGAAGTGTTGCAGTCATTAAACACAACGGTAAATTGCTGTCTGCTTTTGTAGAAGCAAATGAAAGGGTTTTTTATTACCTGTCGGTGTTTGCAGTTAATACAACGTGCCAAATATTCTCTTTGGGGTTCAGATCTACAGAAGATGAAAGTGCTTAACTCTGGAGAGATGCTCATTTAACTTCCAGGTGCTCAGATATCTTTACCTTGGACATTAGTCTTTAAAAAAATTGAACAATGTTAACACAGCGATACATCAGTATTGAGCTGCAGGCCCAAAGAAAACATACATAAGGTCTTACTCCATCTGGCTGTGCTTCAAATCATAAATAAACAGAATAGAAATAAAAGCTTTGGAAAGCAGCTGCAGGTGTTAAACCAACCCTCCTTCTCGGATGAGTTGTTGACTGAGAGAGGAGGGCTCTAAAGTTTCACTTCCTGATACATTCTAGGTGTAATTTGCTTATTTTTTGTCTTAAATCTGTTCCTATGAGAAAAAAATACTGCTTTTGCCTTTTTCTTTAGTTACTTTCTTTCTTGAGTTACTTGAGCTCTTTCCTACGTAACTTACTATTACCAGGAGTGGTTCAGTGTCAGTGTTGATCAGACCCCAGAATAAAGCTCTTCCGACTATCTCTGCATTATGTTGCTTACTTTCAACAAACATATTTGCTGAATCCAGTAGATTTTTAAATATTAATTAGCGAAATCTCAAAATTCAACATTATTTTAAAATGGTTATTTTAGAGCCTTTCTAGCTTGTGAAAGTCTTGAAGGAATTTCCTGTATAAAGAGTTTGCATTTAGTGATTTTGTTAGCTTTTTTAATTGGAATGTTCCAAATGTGAGTTTAAATAGTAGTTCACTGTATTTCAGGATCCTTGCCACTATCCTGGCATACCTATGGAATATAGGAGTGTCCTACAGGATTTCAAAACGAAAATGCCCCAGAGTATCCAAATATACCAGGCAAGTGATTATTCTATGATTGTTCAGTGCTTTATAAGACTTGCTAAAAAGCATGGTTCAAGCATGACCCTTGCTGTGAAGCTCAGGTACAAATTTTCCAAAAGAATGAAGGCAACAGGCTCTTAGTGGTTGATTTTAACTGTATCTCAATTAGAAAAATCTTGTATGTAAAAATAGATTCGTATTGCTATACTCACTTCTTCTAAATAATTCTCAAAAGGTAAATGTGCTGAGCAAACTCCATTTTCGGACTGTTTAAATGTTGTATATAGCAGTGTGCAACCCAGTTAGGAAAAAACAGAAGAAAATAAGATTGAAAAGCCTGAGTCTGTAGGTATCACTCTAGTATTCTTGTCTCAAGATACACTTTTCTTCAGATTTTAGAGGGCTCTTAGGGCTTACTGTAGATTTAGGAATCAAGATGGGAGCATGCGATACCTCTCTGATCAATTTAGCTTATTCAAGGAGAAGTCAGCAGTAGAGGGCAGCAAAGCACACCTTTCGGATTTTCTGATGTCACCCTTGTGTCTAGATCAGGGTGGGAACTCGTAAACAAGTAAAAATCTCTAGGTTTTGAAAACCTGAAGAAAATTTAAATGAAATGTAGATAAAAATCTCTCTTTTTTTTTTCATTTTTATATATTATTTAAAATAACATTTTAGCTTTAAATACTTTAATTTGTTCAAGTTGTTCAGCTTCCGTCAGAGCTATCATCAAAAGAAAGACACTATGGACTAAGAAAGGGGGCCAGGATAAAAGGAACTAGTTGTTTATGACTTTCAGCAGTTTATTCCCCAACTGCAAAAAGGTGACTAAACAACAGAAATGGAAACAATTTGTTTTTCAGATCTGTTGGCATTGAGCAACAGAAATTTAGAAACCCAGAAGAATCTTTTTTCACTTTAAAATTTCTGACTTTTGCAAGTCTGTATCTTTTGTCTGCGTTTCTTAACATTATTAAACTTTTTAAATTGGAAGTGTGGGGGGAAGAATTTTAAATATGTGATGATTCTGTTAGTAGGAAAGCTGAGATGGTTTGTCTGAGGCAGCCATTTGAAGAACATTAGGAAGTCAAGTAAACAATGTCTGTTCTTGGCCTTGAACTGACAGTGCAGGAAGTAGAAGTGTGTAGCCAGAACACTTGTATACTGGAAGCTATGGAAGAAAAAAGGCTTTGAGCTGTGAGCAATTGACTAGTTTTAAATGCAGAAGAGGAAAAAATTAGTGTGAACACTGACCCAGAAACTGGAAGAGTGTTCTGGAAGTTGGCAACAATTAGTTGGTGTGGCAGGATTAACTGGCAACACTGAAATAACTTTCAGGAAAGATTTAGCAAAACAGTAAGACATGAAATTCATTCATAGGTGCAAGGAAATAAAATTGGGAAGGAAATATTTAAGCAATTTCTCACTGATTTACACTGATCACTTACAGTCTTTCAGCAAGGAAAACAAATCCTAGAAATCACTGCAAACAGCTCACCATACAACACCAGGCACTGGTAAAATACAGAGCAGAATCTTGCAACAATAATTCAGAAATTTATCAAAGCTTTGTAACACCAATCAGTAAGAGAGGAGACTGTCCTTCTGAAAAAAAAAAAGTGCTGTTTGTATCACTTTGCTGTAAATATCCAAATAGACAAACCTGTGCAAGGGGTTTGGAAGGCTCCTTAAGAGAAGAAATTGAAGAAATCCCCAGGAGCAGAAGGCAGGTCCTGCACCACATCTGTTTTCGATATTGAACCAGAAGTTGGTAATATGAACAGCTGTTCCCTCATCTGACTTTGACTGCTATAAGAATAACATGACTGTTCTTCTTTTAACTCTTTGGGGGAAATGGGGGGTATATTTTTGACTGTACAGGACGTAGAGCCGAATCAGTCTCCCCAGGATCCTGTAGGACGGCCCATTATGCACCAGTCTGGAATTAAGCATGCCACTGGTGAAGCAGTTTACATTGATGACCTTCCTTCTGTGGATGGGGAACTCTTCCTGGCTGTCATCACTAGTTCCAGAGCTCATGCTAAGATTGTGTAAGTGTCTCTGAAGCGTATCTGAGGAAAGTTCATATGAGACTATAGGAGAAGAAGATTGGAAAAGATTTTATTTTGAAAGAAAACTGTTTTCGTTGATGTTTTTTGACTGCAAAGTTACTCCTGTTCTAGCAGTTCATACAACATTCACCAAAATGAACACATCCAAGTTGTCTGCCCAGCATTCACACATGAAAACATATCCAGGTGGTCTGGTCAGAACTGATTGTGATGACAGAGAGGACTGGGACTTCTAGCTATAATCTGTGTCATACTTCCTAGCTTACCCTTAGGTTGGAGACAGTATGCTGGGTTTGGATCTGCGTTTTTTTGGTACCATCAAGGAGCTAACATTACCCCCATTTTTGAGTCAGTAGGATTTACTCACTCTCCTTTTGTCTTCTGATGTGGATATCCAGAGAAGATTCCTTTAGATGTGGTGTGAGTGTGGTGACCTGCTAAAACATGCCATTCTTACAGACATTCTGCTGTTTTTTTCTGATCCTTCTGCACCCATACATTCCCATTCATTCTTCATTTAAACTGGTCTTGCCATTTCTATTTTAATTCTTTACATGAACCTTCCATTTGCAGGTGGTTATTTGTATCTGTGTAGGCTGTGATGTCTTAGAAAGTTGCAATTGAAGCATCATAATTGTGCAGAGATTTTTATTATATCAATGCACTTCAGGCAGTCTAATGGACCAATTATTTCCCTGTTGCATCTAGAGTATTTCCTAGAAATGAAGCAGGTTAGTAGAATTTTAAATTCTGCTAAATTTTGACCTGCACTTCTTTGCATAGCACAGATAGGAGGAAAAGACATGTCTGAACCTATAAGCAGATCCCGGCAGCACAAGAAACATACATCTGTTTTTGTTCTTTTCCTCTGTGCATTGCTTTGTAAAACTAGTGAATTACATTTCTCTCTTCCCATATCCCAATCAGATCTATAGATACCTCAGAGGCTCTGAAAGTACCAGGTGTGTTCGATATAATATCAGCTCATGATGTACCAGCTACAAATGAGTTCTACTATTCTGATGATCCAGAGATTGTATTTGCAAGAAACAAGGTATAACTGTAATTTTTTTTTAACTTGATTTCTTAATTTTTCCTGTTTTTCTTCAGCTTTTTATAATGAAGCTTTACTTCATATGTTTTATATTCTGCCTAAAGAAAAAAAAAATATAAAAATCAGAATAATAGAGTAAACTTCAGAGAACTGTCTGTGTTGGGACAGTATGTTTCATTGAAAGTTAGGCTCCTGTTATCCATTTTTGAATACTGTATTTTCCTTGATTCCCCAGTTATACTGGTGCCTGTAATTTCTAAGAATTTATTTACTTCATTAATGATCTAAAAATAGAAGAAGTCCTACATCAAAACAAAATTCTAAAAGGGAAACATGAACAGTGGTTACACAAAAGAAGAAATCAGCATCATATATGGTAATCATTTGAATCTTCTATTAAGTGATGCGTATTTTACAGGTGATTTGTGTTGGTCAGATTGTCTGTGCTGTGGCTGCAGATTCAGATGTTCATTCTAAGCAAGCAGCTGCAAAAGTGAAGATAGAGTATGAAGTGCTGGAACCAGTGATCTTAACAATTGAGGTACTAGTAATTTCTCTTGCTTTTTTATTATTTTATCTACTTAATTAGTGGAGGCAGCAGTTCAAAAGCTGCAGTTTAAAAAGCAGTTGCTTTTTAAACATGATTTTCTAAGGGAAAAGGGTGAATATGGATATACAATTAACCAGTTTGTCTCTCTATAAAAAAAATTTCAACCTTTTGGCTAATTTTGACTACTGGTGGTAGATAGGCTGCAGTCTCAGAAGTATTAAGTTCCCACAGATTTCATAAGAACAAACGTAAGTGTATGAAAGTAGAACTCTTCTAATGTTTCTGGTGAGGAAAGTCAGTGAGCATACTGGTTGTTTGTAATTTTTTTGGTAGCTGTCCACTGATCAATCAGTGTGTGTATATTGGCTGAATGATCAGCTCCTGATCATCTATAGCATTTTTATCTGTTGTCCAGCTAGCAAGACAACAAAGTTAGGCTGGAGTTGTAGGAAGTGTTGGGGGAATGTGAGGGGAAAGATGTTAAGGATATAGAACATATTAGAAATTTGCTGTGGGAGTTGTAGGGGAAATGGACTTATGCTGGGTGTTAGATGTGTAAGAGGGAAGAGCAGGTTGAATAAACTAAATGCATTTCCTTCAGAAACTGCTATCATCACTGACACAAGATACAGCAAGAAAGAATTGCTGGAACTGAATGTACAAACTTACCAAAAATGACAGTAAAGCAATGAAATACAGTTGTTCATTGAATCTTTAAAATACTTTGAAAAACTGTTTCTCTTTTTCTTCACTGCAGGAAGCTATAAAGCACAACTCATTCTTTGAGCCCCAAAGAAAACTAGAACAAGGGAATGTTGATCAGGAATTTGAAACTGTTGATAATATAATTGAAGGTAAACTGCTGAATATATTTGGTGAGAAGTTGTTGCCAGTATTTGGGTTTGTCTGTCTGTTCAAGTCCCAGTTCTACCTTTTTTTCCATATAGCCATTGGGCCTGAGAGAAGTCACCTAGAAGGAAGTGTGATTAAACCTAGTGGTCTTGTGGTCCTGCTACTGCCTTCAAGCTTTCTGCATCCTCTGTCCTTGAAACAGAATCACAGAATAATTAGGTTGGAAGGGGGTCATATACTCAAACCTCCTACTTAAAGCAGGTCCAGTTAGATCAGGTTACTAAGGGCCATGTCCAGTCATGTTTTGAGTAACATGAAAGATGGAAATTCCACAACCTCTATAGGGACCTCTTCTAATGTTTGAGCACTTTCATGGTGTTTTGGTTTGTTGTTGTTTTTTTTTTTTCTTATATCAATTTGGAATTGCTTGTGTTCATTGCTTCCTATCCTTCCACCGTGCATCTCTGAGAGCAGTCTGGCTTGGTCTTCTCTATACCCTCCCATTACATAGTTATAGACTTAGATCTCCCCTTAAAGCTTTTCTTCTTATGGATAAATAAATCCAGTTCTCTCAGCCTCTTCTCATACATTCTGTGGTCCAGCTCCCTGATGATCTTGGTAGCCACCTCCTTCACCTGATCCAGTGTGTCTGTGCTTTGTTTAATTTACTTGTTTTATTTAATGTTGACACCACGTATAGGCAACATTATTCTGCTCTTGTTATTCTGCTCTTATTATTCTCAGGTTATGTTGATGCCACTAGAAGAAGATCAGTTTAATCCTTCAGGGAGTTTAATCTGTGTTTTTGTTTTAGATGTTGCTCCTTCATAAAAGAGTGTCAGATTTTACATGACTTCCATGATGGTGGGCTGTTATTTCTTCCCTGATTCATTTCTTCTCTCTTTTTCTATCAGTAACATTTGTGGTTTTCTTTTGGATCAGGGGAGATTCACATTGGGGGGCAGGAACACTTCTACATGGAGACTCAGAGTGTGCTTGTTGTTCCAAAAGGAGAGGATAAAGAAATGGATGTCTATGTGTCAACACAGCATCCAGGATTTATTCAGGTAATACAGAGCATTCTCAGAGAAAGTGGTTGACCCTGTGACAACAGAGCTTTTAAAGTTTGATTTACAAGACCATCTTAACAATTTAGAAGCAGTAGGAACATGAAATTGCACATCTGGATTATACAACAACAGCTGCTTTGAAGTACTGTTGTATCCTGATAAAGGATAAACACTTGACCACTACACTGTGAGGATAAGGAGGAACTAAACATCTTGTGTTTCCCTTTGATCAATGCCCCGCTACTGTAGTTATGAAAAACTCTGGCGTGCTGAGGCACCTCCATCTCTCTTAGCTTTCCATTGGGGTGAGGAGCAATCAGCACCCTGCGAAGTTGGAGCCTGCTGTGGGGTTGATCAGCTCTAATAGATGTAGGTGAGACTGCTGCTCCATATCATAATGGATTAATTTGGGTTTAAATGAACCTTTAAAGATCATCTAATCCAACCCCCTGCCATGGATAGGGTTATCTGTCACTACATCTCAAAGTTTCTGAAAGCCCTGTCCAACCTGACCTTGAACAGATGGGGACACCCACAAATTCTCTGGGCAACCTGTTCCAGTGTCTCACCACCCTCACTGTAAGAAATTTCTTCCTTATATCCAGTTTAAATCTCCCCTCTTTCAGTTTCAGTACAGGCCTTTGTAAAAAGTGTTTGTTTCTTATAAGCCCCCTTTATATATTGAAAGGCCACAATAAGGTTTTACTGAAGCCTTCTCTTCTCCAATGTGAACAACTGCAATTCTCTCAGTCTTTCTTCACAGAAGAGATATTCCAGCTCTCTTTATAATTTTCATGATGGTAAATGTTGCAAGGCTTACATAGCATATAGTCTGCATAGCAATAGCTGTGGTGCAGGAAACTGATTGTATTTCAGACTCAGTACTGGAATTTGTGTTTAAAAACCACTTCAGCTCCTTTTATCATTGCCATTATTAGTAGCATATTGCCAGTAGCCAAGAAGTGTGATGTATTTTGTGCTTGAGAAAATGATTTGAAGGAAGAGCATTCCTGACACTAGCAGGCCATTAGACAGTTAAAAACAAAATGGTTTTATTTGAATTAAAATTATTATCTTAGTAAGAAAGAATAAAAACTGTATTCTAATCCCTTTTTCTTATACCTAAAGCTTCTTACTGTTTAGGTAATGAAATCCGAGGGTATTTATTATTCTTCACTTCTGTCCATGGCCCTTTCACAGTCTCCATGGTAGAGATTTTGGTATCTTTTTCTTGCTTTTTAACCTCAGGTAAAGGAAAAAATATTTTCGTATTATTAAAAAAAAAAAAAAGGGAAAAGAAACATCTATGGAACCCTTTTCTAAGAACAGGTTTTATGACCTCACTTTGAGGCTTAGTTTGAGTTGGCATAAAAGATTAAAACTATTTTTACAGGAGATGGTAGCTGCAAGTTTAGGCGTTGCAGCCAACAGGATCATGTGCCATGTTAAACGAGTTGGTGGAGCTTTTGGTGGGAAACTGCTGAAATCTGGCTTGCTGGCATCAGTTGCTGCAGTGGCAGCAAACAAGTAAGTGCAGTATGTATGTGTGGGGATATGAAGAGAAAATGGGGTGAACAAGTTTTGCATTTTGGCTAAAATGCTTTCTCCTTTCCCAAAGCTGCTAGCCAAAATCGTAAAATCTTGACTGTTCACATTTTGTAAGACTGTTAGTGCATTTACTTGCTTTGTTTTGTTAGACTACTTAATGTTAAGCAGCTCTAGCCTCAACTGAAGTATTGGGAATTGAAGAAATTGGTGTTAGCATAAGCTAGAAATATTCTTGAAATGATTGAGAATTTCAGAAGGAGCAGTCTCTAACTACTGAGGCTTTGTATGTAGATTCAAAGCATGACATTAACCATCCAGATGTGAACAGCAGGCTGCAGAGGGAAGAGTTCATGAGTGGAATTGCTTCTAAGAACAAATAGTTCTGGTTCAGTCCCCAGCCTTTTTCAGTCAAAATTAGCTTAAATCTATTAAGTGGGGTTTTTTTTGCTAATACTACCTGAATTAGTCTAGGAACCTTAATAAAGCTCTGTTCCCCACCCTCCAAATCTGGCCAGACAATAGTGGCTATTAGCTGCCAGGGCATAACCTGTTCTATAAGCATAACTGACTTGCTGCAGAATGCACATCAGGCTACATCCTGTCTTAGCCAAAATGACCTTGTAATCTGAGTGATTAGTTCAATGCATTTCTATTATTACTATATTGTCATTGTTGTACAAACTGCTCTTGATTATTTTTGGCTTCATTATCTGTGTTTTGGATTAATCAGACCATACCAAAAATAATCTTTTGTATAGTTTAAAGAATTACTTTTTTTTATAGTTAGGACTTTATTTTACATCTTATGTCCATTTTTTCAAAAGTAACTTTTAAATGGTATTTGCATTTGTAGACTAATTTTATTTTTATTATTATCCATGTTTTGGTTTTACTCAAGGCACCTATTTTTAGTATGATTCTGAACAGCTAAGAAGCGATTATTTCTTGCTTAAAATGAAATGCTAACTGCTGGTAGCTCACTTAACGCAGTTCAGTCTTAACACTAAAATAACAATTTCTTGAGAAGAAGTTTGCACTGACTTATCTTGTTGGCTTTCAAGAGATGAAATTAAAATTCAGGCATGATTGTAAATGCAAAAAATATGAACTCTGAACATAGATTTAAGCAGAAGTTTAAGCCTATTGAAGTTCAGTTTAATCTAAATGCATGTTTATATGCGTGGCTAGATCTGGATACATGAATAGCTATTGTTAATAACATCTCATTTTCACTGAAATTTGACTTTTTTTTTGATTTAGAACTGGCAAAGCAGTCCGCCTTATTCTAAGTCGAGGGGATGATATGTTGATCACTGGTGGGCGACATCCTTTTATTGGTAAATATAAAGTAAGTGCCATAAGAATTCAGTGAAAAAATACCCGCTCATATTCTGTAGTGAAGTATTTTAGTGTTACTGTGTAACATGTCCTGTTAATAAAGATGAGTATGATTGGTTCAATTTTAAAACAAAACTAGCCAGGAAACCAGAAGATCATGTTGCTGTGCGGTCTTTTCTCGGCTTTTGCCTGTATCTCTGCAGGATTTTGTTTTGTTTTATTTTCTAGTCCCTTCATGTCCTTTTCCTCTTCTAGCTCTTTCTGTCCTTCCTTCTTGGAACAGGAAGCTAAACTAGCCGAGACTTCTCTAGAGGTTAATTTTAAACCGTCCATATGGTTTGGTTCACACAAAGGAGCAGCTAGTTTTTCACAGAAACAGTGTCATACAGGAAAACTCACCCTATGGAGGGAAACTCTTCCCTGCTCATGCACTGCCTTCAGTCATAACTACTCATTAGGACAATTTCTGCCTTCCTTTACATCTTTACTTGTCTTAGAAATTACGCATGCCCACCACCGTAAGAGGGTTCAGCTCCAGGTTTCCCTCAAATCAATAAGCCTATCCACCTGTGTCCAAAGAGGGACTCTGAACAAAGAAATCCCTGGGCTTACAATCTAAGTTCCTTACCCCTCACACAATAGTTCAGACCAATAGTAATACTAGTGTCTAGGGTATTCCTGTTCTTCATTGAGTCCTTTAATTGTCTCTAGGCAGGCTGTTTCTTTTCTTATCTCTAAGGTTGCAGCTTCTGCTGGTGATTGTAGCTTCCTTATCTTCCAGCTTGAGCCAGCTCTGAGGCCTTGTTTTATTTAACTAGTTAAAAAGTTCAACTTATCTAGGCGACAGTTGGAACAGCTTGCAGCCTAAGCCTCCAGCAAATTCAGCTATTAATGCTAAACAAGTTACGCTAAAGGAGTTCTATGTAAATAGTATACCAAATCACACAACAAGCTACATAGGTAAAGTAAGGGAGATTTTATAAGATGTTTCCCTAAAGTTGAAAACAAGACGTAGCTCATGTTGACAGTTCAGGAACCATTAGTGGCAGCAGGTGAAAGGGAGATGTGAGATAAGATAACATTTCGTCAAAAATTAAAACTAATACTATACTCCATTGGCCAGGCAGTATTCATACAGTCAGAGTGGGATTTGACTTTATCTACGGTGAACACTCCTAGATGACACACTTATTAGCCATGTCAGGCAAGACACAGGAAGCTACTGGGCTTCCCTGCTTCTTCCTTTCCCGGTGGACTGATGTTGCTTATTATGTGCTATATCTATAGAGGTGGGAAAGCCAGTGTCTTAGGAAGATACTTCTTTTCTCTCTCTCCCTTCTATAATTTCAGTGAATGCTGCCCGAAATTAATAGTGCAGTATAAGCCTAATTATGTGGGTTACATTCATTTTCAAAATATACAAGCACTGAAGAAATAAATGAATGCCAAAATCTAAATAGGTTATTGTTGTTCCTTGTAGGTTGGCTTCATGAATGATGGTAGGATCAGAGCTGTGGATGTCAAATATTACATTAATGGAGGATGCACCCCTGATGAATCTGTCCTGGTAAGGATTTTATAAGCTGACAAATCTTATGGAGGAATCATTAGTTGGAAAATTATGAAGGCCAAATTCCCTTGCACATGTACTGTTAATCATATAGTCTTTTGATGTAGGAACTGTGGGTTGTAAAATCTACACCTAGTAGTGCAACTCGTCCTTATTCAGTGCAGTGAAGCATATTATCCTTTTTGATATTTTCCCATGCGTTCACTTCCTGAATGTTTTTTCAGACTTATTTTCCCATGATTAACATGTCAGCTGTCAATGTATTCCTTTTAAAATACACAGTACCTGTATTAGTGCCTCCATAAAGCTCTATGTCTACAAGGCTTGAAGACCTTTCTTAGCCTTCAGAAAAATCATAGTGGTAGTTGTCCTGTTATTGTCTCTGTGCATTTGTGTACTAGATTTGCATTTATTGTGCTGTATACCTCAGTTCCTCACTTGTAGGTCTGCAAAGCACAAAATGTTGCTTGCTTTAATACAGTCACTAGTTATTTGTGTTTGTATGGTCTATTCTAGCTAGCAGTTACTACCCCTCATCTGCTTGTCTTTGCTCCACTTACAGGTATTTTCTGCACTCTGAAATCTGTCAGTGCTATTGCTGACTAACAAGGTTCTGAAAAATAACCTGGGTTAGAAAAAATCATTCTTAAAAGGATGTACATTAATGTGAATCACATATCAGAACCAACTTAAGATGAAGTTCTACAATGTTATAGTGAAGCTAGTGGACCTAGAACTGGGAGTCAGTGATAACTGAGTAACCTTTCCACCCAGCTCAGCTGCAGTTGGAATAGCACATATAATAACAGCCTAATTCTCTAACATCACTCCTTAATTAATTACATTGGTAACAGTGTGTGTCTCTTCCTATAGCATTAATAATTCAGTACTTTTAAAAGGAGAAATAAGTTTACTGGAAATAAAATGATAAGCTTTACAAAACTTAAAGTCCCTGTTTATTGTGGTCAGCATGACTTATCCATGTGTTCCCAAGACAGTATTTTTGGGATTTGTTCTTTCTTTAGAGAGGACTTGACTTTATGGGAGCCTCACCCAGGAGAGCCAAGGTACTAGGTGCTCATTGTAATAAAGACTGGTCTTCAGCATGAGGGTTGAATACCAGTAATCTATGCTTAACTTAGTTATTGTTCACTCAGAATTAATAATATGTTTTAACTCTATGATTGCATCAACATTAGAACAGACATTTCTGGGAAGAATCTTTGCAATAGCTATGAGATGTATTGTAATAATACACTGTATTCACTCCGTTTTATTAATAGCCTTCTTATGACTAATTAGCTTTATACGCGTTTTTTCTCTAAAGTGCATAAAAGTTGTGGTCATAATTTAAAAAAAAAAAAACTTTTTTTCTTGTATTCCACAAATAGCTTTTCAACTTTAATTTCCCAAGTGCAAAGGTAGCATTATATGACGTTATTCATATGCACAGTTATTACAGGAAAGCTATCTTCAGTTGTTTCTATGCAGAAATGTTTTAAAGTTTTTTGTTTAAAGCTCAGTGGGAACAGTAGGAATACAGGCTTAAATTTGCCATTCTGGGAAACTGACTTAACATTGAAGAGATACTGTGACCTCTTCATGAAACATCAGAACTTAAAAAACTTCTTTATTTATTTTATACCGACTCCTAGAACCTAATCTGAGGTCTCTAATATAGGATTTTCCCTTTCTTGTGGTTTCATGCAATGTGAAATCTCTAAAAGAAAAATGGAAGAACCAGAAGACAATGTAGACTGCAGTACATAGGCTTTCTGATGAAACTAAACCTTGACTGTGAATTTCCATAGGATGTAATAATTCAGAATGTTTTCATCAGATCCTTTCATAGCTCCTATTGCTTTAAATCTAATCTGCCTATTTTTAGTTCTATGTGTTTTTTGATATCGAAGTAGGAGCAAAATCAATCACAAAATGAAGTATGGGCTACATCCTTAACTAGTGACCAGCACTGAGCTACTAGTACACCAGCTCTGTTCTATGAATATCAAAAAAGAGCTGAAAACTAATATACTACATGAGAAATATATTAGTAAGGTTTGTACATGTGTGTAAGAGTATTTTTACTTCGGGTGATTGACAGAAACCCATTTTTAAAGCTAATTGTCTCAGTTTAAGGTCTAAAGAAGATTTAAATGTGAATTTGCAAGAAGCACTCTTTTGACACTTAGTAACTAGACCTGTTTGTCCCCTACCACAGGTAGCAGCAGTATCCTTATTAAAAATGGACAATGCATACAAGATTCCCCACTTGAGATGCTGGGCTTATGCCTGCAAAACAAACTTGCCGTCAAATACAGCGTTTCGAGGGTTTGGCTTTCCCCAGTCAGCACTGGTGACAGAAACTTGGATAACAGCAGTTGCAGATAAAACTGGTTTATCACCAGAAAAGGTGAGAAAATGAAGGCATCTTCTCTCCTGAAATGAAGTCTACACAACTGGAAAGTTAAAACCCTTTAGACTAGCTTAACTATTTGAACAAATCTTCCCTAGGTCAGACAAAATTTATGCTAAAATTACTATTTCTTTATCAGTGTCTGGTTGTTGAATGAGCAGCATGTTCTTGCAAACTGAACCAAACTGGTAATGTTCAAAAACCATATGGTAATCTTCTTGTTGTCTAATAGTTCCCCCAAAAAGTCAGTCTGCCTTTAACTGGATTGTGTGATAGGTGTTAATTTTTTTTATTTCAGGTTAGGGAAATAAATATGTATAAGGAGAACGAGGAGACACACTTCAAACAAAAGCTTGATCCACAAAATTTAATACGGTGTTGGAATGAATGTATGGAGAAATCTGCATACTACAGTAGGAAAACAGCTGCCAATGAATTTAACAAACAAAATTACTGGAAGAAAAAAGGGATTGCCATTGTACCGATGAAGTTTCCATTTGGACTAGGCACACGTTATCTTTCTCAGGTTAGTTTCTTTAAAGAATAACTAAGCTGAGCTTTTTATCGGTAGAAGGTTACAGTTACTCTACCTTAGGATACAAAATGTCTTACATTTCAGGTCTGGAAGTCTGTGGTCCTTCTAAAGGTAGTTCCCTGAAGGCTATACTAGTTTCTAGCTCTCTTAAAGCTGTCATCAAAGTTGTTTGGCTTTCAGGATGCCAGCAGTTTGGACCCTGCCTAGTCCCATCTCTTGTGATGTGGCATTGGTATAGATGAGTTGGACACCTTTATGAAAAATTTTTGAGGAATGATGGCAAAGTATTCATTGAATAAGCACTGAGCTTATTCTTTCTGACCATGGGGGTACTATGAGATGCTGTTCTTAAAGACTTAATGTTTTGATGTAATCAAAGATTAATCTTAAGGAAGGAGAACAGTAGTATTTTTGGTCTTCATATTTTATTTTGTTTTAATGTTGGTGTATTTCACTGCTTCTGGAATAGGCAACATTTTATAAATTGAAAATTACTTGACTGGCTTGTGTCATATCAGGCTGGCTGTCTCAGTTCAAGACTAAAGTCACAGGGTCCTTGTAGTCTAAAGTGTTACTTCCAACTGAGTCCAGAAGGAAAAATCTCATTCAAAACCTTACTGATGTGACTGTTACAGTTTGACCAACCTGTGCTGTTGAAAAACCTGTGTCCAAAGGCTCTCAAACATCAGTGAGAGAAACAATGGAACTTGCAGCAATTTGCATGTACAGCCACTAGTGAGTGAGGTCCTCCAGCTAGTTTTGGAACCATTGAGATACTGTTGCCATGTGTAGATTTATTTCAGTATTTAGCAACCGAAAAAGCAGACCTCCAAGGATTAGTATCTTTTCAAGTTCATTTTAGAGGAAGAGTAGGAACTAGCATTCCAAATTTTGTCTTCTATTCAAAAGCATTAAACAGATAAATGGAAATACATTTCAAAACTGTGTCTGTCATTTTTGATTCATCAATTCATCACCATATACAACACATTTCTCACTAGTCTAATCTTGTTTTTATTTTTTTAGGCTTCTGCTCTGGTTCATATTTATACTGATGGGTCTGTGCTTCTGACACATGGTGGAATTGAAATGGGGCAGGGTATTCATACCAAAATGATTCAGGTAACAAGGGATCCAAACAAATGTTACCTTGTGCTTTTTCTGCCATGCAGGTAAATAGTGTGAAGGTTTTCTTCTTGGTTAGTTAGTTTTACAGTAGGACAGTTTCTCTATGAGCATAGCCACGGCCTCTTTGCATTAAGAGAGTTAGAAAGCAAAAATACATTCATTAAGAGTGACAGAAACAGCAGAAAGAAAATACAGATTGTTCACTTTTTATTCTTCCAATGGTATGAGTAGCGGCTTATTAAAAATTAGATTTTCAGGGGCTGATCCCATAAAAACCACGGTATCAAGAAGACAGCATTTAGATTAGTATACAGTTCAGACAATACTCTTATGGTTGTATTTGTTTAATCTGTAAATATATTTATCAACTTTATGAAAGCTTGGTATTTGGACCTGCATAATTTGCCCTAAGCCATACAGGATATAAGCAGCAAAATCAGGAACCAAATGTTGGATTCCAGAGTCTCAATGCAGAGTTGGAGTACAGGCGAAATCATTGCCCTTTTTTTATGTTTCTTTGTACTGACAAACTGATTTCAGCTGGAGGTTGGAAGAGGACTTGCTGGTCCTGGTGTTATTTCCTGGTATTGCTGACCAGCAAGTACAAGGGAACTGTTGGAGTGTTTAGAATGTTTCTAAAACAGAGAAGAATATGTTGTTCTTCCTGAAACAGGTTGCTAGTCGGGAATTGAACATCCCCATGTCACGTATTCACTTCTGTGAAACAAGTACCACAACTGTTCCCAATGCATGTGCCTCAGCAGGATCTGCCGGGACAGATGTCAATGGCATGGCTGTGAAGGTAAAGAATAGTATTAGTTTAAGAAAGCACCTTATCCCTCAGGGTATTTAATGCCTGCCAAACTTCAAGCATTAGGGATCGTAGAAATCAAGTTTGAGATTGCCAGTAATACCACTGGAGGTTGGCAAGACGAAACAGGACTTGTGATTACAGTTTCTCAGTAATGGTACTTAGGTGTTTTCAGAATATGATCTGAGCTTTTCCCAGAAGGGTTATCTTTTACAAAATCCTTGGTTTACATAACACTAACTAGTCCTATGCAAATCTTGTACCTTGTTCCTGTTCTAAATCTACTGAGTCATGCAGATTCCGGCCTTTGTAACTTAACCCTTTATAAGGTTTGCGTGTATGCAGTTACCATGACACGTCCTATCATATTTTTTCAAACCAAGATAATCAGTGTAAAGTCTACACTAGCTAGAACATATCTTGAATAGTACCAAACTGTGTTAATTTTGGGTTATATTCTCCTGACTTCTCTCCAGGATGCTTGCCAAACTCTTCTGAACCGCCTGCAGCCCATCATCAACAAGAACCCAGAAGGGACCTGGAATGAATGGGTAAGACGTGAATCCTACTAAATTTGTTTGTGTGCTTGCAGAACCTCTGATAAATGTATTGTAATCTATCAGTCTGCTCGGCCTAATAATCCTGAAGTTAAAAACTGTAGAAACAGGTTATTTCACAGAAAGATGGAGTGTGGGTTCTTGGTTTAGCTATGTGGGAAAAACTCAGATTCTATCTAGTTGGAAAGGAGGGGAGGCTATCTGTGAAGACACATTTGAAGGCACAGAAGTTTTTAATATACAAAAATATCAGCTTGTGCAATAACACAGTGCACCCCAGCTTACCCTCAGACAAGCTGTTGCCAAAAGATTGACAGAAGGGTATATGTGTGCAGTGTCGGTTTTCTTACATGACTGTTCTTTGTTTTTACCAAATCAATAAAGAGAAGCCTTCTCAACTTCCTACCTCCATCTCTCTCCCATATACAGTATACTACAGAATTACATAAAAGGTAGCAGGAATCCTTGCTTCTGTTACTCTAATTAATATGTAATTACTTATAATATTAGTCACGTTTGCAGTAGAGTAGTACAGAAATAGTGCTAAAGCTGTTTATAGAAATGGCCCTTGTCTGGTGCCCACTTGAATAAAATTTTAGGGCTAGAAACTGAATCTTCTTAACTAAAAGCTTTCTCCTATAATAACAACTATTTTTGTGCAGATATGGCTGAGAATCTAGTACTGTGTATTGAGATGTTAAAAGAAAATCTGTTGTGTTTTCTTGTCAATTGCTTGTTGTCTGTGGTTGAATGAAAAGGACATTTACAGATTCAGTACATCAGGGTGTTTCTTCTCAAGTTATTAAATACTATAATGACTGTGAAGATGTAAGCTCTTGGCAGTAGTAATTCCTAGCAACAGCAAATAATGTTGGCAGACGTGTGCTAGCTTGACAGCTGACAGCTGTGTATGCAAAGATAATCTCTAATGGATATCAAATTAATCAGACACACTGAAAATACTAGCAGAAATAGCTTACCTAAGAAAGAATGTTAATATATGCAGAGAGGTAAATTTCTATCTTGCAAAGTCAGTAAAATACAATTAATTAAAGGTAATTTAAAAAACCCAAACACCTTTTTGACTTGTGAACTGAGTAAATCTAACATGAGAATGCCTGAAAGGGAATAGATTTGGGACCTCATACTGTCATTCTTACCAGTGGCAGAAGAACACTGCAAAGAGCATTTCTCTTTCCAGCTGTCACTTTTGTGCAAATAAGTCATGCAGATCTCTTACTCAGTGACTTACCAACCAGATCTGTTCAACTGACAAAGAGAGACCCATTACTGTTGAACTTGAACAAAAAAATTGAGCAGAGCCCTTTCTGACTATGGCACTGCCAGTAATAAAGATTCTGCAAGAACGCCACTGTTGACTAGTCTATTCTTTATTGTATTGCCAAAAGAATTCAGATTGCCCATCTAAAGGGAGTTCAGTTGTACAATATTAGGCCCCATGTGCATCTAAACATGCTTAACTCAGATGGTCTTCCTTTCTTTACAATTTGTTCCAGTTTCTTTTATAAGTAAATATATGTAAATAAGTAACTAAATGTAAATCAAGCAAATACATGTTCCTTCCTGATTCCTTCCATTGTTCACCACAAATGTTGCTATATGTTACAGATTAAAGAAGCTTTTGAACAGAGTGTGAGTCTTTCAGCTACTGGCTACTTTAGGTAATACATTTTTGTTCCTAAAAAATACCTAGGATAGACCAGGACTGATTTAAGAGAAACTCATGGCAAATTAAAAAAAAAACAAAACAAAAACCAAAAAGCTAAAACCAACAACATCTAACCAAGCAAAAAACCACAACAAAACTCTCTCAGGAATTGGATGCTATGATTCAGCACTGATTGAAAGCTAGGGTGGGACTTAGTGCTCACATGAGAATAGGGGCTCCTCACCAACCCTAGTTTTGGGGCCATTGTTTTGAGCTCTCTGCTTCTGGAGCCTCAGAAAATTCCCACCATGTATACTCTTGTATTTGGATTTATTCACAACAACATGCTACGGTAGGACACAGTAATCTTAAACACAATTCCCACTGCTCTCTCTCAGTGCAAGTCTAGTGGCCCCTTCTCTTTGAATTCTTTCACAGTGTTTGTAAGAACCGGAAAGGAAAAGTATCTCCAAAGCAATGAACAACAGTCATAGTTTGCCATTGACATTAAATGGTGTCCAAAACTATCTGCAGTTCCATGAGCCTCACATCCTGTATTGATCTAGTTCTTATCCAGTTATATTCTTCACATCCAAGAATCTCAAAGATAGCTGAGCCAGATGAGATGTGGGAAGTTGAATATGTGGATTTTGTGTATCTTTTTTTCAACGCATGATTCAGTTCTCTGAATTATACTATAATTGTTTTATGGAGTATAATTTTAAATATGCTCAACAAAGACATTTCAGTCAGATAGGGTCAGAAAATACGCCTTGGTCATACAGCTCCCATAGTTCAGAGATACCACACTTCACTGTCCTCTTGTGTCTGCTGAATTTACCCATCAGTCCTGACTACTATAGTCTCCTCAGTAAGTCCCACTCTCTTCTAAGTAATTACACCTTTATTTCAATATTCCTGTTTTAACCCTCTCATTCTGTAGGCAGTTTCTGCAATTTTAACTCTTTAATTTCTCTCTTGTAAGTTATTCCTTCATAGGTCCTGACCAGTTTTTCTACCTTTTTCTGAATTCCCTTAAATTTGTATTGTGTACTTGATTACCATGTCTTTATTAGTGTATTTCTGGGATTGTGCTGGTTATTGACTCTCCTGAACTGAAATAGCTTGCTTGTCTGCTAAATTTTATATAAACACCAGATCCACCAAACCTAAACTACTAGTGCACTGTAGGATTTCATGGAACTTAACTGCTGGGGTCTGACCTTTACTTAAGACTAAAAGTTAAAGTTATTTCAAACTTTTATATGCTCATCTGCTTTGTTATGATGCAAACATTAATCTTCTTCCATCAGAGGTTACAATGAAAACATGGACTGGGAGAAAGGGGAAGGACATCCATTCACGTATTTTCTTTATGGAGCTGCTTGTTCAGAGGTTGAAATTAACTGCCTAACAGGAGATCACAAGGTAATGACTGAGTGTCATGGAAGTTCTGGAAATAATGTGAATGAGGTTTGTTTGTATCACTACATGCTTCAACAGCCGTTCAGGTTTTTTATTAGTAAGGAACCTGTCCTCACATGATAATATATTTAAAGTGTAAATGCAAATTACAGGTGGAGCAGAATGAAAGCTGTGCAGTGTTAAGAAGTTTTTGGCACATCTGTACGAATGTCACATGGGTTCACCTTTCAAATTATGGCAGACATCTGACATGTTCTTTGCTTATTCTCTCACTGTTTGCCAGCAAACAAATTAACAGCAGAGCTAAATAATCTGTTTCCAGGTTTTTGACCACCTAGACAGCAAAATGTTATAGATAACTGATCACATGCTCTCTATCTGTACTTATTTGTATGGGGATTTCCTTGTGCAGTAGGAAAAATCTGGCAAGGCTGTCTCTGTCTAAACTTCTGACGAAGTTGAGACAAGCCTATTTTGCTTGTTGGGTATTGGAAATTACTTTGAAATTGTGTATATGGAGGTGCCTCTATTTTAGTGTCTATTATTCCAATGAATACTAGCTCTAACCCATATTATGTTCTAATGCTTCCACTCTGTGCATCTCTCTCAGTAACATGCGTTTGAATTTTATTGACAGAACCTCAGAACAGACATTGTTATGGATGTTGGATGCAGCATAAATCCAGCTGTGGATATAGGACAGGTATGTGCCAAGAAGTTCCTGCTGTCTTATTTCTTACACCAATAGCCTTATGAGATTACCTCATTAATTCAGAAAATGTTCATTTCTTACTAATGTTAAAAGTCATAGATCATATTAAAAAGTTCTTTACTTGTAGACTTGCCACATTTGAGTCTGTGTAGGAGCTTTTTTTCCATCAGTGAAGCTTGAATTTTACCCATGGTGTCAACCTGTAGTACTTCCTGTATGTATATATGCCCACTATTTGCTGAACTTACATCCTGTTTGTGACCTACAGTCTCCAAATTCTGCTGTCATTTGATCTGCCTTCCCCATTCATAGCCTGAAATTTAATAAAGGCGTTTCCCTGATATCACTTCATCATGAAAGCGTTTGTCTCTGCCTGGTATGAAATAGAGGAGTGAAAGCTTTTCCCATCAAGGTAGCCCCAAAATTTTGAAGGCAAGAAGGAATGAAAATGATCTTTTAACAGCTAGTGATATAAATCAGTTCTTGACAAAATTTTACCCATTTTACCAAATATGAGAATGTAAATGCTATGTCTTTTCTTATTTAAAGATTGAAGGTGCCTTTGTTCAAGGCATTGGACTGTACACAATGGAAGAATTAAAATATTCTCCAGAAGGAGTCCTCTATACTCGGGGTCCAGATCTGTATAAGATCCCTGCTGTTTGTGATATCCCAGAACAGTTTAGTGTTTCCCTGCTGCCATCTTCGCAAAATCCTTATGCCATCTATGCATCCAAGGTAAGCAAACCATTACAGGGCCAAATTCTTAGATCCCAGGACAAACAGAGAAATTACTCTGACACTAAACATATGTAAGTTTTCATTTCCTCTTCTTTAGCATTTCAAATAAATGTCCATAGAATTGTTTTACTTACAACATTTAGGATATGATATTGCAAGAAGATATGATTCTTCATGCAGCATGTCTGGGGAAGATGTTTGGTTCTTGTACTTCAGCAAGGAGTTAAGTAAGATACAGTTGCAATATCCCACTCCAGTCCACATTAACATGTCCAATACCACAGCACTGAGAGGACTATGGAATAAGGGTGGATTTGACATATCTTTGAGATAAGGAACAAATGTGAATCTTATGTCAGAACCAGTGAGAGGATGTCAAGCCCACTGAGGTCAGTGGTGTTTGCACATGAGTTCAGGCTTTGTTTCTTGTATCTGTACCTGCATTTGGATTGTTGTAATTTTATCTGCTAGTAATTCTAAATTTCAGTTCAGCAATGAGCAAAAGAGATTCTAAAATCAATAGCCAATGTTTGCATCAACATTTTTGGCTCGCAGGAAGCAGCTACTATCAGAAGACTTGGTGTGATCTAAGCTTGCTTCCACTAAATCTAAAATGAATTTCCTTACTGAAGGTTGAAACACTTTTTGAGTCACTGACTTTTAAGCTTTTTAGTTGATATTGACATGGCATGTGCTCCTCTCATTTGCCCTAAACCTACACCTATTTGGCTTCTTTTTATTTCTTTTCAAGGGCATAGGTGAGGCAGGACTTTTCTTGGGATGCTCTGTGTTCTTTGCTTTGAGAGATGCAGTAACTAGTGCGAGGAATGAAAGAGGACTGAAGACGAGCTTTGTGCTGAATAGCCCTCTGACTGCTGAACAAATACGGGCAAGCTGCGATGATGACTTCACTGAGATGGTAGTAGAAAGTTGGGAAAGGGTCTGTTGAAGTATGTCTGGGTAGAAGTGCATACTGCTTTTGGCACCCCTGAATCGTGGGGTGCCTGATGATGTCTCCAGTTGATCATGCTTTGCATACAGCAGTATTATATGGCTCCTTGTAATTGAAATGTCTTGTACCACGTCTCAGACAAATGACTCCAACAAATGCCATTCAAGCACTGTATTGGAATTCCCCTGGTTTGGTATAATGATTTTTTGGTTTTTTGTTTGTTTGTTTGTTTTTAATTTACAGTCCCTCTTTCCCTGAAGCCCCCCTTCTTTCTTTGATATGTCAAATCCCATACAGGATTAAATAGCTCCTCTTACTGACATGCAATGGATCAGCCTCCAGGTGCCTTCAGTCTCTTTCCAGGTGCTTTTTCCCAGTGTCTTGCACTTTGGCAAGTCATTCTGTCACCTCATTCTTATAGTCCTTGCTATGCCCAGGAGTCTTTGTGAAAAAAGTAATTAACTCAGAGCTAACAAAAGGATACAGAAGAAAAACAGATGAGGCAATACACTACTAATAATGCTATCCTTTATAGTCTACATTTCTGCAACTGTTCACTGTAGTCATATTCCCACTGCTATTACAATTCTATTAGTAAGCTTTTATTTAGCCTACAGTATCTGTGAAGCAAGGTTCTTGTCAGCATATAAATCCCTGCTGTGTCCTGAGCTTCTGAGGCTCTGCCATGGAAAGTCTTGAGCTCTCACTCACAGATTACTTCCATAGTATTTCTGTGGTTGTGGTGCAGCATCACTGGCCCCAAATCAATAGGATCGTGGGCTTACTGTCATCACAGGAGCTTATGGGTGATGAGGTCCAGTACTGCAGGGATCATGCTTCTCCATACCTGTCTGGTCCTGACACCAGTTATCACTGACCTTCTTTCTAGCCACCTTCTGTAGATACCACTGCTGTATGACTTGGAGGCCTGATAAGGGCAATACTGGGAGCTTGAAGTCGAATAATACTAACAAGTAACTCTTCATTTCTTGCTTGTTCTCTTAGATGGCAAACAACGAATCTGCTTCCTTCAGTCCTCAGGCCATATCTGTGTGAATGACAACCCCAAGAGCACAAGACGGGAATGGAATGGAATAGAATGGAAAACTGATTTACAGTCCCAGTACACGCTAATCAACACACAGATAAATGTATTTTCTCATTTCAGAATAGAATCAGCTACCAAAAATAAGCATATTCCATCTTCTATCCTTATCTTCCTTTTCCATCTAGTGTATTCATTACAATAATCTGTTTAAATTACTGCATTTAATTGCTGAAAATACATCTCCTGCATTTGAGTCATATGTATTCAACAAGAAAGATTCCCTGAACAGCTCAGTTTAAATGCTGCAGAAGAAGAAAGTTAGGATGAAGTATAAAGGTATGTTTGGTAACTTACTGCCACTTACTACACTTAACAACGTAGTAGATAAATGATTTTTAATGGCTTCAGCTTATTTCCTAATTTACATTTGAGTCTTGAAGAGAAGTGTGAGTGCAAGGATAACTGTTGAAGAATCAGAACCTTGTTTGTTGGATTCAGTCCCATTTTGATCAGAAGTGATGCTCTGATTTGTAGTAAAGCTGCTTTAGATTCTTTTGACATAGGTATCTTTGTGTTAAAAACATGCAAGAAACAAGTTAGTATTTTCTTTTGCTATGCCAGGCAAATTGCTGTGGCTGACCTACATATTCAGGAGATCAGTTTTATCCCAGAAGTTGGAAAGAGTTGTTTAGTGACTCCACCAGAACCTTTCTTTTTCTCATAGAGAAAGCCAAAAGACTCCAAACAGCTTTTCAAATGGGAAAACTCTCCTGGAGTTCAGTGTGCTTTGAAGACTGGATGAACCTGTCTCTGGAAAGAACTCTTAAGCAGAGCTTAATCCTGTGCTCAAGACTATATTGAGCCACGAAAGTACAGTTAAGAGCTTTCTCCCACATTCAGTCACTCCTGTGATAAAGACAGAAAAAAATGTAAAGGGGTTAAAAGCTGATTTGCAGAGATCAGTCCTCTGATGCTGCCTGTGGTGCAGTAGGATTAGACCAAACTCAAGTAGCAGCAGGTGGAGAAAACACAAAAATACAAAGCATCACCGTATTAAATGGTAACAAATTCTGGTGTTACTAAATTTGAGTATGTATATATTTGTAACCAAAAAGGAGACCAAGAAATAAGATAGAATATATCAAAGTTAATATATTATGAAAGCTTGCTCTGGCTGCAGTGTTCAGATTTCAGCGTCTGAATCTTCTTGAAGTGCAAAGTTGAGATTTCAGTTCTGAATGCACACAAGCACAAATACACAAATCTCCATGGTTTTGAAGTTGGAGCTTTGATCTGGGGTACATCATAACACAGAGAAAACACGTCACTTTTTTAGTGAGTTCTACGGAAGTTACCCAAAGTAGCACACAAAAAATTGCAGCAGGCTCTTTCATGAAAGAGTAGAACTGAGAAAATAAGTAGTTTGTACATTCAGTGTGTGGTTTCAGTGAACATCTGCATTAGTTATCCCTTGCTGAGCGTGGTGATTGCTTTTCTGGTTATCATACATCAGAGTGAGTAAGGGCCATGAAAACTGCCAATTGTAATGAAAATATATGTCTCTAATTTGTTTGACATGTCAGCCTGTAGGCTGTTTTCATTTCACTGCTCCTCGGTTTTCCACAGACTATTTCCTCTTCTTGCCTTCCATCTCTTATGAATCGATACTGTATCTGTGACAGAAATCAGGGTAGTAGGTGAAACTGGTTTTGCATTGGCTATTAAAATACAAAATTCTTATTGTTTCAATTTGTTTGTCTCTCTCTGTAAGCACTATGAGTAGGTGAAATTCAGCATAGGTGTCTAGACCATTTTAGGTGTGATGGGACAGCAGAGGCATAGGAAAGCACAGGACTGGAAGATAACACATAGCAACAGGAGGCCAAGCAGGTTATAGCAAGTAATCTGAAGTGGCATTAGAAGTGTAGTTATAGCAGCTAGAGCCCTATTGGGTTTTAGTTCTTTTTCTTCACTTTGTATTACTTTGGCTTTTATATATTGAAAAAAGGGCAATAAATAAAGCTAAATGTGAATCCAGCTACCATAATTAGCTTTTCAGATTTGAAACATCTTCATTTTCACTGCATGGGCTTTATAATGACAGTTCACAACCCCACGTGTCGATAACAGCCCCAAAAAGTGGTTAAATCCCAGTATATGCTGAAGCAGGGAGGCATATAGGTCTGCTGAACTGGGCAGGGGGGGGAGGTTCCTTGTCTGTTCTTCTCCTGTGTAGCTGTGCATCAACACAGGTGCTGGTTAGTTCCACGCAAATAGAATCATGGACCAACCCTTGCAGCCAATGGCATCTCCCCACCTGAAGTGATGGGGTATTTGGACTCCAGAGATTCATCGTGTTCCAGACCTGTAGTTTTGTTTTCTGTGGTGCAGATCATAAGTCTGCTTGTCAATATTTCTCAGTTACTATTAACAGATTCCTCCCTGCCTTTTTATAAGTGGGACTGTTGTCTAGTTGTCTCAGTAAAATCTATGCATGTGGCAAACACGGGTTGTTGGGTTTTTGGGGGGGGCTGAAACACATTAAGTTACCTGCTGGCTTTTAGGTGTTTGAAAAACTGCATGGAAGCTAGAAATATCATCAATTAAACATCCTCACAGATTATACAATGACTACATGTGATATTATGAAGTACATTTTCTTAGACTCTATAGGTGTTAAAGGGAGCAGTGGCATTACATTTTTAATACTGCTTAAAATGTGCAGACTCACACATCTGCTAATCTAGGGGGCTAGATTAGCAGAAAGGTTACGGCTCTGAAGGCATTGACAGATTGGATGGCTGTTCACACACTGATGTGCACTGTACAGAAACACTCAAACTGGAGATGCTCAAGAAGAGCTTTTTCTACTCATTTTCTTCATGAAATAAGTGTTTTTGTAAGTACCCACCTCAGCATTCCCATTCTGTGTGTAAGCTTAATCACCTAGCATAAATAGTGAGTCCTGGTTTGGAGGTCTAATACTCTGAAAATTAGGTATTGGACTGCCAAAATCTAGTGCTAGGTCTCGTTCTTTCTCAGGCATTTGAACCTACATTGTTGTACCTGCAATACATGTGGAATACTACAGCAGTGCTGCAGTCAGCAGGACCCATTAGGGCTTTTGCCTGCAGGACCTAGTGACTGACGTTGCTTCAGTGCTTGCATCAGATAGGTTTCAGTCATACATTAGGGGCTAAACCACAAAAGAAGCAGCATATCTCTGCTGAGAATCATTTTCTTTTCTTCTCATGGGGAATGGTAAAAGATTTGGGACTGACTACTTTGTCCTACAAGCCTGCACTGACTAAATGAAATACAGAGACCTTTGCTGTGAAGTGTAAGAAGGGTAAATAAGGCATGTACATATACAAATGGAGGCTTTATATGTATACATGTATACATATATGTAAGTCCCCTTTCAAAAAAAGAAAAAAGTAAACGCCAGCTGTAATAAAGCATTTAAAGATTAATGACCTTGTTTCCTGGATGTACCTCCAGAGAAATGGAGAACCTAGAATCTCAAATCAGTATATCTTGAGTATGGTCATATAATGGCACCACAGCAGTCTGGGTATATTGCTGGCATAGCACAGGGACAAACACAAGGAAATTTTAAATGTGTGCGTAGTAGTAATCGATTCTGTTAAAACTTGGTCACTGCAGAAAAACTCTGTAGATAGTTCACGTGAGTAACAAGCTAAAATGAGAAGCATGCTCCACATCTTAGCATCTGACACGCCACAGAAATGGGTAACATTGCATGTTCTGGGTTCTAGCTTCACACATTCCTATGTATTCTAAATTCATCAGTTACTGGATAATATAAAAAACCCAGGCCTGGCAGTTGTAGCTCAAGCCCAGAAGTCCCTCCTCACGGTTAAGTGCTTTCTCTCTTAGGTTACAGGGTTAGAATTAGAGGTGTTCAAATTATTTCAGATCACCGGAGAAGAGTTGGGTGTGGAGTAGGAGTAGAAAGTTAGGCGTGAACGTGCATTAATTGCTGACAAGCAGCACACATCACACTGGCTCCTCCCCATCTACTTAATTTGATGCTCAGTCTGAAAATAAATTCTGCGAGACAAAGCAACCTCTGTTAACCTTTGGGAGCATATAGCATTTCCTTCATTTCTCTTGATACGTAAAGCTTTGTTTTTCAGGCTTTAATGCAACAGCAATGGCTTGCCCCCAGCCATTAGATGAGCTTGTCTTTTTTGTGAATGGCAGGAAGGTAAGTTTTTAATGGCTTTTTTTTTTTGACAGCAGTACTTTGCTGTTCCTATTCAGGAAAGATGTTATTCTGGAGCAACAGTTTATTCATAAATAATCATCTGTTGTTTTTGATCTTCCTTATAGAATTCTGCTTATCCTGCTTTCTACCACAGTTTTTACATAGTCTGAGTGGCTTTGTATTACCCATTATATCACAGAGTGTTGACTAAAACCTTATCCTAATACACTCCTAAAGTTCATGTAGTTGGACTAAATGTATCTCTAGTAAAATAATATGCTGCTTACTAATATATTTTCAATAACTCACCAAAAGAAAATAAGTAGTTCTTTTTCTTCTATTTGTTATGCCAAAAGCTCTCATTTTCTAAGACATTCTGTCACCTTTTCTTACTTTGCAGGTCAAGTAAATAAGAGTTCCTATTAACAAACGCATCACCTGTAATATAAGCTGAAATGGAGACATTTCTTTTGTTAAAAAACAACCAAACCTTTCTATGTATTTTTCTAGAGATATTTTTCAGTTGTCCTGTCAACTTTTTTATACTCCAGAAAGAGGGGACTGGCTTTTTTTTCTAACATGTAAATCAAGGAAAAGTAATTCAGGTTTTTTCTGTCTGTTATGTTTTATCTGTCATTGTATGTCAGCTGTGCTTAGAGGCATACACTGAAACCTTATTTCATTCTGCAGTTCCCAGTAAATTCCTGAACTAATTCATGTTGTCTCACACCTGGTAAATTAGCTCATGCTGCTGGTATAGCAGAACTATTGAGAGAAGCCCTGAGGTTCAGCCTCTTTTCATTGTACAGCTATGGGTCCTAAAAAATGTTTTCAAAGTTGCTTGTATTATGTTACCTCCAAGAAGTTGAAACATGCTGATGATACAGCAACATTCTTGAGATAAGGCTAAAGCAAAGCCTGTGTAAGCCCCACTCATACATACTAAACTTCATTACCTTGAAAATACAGTTATGTATTCTCACTGCTCTTTTTATACTATGATTTTCCTCTACTTTTATGCTGATGGGTCTCTGAAAATGAAGGGGTTAGTATCAACTTCAAGGAAGTAAAAATACACAGAATTCTCACATGCACGGGTCTATAGCTTCAAAACGAAGGGATTTGTGATTCATGCTGACAAGAATCAACAAAGGATCTAGTCCAAAGATACTTTCCTTTCTACTCTTGTCTATCCAGTGCTTACTCAGCCTCTCTTCCCTATTACTTCTATTATTTATCTGGAGATTGTGTTCAAGTGATAGGATCCTGTTGCTGAACAAACACACCACATTATGCCATAATCATTGTATTTCATCATCATAGTTAATCCTCCTGAGATGATCTAATATAATTAGATCCCTCTGCAACCTATAATCTCTTTTTTTATTTCATAATGTAGGTAACAGAGAGGCAGGCAGACCCTGAAGAATTGCTGCTGTATTATCTAAGAAAGAAACATATCCTTTCTTTGAATTTTGCCTTTGAATTCTGTAATTATATAAATTAATGCAACTGGGGATTAAGATGTTTTCACTTTCCTTTGGGAACCAGTGTAAACAGAACAATAAGTAGAAATAACACAACTCACCTTGTATTTATTCTCAGCAGAGCAATCCAGTGCTGTATGTCCATTGTGTGTGCTAGTTAACAGGGATATAATATTCTAAAGTTTGGGTGTAATTCTTCTAAATACTGGCCAAATCTTCTTTAAAGCTTCGCAAAGCATGAAAAATCTTTCAGTGCACTTGTGATGAAAAGAGTAACTAAAGAAATCAATACAGAACTACTTCCATAATAAATTATTTAGGCCTCAGTCCTTCAAAGAAGTTTGCAAAAGCTTATTTTATTATCTTATTATCTTTATTTTCTATCATTTGAGACTCTTCCGGATGCTACCTGCTGTCAGGGTTCTATTGACTTCAGTGGCAATTATCTCCGCTAAGAAGCTGCCATGCAGGTTATATTCTTAAGGCAGTGTGTTTAGCTTTGCTATTGAGAGCTTTCTATGCTTGAAGAAAACCAACACCAATCTAAGGATTAACTTGAGAAAGGCAGTAGTGGAAAATAATTTATTAGCTGCAGCTTTTTTATTAGCTTGCACTGTACATTGTCCAAGCATTCAGTGGAATTAGCACCTCTGTAACAGTCAAGCAGTGTGATAAGATTAGTTCTGTACTGATTACCAATGGGAATGCACCAGTGGATAAAATTGCACTGGGTTTAAAGAAATCTAGAAACATGGTGAAATCAGATGGAAAACCATGTAGTAGCTAGGCAAAATGGATGCAAATGCACACATTCAGGAAGAGTAATAGGATTATGTATCATTCTGAAAAGGAGCTAAAATGAAAGGAAATTATAAATTCCACTGGACTGCAGGTCACTATGACATCGGAAGGAGATTGTAATTTGAGTGCGGAGCCTTTATAGAGGCATGTAATGAAAAGTCCTTCTATACAGAATTCAGGTGTGTGCACTTTGGTATTGTGCTCCATTTTAAATTACTATACCCCTTGGATGTTCAGGAAACAGCACAGATAACATACTGAGATCTACTGGTACGGTTCTGCAAGTGCACGATAGAGCTAATTATGTTTAAGGATTAAGAAAGCGTTATGAGTAAGACTAATAAGATATTCCTGTATCCCATTTACAGGGTCCTGATTTCAGTCTTTTGGGAATTTACCAGGTGTTTACTGTAGAGATTGAAAAAGTCTATATTGGAAGTCTGCCTCATACCCATTTCTGAATCTGTCCTTACCCTTCTCATCTCTTTATGTACTCTTATTTTCATCTGTTTGTACATGTTTTCTCTTTTGGAGCTATCAGATCAAAGATCCCTCAAATTCTGCACATACACATAAAAAAAGGGAGACTCAGAAGAGTATAAGAAAAAAATAACTTTTAAATTTTGTAGAGTTTTTTCTTTAACAGTCTCCTTTGCAGTCCGTCTCTCAGGTACAAAATACGGCTGTGGAATAGGAGGATGTGGTGCCTGCACTGTGATGATATCCACATATGATCCAGTTGCCAAGCAGATACAGTATCCTCACGCTGATATATGGAAATAGTAATGCAGTGTTTCAAGAAAACTGACATTCAATGGGAAATACTTGGTTTCTTTTCATTTGGATGGATTCTCTTTCTCCAGTCTTTGAAACAAAACAAAAGCTCAACACTACCCCCCCAACTTTCTGTTGAAATGTTTTAAAACTCTTCTGTTCTTTATGATTTGAGATTTCAGCAGCCCTTTTTTCACCTGTATCACCTGTCTCTTTTGTGCTTATTTGAGGATATCTCATTGTTAGTAAGTCTTCACTAAATGCTTAATGTAATCATTGATAATCTCTATGGATGTCAGCAGTAGACACATTGCATTGTAATTGTACAGTTTTGCCCATAGTGAAGTTAGGAGTTCTACTTTCTCTCACTACCTCTTAAAACTTTGTTCCATTAGAAATGCTATGCCTGACTTCATCACATCTGGCTCTAGACTTCGGGTTACAACAACATATATAGTACTATTTTTTTTATTTGTTTTATTTTTTTTACTTAACCTTCCACTTCTTTAATTAGAAAAGCTTATCAGTTAATGCCTAAGCCCAGTGGTAGGAGTGCATACTGTCACAGTCCAAGTGTGGGATTTTGTATGCTTGCATATCCTTCTCCCCATGTTTTTATGCTCAATCTGAGTATTTCTGGATTAGCTAAACTGTATATCCTTTCCTTCCTCCTCCATGGACCCATATGACAAAGCTATTTAACACAATAGTTCTCCTTCACATCTCAAAGACATCATCCTGCTAACTCCTGCCTTCTCCCCATATGCTCTCTGCATGGTGCTGCTGTCACTACTGTGGAAGGGGTTGGAAGCATAAAAACCAGGATTCATCCAATTCAGGTGAGTGTTAGCTGGACTATATAGGGCTGCAAGATAATGAGATTTTCCTGTTCTGTTTCTGTAATGAAGTTGGGATCTGTGAGAAGGTGCTGAGTCTGTGCAATACAGAGTTTCTGAAGAGAGTCTAGAAACTCTGAATTTTGTCTAATCCTTTTAGACAAGCAGGTGTTTTTAGGAATTAATACAGCAGTTGCTGGTTTGTGATTGGCCCTGTAGGGAGCATGGAAGGAGCTCCTTCTAATGTACTACCATGCAGGCAGCACATCAGAATTTCCACAACACAGGGCTAGCCAATCATATGTAGGATGCCAGCTTTCAGAAGGGGTTGGGGAAGAATAAAGAGCATCAGTGAGTTTCATTCACTCACCAGCATGGCATCTGGCCATCTCACTGAGGACCACATGCTGCATATGCTGTAGGAAGGGATGGGTGACCCCAGGTGGCAACCAGACTGACAGGTATTATATTAAACGCATTTTCTGTGTGCCAGAGATTTCCCTCGGATTAGACCAGCTGCTTACTTCCTCCACTCTGGCTTGTCCCTGAAAAGCACAGTTTGACCACATAGATAAAAGAATATTTTCTGAATTTCCTCTATTATTTTCCAAAGGTCTTGACTGTTCTGTGCTGAGGCTCTGGTTGAGGAGATTATCTGTGTTCTGTCATTTGTGGTTAAAAATATTTGAAGTATAATTGGTGTCTAAATTGAAAGTCTTGGGCTTTATTCTGTTCTCATAATCAAGGAATTAAGGTCATGAGGGTCTAAATTGGAGCAAGAATTATCCTTCCACTAGGTGATTGCTATGAGCATATTCCTTATGAATGGTCATACCGGGGTAGTCAAAATGCTGTTACTGGCCTACAGCTGGTAGATGATGTAGAATCATAGAATGGGTTGGAAAGGACCTTAAGATAATGTAGTTCCAACCCCCCTGCCATGGGCAGGGACGCCTCACACTAGAGCAAGTCGCCCAAGGCTCTGTCCAATCTGACCTTGAACACTGCCAGGGATGGAGCATTTGCCACATCTTTGGGGACCCCATTCCAGTGCCTCACCACCCTTACAGTAAAGAACTTCTTCCTTTTATCTAACCTAAGCTTCCCCTGTTTAAGTTTATACCTATTGCTCCTTGTCCTGTTGCTACAATCACTGATGAAGATTCCCTCTCTGGCATCCTTGTAGGCTCCCTTCAGATATTGGAAGGCTGCTGTGAGGTCTCCACGCAGCCTTCAGTTCTCCAGGCTGAACAGCCGCTCCTGTCAGTTCATACAGGAGGTACTCCAGCCCTCTGATCATCCTTGTGGTCCTCTTCTGGACTTGCTCCGACAGTTCCATGTCCTTCTTATGTTGAGGACACCAGAACTGCACACAATACTCCAAGTGGGGTCTCACAAGAGCAGAGTAGAGGGGCAGGATCACTTCCTTCAACCTGATGGTCATGCTCCTTTTAATGCAGCCCAGGATACGGTTGGCTTTCTGGGCTGCAAGCACACACTGAAGCCGGCTCATGTTAAGTTTCTCATTGACCAACACCCTCAAGTCCTTCTCCACAGGGTTGCTCTAGATCACTTCTCTGCCCAACCTGTGTCTGGGATTGCCCCGACCCAGATGTAGGACCTTGTACTTTGCATTGTTGAACTTCATGAGGTTGGAATTTGCTACCTCTCAAGTGTGTCAAGGTCCCTCTGGATGGCATCCCTTCCCTCCAGCTATCAACCAAACCACACAACTTAGTGTCATCAGCGAGCTTGCTGAAGGTACTCTCAATCCCACTGTCCATGTTGCCAACAAAGATGTTGAACAGGATAGGTCCCAACACCAACCCCTGAGGGACACCACTTGTTACTGGTCTCCAGCTGAACACTGAGCCGTTGACTGCAATTCTCTGCATGCAGCTATTCAGCCCAATTCTTTATCCACTGGTTGGTCTATCCATCACATTTATGTCTCTCTCAGTTTAGAGCCAAGACATACCTGAAGGTGACTATTCAGAAACCCAGTGAAGCCATATCCTGGGTTCAGAGCCTTTGTTCTCTTTTTTCTTTCTCTTTGTTCTAGGAAAGGCTTGCCAAGTGCCATGGTTCCCAGTGTGGCTTCTGCACCCCTGGAATGGTGATGTCCATATATGCCTTACTGAGAAATCATGCCAAACCTTCCATGGAGCAGATAATTTCTGCTCTGGATGGTAGGTTTCAGACAATAAATTGTAAAGGGTATAATGAAAGGATAAATGTTTGATTGCCAAGGTCATAAGTATGATTTGAATCAAAGAGATGTAGATGATGTTCCAAAGAGGTGTTTTGTCGTAGCCCTGTTTGTTTAAAGACATCTCAAAATTGTAAAAAGGTGGTTCACACTGAAGAGTTCAAATGGGATACACAGTGGCATTCAGCACTGGCTAAGCATTTCTGAAAATTCCTGCATTTAGAGCAGCTCTTCTACACCAGCAGCCTCAATATAGAGCAAATGAGTACAGTGTTACAATGAATACAGGGAAAAAAAAATAGGTTCTCTTTTGTCTGCAATTAAATACTCACCTACCAGTAAGATGAAGTCCTTAATACAGGTTTCAGCAGTTACAGGGGAAATAGATTACATGATGTTATAGCCCACTGAAATATTGACTGCTCTTCACGCAAGATTTAGTACAATACGTTAAGTGACTTCAACTCACTTTCTAGTCACAAATTTGCTAACACTTCTATAGCTCCCAAAATAATTGACCTTTCCCACCACAAGATTTTGACTTCATGAAGGAAATGTTAGAAATTCCAGTAAAGAGTTTACTACTGCTATTAATTGCATATGAAAACTATAATAGTGATGGACGGCAATAGATTTTTTTTGGATGATAAAATCCAAAGACTGTAGTGGTAGTACTAATCATAGTACTTACTTTTGTATACTTTTCATAATTAATTTTTTACATACATTCATAGAAATAATATTATTAAAAGTAGCCTTTAAAACAATAAATTTGAATCATACATAATAGTCACTATTGAAGTAATATTTCTTATTTTTACAGATATGATTTTGCCCATGTGAGAGTAGGGACATAGATTTCATCATTTCATATCTACAGGTTTGGTGCCAGACCATTCCCAATTATGCCAGTGCTCCCAAACATTGTTCTGGTTTCTTATGGTTGATTATCATATGGTTTGTTTCAGGTAATTTATGTCGTTGTACAGGATACCGGCCAATTATAGACAGCTGCACATTTTTTGTTGGGGTAGGTCAATATTTTCAAATATGTTTCTTATTTTGGGACAGTTGGTGGTATCTGAAAAGGCTCTTCCTCCTTGAAATACCTACCTGGAATCTAGCTTAATTCGGAAATTATTTTTGGTCGAACCTTGGGAAAATCTACCTCTTTTAGTTTTTGAATGTGTTGAGCACTTACAGCTGCCACTGGCTTTAGGTCTACATGTACCCTTGCAATGCACTTATGGATCCTTCACATCAGTTCCAATGACTTAATTCAGGCACAACTGAAATAACTTTGATTTCTTTCCATTTACTTTATGGATACTTGGGTACACAAAGGGAACTAATTCTGTGAGGCCCTATGGCTTAAGAGTTCTTCTGGAGCAACTTCAAGTGACTGAACAAATCTACTTTGGAACAGGAAGAATCAAAACTTTTACAAATACATCACAAATCTGCCTTGTTGTTTTTATAGAGTAGGATATGATTTCTTTAGGAGCCAGCATGTTGCCAGCTCAGAGGTACTGGACAGTGTTGCTTGGATAAGGAAGAATGTTTGTGTACATCTTCTACAGAAGGTCAAGTAAGTTAAATTAGATCTCTTTTTTTCATTATATCCAGTTTGCTTTTATAAGATTTGTAGAAAGGGACCACCTTGAAGTATGGCAGCAGCTACTTTTGCCCTTGGGCATTTAATCCAAGCTGAACTCCATGCTCTCTGCTCTTGGTACTGCAGAAAGGTAGCACATCTGCATTGCTGTGTAGTCAGAAGGTAGACAGATTTGACCTATTTTCCACTGGGAAAAGTGACATTTTGTCTGAAGTCTCTCATCCATACTCCATATCTCAGTGACAGGCAGTGATATTTTCCAGTGACAGTGTGGATCTCAATATTATACATTTAAGACTACTTTGTTTTGTGAGAAAGAAAATTGTTGATCAGAGACACCTTTCCTAAAAAAGCTGGTCTTGATGTGAAGTTGAACTCCCTTAACAAACAGAACTTCTGCAGCCATCATCATGACTTATCTGTGTGTGCTTGAGACACCAACTCTGAATTTCTGAAGATGAAAAATAGGAACAACTATTCCTGTGTAATGTCAGTACTTGTAAAGCCTCTCATAAGCATTATTGTGTGTTACTGTTTCCAAGATCTTCAGGGAAGAAGTGTCTCATTCTTCTGCATTCTACAGTAATTAATATATATTGGTATTGCTTCAAAATGTACTCTGCATATGCACATTCTAAAATCACAAGTATCACAGTATCACAGTATCACAGGATGCTAGAGATTGGAAGGGACCTCGAAAGATCATCTAGTCCAATCCCCCTGCCGGAGCAGGAACACCTAGATAATGTTACACAGGAATGTGTCCAGGCGGGTTTTGAATGTCTCCAGGGAAGGAGACTCCACAACCTCCCTGGGCAGCCTGTTCCAGTGTTCCGTCACCCTCACTGAGAAGAAGTTTCTTCTCAAGTTTAAGTGGAACCTCTTGTGTTCCAGTTTGTACCCATTACCCCTTGTCCTATCATTGTTTGCCACTGAGTAGAGCCTGGCTCCATCCTCGTGACACTCCCCCTTTATATATTTATAGACACTTATAAGGTCACCCCTCAGTCTCTCCTCCAAACTATAGAGACCCAGCTCCCTCAGTCTTTCCTCATAAGGGAGATGCTCCACTCCCCTAATCATCTTTGTTGCCCTTCGCTGGACTCTCTCCAGCAGCTCCCTGTCCTTCTTGAACTGAGGGGCCCAGAACTGGACACAATATTCCAGATGGGGTCTCACCAGGGCAGAGTAGAGGGGAAGGAGGACCTCTCTCGACCTACTAACCACCCCCCTTCTAATACACCCCAGGATGCCATTGGCCTTCTTAGCCACAAGGGCAGTGTTGGCTCATGATCATCCTGTCGTCCACTAGGACCCCCAGGTCCCTCTCCCCTACACTGCTCTCTAACAGGTCATTTCCCAACCTATACTGGAACCTGGGGTTGTTCCTGCCCAGATGCAGGACTCTACACTTTCCCTTGTTATATTTCATCCAGTTATTCCCTGCCCAACTCTCCAGCCTGTCCAGGTCTCTCTGGATGGCAGCACAGCCTTCTGGCGTGTCAGCCACTCCTCCCAGCTTAGTGTCATCAGCAAACTTGCTGACAGTACACTCAATTCCCTCATCTAAATCATTGATGAATATATTAAATAATACCGGTCCCAGTACTGACCCTTGAGGCACTCCACTAGTTACAGGCCTCCAACTAGACTCAGCCCCATAGACTACAACTCTCTGGCTTCTCTCCTTCAGCCAGTTCGCAGTCCACCTCACTACCTGATTATCCAGTCCACACTTCCTCAATTTAGGTGTGAGGATGCTGTGGGAGACTGTGTCAAAGGCTTTGCTGAAGTCAAGGTAGACCACATCCACCGCTCTGCCATCATCCATCCACCGTGTTATTTCCTCATAAAAGGCTAAGAGATTGGTCAAACATGATTTCCCCCTGGTGAAGCCATGTTGACTGCCCCTCATAACCCTCTTATCCTTGATATGCTTTAAGATGGCACCAAGGACAAGGTGTTCCATCACTTTCCCAGGGATGGAGGTGAGGCTGACCGGTCTATAGTTACCCGGGTCCTCCTTCTTGCCCTTTTTGAAGACTGGAGTGACATTTGCTTTCCTCCAGTCCTCAGGCACATCTCCCGTTTCCCAAGACTTGGTAAAGATGATGGCGAGTGGTCTAGCGATGACTTCCGCCAGTTCCCTCAGGACCCGCGGGTGCATCCCATCTGGACCCATGGATTTATGGATGTCCAGATTGCTCAACTGGTCTCTAACCCATTCCTCATCGACTAAGGCAAATCGCTCCGTCGACCTGACTCCATCTAAGGTCTCAGGGGTACAGGGCTCTTCAGGACTGCCTGCAGCAGAGTAGACAGAGACAAAGAAGGCATTCAGTAACTCTGCCATCTCTGTATCTTCTGTCACCAGGGCACCCATCCCGTTCATCAGTGGGCCTACATTGCCTCTGGTGTTAGTTTTGTCTGCCATGTATTTGAAAAAGCTCTTTTTGCTGTCCTTGACCCTTCTCGCCAGGTTTAATTCTAAGGATGCCTTAGTCCTCCTAGCTGTCTTCCTACATCCTCTAGCAGCAGCCTTATATTCCTCCCAAGTGGCCAGCCCCTCCTTCCATGACCTGTAAACTCTCCTCTTCCACTTGAGCATACCCAGCAATTCCCTATTTAGCCACGCAGGTCTCCTGGCCCTCTTCCTTGACTTCCTACGTGTCGGGATGCTCCGATCTTGAGCACGGAAAAAGCAGTCCTTGAATGTCAACCAACTATCTTGGGCCCCTTTACCTTCAAGCAGCCTTGTCCATGGGATTTCCCCTAGCAATTGCTTAAAAAGGCCAAAGTTTGCCCTGCTAAAGTCCAGGGTTGCAATTCTACTTGGTATTCTACTAGTCCTACCACACAAGATCCTGAACTCCACCATCTCGTGGTCACTGCAACCAAGGCAGCCCTCAACCCTTACTGCTTCAACCAGATCCTCCTTGTTAGTGAGGATGAGATCCAGCAGTGCTCCTCTCCTGGTCGGCTCATCCACCATTTGCAGGAGGAAGTTATCATCCACACACTGGAGGAACCTCCTGGACTGCGGCTGGGTTGCCGAGTGGTCCTTCCAGCAAACATCAGGGAAGTTAAAATCCCCCACGACGACCACGGCCTGTGACTGTGAGGCCGCTCTCAGCTGCCTGTAGAAGGCCTCGTCAACTTCCTCACCCTGATCCGGTGGTCTGTAACAGACACCTACAACAGTATCCCCCCTGCCAGCCTGCCCCTTAATTCTCACCCACAGACTCTCAACTCGCTCGTCATCTGTCCCTGGACAGAACTCGGTGCATTGTAGTTGCTCCCGCACAGAAAGAGCAACCCCACCACCCTTCCTGGCTGGCCTGTCTTTCCTGAAAAGGACATAGCCCTCCATGACTATATTCCAGTCATGTGAGCTGTCCCACCACGTCTCTGTAATTGCCACCAGATCATAGTCTCCTGACTTAACACAGGTCACCTCATTTGTGTTTCTTCTGGCAAAGGTTCCACAATTATATATGTAAGGGTATACATAAGGCCTTCAGAAACATCCTCCATTCCCTGTCTTTATCTTAGAACTTGTCTTCATCCACAGGCAAGAGGAGGCCATAGTGCCCTAAAATACGACTTCGTCTTGCTTCATGATGAATTGAACTTGTATAAACTTGCTCTGATTGAAAATCTTTTAAGAATCCTCTAAAGTAAAATGTCTTGATGATTGGAGGAAAAATTCTTTGGACAGTGAAAAACCTTGGAGCCCCAAGGAGTGTAACTGGATGTGTGTATATGTTTGTGCATGTGTGTATTGTCTCTGCCCCTTTAAGAACTGAAAATTGTTGGCCAGCTGCTGCCAAGGTTGTTTGAAGCATGAATCTGGCAATGAAGCCAGTTATGAAACAGCACTTACATTGGGTGTTCTCTTATTTGGTTTTTACTGGTTTGCATTCCTTGAGGTGGCTTTCATCCAAGTTAAATAGCTGGTGCCAGATTGTTGTGAGGAGCAAGGGAGACCCAGAAACTTCAGCCATTTCATCAACAGTCAGTCAGTAGACTAGGCCATCCAGAGCCAGATTTTATAGTTACCATAGCCACGACCTCTGTGCCCAGAGACAGTGACTGTCTGGAGAAGGGATGAGAGACTTCAGACTAGGATATGTCAATCTCTTTTCCTATTCAATATACTTGAGACCTGTTGCTGTCTGAAAATAAATCAGTGAGGCAGAAAAAGCTGAACAGTGCTGGTAAAAATGGCACATCCAGATTCTCCCTTCAAGTAAGCTCCTGAGAGCCCAGAAGATGCATAGCTTCACAAAAGGCTATGCAGGAAAAAAGACATCTGTAAACAAGTAGAAAAACCTAATTTTTATAGTGTACTGTCAGCATTCAGCTCTTGCAGTGCTTATGAAAGGGTAGAGAGGCCCTCCTTAAGTCCAAGTCTTTCTGACCTGAGGGACCTGCTGCATTATTTGTTGTCATGCCAAACTCTCTCTGTCAGAAGGCTCCTTAACAGACCCAGTTTATGAAGAGAACATGACTATACCATCCAGCACTGCATTTTCCTGCAGTAGATATTTCACCCAATGTGGCTGCTATATGTTTGCTATGACCAGTTTCAGGAAATACTGCAAGATCTTTCTTGAGGCTTGATCTACTTCAAGCAAAGACTTGGGAGTTATTAGTATGATAGTCTTCTGTCTTTAGAGTAGTTTGTGAATAGGTAGAATTAAACATTAAAAATCAATATGGGCATATTGAATTTTTGAATGCAACTCAACGTGTAAAATGTCAAAACTCAATGTCACCTATGGAAAGAATCTCATCTGATGACAGACTTGCCACTTACTCTGAATATATGCATTTTTCCCCCTCCCTCCTCTTCCCCAAACTTCTTTGCAGATTCATTCAGGTCTTTGCAGTCCAGAAGAATTCCCATCCATGGATCCAACACAGGAATTTATATTTCCTCCTGAACTAATGGTAGGCTTTACTGACATTTGTTATCATGCAGGCATGACTGAGTTTCTGCAGATGTTGAAAATTTAATGTTTTTGTTAAGTTGAAAGATCTATCCTCAGATAAACAGAAAAGATCAATTTTAGTGAAACATAATGAGACATTTTAATGTGGATAATCTATATGTTGTCATTACTACAAATAGCTGATGTTTTCAAAAAGAAATTGTTTGTCTCTCCAGAACCAAAACTGTATTTCCAGACTTCTCCCAAAAGAACTCCTTAATTAGAACCATTTTATTTCGGACCGGTTAGCCTTCTTTGTGGAATATAGTATTTTCCTTGAAAGTTCCCAAATGAGGTTCTCCATCTTTTCTGTCTTGTAATTCTCTGTTGGATTCAAGTGACCACAGGACCCATTGTTTCCTTCCACCTGGTACATAGACCCTGGCAACCTGAGACTGGACTTACATGTGGGAAATGCTGAAGGAGGACAAAGGATTTGGAGAGAAAAAAAGAGGGTTTACTGAAGTAGTCGTTGGAGAGTCACAGAAGGACAGATGGAAACTTGAAAGGAGGAGGTGGAAAGTGCCCAGGATCTGTAGAGAAAGGCATGAGAAAAGAGATGTGAAAATAGTAGTGCAGGATTTACCCAGACCAGACTAAGCAGACCCCAAGCAGGCAGGTCCAGGCTGGTTTTTTTTATCCACTCATGTTTCAATAGCTTCTTACGAAATTCCTTGTTTGCACTCCTCTTGCAAAGATTTGTGGGTACTTCTTGCTGCTGTTATACAACCACCTACCTCAGAGGCACAAAAGTTCATTTGAATGCAGAGAAAGCCTGGCATGGTTCTTTGATTTATTACTGTGTTACAGAATGCTATTTGCTGCTTTATAAACATTGTTTGTAACTTACAGGTTCCTTCTTTAATGTTTGCTCTTCAAGACCAGAGCATGCATAGTCACGCATAAACTCCTTTATGAAATTGTGAAGTGGAAGGCAGGTTTGTCTTTCTGCTACTTGACCTGCCTTTGAGAGACTCATGCTTTAAGAATGCAGCTATTACATTGCTGTTTTGCAACTTTTATACTTGCACTGAAGATCTTGGCTAAACTTCTGCTGGTCAGCCAGAAAGAAGGCACTGTCATCTGCTCTATGTGTTCAGATTGAGATGCCAGGAAGAGTGAACTTTTCCAGGCTACACAAGGTTTTTAACATGACCTTGAGAGCTTGTTCAAGTCCCATTGGAATCTGTTTAAAGCTATCAGTAGATTTAAACAGGTTTGGCATCAGGCCCCATGTTGAGAAATTAAACCTGCTTGGTGATTATGCTTTAAGCGTCTGGAGTACTAAAATAAAGCATGTGGAATGCAGCTGTGAAGATATTCAGGCAGTAATACTTCATAACAAATGCTTCTCTGACAGGAAGGATGCCCACACCACTAAGATTATGACTGGTTCCACAGACACATGTCACCTGTTTCGTGTTTCAGGCATGTCCTTAACCTAAAAGGCCAGTCCATAGTTGCAGCAGTTCTCTGGCTTGTTCACTGGTCTGTTCATTGCATTGTCTGCAAAGACAGGTGTTTTTCAGTGATGGCTTTTGTATTTTTTGAAATCATGATTCCACATGGCACTTGTCAAACGTGAAAAGAACATATATGGTATCCTCAGGGGAAAATAAGGGTATGTTTACTTTTGTAAGAGAGGAGATGCCTGAAAAGAACTTCGATTAAACAAAAATGTAAATACCGATCAACTATCCCAAGGACATAGTAATTCTCAAAAGATTAGACCTTGCAGACAAATTGGAAGTAGGTAGTTTAATCTTAAAAAGACATTTTACATACTATAGAAATTATTTTGGGTTTAGTAAAGTGGATACAAGACACTCAGCAAATAGGGATGCGGTGATCTCCCTAAGAGAATGGACTTCTTACATTCTGTCACGTATGCAGTGAGATTTTGGCATCCTCATTTCCCACAAAGTTCAGTCATATTGCTTTATTGTTTATATCATATACAAAGGGAGTCTTTTGGGATCATCAGAGCAGGAGAAAGGAAAATGTAAGACTAATTGTCTCTTACCACTCATTTAGTCTGTCTCTTACCAAGTCATTTAGTTCATTCTTATCTCATTTTCTTGAGCAATAATACAGTTATGATAAAAGCTCAGAGTTGTACAGCACTACAGGAACCTCAGATGAAAAGCCTCATGAATGTCTCACTGTCTATCATGACACAGTGTCCTACTTAGCAATATGGTGGTTTATATTTTTATTAGTCAAAATTACCAAATCTTTGTCATTTCCATCACAGAGAATGGCTCAAGAGCAGCAAAAAAGAACTTTGGTTTTCCATGGCAAGAGAACAACATGGATTTCTCCCCCTAGCCTGAAGGAGCTCCTGGAGCTGAAAGCCAAGTATCCAAAGGCACCCCTGGTTGTGGGGAACACCAGTGTGGGTATGGAAAGATAAAAGATCTTTTGACCCAAGGATTATATTATGCAGTAGGCACATAATCTTGCATTTTATCTTCTGGGGATCCTAAAAAGGGTGTGGCATTTGTTCAATAGTACACTCCCATGGTGCAATACTTGGCAAAGTATCAAAATGGCAAACATGTCTAAAAACTTCAGGCTCTTTCACACGAACTAAAAGCTCTCTGTTGTCGTCAGATCAACCTCCAAAAGCAGCCACTGCACAGTAAAGAAGACTACCATAGAAAGCGTAAGGTTTACAAGAACAGAGGTCATGAGATAATCTAGTTACTAGATGTATAAATTAGTTTGGGAATAGTTTTTTTAAAAGATTGCACAAGAAGAGAAAAAAGGAAGCACAAAAATTATGTAGCTCTTACGGAAAGGTGGAGTGAGTAGCTAGAAACATGGTGAAGCAGCTGTGAAATTGTGTAAATCTCTGAGGCCAGAGGTGAAACATGAGTGCAGTATAGGAAAGGACCAGAAACCAGTTCAGAGGAGAAAGAAGCAAGAGTCAGGAAAGAGAATACTGGATTTAGGACTTCAGATCAGCTTTTGGCCTGAAAGAAGCAAATGAAGTGGGCCTTGTAAAAGCAGTAAAATGTGATATTCAAGATACTGCACAACAGTAGACTTTGAATCTACTTGGTAACAGTGGTTTTGAAGTTTTCAGTCTCAGTGTCAAGGAATATGGTTAATTCTTAAACAGATCTCTGATCATACTATCATACTTTGCCTTTTAGGACTCAAAAAAAATCACCATGGTACCTATTATCCAATCATTCTTCATCCTGTTAGGATTCCAGAGATGCATGTTGTGAGTAGCACAAACAATGGTAAGTCTCCAAGTTACCTCTACTGATGGTACAAGCAGTGATGACTGAACTTGGAGTTTGTATTTTGACACCAGAAGCAGTTAGAACTATTGACTTTCATTCATGTTGAATATTTTGATTTTTTTTTTCACTAAGCCTTTTAACCAGCATGTCAGTTTGCCTGTGATCTGGACATAATGGATGGTGACAAACCATTTATGAAACCTTTCTGCAAGAATATATTTGTTCAAATCTCAAATTTCTGTAGACAGCAAGCACAGAGGAAGGCCCTAAGTCAGCTTTCTCTGTTTTATGTTTTCACCAGTCAACTTTTTATCACAACCATTGATCTCACAAAGTTCATAGAACATAGATTAGGCTAGAGCTAGTTTTTCAACACAAAATATTCAGGCATAAATTTCCAATTAAAAAAAATCACATTTTCTTTGGAGCAACTGATCTGGGTTCTCAGCTAATAGAAGTTATCACAGGTGCACTGACATCACATGGGCTGTACTAATGTCCATTGGTCGAGAATCCAATCTGGTAGATGCATGAACTCCATGAGTGGAGGCACTACAGCTGTAGCAAAAGAAGGAATGTAGCATGTTCCCCATGGGAAATCAAGCTGACATTTTGATACAATTTCTCTCCTTATGTTCTCCAGGCTCCATGATTCACAGCAATTGCTGAATTATAAATATTTTTAAATTATTATGCTAATATCAGTGCAACTCTGCATTTAAGTAGATCCATCAATAAAAGACTACTCTAGAACATGGCCCTTTTGTTCAGAAAAAAACCCACTATACAACACTTGAAGACTTCTCTGCAGGCTTACCTCAGTGTTTACTGAAGTCTATAGTAGTGACTTCTCTGATACTACTGGAAGTGTGATGAAGAGTTTGCAGATTAGTCTTGGAAGATTCAAACAAGTCAGTCACCCTTCATCTTAGTGAGTAAACTGCTGTTTTTTTCTTTGGGGATACACAGCACAGAAAAGGCATGTGCATTGGTTTGTGCAAATATGCAATGTATATTCTTCAGGTATGTGTTTATACTAGGAACCATCACTAAATAAGCAAGTAATATTTGCATTTCTTATTGCATGTAATATAAAACACGTTTTGGTGGTTTTTTTCTTTTTCATCCTGCTGACAAAATCCGTGCACAAAAGCAAATCTTTAAAGGCCTTATCAGTTATATATTGCATTTATATTGTGGCCCTATGATTTCACTGTTTAAGTTCATTTCATTTCAGGGCTAGTAATAGGAGCTGCCTGCTGCTTGGCCCAGCTCAGAGACATCCTGATGGAGGCAGTCACAAAACTTCCACAGGAGAAAACAAAAATCTACCAAGCTCTCTTGCAACACCTGAGAACTCTAGCTGGAGAACAGATCAGGAGCATGGCAGTATGTATTCAGCACTGACAGTAAATAAACCAACACTACAGACATATATGTGTGAATGCCACTTACATATACATGGAGAAAATCCGTGTGAGGGTGGGATCAGGCCTCAAAAAGCTAAATAGTTAAAAACATCACAAAAATTGTATGAAATAACTGGGAGTCCTACTTTAGTATATCAGGTTCAAATATCCAGAGAACTGTAACCAAAGAAACTCCTACTATTCCTGCTCACTGGTTGAGCAGAGAACTGGAAGAGGTGAGCAAGGAAAAGTGGAGTTCTCTTATAAGGTACTGTAAACCAATCATACTTTAGCTTGACTATCAACACATAGCTGTTTATCCATCATATATTAAGCATCTCTGATCTTGTCCCTGATTTTCCTTTAAAATTTCCTTCTATCAATACCTTGTATTTCTTCTCCAACTAAGGGAACGGCGATCTCTTTGGGGGGCAGTGGGCAGAAAAGTAAATCTGGTCTCTCTCAACAGAGATGGTATGAGAAAGGACTTTCGAAGGAAAGAGTAAAGTAAATCACATTGAAAAGTACAAAGGTAGAAGTTCAGTTAAGATTGAACAAAACAAATACAAGTTCTTCCAACAGGCCATTAATAAAATGGGATTATGATACAGATTGCTGTTACATGTAAAAAGGGCAAACCTAAAAATAACCTAAGTTTTTGTTAAAGTCTTTAGGAGGACACATTGTAAGCAGGGGATCAACATGGGACTTGAACCCAATCTTATCAGTTGGCAAATCTGTCCTCAACTTGGCATCAGAAGGTAAGCTTTGGATGCCCTGCCAAATGTCTTTGCCAGATGGGCAGAGCACTGCAACAGAGAAATACCGATATAGGTAACAATTTTCAAATGAAACACTACTGTGCATCTCCTTGATGAATTAGAATGGTACATGTTGCTGAATAGACAACATTATCTTGGTATTTGCCTGTCATTTTAATTGGCAAAAAGTGTCTGCCAGCAGGAAACAGTCTTTCTGTTTCACAAGACAAAAAGAAAACATCTAGCAATCTCATGAAAGGGAGGTGAGCAGGCCTGACAGGTAGAAAAGTCCCCTTGCTGCACTGCCTCTGGCTATATTGCTCCATTTATCAGACAGGTTAGCTTTATCTTGTATCTCCACTACTGTTTGCTTTTATTGCTTATGTTTCTCTCATTTTAAGGAAAATTTTGTTTCATTCTCTAGGATAATGCACCTAGAAATTTCTCTTGAAGTCACTGGTACTTTTGTGCGTATGTGTGTGCATGTATATACATGGGCATCATGTTTAAATAACACTTCAGTAATCAAGACCAAGCAAGTCCCATCCATGTCGCATAGAATCTGTGGGTACTTTGGAAAATCTTGGCAACAGTTTCTACCATCTTTGAACTGAAGATATACAGGGCTGATTCTCCATCTCAGTACAGTGCTTGATAATTTCTTAAAATCTTATTGTGCTGTAATGATTTAATGGTCAAAAAGATTTTGAGCAGAAACAGAATAGCCATATTTGAATTTAAATCACTGTTTTTCTGAATGTTATTGCACTTGTAAGATACACGTTTTTTCATATTTTATATTTGATGTGGATCTTTAGCATTCATATAGGGAAATGTATTGCACTTAACATGTACCATAAGATTAGCCTTTCCTCTCAAAGGCTAGATCCTGAATGGAATGGGCTGTACTAAGGCCATATTGCCCTTAATATATTCTTTTGCACAGATTCAATGAAATTTGAATCTGCAATGCAGAAACGTTTCCTTTCTGCTTGACATTCAATAACAGACTACAGTTTTCTCCAACAGATGGTGAAAGACAGATTCTTTTAAATGATCAGTTTCTTGCTGGCTGTGAGAATGCAGACATAAAGGCCAAGGAGGTCATTGTTTCTGTTCTCATCCCATACTCGCTGAAGGTAAGACCCTGATGTTTCAGAGGTTTCATTTGGATTCCACTGTAGTTACTATGAATACTTTCATTGTTTTCAGAAGGCATTGAAAAAGCAGGTTACTACTGCTTTGGAAGTAGTTAAGAAAGTTATAGCATCTCTCCATCACCTCTTACACTTCTACTTCTTTGGGCCTCTTACTACTTTTTCTCTACTCTTAAATATGCACTTGTGCCCCTTCCAGACACAGAATTTTGGGCTGCCTAAATATCTTGAGGAAAAGTGTCATATTGTCACACAGTTTTCAGCAATAATGCTCATTTCTGGCCTCTTCTCACTAAGTAATTAGCAGTTTACACTGAAGAGTCCTGAGCTGTCCTTGCAACTCCTGGCAAAATAAGGTCCTAATTACTGTGACCAAAGGTGGCAGTGTGTGGTTTTAGGGTGCTAGGGGCAGAAGAAAGGGTGTCATTGTTACTGTGTTCTAAGATACTGCTCTAATGGATGTGAGGAAGGGTACGGGGCAAGTAGAGGAAGACCAAGCTACAAGCTAGTGTGTTGTGATTGAAGTCAGTGAGGGAGTGACCACAGGAGTCTGCCAACCTTGACATCAGAGGGTCTGTCCCCAGAGTAGCTGCCTGCTGCAATCCCACATACTAAACCTAGGTGGCCTCATGCTGGAAGAGTGTTTCTGTCCATGGCAGCAATGGCAGCTTTCCCATGAAAAATGAGATTCCTATGAGTTCAAAGCCTACAAAAGCATAATCTTGTGTTGGCAGCAGCAACAGTACTTCTGCTGCCCAGAAACTTTGAGCCTTAGTGGTGATTTGAGAGACAAACAGCCTGGAAGAGAAAATTAAGGAGGAATGGGCTAGTTCCCTCCACGAAGTAAAAGAAAGAAATCCCAACCTGCTTTGTCCAGTGACAAGTTGTGCCACAGAACAAAGGCTATCACAGAGGGTATTTCAGAGTCTTACCTTTCAGAGAGAGAGAGTTGCATCGAAGAACAGCAGAGGTGGAGACAACAAAATGAACAGAAGAAAACAGCACTGCTAGCAAACTCAGAAGAGCCGGAAGATTGTCTGTCAGCCATCTCATGGAATAACATATGAGATTAAGCAGCCTCACCAGAGGAAATTAACACTGTTTTGGGAAGAGGCTGCTTCTGCCACTCACTTTTGTCCTGAATCACCTTTTTGATTAACTGCTGACACAATGAAAAGGCACATGCACACTTTTTTTGCAAGACTTGTCAACAGAAAGTGCAGATGGAGCCCTGGCTGTCAGTTTTCCCTCTTGCTCCTGTCAGCTGCTGGCTTTTCCTTTTGGGTAGCTTGTTGTGAACATTGCTTCAGTGAAGCAATCTAAATCCCATTGAAAGGATTTTCCATCTCTGACAAGACCCACTGTAAAACATGTAATCCTGGGTTTTACACTTGTCATGAGAATATCACATACTCATAGTAACAGATCTTACCTGCTAACCCCTACTTTAAAAGTTTTGTGGCAGTCTCAATCTGAAGTTTCTTTCTGGGGCTACAGTTCTTCTGTAGCCTTTCTCTTTCATGTCTGATCATGAAAGAAATTGCTATTATTTTTTCTTTTAAAATATGTGAATTTGTCCCCAGAACAAAACATTTCTGACAGTAGAAAACCCAGCTGCTTCTAGTGCCTCCCTCAGTAAATGTCATTACCGTAGCATAAAATGTAAAATCTCTTGAGTGTAAAATCTTCACAAAATAAGGTTCCTTAGCACAGTGGGGCCTCCATGTCCTGGAGAAGAAGCCACAATTTTCTAAGCTGAAATTTCAGAGAACATATCAGCCATATATGAAGTGGTTTATACCAGGACTGCTATTCCAGCACTCTGAAGTCATTAAACCACTGATAGAATTAAAAATTTGGCATGTTTTCTTACACGTAGATAACCTCAAATAACGTCCCCTCTTAGTATGTCTATCTATGATTAGCTTAATACTTCAAGACAAACAAAAAGTTTACCTGAACCAGTAACTGTAGCAAGCGTTCTTTAAAATGTTGCTTTATTTGGACAATGCTAAAAATCAGAATATAAGGAATAGTAGGTTTGTTTTCTTTCAGTCAGTTTCTGCCATTGATTGAATTTTTCTTTATTTTCCCCATTAGGATGACTTTATTTCAGCCTTCAGGCAGGCTGAAAGTCAGAAAAATGCTTTTTCCATAGTGAATTCTGGAATGAGAGTCCTCTTCAATCCAGGCACAGATACCATTGCAGATCTGAGTATTTTGTATGGAGGCATTGGCTCAACCACGATCAGTGCAAGAAAGTCCTGCAAGAAGCTCATAGGAAGGTATTGGATATTGTAATGCATTTAAGCAAAGTGCAGGAGCCATGGTGTGATGCATGGGCTCTGTTTGATTCTGCAGTGGAAATTCTGCCAGGTGGAACCCATAGACACAATCTGTATTTGACCTGTCCTCCCTAACAATAGGTTATTTCTTGATATAACTTCTGCTAATCCATTTACAACTTCCCACATACTTTACAATAGCTCTAAATTCCTGTTAATTTTGAAGAAGTGTGTGCTCATGTTAGTCTGTTTTTCTACCAGACAATGGAATGATCAGATGCTGAACGAAGCTTGCAGACTGGTGCTGGAGGAAATTTTCCTCCCTCCATCAGCTCAGGGTGGAAAAGTGGAATACAGAAGAACTCTGCTTGTCAGCTTCCTTTTCAGATTTTACCTGAAAGTGTTACATGATTTATATCAGATGGTAAGGATTGGACAAAAATTGCATACCCACATCAGCATACATGCTGCAGGAAGACCCTGCTTTTTTGAAGATTAAGGGGTGTGAGAGGGAAGAGTAAATGTGCTAGGCTTTACTTCAAAATATGTGAAGGGAAAACTTACATTTTAGAAATAAGGGGCTGCCAACGCTGCTTTGACCTTTCTTTCAGTATCCCTTCAGGTATGCTGAACTCTCACAGGAGAGGATGAGTGCTTTGGGATTACTACAAAGTGGTGCTCCCCAGGGTGTCCAGATCTATCAGGTGAGGTGTGTTTGTAGCTAGAACTGCCACAGATCATCTGTTTTAATGAGTATTTTGCCCTTCTATCTTTTCACTCCAAAACCTCTACTAATTGTAATGTGAAGCTGCTGGAACAGTTGACCCTGTGAGGAATCTTTAATATTTTTATAGATTTCCTGTCTTTCAGGGTACAGGTGCACTCATTGTTCTCAAGGTGTTCTGCAGTATGAGGCTGTCCTGACACAAGCACAGCTTCTGGCTATGCAAGAGCTCAGGAGAATTTAGTTTAACTGTCCAATGGGCCTCAGTACAAATGGAATAACCTACTGCAGCATCTCTGTGACTGTTCCAGCCTTAAAGATTTATTTGAAAAGCCACAGTATGAAAGGTGGTTGTGAAAAACTTTTCTCAGTAGATTTTTATTTAAAAAAAAAAAAAAAAAATTTATTAATTTTCATCAAGAATTTTCAACTGTTTTTTTTTTTGTTGCAAAATTGAAAAATTTTTAAGATCAATTTTTTCTTATCAGTTTTCCAAGAAAAACTTTTATGTGTCAGACAAAATTTGTTTGTTTTCCTGTAAGAAATTCAGTAAAAGCTCAAGCAAAACATAAATGTTGGAAGATTTTCAGGATCCCTGATAACAGTTCACATTAACTTGAAACAGAGTATCAGCAATTCAACAACAGAGAGGTCCAAAGCTGTGTTATCATTAAGTGTGTCTGAAATGCGTTCAATTCCAGGCTGTCTTTGAATTTAACTAGCAAACACATGGATTAAACCATTTTTTTAGTCTTGTCAGTGCTGGCCAGAATATTAATTTACCTGTCTCTTAAGGGAGATGGGCAAGAAGGAATTAGAGTGATCACTGAATATAATTCTGAATTCAGGTATGTTTTCTCCAAAGTAAACAATGTGAAATATGGTTGTTTGAAGCGGTGGTGATGCTGAGGTCTGTAAAAGTGTGGCTTGCACAAGAATGCTATCAGAAGTAGTATGGACCCAGCAGACAGACTAGCTGTAAGATCCAGAAGATTTTAGTTCACCTTTGTCTGCTGTGGTTCCACTGCATGAACTAGTAATTTTGTCCCTTTTACCATTGTTTTTCTCAGTCCCCCCCCCCCCCCCCCATTTATTTGGTGCAATATTTCTGCAGAAGAGATGGCCATTACTAGAGATGTGGATGGTATCTAATGCAGTATATTTCTCAGACCTCTTTGTCCCTTTCTAATGCGTCCCACAAATATTGTCACGAATTCTAGATGATTTCCACATGGATTTTATGATCACAAAATATGCTCAGAAGATGTTTGAGTAAAGCTTTCTGTAATTGCTGTTCTGGCTTGCAGATAATATGTTCTTATTATGCAGGATGTTGACCCAGGACAGTCTCCACAAGATCCTGTGGGCCGTCCCATCATGCACCAGTCCGGTATTAAGCATGCCACTGGTGAAGCAGTTTACATTGATGACATTCGTCCAGTGGATGGAGAACTTTCACTGGCTGTGGTCACCAGTATTAAAGCCCATGCAAAGATTATGTAAGTAAGAAAAAACTATAAGCATGTAAATATGTTAACAAGTGCTTTCTATTCTTATTGTCTGATATGACAGTATTATGACTTATGTATTATAAATGAGGTAAGGATTTCTTTACTGCAAGCTTTAAATAGTGTTAGATGTGGACAGAAGAGTCCATATTAATGCATTCATTCCTTTTAGTACAAAAAAAATGTAGAAAGAAAATATATTCTTAGATTTTGTATGTACTGGAGCTAGAATTTGAAGAGCTGTTCTATGCCATGCATACACAGATGCCTTCCATTTATTTTTTCTCAACATGCTAATCAAGACTTTTACACTTTTTTCTCTATGTAGAGGTCTGTGGTGAGAATACCAAGTGGATTATGTTTATCTCCTGAAGTTCACTGGATTACTTTTACTAGAGATAATTGCACCATGTACTGCACTAATTTATTTGCATGTTCTACTTTCCAGATCAATTGATGCATCAGAAGCCCTTCAGGTGCCAGGAGTGGTTGATGTTGTGACAGCAAGAGATATTCCGGGGGAAAATGGCAAGGATGAGCTAGCATATGCAGAAGATAAGGTATTTCTTGCTTCTGGAGGAGTGTCTAGACCTTTTGCTTTAGTTATTTACAAAAAAAGGAAAGTGAGTTTGCAGGTATCATCCTATTGCAATGAAATGAAATGAAGTGCAAGAGCTATTAATGCAATGCCAGCCAGACAGGGCTGAACAGAATTACTGTTCCCCAATGAGAGAGAAAGGAAAACTCCCTTAAATAACTTGGGATTGAAATAAGGCAGCCATGACTCCCTAAGGGCTGATAAACAAGTTATTGTAATGGATTATGAGAAAGTATGAAATAGCCATGGCATTTGAGATTATTTCAAAGATGAAACAAATAAAGTAAGAGTTGCCCAGCTAGAATCAATATGAAATTAATTTCCAGGTTAAACACTAAAACATAGCAATGGGAGACAATACTGTTTCTTTTTTTTTGAGCATCAGCAGAGCTAAGAAATTTACAGGATCTATGCAGCCAGTGTGACTATACAGAATGTCCCAGGCCTCAGGCTGTATCCATCACAAGTGACACTGTTGCAGGGTATTTGCAGTGGGACAGGCATAATTCCTAAAGCATTGCTCTTACATCTCTAGGCCTTCTTGTATGGGTTTCTTAAATTTCTGAGTATAGGCAAGGAAAAGCAGTCAGTGCCAGACAGGATGTTACTTGGCACAGTATCTGGCCAAGGATGAGCACGGAGGAAATGTTCGTGGCTACTAATGCCACCAGGATTTCTAGTGCTAAAAATGTTGCAGCAGATGAAAGATGCTCTTAGACGTCTCATCTAATGAAGGCAAGTCTGTACGGGGATAGTATTCTTAGAGAAACAGAATACAAAAGTGGCATTTGAGCAAAATCTATTTCCACAAAACACTCTCTGTACTGGAACTTAACCACTCTGTGTATTTTAACATGGGTAATACATTGGTGTGTTGCAGGTGATTTGTGTTGGTCAGATAATCTGTGCTGTGGTTGCAGAGTCACTGACTCAGGCGAAGTGTGGGGCTGAGAAAGTGAAGATAGTGTATGAAGATCTGGAGCCAGTTCTGACCATTGAGGTAACAATCTGTCTCCTTTTCCATGTCTGATAAAGGTCTTAAGTTACCTCACTAGTTGTTTGCCTCCTTACACAGAGCTTTGCCATCCTTTGGAATTTTCTTTTTTTCCTTCTACTTTGGTATGAGATATGACTTTATTGGTTCTGAAGTGCAAAAAGTTTATAAATTGAATCCAAAGTTTTGATTTTGGAAACACAAAAAATATCTTACTAGGTTCTTACTCATCCAGTATATCGGAGACCGGTCTTTTTAGATCTAGGACAAAATTGCTAAAGAATATTCAAAAAGTTTTAAGCAAGCAATTCCATGCCTCCAGGAGCCAAATTCCCAGCAGGAATAGGTGAGTATAGAACTAAATTTGAGATCTTATATTTGCAGAAGTTCTAGAATCACACATCCTGCGCCCAAGTTCTGAAAATTTTCAAGTCTGGCAGGTTTTGAGTAGCCAGCAGTCTGATTCTGAAATATTTTCAACAGCTCTGAATTCCATTAACAGGCATGTAGTATTTCTAATCTGGGGGAAGAAGAGAATTATATGAATTACAAAAAATTAAATAAACAGAAGCTCTCTGATGGTGGAATGACTCTCCTGGTCTTTCTAGTCACAACTGCTTGTCTATCCAAAAAAGGATCATATGAGAGATTATGCTATATAAAAATCATATGACTTTCTGATTTACAATTAACATTCTGTTTGTGGATGTTTTTTTTATTGCTGCAGGATGCAATAAAACATAATTCATACATTACTGAAGAAAGGAAAATAGAAAAAGGAGATATTGAGAAAGGATTCAAGTCTGCTGATGGAATCATAGAAGGTAGTTCATATATGTAGTGCATCAGGCAAGGGGAGGAGAGTTATGCTAGTCCAGAATCTATTTCCAGCTGGCCACTGGAAAAAAACAAAACAAAAAAAAACCCCTTTGTGGTTGATTTTTTTCCTATTCATTGGGAATGGACATAAAATGTTCACATTTAAAGGAAGTTTACTAACAACTGCTAGCCACATTGACTAAACATTATAGTTAAATAAGGCTTTGTTTATGGGTGTTGGCTAATTTAATTTATCCCGTTTTAATCTGACTGCTTGATTTAGGGATAATCCCAGAGTAAACTCCTACAGTCAACAATTTTACCATCTTCAAATAGCAAATGTGATCCATTTGTCCCAGAGTATACTCTCTGCATAAGTACCAGACCCATATTTAAGAAGTATCAATGAAGAATATTCCAGAAGCTCCTATTGTAGTTAGTTCTAGAATTTAACTGGCCTTATAATGCATTTTTCCTAATAAGTAGTCTGAGTCTCTCTTCCTGCAAACTGTAAAGGTTCACCCTAAACAGAGTCCTCACATAGTCCTTATATTTTCCCCACAGATCACATCTGCTAACCTTTATCATTGTCACTGCTCAGTTCTCCATTATCTGTAACTTCACTATATCTGACTTCACAATGGTAATACTTCAGATTAGGTTTCACCAATGCCAAGTGGCACCTCTCAGAAATTCCATATAACATTAGTAACACAGAATAAGATTAGGGTTGTGGTGGTGTGATCGACTGGATATACAGTCAAATTGTGCTGCTCTGTAATCCCTGCTTTAGATCTTGTTCAGTAGTGCTATCTAAACTACTGGCACTTAACCCACAGTGAACTTCATGGCATTGACTTCAGGCTATTTTCCAGTGTAGAAAAACCACTTTCAAATTTCAATCTGTGCTTTAAAGGGCTTGCATCCCTTTCAGTCTGATATTATTTGTAGTTTAATTAACAGTTATTAAAGCAACCATGGGGTAATATTAGTGCCAGGAATGACTCTTCTATGATTCTATGTGCATCTTCTTTGCAGCTTGACAGCCAATCCTGCAAACTCCTTTCTGAGTGCAGTTTTCAACCAGTGGTATCCCTGATCTTATTTGGACTGTACTTCTAGATTTGTTTATAAGAGTAGTCTGTGGGACAGTGTAAAAAACTTACTAAAATTAAAGTATATGATACCAAGATATGTTTCTCTTAACATTGCCTTGGCCAGTTTTAATATTTCTCCTAATTCTCTTTCTAACAGTTGAATGCGGTTCTGAGATTTGTTAGTGAGCACCTTATAAATGCTTAGACAACTCATGTGTCCTGTTCATGTCCTTTTCCAATTGTCCTCACATGACATGTATTATCACACCTACTTTCTGCTATTATCATTCCCTAAATTTCTGCAGCTGAGTTTTTTTCTTCACTGAACACTAACTACACATTAATTAATGCCTCCATGATCACAGAAGGGAATGTAGCAGACCCTCCTGCCCCTTTGTCTTTTTCCAACATCAATTCTGTCTAGTTTGAAAGAACCATCAGATTTATCTCAGTTCTTGGAGACCTTTGAGCATGGAGACTCTGCATTTCCCCAGTCAATTTTTTCCGGTGCTTCACGAATCCTATCAGTAGAAGGACTGTCCTCATTGCTAACAGTTTGCTTCAATGAAAGTAGTACTGTGCTTCTTGTTCTCTTTACTGTGAGTACGAAGCACAGGCTGTACTTTTCCTGTTTGCTGGATTGATTTGAAGATTCATGCCTTCCTTCACTTTAATGAGCTGAGGCCCTTCAGTTCTGTCAGTCTCCTCTGCTCTCCTTTGGACTTTCTCCAACTGTTCCCATCATATGTCATGTCACCCTCTAGTGGCTTTAGTTCTGATTCCTGCTACTTCTCCATGAACATGTGTTTCAGAAATAACTGCTAAGGAAATATTGTCAGACCAAAGGATGGCATAAAGTTAAGGTTACACAGAGAATTTACAGAATTAGCTTTTACACTGTGCTGACAGATTTTCCTCTCTTTAAGGAAAATGGTACAAAAGTAAAGTGTTGCGTAGAAATAGGTAGAAAAAATGTAGTAAGAGAAGGGCATACTGATAGAAAGAAGGTAAGAAAGGAAGAGGAAAGCTGTATTTTCCCTCACAGCATGATTCAGAAGACATTATAATCCTATTACAGTAGAAGAGATGTAACCTCCTAAAGAATTAAAAAGCACAAAATATTAAATTGATACTGATCTTCTTGGGGGTGGGGGGGAGGGAAAGCTATACAGGCATTAGGTGATTGAATATTCTCCTCTTTATTTATTATTTTTCTGTTTAATAAGAGGAAAATATTCAGTCACCTAATCCTTAGGTTTAAACCTAAGATATAAATAAATTAAAACAAACAAACATGCAGAACACAGAATAAAGCAAAACAAATTACAAAAAAAGCTCAACTATTTTTCTCTATTTTCTATTTTCTGTGGCAGTTTTTTCCCGTGCCATATATACATATATGTATATGGGCAAATACAGATTTCCTTGCAGCTCATTTGAAACCAAGCTTACATTTTCCTATAATTATATACATAACAGGTGAATTGCACACAGGAGGACAGGAACATTTTTACCTGGAAACAAATAGTGTGCTTGTTATTCCAAGGGTGGAGGATAAAGAAATGGACGTGTATGTGTCAAGTCAGCACGTAACAGGTGTACAGGTAAAGCAAAGTATTAATTATACTTGTTTCTTACCTTCCTAAATAACCTTAAAGCTCAATTATATGGCCAGGTCTTACGATCTTCCCAATTTAGATTACTTGATTTTGATGTTTTTATGAAAATAAATGGCCTAACTACTAATGATGAAACTAGGTGGAACTAGCTTTCTGCACAAGCAGGTCTTGTGCTATCTGTATTATCCAATGCAGTGCAGACACAAATGAGCAGTATTACTATGGGATGAACAAAGGGTATCTTGGATAGGTAATATGGCTGTAGTTTTCTCGTTGAAAAGACTAATAATTTCTTAGACATATTGGCCAAATCCTCCTAAAATCAGTGAGAACCTTCAGTGCAATCCTGGTCAATCACATTTTGGCAGCAGTGAGTGTCTTCAGCTTTAGAAAGAGTACTCAGACAAGTTGCATTGCTCATATGAGTAGTTACATTGATGATGATGGGGTTATAATTACATGTAAATAATAATAATAAATTAATAAGTAAATAATAACAACATACAAATCATATGAAGTTAAGGAAAAAAAAAAGGTTAATAGGTCCTAGCTAACATCAGAATTGGATTGTAGGCCTGTAGAAAATAATAGCTTCAAAGAATATATGTTAATTCCTTCGTGTTTCACTCTGTTCCATTCAGCTTGATATTTTAGTGGATGCTTTCTCTCCAGCTACATATGAAACCTGCAATTCTAGAGATTATCATATCTGTCATTAGATAATCAAATTAGTTTATGGACCTATTTTTACATTTTCACTATTCTGTAAAGACCAGATTGTGCTTTCACCAGCATATTTATCTATTTGAAATCTTTTGTTTGTTTGTTTCTTTCTACAGCAACTCTAGTTTTCTGCCCAGGATTCTCAAACCTGTTAGCTTTAAGTATATGGTTAGCCATAGAGAATAGGCATTTTTAATATACTTTGGGAGGTAACAATTCTCAGTAAAATCCTGGATATTCATTTTTGCAGGAATTAGTGGCTTCAGCTTTAAACCTTCAGTCCAATAAAATTATGTGCCATGTGAAACGTGTTGGTGGAGCATTCGGTGGGAAGATTACTAAACCTTCACTCTTTGCTGTAGTTGCAGCAGTGGCAGCCAACAAGTAAGTTGGTTTCATCATAAGAATGATTTAACTAAAACAAATAAAAGATGACAAGACTGAATGAAAAAGGAACTTCGGTCCTGAACCCTACCTGGGGGTTATCTTGATGACATTATCTTTTTTCATCTCTTCGGCAGTAAATCTTGGGTAGAGGCTTGAAAGTTCTCTGGGCTTTTGGAAAAAATATTCACTTAGTATCTGAGAGCCAGAAAAAAAAGGCAAGGAGGAAGTTTCTCTCAGGGCTGAGCTGTACAAATCCCAAACAATCAAGCTTTTCCCAAGCACAGTGGCTTGAATTTCACTCTAGATATTCAGTGAAAGGGTTTTTTTTACCCTAATACATAGGTGTGCTTGCATGAGCCCTGTGTGCCACAGCTCTCCTTTACTCTGACTTACTTGACATGTCCTGTGCGTGCTTCACAGAACTTGCATCTCCCTGTTGAGAAGCTAAAGAGAAACTGCTGAAAAGGTCATTTTTTCTACTTTGTTTTTGAGGGGAAAATCAAAACGAAATTAAAAATCTGCTGAAACAGCCTAAACTCAGGCATGGTGAAAGTTTAATAAGTTTAACAAGTTTAATAAGAAACTAAAACACAGAATGGACTGATTTATTGCCACCACTAGGTGTTTGGCCATGTGCGTGTAATGTTATTTGCAATCTGCATGCATAGGATGTAAGAAAGCTGGATTTTTTTTATGTCCACTTTAGGACCGGGCGTCCAGTTCGTTTTGCCCTTGGAAGAAATATGGATATGTTGATCACTGGTGGACGGCACCCTTTCTTTGGAAAATATAAAGTGAGTGAGAGAAGATATTTTGCTCAACTACTGGGTAATAGTTTATTCTGCGCAAATCAGCATAATTTCATTGACTAACAAGATGCAGTAAGAAACCAAATTCCTCCTCGTCTGAAATCCTAGCTGAGCACCAGCCTTGCCCTAGTCCTAAGAGCACCCTGACAAATGCTACAAATCAAACCAACAGCTATCACCATATTCCTACAACCCAGGCAATATCCAGAAAAACCATGAACACCCATCCCTTTTCTTGAAAATGCTGCTAACATCAGCCCTATCCCATGTAAATCAGAATTGAATACAAGCCACTTCTCAGATATGAAGCCAGCCCTGCAAGGCAATGCAAGATTCAGCTAGTAGCAAAACTCTTCCTTTTGCCTTCTGAATCCTTACATTAAAGATAACTGGGTAAACAATGCCAGCACTGAATTCAGCTTGGCAGCTGCTAGTAGCAGGGGCAAAAATCTTCTCTTTAGTGTTGGTGTATGATTTAACAACACTAAAACCCTCCAGGACAGGGTTTAGAGTTCAATATGGTTTGGGTAAAGAAGGTGAGGAATTGGTTTTCCAGTTCCAATAGCTCTTGCATGAGCTGTAGAGTTTGGCTGATGACTGTTTCTGTAACCCCAACCCTAACCTTTCCTTTAATTAAATGCAATAACTGCAAAAACCTGGATGAATTGCTTAACTACATTAAGCAAAAAACACTCTCCCCATCAATCCCATCTTTTCTCCTACCCATGTATGCAGGATTTAGCCAGCAATAATATTCATTATTTCTTATTTTCCTTATCCTTAATCCTAATGGAGCTGCATCAGTTTACATAATTTAACAAGTTGGTCTCCAGTTATTTTACAGTTTTCTATGATTGTTCTCCTTTAAATATTATTACATAAACTACTAAAAGTACAAACCCATACATTACATTAAAAAAAAAAAAAAAAATTAAGAGGAAGGAACCAGAACTAGAATTCAATCAAATTTGGTAGTTATTTCTGAACATGTAATCTGCAAAATATATGCACCATTGGTTCATGTTCTTATGTTGTCTAGGTGATGAAATCATCAGGATGAAAGATGATTACAAATGGGATATTCCAGAAAGTAGAATAAACATAATAATAATTAATATTTTCTTCAGTGATACCGTCATCCTCTTTCTGGTCTCTGTTCATACAGAAAACAGTGGTAAACAAGCTTTTCAGATTCTGAGCACAGACAATGTCTATGTAGAATAGCTTTGTGGGTAGCTGAGTTATTCTGATGATTTGTGAGTTTATATGTATTTTACTCTTGGTTTGCATATTCAGATCCAAACTGATATCATCCTATAGACAGAAATCCATGCTGGTAATTTTTCTAGTTCACTGGAAAAAATGCCACTGTGTTCTGTAGTCTGAACCTCAGGTGGTATTTGTTAACCAGCTAGCCTGTTTATAAAGAGAAATTTGAAATACAAGAGAGAAATGACCCCTAATGCATCAGTTGATATATTACAGGTTGGATTCATGAATGATGGTAGAATCATAGCTGCCGATTTTCAGTGCTATATAAATGGTGGCTGTACAACAGATGAGTCTGAATTGGTAAGTCCTTCTTCATTGATGCCACTTTCACTGACTGAACAGGTCACAAAAAGAAAATAACAGCTCTTTGCCACAGTATCTTTTTATTAAGAACATGTCTATTCTTGTTAAGTACAACTCCCATCTTCCTAAAGTAAAAATGCATCTGTGGCCCAGAGGTTGATTACAGAATATTATTAAGGGGGTACAGTATTTCCTGTTAGGTGGTATTGGACATAGAAAAATCAGATTTAAAAGTTCAATGAAGATAGAGAGACAGTAAGTTTTATTATGGAGCCTATTGTCATAAGGTTACTTCTTCACTTCTCCAAAACTGAAGGTCTGATTTTTCCCTCAGTTTCACCCTGTTGTAATTCATTTAAGTTAAATTCAGTTTCTCAGATTCAAACACAGTTTCTTTACTTAAATTGGTGTAAAAAACAGTAGAACAACAGGCCTTCCAAGTATAGTTCTACTCTTCATTGAAGTAATTATTTCTCTTTGGTGTCTTGAGTGTCTTTCACAAGTTTCACACTCTTCTTAGAGGAAATTAAGCCATTTGAACAACTATAACCTCTTATTGCAGGTGATTGAATACATTGTGTTGAAAGTGGACAATGCATATAATATCCCAAATCTCCGAGTCAGGGGCCATGCCTGCAAGACTAATTTGCCTTCCAACACTGCCTTTCGTGGATTTGGGTTTCCCCAAGCAGGTCTGTTTATGGAGACATGTATTGTGGCTGTGGCAACCCAAACTGGCCTACCACATGAGAAGGTAAAAGAACTGAGACTGCCAAATAAAAAATGGGATAACAGAGAATTCTAGTACCGAGACTAGTGGAAGCTCCTTATGCTTAAGCCAGCTCTTGTAGAACCAGATCCACCAACTTTGCTTGGGCTGAATAGTACTTTATGCAGCACCTATGCATCCATGGAATACTACTCGATATAATAGAGATAAGAGTGAACAGGTCCACAATCTATTGCAAAATGTTTGATGACTGCTATTAGTAGGATCAGCTTCAGTCAAAACAGTATAATCTTGTGTACAATGTGACAAGTTTTAGGTCACTTTGTGTATGTTCAGCTGTTACCTGCATCTCAGCCTCTCAGAACTGGACTTTCCATTTTTTCTATCCATCCATCTATCAACAGTTTAGTTAGCTGGCTCGTGCCATCCCAGGTACCAGGCTGGCACTTTGATTTCTCCCCAGCCTTTGCAGACAGTGCCCCAACAGTTTGAATTGCTGTCCTTTCCTTTCCAGTCTTCAAGAGTTATCCTTTCCAATCTTCAAGAGTTATCCTTTCCTTACACGCTGTTTAGTCCAGTGTAAGCTCTTCCCTTTTGCATGTGCCAACCTCTTCTATATTCAAAACAACAGTTTATAAATAATTTTACTTTCCTAGGAAGACACCCATGATGTCTTTTCCCTATTTCTTTGAATCTTATCTTTCCCATTTACTTACTCTCCTTTACTATACCTCAGGAAAGATTTCAGACATATCTCCAAAAGACAAAGAGTTTTTTAGCTTTAACTTCTGCTTTCACTAGTCTTATTTACAATTTCAGTTTACCAACCTTCTTTGCATTGAGTAGTCCTTGTGAACAATTCCACTGTCACCATTTAAGTTCACAGGCATTTGATGCTAGCAAAAATATCAGGCCAAGTGAGCAGGGATTTCCTTAGAGAAAGGGATATGGCATTATGTTTAATATAGCTAAGTATTCGTTATATTATTACATTATATCATTATATGACGTATCATTATATATATAATACATCAATATATTATACGGCCATATTTCTTTTCAGCACTGTGTAAATTTGATTGCTGTTTAGGTTAGGGAAATAAACATGTACAAAGGAGTTAACCTAACATCCTTCAAAGAAGAGTTTAATGCAAAGAATCTGTGGAAATGTTGGGAAGAATGTTTGGACAAGTCTGACTACTACAACCGAAAAGCAATGGTGGAAGAATTTAACACAAAAAATTACTGGAGAAAGAAAGGGATTGCCATCATTCCCATGAAGTTTTCTGTTGGATTTAATGAAACTTATTTTCATCAGGTAACCCCTTTGTAACAGTGCTTTTACGATCCAAGGTCCCTACTTTTCTTTCAAAAAATAGAGGAAGCATAATCTCTACTGGAAGGAAAGAGGAAAGGATTCCAGCATGCTGGACTAGCGTAAAATATCATCTACTGAAGTATACTTTGTTTCAGAAAGAGTACCACTCTCTCTGGCTGATATCTTTATAAATGCTTACTCAGCATTAGACAGGACTTCCAGCAACCTGACTTAGTGAAAGATGTCCCTGGCCATGGCAGGAGCGGGTGCTCTGAATGATCTTCCTTTGGCTGAACCGGATGATCTTCCTTGCACTGAAGGTCCCTTCCAACCCAAACCATTCTATGATTTTATGAGTATTCACCTCACAAAAATGTGAAATTTTGATTGCCATCATGCTGTCTTCGCTCAGATAAAAGCTAAGTAATTCACTGTAAAAATGTGGTACTTGGAATCCTCCATAATCTCATCCATACTAAGAAAAATTATCACTCCCATAGATCAGACAGTACCATATATATATATGATAGGTTAAGCTCTACAACTGGAAGTTTTCATGGTTCAGGATGGTGATGTTTCTGTGAAAACCTTCCAGTTCTAATTTTTTTTTTTAATTCATACTTTGAACCAAAAATTCTTTCAAATAAGTTTTAGATTAAATGAACAAACGTTAAATGAACAAACAATGCATGGTTTGTATGTCAGTTTTTTATCCATTTCTTGATTGTTTCTGTTCAAGTTTGTAGATTAACAGCTCAGAGAAAGATTAATATATTTCATACAGCAGTGTTCTCATGGTAAAAAACATTGAATCTAGGAATCAATTCATCTGATACAAAAGGTCAGGAAAAGGCATAAACGATAGTTACATTTCATCAAAACCTTAAAAATAAAGCTCAGGTATTGCACTGAGTTTCCAGAAAATCTAGATCTAAATCTTAGAGGACAGATTTATTGTCTAATCTTGTCTCTGTCAGCTAAGACTCTAACTGGCATCAGTAAATGTTAGCTAATTGCAAACATCACAAGTTGTCACCACAGAGGGTTGCATGACCATTATTTCTCAATGTAGAATTAATAACAAATAAAAAGATGTCCCGGGGGCACTGTATTTCACAACACCTGTCAGGCTCTACTGTTTGCTTTCTGAGTGCTGGTAGCTGATTGCATTCTGCAGTGAAATGTCCCTACAGAATTTCTGGTTTTCTTTCATATCCACTTGCTCCTTTATAGTAGTGGATGCCTTGTACAGGATGATTTCTTTCATCACCCTCCATTGGAAAGTTACTTGTTGGTGATTTTACCATGAATGAAAGTTCATTATTTCCATTCCCATTTGCTTCTTGCATTTCCTGTGTTTAAGATAGCTATTTATTGGTGCAAGGCTGTGCCAAAATACGAACAAAAAGTGTATTAGGTTCTAAATCATTCCCTTGACAGCCTGTAAGAGAGAATGCATGAGCAGCTGTGTCATTGCTCCATCAAAATTGCACACTATGAACACCAGTTTATTATTACTCCATATGAATACATGCAAACAAAAAGGACTAGGACTAATCCCTCAGTTTCAGAAACACAGAAGTACAACTCTGGTATTGTTTGTTCTAAAATAAAAGTTCTATAGGTGTTCACAGTAAAAGATGCCTTGCCATCTGACAAAATGCCTTTGATTCAAGGTTCAGATTCTGCTCTGTCCTCCTTTTTGTTGTGGATGAGGGAATAGTATGTACGGCTACACACACATTACAATTGGAGCCAGCATGTTCTTAATTCACCCAATTTCCCAAGCAGAAAAATATGCTTTTCTATTATTTAGACTAATTACTGTGATTGCTGGAGAGCTCCATTGAATAGCTACTATCTCACTTAGAGTCTATCCTGTCTTAGAGCAGTAAAATTTGTTATTGTTGGACTGCTGGAGAATTTCCACTCCCTTTTAACAATATACTGATTCTTGTTGATTCAATCTATCTTTGCGTTGTTCTTTTTGCTATGCATCTTTGTTCAGTGAAGCAAGAAAATTACCAAGTTTTTGTGGCTTTTCTTTAGGCTGGAGCTCTCGTCCATATCTATATAGATGGGTCTGTGCTAGTCACTCATGGTGGAATTGAACTGGGACAAGGAATTCACACTAAGATGTTACAGGTGAGTTAGTTTGCATCTGAGGGTAAATAAAACATAAAGATAACTGAACCAAAAGGATGAAGGGCGCTAAGAAGTTCAATAGGCAAATTCTATAGACATAATAAAGCTAAGTTTAATATTGGGTTGTTGCTTCTGAGTTACTGATAAAGACAAAACTTAGGAAAAATACAAGTTATAAACAAAGTGATCTTCAAAGACCTGGAAAGATTAACATCTCTGTGGTAACATCACTGATATCAGGATAGCTAATGACCCAATGTTTGTTTGCAGAGGGAGTTAAAGTGATGAAAATTTAACTTTGTAGAGTGTCCAACACCAATAATAGCATCAGTTAATTTTCATGCATTTCTGGTATAGTGATAAATAAAACTGTGTGCCAAATAGGTTATTCTGGAGATAAAATTAGGTCAATCCTTCAAAATGAGCTGAATGAACATCTGAATATCAGAACACTGTAAAAAAAATGATAAAGTGGGAACACAAGCTAGCAAAGCTGTTTCAAATGAAATTGAAAATAAAACATACAGATAAGATTTGAAACTCCATAAGCAAGAGTGATTGTTTTTTTGATTTTTATTAAGTTTTGCATATGTAGACAAAACCTGATCAGAGAGAACAATTAATTAGAGGCAAAATATATAGTATTGCATGGTATTGTTTTATCTTCTGTTCTATTACCTGAATTACTTATAAAATATTTATTTTACAGGATAATTGTTAAGGAAGACTTTTGTGTTTGTCCTAGTCATAGTATTACTGTTGAATTAGGTCATTTCTGTGTGTGCATGTATATAGAAAGAGATGAATGGCATGATGAATTGCTGACTTGAAACTGCATCTTCAAGTGGGACTGGCTATCTTTTTATTTACTTTTATTACAGATTGTCAGTCGTGAACTGAAGATACCATTGTCATATATACACTTCTGTGAAACAAGCACAACAACTGTACCTAATGGCAAATACACAGCAGCATCAGTTGGAACAGAAGTCAATGCAAGAGCAGTCCAGGTTAGACTTATTACCATTTTTTCACATAATCAGCTGTTCTGTTGAATACTGAATGTCCCTTTGAGGATTCATCATTTTGTTTTGGTTTTGAGCAGCTTGCAGTTCTTTTATCGCAAAATCTCTCTTGATGATGTATTTTACATGCACAGTTTAAAACAAGGCAAATTATGGAACACTGTTAAAAAGGGTAAATTCTTTTCTGCTTTACTGTATCAGATTTATAAATGGGGATGGGGGGGGTTAGATTGCCAGTAGATGAATTTATGGATCTTTACTTTATTCTGTATTTACACACAATTTAAAGGGAAATGTAGCATAAGGTATGTTTCAGGTATTTTTTTAATAGTTAGACTGAAACACCCTTATCCTCTTACATCATTTGGAACCAGTTCTGCTTTAATTTATTTTGTAATAAATCATTCAGGCCAGTGGTTTTCTATCTAGCAAATCAAAATAGGAGGAAAGTCAGGTCCCTTATCCGTTTTTGTTGATGGTTTCAGTGGTAGCCTGGTATATGAATACTTAAGTTACATTAGAGAAGATGCCAATGCCACTCTTTACTAAGTGCTGCTTTCCAGCTGGCAGTTTGCAGAGTACAGAAATTGTAGGTAAATGAACAGAGTTACAGCCCTCAGAATGAATTTAACAAACTAACCACTAAGAGCGAGCCTGTAGTGCTTTGAATACAGCAGAAAGACTTGGGTTTGTGGGTTGGTCAATGGTGCACAACCTTCTTCCTCCCTAGGATGCTTGTCAAATCCTTTGGAAGCGTCTGGACCCTATACGAAGAGACAATCCTAATGGCAAATGGGAAGACTGGGTAAATATGTCTGTCCTTACTATTAAATTATGATAAAACCATGAGTGTACAATGAAAGCTGTCATTGCTCTGGAGAGAGGAAGGGGCCTCCCTGCATGAGTGAACCGCATGAAGGAAAAGGATAAACAGTGTACAAGCAAGTGGTGCAACACAGTGTCTGGTAAATCTGGCCAACTTTAGAGATTTTTCAATGTCCCCCTTCTCAAAGATATGTTCAGGGAACAAGGGAATGTAAAGTTTTAACTTAGGCTCTTTTTTCTTTCAAATGGGTTTTTAAAGTTTTTTCTTTAAATATGAAGTAAAGAATTCTTAATTTTCTCTCTGTAATAATGAGTATTCCTTTTGCAGATCAGTGAAGCTCACAAACAAAGCATCAGTCTTTCAGCTACTGGCTATTTCAAGTAAGGAAAGCCATTAGTTTGTTTTAATTTCTCGTCATCACAGGTGCTACTTTGTCAGTAAGTTGCAGGAAGTATAAAACTGTCCCCATTCAACCTTCTCAAGGCCATATCAAATGCAGCACACAAACCATTAAAAAGCTGGACCAGAGACTGCAGTGTCAGAGAAATTCTTCTCTTCAACCCATATTGATTTTAGAAGCACTTTATGTACTTGGGTTAGCTATTTTGACAGTTGATGCATGATCTTCTCAAAGGTCAATTACAGTAGGACACAGGAGGCCGCAAGGAATTTTGTTCCATGGCCACCACGGTTTGCAATCCTCCTATCCTCCCAAATTATTCCACGCCACAAATATTTAGCAGTGGTGCTAGTCTTTGACTACAGAGATCCTATGAGAATAGTTAGTTTACAGAGTTTATATCATGACTCAACAGTGAGGACAAGAATAGAGGGTGGGGGTTGTCTTGATCAAATTCATCTATCCTGAGGGATGTTCTTACTTCCTCCAGAGGTTATGTAACAAACATGAACTGGGACACACAGAAAGGCCATGCGTTTCCGTATTTTCTCTTTGGAGTTGCGTGTTCTGAAGTAGAAATAGACTGTTTGACAGGAGCCCACAAGGTAATGTCAAAAAATATACTGAACTTGAAGTAGAGTTGGGTGAATTTCCCACCATCATTATATTTCCTATGGTACGTTCCTCTACACAAGGAACTTCTGTTCAGGTGACTGTGCTTCCACACTCACAACAAAGCATAGGAGGTGGCTAAACATCAAACAATTAAGTTTCTATAGGAGAACAAGCAACAAAGCCATTCTTGAATTCATGATCATCCTGTTACTTTCCAGGATGTGCACAGCAGATTCAAAGTTTCAGACAACTACCAGAAATGCATCTAGATAAGATGAACTCTCCACCAACACAAGCCTGTTTCTAGTAGCTTTCATATTTCAGAATAAATCTATAATATTTGTGATATAACATCTTTTATGGGTGAGACTATATACACTGTTTATGATCCCTTTGTTGTTGTGTATTTTAAATATAAGTCTGTAACGCACCTTTTATTTGTTTAACAGAATATCAGAACAGACATTGTCATGGATGCGTGTTTTAGCATAAATCCAGCTATAGATATAGGACAGGTATGAACTTCCATAGTTTTCCTTTATATTAGATGTTAGTGAACATTTCTCTTTTTGCCTAAATGTTTGCTGTAACCAGTCAACTTAATAGCCACAAAAGCCTACGAGACATTATCCATTAACACTCAAGGATGCTGGCTTGACAGATGTAGTAGTAATTGCTTTTATTTGCAGATATAAATAATACTAGGTTAAGTTTTCTACTTTTTGTTTGTCTTCTGAGAAGAGAAAAGCAGATCCCACAGACTTTGGAAATGCCCTACAGGATCAGCATCCTGAATCTCCTTACGACTTTTTGCTGAAAAATTTACCCCAGAATTACTGACTGAGGGCTAAATCTTAACCAGCTGCAGAGCACTGTTGACTGTGACAGTGTTGGCTGTGTAATGGAAAAAGTTATTGAGATGTAACAGACCTTTCCTTAAAGGTCTGATATAGCCACAGATTTGTATTATGGATTCAACTATCTGTATCTGCAGACAAATTGAATAATGACAAAAGTGATGTCACTCACTAATAATTTGTAAATAAGAAAGCAGTGGTGAACTCAAGAGTAAAAAATATTTGTCATTTCTTTGCAGAATCAAAGGAAATCCTTCTAAAAATATGACCTACATTTAAAAACCTTTTTTTATTACAGGCTCATCCTCATATACTTGCCCTTTGCCTAAAAGATTATGTTCATTTTGCACATTCAAGAATTGCCAAATTTGTCAAATCATTCTTTCTTAGCAGTTCAATTCTGTGTTCACCTTGCATCAGTGTTTACATCACCGCTGTCATAGCCCAGTTATTTACTCAGCAGTTGTTCCTTCCTACTTCAGGCTGGTTTGTTATTTCCTCTTCATATCCAACTTACCATTTATTTGTGTATCTGATGTTTTTCTCTAGAATAAATTTCATTAGTTAACTGCAAATCCTTTTTAAGCAAGTATCAGATTGAGCAGACTATTTATGTCAGAGTC